>NC_047664.1:48854506-49454506 GCF_011762505.2 Arvicanthis niloticus | reverse complement strand
GATACATGTGCTTACAGAAAAGAGGAGCCAGTAAATTGCTGCCCTAGAGGATATCAAGACTTTGCATGGTCTGGAGTTTCTTTTTGGTGGTGGTCAAAGACTGAATTTCCCAAAATATCCTCTCTGGCCATAGGGATGCCAGGATTGCCTGGGCATTTCTGACTACCTGAGGTCATAAACTTGTTCACTTAACAGGAAAGGTTTATTCCATCCCTTGAATTAAATACTGAACTACATGCTAGGGATGAAAATATGAGCTATAATCTTGGTTCTTAAATTTACATATTTGGAGATGGGGAAGAAAAATAGAGGGTCACAAACATATCAGCATACAACTACAACAACTGTGCTATGATAGGTGACAACATGTAGGAAAAACTAAGAGAAACTACCTCAGCTGAGGGAGAGGGCAAAGGGAACAATTCAAATACTCCTTTTGTCCTTTCTTCTTCTCATGTATTATTATATTACCATATTCTCTTACTCAGCTACATTGTGATCTTTGGGTCCTTTTAGAATCACTATTTTATTTGCTTCCTTATCAGCATTCCATGGGAGAAAAAGATCTAGTATGATCTGTGTGTGCCCAAACATGCACATATACACATATACATCCACAGTTTTACACACATGCGCACACATGTACACACTAAGCTTGGCCAAGCACATACATAGGGCAGGCTGTCAGGAAGGACAGGTGAACATGTTTCTGCAAGACCTAGTGATTCAGTCCACAGGGAGCACTCCTTTTTCCTCAGGAAAACCTAGGTTCTCCTCTTCATGCATTTCAACAGATTGGGTCAGGAACTCGGATCATTCAGAATAGTATCCTCTGAGATAGAGAAAGCTGATTAAAAACATTAGTCACATTTACAAGATGCATTTACAGCAACACCCAGGAAATATGTAGATTGAATACACTGGGATTAGACTGTGGCCAAGCTGATAAATGTAACTGCCCATCACACTCACCCATCTCTTCTCTCTATCTTCTCGGGGTGCAGGTTAAATGACAATGAGTGGAGTTTTCTCAGGGGTATACAAGGTGATAGTTCTATTTCATCTCTCCCTTTTTTTTCTAGTGGTGACTCCTTACTGTGCAGAGTTTTTAATCTTACCTAGACCTGGCTATTTGTTAATATGTGATGAGTGTACAGATACAAGTTCTCCTGGATAAACAACCAGACTAATGAAATATGTATGAGAGGAAGGATGATATCATATAACTATGTGGAAACAGAATGAGCACAAACTTCATTAGTTTAGGGATTATTTGGGAATGTTGGTGCACTGAAGACTAATAAAGTCTTAATTCCTAATTCTTGCTTCTCTTTTCTTGATTTAAGTACACAGAATAGTTATTAGTGCTCGGACCTTGTAATCAGTTGGAAATGTAGGTCACATTACTTTAAGCAATGTTCTAGTTTGCTTTCTGCTTCTCTGATAAATACCATGGCCAAAAGCAACTTGGGGGTGAGGTTATTGCATCTTATAAGTTACAGTCTGTCGTCAAGGGAATCCAAGGCAGGAACTAAAGGCAAGAGCTTGAAGCAACTTTGGGGAAATATGTCTTACTCGCATGGTTCCTCTGTCTTGCTCTGTTCGTTCTTATACAGCCGAGGCCCACATTCCCAAGAATGTAACTGCACACAGTGGACAGGATCCTTCCAGTTCAATTAGTAGCCAAGAAAATGCCTCACAGACAAACCTTCAGGCAAGTCTGATGGAGGCAATTCTTCAATTGAGTTTTCCTCTTCACAGGTGCACTAAGTTGACAACTAAAATGAGCCACCATAAGCAATTTCATAAGCACTCTGAACTTGAGTTTCTTCACCTGGAGTTTGTGCAACTAACAAGCCTTACTTTAGAGAGATGTTGGGAGGCTAAGATGAGGAAAATGCAGAAGTATGGAGCACAGAGCCAAGCATAAAGTTTCAAGGTTTGCCTCCATTTTCCTTCTAGACAAAATAGGAGATAGAGACAAGCAACTTGTGATATTTGTCTTTGAAGACCACACAACCCAATGAGAAACTGATATGAAAACAAATTCAATGTGCTGTAGAAATTCAATAGGAGGGTATAGCCAAGAAAAAAGTAAGTATAGCAGCCTGGGACTCCACAGTAGAAACTCATATAAGCCATAACGTTTTCATGGTCAAAAGAGCCAGGCAGGGAATGGCAAACATAGTGAAGGGCGTGTGAAGAGATGGAGAAGGAGAAGAGTACAATGTGCCTGGAAGAACATCAAGCAGACCCCTTTGGATGGAGTGTCAGGATGAGAGTTGAGTGCAGGAGAGGCAGGGAAGGGAAGACAGGCGAGTGAGAAGCGATGAATCTCCTGAAGCTGATGAGGCATGCTAGGGAGTTTGGGCTTTATTCTGAAGACTGAGAGGCAGACTTCCAACTCCGCTTTTGGCCAGAGAGTGACTGTATTGTAAATTGATAAAGCAGCATTTGTAGTCATTTGTCTACCAGCCAGACATAGCAAATGCACATCCCCCATGGATATGTTCCTCGCCAGGATCTTTAGCAATCAGGGCAGAGTAGAAACAGGGGATTACACATAACAAAAGCAAGTCAACCATAGCACCCAACTCAGACTGTCACCTTATACCACCATATGGTTCGATGTGCAGAAGGCTGGGAAAGAGAGAAAAGTTTCTTAGCTAAAACATATTTTCCCAAGTCTTCTCGGTCTTCTTCCGTCTACACTTGAAAGCTCCACATGGCTATGATGCCGACTATTCCATCCTCCTCTCGATGCTTGTTTCTGTTGGCTTCTGGGACACTCATTCTCCCGGTTGCATTCCTGCCTCTCTGGATGACCCTTCTCAGCCTCCTCTGCTGGTTCCTCTTAAAGTTGGATCTTCCGGTTTCAGTATTTGGACCTCTCCTTTTCCTTGGTGACTTCATCAAAATTTATTACTTTAAATACCATCTATACCCTGACAATTTCCAAATTTATATCCCCAGCCTAGACCTCTCTGCTGGATTCCAGGCCCTGTATAATTGCCTGTTTGATATTTTTACTTGAGATGTCAGACATCTCAAACTAAGATGGATAAAACCAAACTTTTGGCATTCTAAGCCAATCTCATCAAGTAGACATAAATCACACTAATCCTTTTAAAACGTAAATCACCTCACTCCTCTGCTCAAGCCTACCCAAGATTCCACATTTCATTCACACTGGAACTACTGTCCATATAGGCCCTTCTAAAGCCTTAACTGTCCAGTTCCCTCCTGGAATCGCTCCTTACCACTCTCCTCCACCTTACAAATTTCCTTTCTCAAACAGTGGCTTCCATGCTTGTCCTCAGATCCATCAAACATCCATTAGCCTCAGAGCCTTTTCATGAACTGTGCTCTCTGCTAAGGTACTGCATCCCTGAGATGATGTCAGCACAAACACCACTTCCTGGGTGACACCAACCTTACCCACCATCTGTAAAACACTAACACATCGCCAATACCCTTTCCAGAGCACCGGCTCAGCATCTATTTTATCTTTATCTTCCCCATAGCACTAATCGTCATCTAATGTTATACATTCTACTAGTTAATTTGTTACCTGTCTGTCTTTCTCCCATCACACACTAGTAGACTATGACAAGCAGGAGGACATTCTATTTTCTCTTTTGTTCATGGCTCTCTCCCTGGTTCCCAAAACAGAACCTGGCATAGAAAGCCCAGTGAATTATTTTTTGTATTCTTATTAATATATATTAATTTTACAAAAGGGTTTTATTACTGCATACATACATACATACATACATACAACGTATTTTAATCATATCCACTCCTTCTGTGACCCTCTCTTATGTTATTTACCTTTTTAAAAAATTTATGAACTAAGGTAGAAAGTACTGGACTTAAGAGTTTGAAAATATGTAGGTTTCAGTATAGACTCCATGACTTATTTCCTTCTTAATATTGGGTAAATAATCCAGCCTCTTGGTCTTGGTTTCTTTATCTGTAGCAGAGTAATTAGGATTATGTTTAAAAAACATAATATAATAAGCATTCAAATAGAGGTTATATACTCATTTACCTTATTTAATTGTATCAAAACATAGAGCCTGTAATAGAATAAGAATTTCATACATTGTCAAGTTGTTCTAAGACAAAATACAAATAATAAAAAAGTAAGTTTAAAACATATATTTAAAGCCATTGTCTTTTACATATACCATATTAGCTTCTTAAACTCAACATACAGTTAAGGTCTAGATCTATTTTTAATTAAAATGATGGATTAACAGTTTGTATTTTTATGTCAGGAGTTCATTTGTAAAATTAGTCCACAATCAGTTATTAAGTACACACTCTGTGCCGAGCACTAGTCTAGTCCCCAGAGATGGAGTAATGGACAATAAGGACACATGTTTCAATATCCTCATTATATAACACGGTTGGGAAAAAAAGCAAACATACTGAAACACTGTGTTATGAAGAAGAACACAATGGAACACACAATAGTGAAGAAATGGATGTCATTTTAAAAATAAGGTTTATTTATTCTTAGAGAATTCCACACAAGTGTGTCAACCCCATCTCTGATTATTCTCCCCCAACTCCTTCCAAACCATTGCTCCTCATCTTGCTCTAAACTTCACATACTCTTCTCTTGCTGGCAGCACTCCGTGTCCAAAATTTATTGGAATTTTTTGATGCAACAGTCTGATAAAAATGACAGAAGATTAGAGGCCCAAAGAAAATAAGGAACTAACCTCAAGGATATGCTGGGAAAGAATTGCACATGAACAGAAAACAGTCAGGGAGTGGCCCTAGGAAAACCACAAGTGTGGTGTGTCCAAGGAGCTAAATGTGCCTGGACCTGAGAGGACAAATGGTGAAAAAAAATCCAAACTCTGTGACAGTTAAGGACCAGAGCATGTAGGGAGTTTTAGGCTCTAACTGAGCCTCTGGCCACCAAGTCATTTCCAAGGAGCAAAACATACATTTTGGATTCCACTACTGATATTTGATTACTATTCTGGCACATTTCATTTGGATATATTTTGGAATTTAAGCAATATTCTAGCTTTATTATAATCATACCATAGGTACAATCCTAAATTTTGTTTTTGATATCTACACTATCATACTAACTTTGCCCAAACTTACTAATTTTCTTACTATCGATAATTAATGATGGTGTGATTAATTGCTCACTATGTTGGGATAATTTGTAATATGTTGTAATTTATTTACAATTCTTCATTCTAATTATTTTTTATATTTTATAAGTGCTAAGTCATGGATTAAGATACTAGATCAGACTATCTCACCAGATAAGAACTCCAAATGTCTAGAAATTGCAGATCAAATACATAGGAAGAAGGGAAGAAGAGTAGAAAGTAGAGAAAAAAGAAGAAAAGAGAAGGCATATCATTCATCCTACATGAAACATGTGTGCTATGAGCTCCAAACACATGCTAAAGATTATTATAGTTGCCGGTGGCACAAATATGAAAGGATGTATAATTCATCCTATTATTTGTGAGTCATATTTGCAAATACTCCCACTCACTAATATTAATTTGTAACCCCCAAATCAGTGCTGGAGTGATTTTGTGGTTATTTATAGGCACAACAAGATTAATGTAAAAGTGTGCTGTGTGTTCCTAAAGTTAGGCAACACTGTGTACTAATCTAAGCTGTCACTACAGAAGACGTATATTTCCATGGTCTTCTTCACACAACATCTTTCTTATTTAAGGCAATTTGTTCCCTTTATTGTTTTGATGATCTCACTGTTGAAATGATCTCCAACCACAGCACTACAGTACTGTCTAGTGGTCCTAAGCACAAAAAAAGTATTGTTGCCCGATGAAGAAGATAAGCTTCACTCAGGCGTGAGTTCAGTGTTAATGAATCAACAATATATATTATACGAAATGTCTTTAAATAGAAATATTAATAAAACAAGATTGGCTAACACTCAGTCATCCAAAACTTTGTAACCACAGACTCACTGGCACCTAAACCTGTATTTCCTGAAGAGCCAGGCTTCTTATTTGCTAACTCCATGTTTGCAGTAACTTAACTGTGATAACAAGAATTGACTGCAGTGTTTGCCCTCAAGCAGAGCATGAATTATCAAATACTATATAATGTTGCACAAGTACAAAAGCAACTTGAGTCATTTAAAGTCTGAAAAATATTTTGCCAATATATTCTTTAAATGTTATCAGCCTGTTTCTGTGTTTTGCAGTGTTGAAAATAGTCTAAATATAAAGTACAAGTCTAAGCCCCCTCAAGCTCCTCAAAAGATGAAAGGAGAATTTGTGGTCTTTTTATCTACCACTTTGTTTGGACAATCAATCAGAGTGTGCCTTTCCTTTATGCAAAAGTCACTATGAATTCTCTTCTCCTTTTGTTGTTGTTTTTTTCTTAAACGTTTTTGGGATCCCCTGCAGGGAACCTTAGTACATCCTCTATTTCATGAAGGGAAATCTGGTTTAAATCTGACAAGTCAAACCTTCATGACTTAAATAAATTTCTAGTTTTCTTTTAGAAATTTTCATCTGTTTCTAGTTTCATTTTCACCCTTTCAAAAGAAATTTACTAAAAATTAATCAGTAAGAAGTATCAACACACAAACAAAATTAAGTTTTGACAAAACAGTGAATGGTTGACTGAACACTTTGAAAACTCGTATTCATTCTGACAAAAATGTCCTTTCAGAATTAATTTCCTTTTTAATTGTATTAAGCAACAGGATACTTCTTATAAACAAACATAACCTTCTGATGTAATTATTCTCCCTTTCTTGCATATTTGGTGACACTTTCTTCTGTCTAACCCTTATTATAGTTCTGAGAACTTTGAAAGAGCTAAAACCCAAGGAAGTATCAAATACGGAAGTACATTTTTTATTCTTGCTGCTTTTGTAGATAAGTCTAGGAAGTTTGCAAATCATTTTTGAGTCAAAGGCCATGAGAGGTTGAAATGGATTCTAAAACCCAGTTCTTCTAAAGGTGTGAATTCTTGACCTTAGCTCCTGTTGGTCTTTACCATGATAAAGAGGAAGAAAAAGATACCAGTTTGCCAGGAGCTAATTATCCAGCATGTACCAGCATACTTAAGAGCACTTCTTTTGAGGCCCTGAGTTAATAATATCTAGCTTTAGACAAAGAGAAAAAAAAAAAGAAGGGGAAAGAAAAAGAGCATTTCCTTTCACTGTAAAAATATAAAAAGTTAAAAAAAAAAAAAAAAAAAAAGTCCCAGTTAATGAGTGGTGACAAGCAGGGAGAGGACTGGAAGCTGGGGGAGTGGTGTAATTCTATTTCACATTTTTTCTTGTGTGGTCATCTTTTCTATGCACTGCCATTGTTTTCCTTGATCCAAGATAAGACATACTTCACAAAAACTAATTCAAAAGCTCCTTTTTATCATTGAGAAGTTAAATATCAAGCTCTTTATCACTTCTGGCAACAGAAGCAGAACCAGCTCCCTGGCTTATGCTCACACCCTTCTCAAATTCCCATCTTCATAGTTCTTCTCCATGAAAGAGAAGGAAAGAAAGAAAGAGAGGGAGAGGGGGAGAGAGAGAGAGAGAGAGAGAGAGAGAGAGAGAGAGAGAGAGAGAGAGAGAGAGAGAGAGAGAGAGGGAGGAAGGGAAGGAAGGAAGGAAGGAAGGAAGGAAGGAAGGAAGGAAGGAAAAGAAAGCTATTTGGAGCTCTTAGTTTTGTGAGCAACAAGCATCCTGGTAGCATCTCCCCATCCCATTATCAATCCTCTGCAATAAATCAAAGAAAAAAAATCAAAGAAAATCTCCAGTTAAGATTTAAGGTTCACATGGGATCATTGGTATTTTGAAGCTTTATAAACAGAAATGCTATCCTTTTGTATCCCTGCTGATATAAAGACACTGGAAACCTTCACTTCTTCCAAATATTCCGTTTTCCTGTACACGTCTGTTCCCAGTGCTGACCTCACCATGGCTGGGTGCACTCAGGAAATGTTGGTAAGTAAGGACATCAGTTGAGTCAACTTCACTGCTTGTTTATCCTGGCTTTACACATGAACATCTGGACTTCTTAAGGAAACCCTGACAAAAGTAATATCCAGGGAATTAATCAGTCAGTGTAGTCTTACATTACCCAATGGGAGACATGCAAAGGAAGTGAGAAGAAAGGAGATAGAAAGGGGAAGAAAAAAAGAAATTCTTTTGGTTAAAAAAAAAAAACAGTGCAGTAATAATTCCACAATATACAGAGAGATTAAATTTCATATTACACCTTAAATTCATATAACTTTTATTTGACCTTCAGTACAACTGTGTGGAAAATAAAATGCTGACATTTTGCTGCAGAAATAGTGAGAGACTCTGCAGTTAATATCTACAACAGATTTTCACAAGCCCTACCTCTCTGATGGGAGAAAAGGTGTTTTCTAGTGCTCCATATCATACTGTGGTACTGACCAGTGAAAGTTGCTTGAGAAACGTTTGTTGAAACATTGGGTGCATGTTCAGTAGTAAACACTGAAAAGAATGAAGTTTTTATGTTCAGTTTTGCTTCACCTAGATTTACCTAAATGTGTTTGAACAGTCAACACTATTTTTCAAGGATTACCTTTAAATAAAGAATACTCTTTCATGGATCAAATTCCAGGAAATGTTGCCATGCACAGTGAATTGAGCCAAAAAAAAAAAAAAAAAAAAAAAAAAAAAAAAAAAAAAAAAAAAAAGCCACATTGCTCTACAGGTTGGGAAATATTGTTTGAATTCTCTAGCACATTATCAGGTCCCAAAGGCTCTCAGAGTCATTCAGTGGCCTGAATAAATTTTAGAGAGGAGGATTAAAGAAGAAAGTAGAGACCATAAAAGATTTAAAAGTTCTGTTATTTCTTGACATTATGGGCATATTAACCACCTAAGTAGCTTAGAGAATATCATGGCACAGAGTTCCCTCGTAGCCTATTTTTCTCAGACAGGGTAAAAATCAATTTGCCATCTCTTATCACATTTTCAAGATACAAATACAACTCTTTAGCTCAAATATCAACAGATTTTCTTAGAGTCTAAGAACAGAAAACGATCTTGAACATTGCTCAGTGACCTAGTTTTGTAAGCACAGAAAGGTCCAAGAATCCTAAAGCATTTTGAACTCAAAAATCTGTTTTATATTTTTAGACGCTTTTGGAAACCAAGTATTTTAAAAAGTTTCATTCCTTCAGAAATGTTGACAATGGCCAAATTATGGGGTCAGCTTAGATGCTTATCAATAGGTTAAAGGAGCAAAAGAAGTGGTATATGCAGACAGACAGGCAGAAGGATGAGAGAGAGAGAGAGAGAGAGAGAGAGAGAGAGAGAGAGAGAGAGAGAGAGAGAGAGAGAGATTGTTTTTAGCCAGCCACAAACAAGAATGAAATTTCAGCATCTTCAGGAAAATGAAAAGACCTGGAGATTATTATGCTAAGTGAAATAAGCCAGTATAATGCCAATAGGAATCACATGTTTTCTATGTATAACCAAGAGACAAATAAAAACATAAAAATGGAAACAGAACTACTATGACTGTGGAAGGGGAAATGGGGGTGAGGCTTAAGGTAAGAAAGAGTGAAGAAGTAAATGTGTCAGTGTGTAATATAAGCATATCTAAAAATGTCAGAAAAGGTGCCCTTTACTCTCTATAGGTCCTAAATACCAAAAAAAAAAAAAAAAAAAAAAATGTTAACCATGATCTTATTCATATCTAGTTGTCTGTTTCTTCATGAGCAATTTTTGTGGTTCCACAAAAAAGATGTCGTCAACATTTCTTGTTTGTAAGCAAATGAGTAGTAATGATTATTGATTCTGCTTAGTACAGAAAATATTAAGAAAGAAATAAACAAGCATTAGAGTATCTTCCAATAGTTTAAGAATTTCTTCATCTTTGGGCTGAAGAGATGGTTGCATATGTAAATGCCAACCATGCAAGCATGAAGACTCGAATCTTAAGCATCTGTATAATCAGCTGGCATGGCAACAAGCCCGCCCTTCACCATCATTCTTCTCATTCATACATCCTCCCCCCACACACACATACCACCAACACATTATGCTCATTCATATACTTCACCCCCTCACACACACACACACATAAACTACCACATTCTTCTCATTCATACATTCTTCCCACACGTACCACTACCACCATATTCTTCTCATTCATACATCACACACACACCACCACCACCACCACCACCACCACCATCATCACATTCTGCTCATTCACACATTTTCTCCCCCACCCCCACAGTTTCTGAGACTGGATCTAACTCGGTAGCACACACTTGCTTTAAACTTGTGGCAATTTCTGTGCCTCATCCTACGGAGGGTTGGAAACATAAACACAAGCCACTATGGCTTACTTGAAATTCTCTTTTAACATCTCAAGTGAACCACAGAATCTTTACACCCACCATGTAAATGTTATTTGATGTTTTTTTTTTGTTTGTTTGTTTGTTTGTTTTTTTGTCTATTGTTTCCCTATAGCATAACTCAAATGTTAGTCAGGAAATTTTTTTCTTTCTTCATACTCTATCTCCCCAGAAAAGTATCTACTGTCATAACTGCATTGATCAGATCTAGGCAGATAACAAGCAATTCTGCCTCCAGTCTTGACCTCTTTCATTCACTCCTACATTTATCCAGCCAACTCTAGATATTTCTGTGTGAATGTCACACTATTTTGCTTTCATTCACCATGACTAAACTGGCAGTCACTGTTGACCCACTGTAGCCTCTGTTCATCATCCTACATCTTGCTAAATATAAGAAACAAACTCCCACTTCAAGTAGAAAATGAGTTGACTCTAAGACTCTATGGCCTAGCACTCTGGATCAGTAGAAACTCTGGAGAAGCAACCTCAAGAGAATTAGCAGAAACCAAAGGAAACTACATCTCTACTATAGACCCAGTCTGCCAAGGATACTGACCTCTGCCTTGCAAAGTAAATGCTTGCTTTCAAACCCCTAATTCCATAACTCTGCCACAGATAAAGGTCTCTGAGTATCCAGTGATTCTTTCCATCACTGAGTTAAAACTCCAAGCAAGAACATCTGATATGCTGGGATAGGGCACAGACTTATGTACTGAATACAGAAGTTTAGAGAGGAATTATCTGCTTCTCAGCATATATTTGTGCCTATTATGGTCAAATGCAAACATATAAATTACATTTACTATTCAATAGAGCTGAACACACACACACACACGCATGCATGTGCACACATCTTATGATGGAGTCCGGGAAATTCTACAACTTGCTGTACACAGGTTGGAGGCTCAGAAAATCCAATAATGTAGCTCAATTTTACATCGGAAAGCATAGGAACCAGGAATTAGCAGTATAATTCCCAATCCAAAGACAAAAAAGACCAAGTCTTAGGCAAGTAGTAGACACATGGAATCATTCTTTTCTTTTCCTTATTCTCCTCCTCTCTGACCTTGACAGACTAGATGATCTGAAAGATCAATTTCATATCACATTTACAGGTCATCTGCTTTACCAAGTTCATGGGCCGAAATGTTTAATAACATTAAGAAACACTTTGAATTATATACACAAAAATAATGTTCAAATAATACAACTAAGTCAGATTGACACATGCAATTCCCAATCACAATAGGACACTGTCATTTTAGATGATAAACATTCAAATTAATTCATGTCTATCTTTCTCCAAGACTAATTTCGCCTCTTGACCACCTTGCTTTTGTTATGATTCTCAAAGCTGTTTGCAGATGGTTGATGCTACTATATAGATTCAAACTGGTCAAAATATGGAGAGTAAGTGACTAGTTCCAGTTACTACATCTACAATACAACCTACACACCTAAGACTCAAGAAACATAGAAGTAGGGATGGAAAGATTCTAAGAACCAGAGGAAAGGGACATCTGCTACAAGATAATGCCTTCTAGACACGACTGGGATGCCATTTTTGTCATCCCCCCCGCATACACCCCCCCACCACTCCTTACTATGTGCATTGGAAAGTACTAAAAACAGACATGGAGAGGGAAGGTGCTTACTCCACTCTGTTCTACGTTACCCATCAATTTGAATCAAAGTGCCAGTATGTGCAGATAACCAATACTACAGGTTGAATGAATGACTGTATCTTCTGATCCTCCTCTGCTCTGTTTTCACCCAAAACATTTTTGTAAATCTGTCCTTGCTAACTCTTAAAAGAGTATCTTGCCATCATAGTGGTTTTCAGACTCTCCACCGCTATTGGTTTGGGCTGTTTGTGTACTTCCTAAAGACATTATACCAATGTGGCCAAGCACTGAAATACAACTTTTTCTCTGTTCTTCTGCTGGGAGTCCTGGCATATGTCTCCTCAGAAAGGGTATCCTTCCTTCCTCATGTATTCAGATAGAGTACCAAGGGCCCTTTCTTGACTCAACTTATTTCCAGTCTTGAGTCTATGCCCTACTTTACACATTGTCACAGCATGAGATATGTTTCCCTAAAAAGATAAATTGGAGGCTTAGCTCCCCAAATGTGACCTTATTTTGAAACAGCTGTTTCAGAGGTAATTAGGAAAATATTATAAAGACCATCATGTGAAGCCAACAACAAAAAGGAAGAATATCCATGGTCATGAAGATGGGTATTGTAGTTAAGAGATCATAATCTTCAGAAACTGCTAGCAAAGCCAACAGATCCAGGAAAGGTAAAGTAGGACTCCTCCCAAAGTTTCACATTGCATATAGCCCTGTCAGTGACTTGATTTGCTGACTTTTAGCTTCCAGAACTGGGGGATGTCACACCATATCAAGATATTATGTTATACCAGTCTTTGAAAACTTATATATATGCCTAATATATTTTTCACTTTGTCATGTAGGGTTGAAAAAGGAATGGAGCAGGCACAGAGATAAAGAGTAAGCATAATACCTTGCCTAGTGTACCTAGCAATGGTTTTACTTGTTACCTCATCCTTCTTTTTCCTCCATTGTTGACTAGAAATATTAAGTTGCAAAACAGAAAATATATTGAATTTGAGAAAATCATCTATGAATCCAAGGCTATCTGACTGATGTGTGCACTTGTACAAAGTAACTTGTAAAATATTTTTTTTCTCTATTGTATCTTATTTTTAAATTAATGAACTATGTATACACCAGTATATACAGGTGCCCATGGAAGACAGAAAGGGTTTAAGAGCTTTGGTTATAGGTGGCTAATAGCCACTTAACTTGAGTACTGGGAATTGCAACTGGGTCCTCTGAAAGAACAGCTTAAAAGACACCTCTGAAAGAATTCTTAATTGCTGGGCCATCTTTCCAGGCCCTTGTAGAATTATTATTAAGCTCAATATTTTCACATTATGGAAAAAACCTTTTGTTGCCTACAACATGGAACCATTCATTCAAAATAAATTCAAAGGTTTAGATAATAATGGCTGCCTAAATGTGCTTTGGTATCTTGGTGGATAGTAAAATCATTGCTAAGCCACAGCTCTAAATTGAAACATGTCTATACCTGAAACATTCCATGACAACAAAAACAACTTCTCTGTAAAATCTTTCCACTTCTCTAAATTTTCATCCTGGAATAAAAAAGAAAACAGAAAATACAAAGACAATCTGGCATGTCATGTTGAGATGTGACTATAGGCCTTGTTGGTCATCCAACACTAATCTCCCACCAACAGAATGAGGAAACTATTTCAACAAAGTACATGAGACAGTGAAGTCAAATTATATACCTGAAAGTGCATATTCTACTGCTGCCATATGAACATGCATTTCACAGACATTACTGAGATTATGGAATTACCAAATGTATCATTTTATAACAAGAAAATCTTCAAGAGAAAAAAATCAAATGAAATTTCTTGGAATAGACATTCATTTGGCTTTATTACATGAATGAAATCCATGACCTTTGGCCCAAAGAGCTTTTGAAATTATTCATCTTTGCTAAGAAGCTTAATCAAAGGAGTTATTTAAATAAGATATTTTATCTAATAATCACTTTAAAGTTTTTAGGGAAGAAAAGCATCATGCTGTCTGATTTTGTAGTGTTCACAAAGTCAGGCTTAAGCTGAAGCCAGAAGACACCATCCAGCAAGTACAGAAAAAAAGTGGCTTAGCCTTTTCCACACGTTAGTGGACAATGGCTTTTTCTTTTGAAGTAAGGCGGTTGATACAAATTTATTTTTTGAAGCATGTTAACATGATGTATTTTCTTTTTTTTATCTTTTTTTTCTTTTTTTTAATTAGATATTTTATTTACACTTCAGATGTATTTTCTACTTCAGACTACAGTAACTGTTTTGTTCCTAAATTTTCCAACCATCTTGAACGATAGAGAAAAAATAAATTTAATATGTGTATAATGTAAAATAGAAAACTGAATGTATTCCATAAATAATAATAAATAATTCCAGAATTTAATAGAAGAATTAATAGAGGGCAAATAATGTGTATTTACACTCAAGACTCTAAAATAAATCAAGAATTTAGAATAAAAAGCATAAATACTTCTAAAGTTAGAGATCATTACAATGTTGCTTTAAAATATTGTTTTTAAAAATGTGTTATGTGTTCATCACAGCACAAAAAGTAGTCAACAACCTACAGAAATCAGCTCTCTCTCTCTCTCTCTCTCTCTCTCTCTCTGCGTGTGTGTGTGTGTGTGTGTGTGTGTGTGTGTGTGTGTGTGTGTGTACGTAGCTCAGGTCGTCAGGTAGTGAGAAATCACTGTTCCTTGCTGAGCTATCTCACAGGTTCTCACCGTCATTTCATTCACTTACTGTATGTTACATTTTTATCAAGTTCCTGCTTTATATAAGGCTACTGCTTTACTATTCTGTGTATTCTGTCTTAAATGTGTGATTTGTTAAAAAATAAGAGGCCTAGTGTTTTCCTAGTGTTCCTCTCCAATGGAATTGAGCAAATGATTCATGAGAAGCTATGGCAATTAAGCACAATTATTGGTACCTGTAGGAAGCTGACAATTCTTTCTTCTCTCTTCTCAATACTTGCCAGGTTTTATCATAAGTGGACTGACTATATACTGTATCTCACTGATTTTGGGTTTGGCCATGTAACTTAACTGTAGTAGTGGAATGTGGATGCGACTAAGGTGAGATCTATGAACTCTGTTGTCTTGTTTGTCTTCAGGTACTTCTGTCATCTCCATGATGTTGGGAGCTAAGTATTATACAGCAGAATTGCTGTGATACGTAAGCTACTACACTCTGGCTTACCAGCTCAACTAAATGTAGAGGTTTGTGGGGAGGTGACAGAAGGCAGCTATCATCCTTGTAGCCATCTTGAGCCACATACCCTGAAAAGAGACTTGATTACATTAGCCTGCAACAACTGAGCACACTCTGATAACATCTTGCTTTAGATACCCAGGATCTTTCCTTGGGTGTGTGAGACTTATAGGTGTGTGATTTAAGGGTGTGACTTAGAGATCAGATTTAGAGACAAGCCCTAAGGGCACGACTTAAAGGTGTGACTTAGAGGCATGGCTTAGAAGTGAGACATATAAAAGGCAAGAGGCAGACAGAAGAGAGCAACAGATTATTAGGCACTCGACAGTACAACTTGGAGGAAGAACTTGGACACAGTACAACTTGGAACTAGGAATTAGGTTTGACAGTACAACTTAGAGTACAACTTGGAGTAGGAATTAGGCATTGAGGAAGAAGACACTTGGAACTTGGAGGCACTATGGACTAGGAACTAGGGACTAGGAACTCAAGACTTGGGACTTGGACTAGGAAGACAGACTGAAGAATAAACAGGATTGAATCACACTCTGTTTGGTCTCCATTCTTCACGTCCGTCCTCACTCTCTCTCTTGCTGAACCCCGACCTGCAGACCGGAGCAGCTTGGGGCAGTGTGGGCTCTGACAATTTAGCCCCCAAGGCTTTTGGCAGTGCAGGTTCCAACACTGACAGAACGGTCTGAGACATTTTGGTCCCCAAACATAGGGTAGTGCAGTTCTCAACAGAGGTTGCCAAGAAAAAAGCCAGTGTTTGAAAAAGTGCTATAATTCCAAAAAAAAAAATCCATATATAAGAAGGGGTCTTAGTCTACAGGGTGGTGCTATTGGTAGGCAGTAGGAACTTTAAAGTAAAGCTTAGTCAGAGCTCCTGATTGTAGGACCTGAGCCCTCCTCACTGTGTGGCTTCCTGGTAGAAAGATCAGCATTTCTCTCAGCAATGTATTCCCATTATGAGCAGGCTGTCTCAAGTCAAAAATCATGGGTACAGTTGATTATGGACCACAACCTAGAAACTGTGAGCTAAAGTAAATGTTTTCTCTTTATAGGTAGAGCATCTTGGATGTTTGCTTCAGTGATAGAAAGCTGACTAACACAGTCTATGAAACAATATTTTCTCCAGCTTTTATAATGCATCGGTATTAAGCACACGCATATGTAAAAGAGTTCATCAGCTCTTTAAGGGATCTGTAAACAAGAACATGAGAGAAAGAAGGTTTTTTCTTCAATAGAAGTCAGTAGGATCCCAGAGGAAGCAACTGAGTATAGAGAACTTAACTTTAAAATAAGTTTAATGGCAATTCTCAGACACGTTAAAAAGAAAGTTGTCATAAAGAAAAAAGTGATGCTATATAAAGAAGAATCAATTCATAAGCAATGTATATATGAATTGTAAAAACATGTTTTCGAATGAATAAGAGTCATTACAATAATGTGGGATACAAATGATTCTTTTACAATGTAGGAAAAAGGACAACTATGAAAAATATGAGAGAAAAGGTTTTTAAGCCAGAGCATGAACCCCTGATAAGAATGTAAGAAAGGAAAAGGAGGGAGAGAAATTTCAAAATAAAAGAGAATTTCCCAAAGCATAAATAGATGAGTGTTTAAACTGAAAAACTGTTTTAAATCTTCTGTGTAATGTATGAGTTACTTCCTTCTGTATTCAGATATAGTATTAAATTTTAAATAAATATTTTAAAAATTCCAGAGATTTTTCTATTAGATGGTTTTATAAGTGAATGAAACATTTAGATGGCACAAAAGATCCACCAACGGTTCAGGATACTAGCAGACATCGGCACAGCACACCTCAATGTTCTAAGTCCAGGTCAGGTTTTAAGAGTAAAGGTAGCATAGAAATATTTAAAATAGAAAGACTGGGGACATTTCACTTCCCAAGGCAAATATCTCAGAAAATTCCTGCAGGATATGTTACCACTACATGAAGGGATAAACCAGGAAAGGGGCGGTAAGGGGGGTGGGCCATGGGATCAAAGAGTAATAGTTCCTGACAAGCTTGGCAAGGGCAGGAAGTATTGCCTGGATCGTCTCCCTGGAAGACAAAGAAGGCTGCCAGAGGACTGTTCTGGGGAAAGAGGAAAGTCCTGTGATTTGTATCCTGAAAAATTTAGATTTTGTTAGAATTCATAATGCACGAAGACGACAAAGGAACTAGCAACCTTGAGGAAATGAAAAATAAAATACTTGACTTTTCAGAGAACTTCATCAGATGATATAAGTATCTATTGTTTCCAGTTTTTAGGATCAACCTAAAAAAAGATTAAATGTAGTTAGGGAACAGATGCTGAAGGTTATCAGATTTGATGAGAAAGCACAGAAGATGAAAGGTGGAACCTGAGTTTGTACAAAAGAGCAAGGGTAAAGGAAAAGTAAGGGTGGGTTTAAAAAATAAAAGTTAAAATCAAAACAAAACAAGAAACCAACCCTGTCCTACTAAGTAGAGAATCTAATACATGTGTTGTTGGTGAAACAAATCATAAATGTACATTTCTTAAGTGTTCATCATGGTTTGCTAGTGCTGCTCTGACAACAGAAACTAAACTTCTCACCCCTTAAAGCATCAGCAGAGGTGGTATCACTCTGATACTTTCATTGCTTGGCCTGTGGAAGGTTGGCCTATCACGGAATCCCTAATGGTCTGTGGTCAGTGGGCTCACATCCCCAGTATTGATGTGTCCAAATTTCTTCTTCTTATATATTGGACCAGGGCCTATTCAATGACTTCACTTTGACTGAAGTCTTATCTCCAAATAGTCACAGTCTGGGATACTTGGACTATGTATGAACTTCACATGAACATGGGCAGTATTTTAGCTTATAGCAATCACATTTATTTTTGAATGCACAAAAATAATGTTATAGTCATTGTACTGAGTGGTTTTGTATGACAATGCAAACTAGAGTTAGTCAGAGAGGAAGGAGCCTCAGTTGAGGAAATACCTAAATGAGAACCAACTCTATGGAATCATTTTTAATTAGTGATCGATGGGGAGGGCCCAGCCTATAGTAGGTGGTGCCATACTTTGGCTGGTGGTCCTGGGTTCTATAAAGAAACAGGCTGAACAAGCTAGGAAGAGCAAGCCAGTAAGTAGCATCCCATCACGGCTTCTGTATTAGCTCCTGCATCCAGGTTCATGCCCTATGTGAGTTTTTATCATGACTTCCTTCAATGGTGAACAGAGATGTGAAAGTGTAAGCAAAATAGAATAAACATTTCCTCCAAATTTGCTTTCTGGTCACAGTGGGTTTTTTTTTTTTTTTTTTTTTTTTTTTTTTTGAATAAAATCCCTAACAAAGACGGACATTATTAACATAGTTAAAAGCATGTTTTGTTGATTACGATGTGTTAGTTTTTGTTTTATCTTATATTTTATTTCATTATTATCCCTCAGAAGCCTGTTGGCTTTCTAATGAGTGACAGAAAGGAGTGGATCTGGATAGGAATGGAGGTAGGGAGGGACTGGTAGGAACAGAGGGAGGGAAAATCACTCAAGATACATTAAAAGAGAAATTTAATTTAATAAAAGAGAAAAAAGAGCAAATTTTCATATAAAATTCAGTTAAGTTTTTAAAAGTCAAGGAGACATTTTACTTTTAGATAATATCCAGCTATAGTTAACATTTATAATAATGAATGTCCTATACAGCCATGTGTCTCCTTTTCCAGAATTTAACCCAGAGATGTACAAACTAAATACACACACACACACACACACACACACACACACACACACACATATATGTATATGTATATAAGTATATACACATATACTTATGTCTCAGTCATTCTTTTAATAGGACAGGTCATCTGCTCTATAAGATGTTTTATTTAGGTGTGTCTAATATCTGATGTCTCTTTGCAATTACCTTTACTGTGGTGAGTTATCTATCTCTCTCAAAGTATCTTACTGGACACGGATGCTATTTGTCCCAATTTTTGATGATACTAGGGTTGTCTTTTTTCAGTTCATATAACCCCTATTTCTCAATATGACATGAAGTATTTTTTTCTTTTAAAATAAATAGGCGGCTTGTATAAAGACATCTCTAAGTAATACAATTATCCTGTCCCTAGTAACACACTGGTGATTCCTAGATATGTCTTTTTTGTTATATTTGTTATTCAGAGTTTTATTATTATGACTAGCTTAGCTATTCATTAATTTGGTTAACTGTATCAATACATTCTTGTTTATTTTAAAAAGAGGAAGTAGGATCTTGATAACATGTAAAGTTAAAATCCACAACTAATGATACACATTATGGAGACTGTTGCACAAAGTGTGCACATGGTTCATGGTGTGATCCAGTATTGCTCACTTTCCAAACCATAAGAATGGGCTGGCTCCACTGGAGTGAACCTGAGTCACGGCAACACCATGCCACTGATTGTGGCAGAGAAAGAGGACGCTGACCTCATGGTAGCAAGTGGGGTTAGAGAAAATGACAGGGAAGCAGAGAAGGAGAGAGAGAAGGAGGAGGAAGAGAGGGAGGCAGAGAAAGATAGCCTCATGGTAGGGGAGAGAGAAAGAGAGAGAGAGAGAGAGAGAGAGAGAGAGAGAGAGAGAGAGAGAGAGGAGACACAGAGACAGAGAGACAGAGACAGAGAAAGACAAGAAACAGAGAAGATTGACAGGGAAGAAGGGACAGAGGGAGAGAGGGAGGAAGGAAGACGCTGGCATAAGAGGCTTCCTCTTTCCACTGCTTTATTCCTTCCAGGTCCTCAGCCTATTGGAGAGTAGCACCATGTCACCTACTGTCCCCCATGCAAATGATCTTTGGAAACACCTTCATGGCTATATTCAACAGTGTCCCTAACTAATATTCTATGTGTCTCTTAATCCAATGCTTACAGCACCTGACCAATGGCAAGTGACCAAAACATTTACTGAACCTTTATGTGACAGGTGTTGCTTTTTGACTAAAATATCTTTTTATGATAATGTATATATCTGAAATAGTGACATTTTGAGATTAAAGCACCCACCTTATAGTGATGCATATCGTGTTCATGTAAAAGAATAGTTTCAGAGTTGCACATGAATTCTAATTATACCAAATTTGCAAAATGTGACCATATTACACTTCAGTTCATTTGATAGTTTAGTTTGAATTGAGAAAAACCCATCCCAAAATACTGACATTTGGAATGCATTATTTTAGTTTTTTTCTTCACCTTTCTCATGTATGCTTCAGAGCAGTACTACTTCAGCAGTAAGTTGTGCATAATTCCCAAAGTACAAAGCAAGCATTTTAATCTAGGGTTACATAATAAAACACCATCTTTTTTTTTTTTAATTATACAGAAAAGCACATGTGATGGTTTTGGGGGTGGTTTTTTTTTTTTGTTTGTTTGTTTGGTTGGTTGGTTGATTGGTTTGGTTTGGTTTGGTTTCCTCTCAAAAGCCAAGGCTTGCATGACTGACTTGTCTTGGGATACAGGTGTGGTAAAGTGAGTCCTACCTTCATATCAGAGAGTTCCTTAAGTGCATAATGCAATTCTCTCATTAGCTGCGTGTGAGTAACTTTACGCCTCTAACTCTCCCTAGTCTTTGTAGAATTTGTCTGGGCAGCTATCTAATGCTACTAAGCCAAATTCCTTCTTCACTTGTTCCTGCCAAGTAGTACCATAATTGTCATCAAGATGTGTCATCTGTTTTACATTGCTGTCACTCAGATAGAATGAAAGCTTCGATTCGATGCTACTTGCCATTTCAATTCCGTTCTTATTCTTGAAAAGTAGAAAACATGCAAACACTTCTTATTCCATTACACTGGGAATACATTAGCATTAACTTTCTCGACTGGAGAGAGAAAGCCAAGCAGAGAAGGAGAAGGGTTTTAAGACAAGAAACTGGTTGAAGAATGGAGAAAATGAGGACTTTATCTAGTAGCTTATAATGGCTTCCACAGTCCAGAATTGCCCAACCCAGTAGAATAATCTCTGTGCATAGAGACTAAGAAATGTGGCTAATCTAAGTTGAACTCTCTATAGTTTAAAATATATGGACATTTCAAGCACTATAGAAAAGAGAATGGAAAACATTTCATTAATAACTTTCATATTGACTATATGCTGAAATGATAGATTTTTAGAGGAAGGAGATTAAATAAATTGTAAAATTAATTTTACTTTTACTTTCTAATGACAGTATATGAAAATTTAGAATTTCAGATTGCCTTTCTTTCTGTCACTGTTACATGAGACAGAATGTGTGTCATAAGCATTCTCAATGCTATTGTCTATTTTGGATGGTTTATCTGGAGAAATAAGATGTTTTAGTTACTGTTGCTGAAATAAATAGGTGGGCCTGACAGAACGAACTTAACAGAGGGAAACTTTAGTTTAGCTTACAGTTGAAGTGACTGTATATCATGGCAGAGAAAGCATGGAGCAGGAGCTCAAGGCAGCTTGCCACACTTCATGAGCAGTGAGGAAGCTGAGAGAGATGAATGCTCACACCCAGCTCACTTTCTTCTTTTTACGTAGCTCAAGGCTCAAATGCAGAGGATGGTGCTATCTCCTTTAATGTGGGTTTGTGGATCTCAGCCTAATCAAGACAATCTTTCACAAGCATGCCCAGAGCTGGCCTGTTTGTAATAATCTCTTATAGTTGTGCCTGATATGTCTCCTAGGTGAATCCACAAAGCCTGTCAAGTTGACAATACTATTTTTTGGGGGGGGAGGGGGGAAATGTTACTCTTTTTTTTCTGTCTGGGTCTCTATTTTCTTTCTGTTTTTTTTCCTGGTAATTATAATCTGAAATCTCTCTCCCCTTGATTCTGAGTCCATGTTCTTTAAACAAAGCTGATCTGTGATGTTAGAGCTGAGCATGTGACCCAGACTTAACCAATCAGGATATTCCAATACTGTAGTCACAATAATTGGCTTGAAAAATTGATAAAATTGGGTAAATGAGTTGGCTCTAACAATTTAAGTGATTACATTAAAAGTGGTGTTGCAAATCTAAGGGGTTAAGCGAGCAACTACTCGTGGCTACCTTTGCCAGAATATGGGAGCAAATAACTCAGAAGAGAAATAATCAAAAGTAAGCAGAAGATTCAAGTTAAAACAGGTTCATTTCAAGTCCTGGGTCCATTCTATCACTGAAGCTACGTTTAGGATTTTTTTCCCAAAATGTTAATAAATTCCTATTTTTGATAAAAAAATTAATTTAACTTCTATTTTTTCAAAACTGAGAAGCCTGATTACCCTGGAGGGATCAAAACACAATTAAGTAAACAGCCTGCACTTATACAATTCAATACACATTCAACAGATTTTGCATATGTTCAAGTAAATGCAGTGGGTGCTGACAGGAGGTATCAGAAGGTTGTTTATTAACATTATTCACGATCTATCCATGCAGTAAGCACTCATTGAGATCATTCTGTGCCAGGTACTATCACAGGCACAGGATGAGAAAAGATAAAAATGACGTGTCATAGTCACTGAGACTCCTTTCGCTTTCTAAATTACCCAAGTACCTATTTGTCAATTGCTGTTCTTGACCTCCCCAGTAGTCTTTCAATATTCAACGTCACACTGCTTATATCATATCTGTTTAATTTTGTCTTAGGAAGTTCTTTCTTGTGTCCCCTCTATCATCCCACCTGCATGTAGACTTTTTGCTTTTGGGGACATTTTGGCACTCATCTCTGTCTGTCCTTCCTCAACTTTGGGATTATTTGACCTTTCTCTTAAATTAGATTCTTAGTTCCTGGATCACTTGCCTTCTTTGCTTTATCTGTAGCCCAGGCTGCCATTGAACTTATGATTCTTCCACCTTAGCCACTCAGTGTTGAAATTAAAGCACATACCACCATCTAGGCTCACCCATTTTGCTCGAAGGAAGCCCAGCTTACAGTGAAAGGGGATCCTGAAAGGGGACTTCTGAGTCAATGTTATGTGTTTTTTTGTGTTCCTAAAAATCAATTCAGACAGCTGACTACTGATATGATATGTCTTAGAATTTTAAGTTAATGATCATTTAAGAAATTGTGTTGAAGTAATATTTTAAATCGGCGGCTCCCAATCTTGCTTGTTCTTAATCAGCTGCCATCTTTCTGACTAGACAAGGCCTGTGGCCATGCTGCCACCACTCAGCTCAGGCCTCCAGCTCAGGCGGCCAGAGACACCCGCCCTGCCACCCACAAGATGCCAGCGTGTGAGATGGCTCTGCCAATCTTCCATGATGTCTCCATAAGGCTGGGCTGAGTCCAGACCATCCAGCCATCCACGCAGGCTCAGTACAGATGAGACTTCAATGCATAGATTATCCAAAGGCTTTACATGTTTGGTAATGCTCAATAAACAAGATGCCCACACAATTAGAGGTGTGTCCCAATATCTAACTTTAAGATATATGTTGTTACCTGGGACTGCTCTCAAAACATACATGGTCATCCATGGAGCCTCCTACATCTCTGCCTCCCTAGCTACTTCTCTTCTTTCCCCTCTCTCTCTCTCCTTCCACCTCCTCTTCCTCTCCTTACTCCTACCACTTAGCTCCTCCCAACTTGTGGGGAAAATATGCTGCTACCAAATTGCTCCACTGTCATCTACTGAGAAGCCCATTTCCCTCAGGCAGTTTCTAAAATTTTGTCATTATTTATAGGTTATAACATTTTCATTCTAATATGTTTAAGAGTGAAACTTAATCTGAAGGTATTTCTCTCAGCTCTGGAAACTTTTCTTTCACTATTTCCTTGGTAATACCCTTCCTTCAGCTTATACATGGCCTTTCTAAAATAAACAGCAGTCAGAGGATGTACCATCTATATTGATCTTGAAAATTTTCTAATCTCCTGTGATTTCTTACCATATCCTTCCTTTTTAAAATGCTACATCAAAGAAATGTCCTCATCTTTATCTCTCCATGCTTCTTTTGAATTTTAAATTTCACCTGACATAATTTTAATTTCCACATCTTTTGGCTTTCTCATTGTTCTCTGTTGCTATAGCACCTCCATTTAAAGCAGTTCTTGTTTTGATGATACAATGTCTTTGCTCTTTGATGATGTTAGCCATAATAGAATTTCTCTTCTGTTCCCTGTAATGTCCCTATTTTTCTCTGAATTCTTTTTATCTGTTGTTTTGTTCTCTTTGTGTCTTTCAAGTTGGACGCTTTCTGTAAATGGCAATGCATGGGTACAACTGAAGTTTTTCTGCTTAGGGCAAGCTCTGTGTAGGTGAGAAAGTTTTGAAGATTGCTTGTTGTTAGGCTTTACTGAAGTGTAATCAGACCAAGGCCAGCTCTGCATCAGAGGGACAGTCAAGTGTCAGCATTTGTGAGTCTCTTCTGCAAATTTGTTCAGGTTTCCTTCAAATGGGTCTCTGGATTCCCAGTAAAAGGCACAGACCTAGTTTACGTGTTTTCTGGGAACAAAATTGAAAAAAAAGTCAGTAAACTTTTTCTTCAGAATCCACACTGAGTGTGAATTAGCCCCATTCTATATTATGCTCAATAGCCTCAAGTCCACAGACTTTCTGTGGAACTTTTTCAGGAGTAATTTGAGAAAGAAGGCTAAATCCCGTCCCAAAAGCATTAGAAAATAGTTGTCGTATCCATAAATGATGCATTTTCTGCTACATCAAAGCATTTAAGAAGTAAAATGATGTAAAAGGAAAGTATACCCTAGTTTATATCAGACGTTTTAATATTAAAAAGGTTAAATGTCTTAACTCTCTGCTTTAAAACATAACTCCTATTAGTATGTGGTTATGTCACATTTCCGCTCCTATCTCGATATTAGGGGCGACGTGTAAGCTGGGTTAGGAGAAGGCCGTGAGAATATGAGTGGGTAAAGCTGAAAGAAGTGCACTCTTCCATGTCGTCCTTTCTGGTTTGTGTTTTGAAATTCTAATTTGTTGCTTTCTCCTGTCAACTAATCAAGAGTCTTGTTTGTACCAACTGGGTGTAGGATGCATGTAGACAGATAGAGTAGTAGCTTTACTCATTAGTGTGACAAAATATCTAACAAACAGAGCAATGTGAGGAAAAAGGTTTCTTTCAGTCCTTGGAGTCATATGGCTATAGTCCACAGCAGGGAACAAGGTGTGACAGCATCTAGGAAGTGGTAGTGTTCTGTGGCTACTTGTTCACATGGTAGTGGATGAGCAGATGGGGAGCAGAGAAAACAAGACAACACCAAGAGCAGATACAACCTTCATTGACTTGACCTAAGTGACAGCTTCTGCTTGATAATCCCCACCTTATATAATCTCCACAGTATTCAAAATAGTGCCATATACTACAAACTGACCATTAAGAACATGAACCTGTAAGGGAGACTTTGGATTTAAACCATAATCAGGAGGACAGTAAATTTAGGCTTTGAATTCATAACCTAGAGGATGGTTAAATGTATAATGTGTCCTCAGATAGTTTGAACACATGGAAGAATATGATTAAAGCCTGTGAGGAAAAGTTTGAAGGAAGTGTTTTAAAAATGCAGAAAGTAATTATCACTCAGCTGGGAGTGCTGAGCAGGCCGGATCAGAGAAGGACTCATGGGATGTCAGGTGAGAAGCGGCACAGCAAAAAGACCATCTGGCTGAATGAGGATTAGATGGATGGGAGTGTGACAAAATGGTAGATATATAAGTTTGTGCATATCATTAAGGAAATATAGTGGGGTCATCACTAGCTCCTTGCCCCACCAAAAAATAAACACATATAGGCCAAATTCCTGAATTCTAAGCAGCTTCTGTCATCTTTTTTGTTGTTGTTGATTTTTTTTGTGTTTGTTTCCTTTTCTCTAAGGAAAAGTAAGAGTTAAATTTGAAAAGACAGAGATTCAAATTCTAAACTCTCCACTAGCTATATAATACTGGTCAATTACTTTAACTTACCTGTACCAATTTATATTTTCATCTTTCTAATAGGAATATAGTATCAAAATTGCTCATTTAAAGTTGTGGCAAATGAGTTAATAAAGGGAATTATTTGGAACAACTAATACTTTTATTAAAGCCAAAAAATGTCAAGAACCATGCTTCTGCCATCTTACACTTACAGGCCTGGTACTTAAGGTAAGGCTCCAGCCTTGTCTAGTGAATTCTTCATAAAGTCATCTACCAGTGCCATCCACACACTACCAGGCCTAGCTCTAGTCACACACATCCTGAGAAAGCTTCTTATGGTAAGTCCTTGAAAACAAAACTTGTGTGCACTAGCTCCACACTCCCAGGCCCAGGTAAAGACTCACAGCTCCTGTACACGCCTAGTCTGAGATAGGCTGGAATCTCACATCACACACATAACCAATGCAAAAAGTCTGCATGTCTTGGTCATACTGAAAAAACTACCAGCTCATATTAAAAGCCAAAATAGTACATTCTCCCCAGATCCATTAGTCTTATAGAAATATTCTTCAATGACAATTACTTAGATAACCCCAGGATACAGAATTTAAAAGAACCAATTATAAATTTGATCAAAACTTAAAGGCGTTTAGAGAAGGCAGGAACAAACAACTCCATGAACTGAAAGAGGATAGTGAGCAATAAATGCTTTAGTGACGTCCAAGTAATACAAATATACAAATGAATGAAATGAAGGGAATCCAGGATTTGAAAACTGAATCCTATAAAGATATAGAAATATTGAAAAGCAAACATTTGTATACACACATACACGTGTGTGTGTGTGTGTGTGTGTGTGTGTGTGTGTGTGTGATAATAAAAATTAGAGAAGAGATTATGAATTTGAGAAGGGGGCACAGGAGGATGTGGAAGGGAGAACAGGATGTGTGGAAATGATATAAATAGAGTACTGATTGTTTTAAGTCTCAAAAATTACACAACAACAGCAACAAAAATAAGCCGAAGCTGTCAAGATTAGGAATAAGGAACTTGACCTCTGGTAGGCAATCTCCTAAACTTTTGGACTTACATAGATTGCTTATTCTCTCAGGATCCCAGTTTTTCTCTCTATAAAACTAGGAGTTAACTTGGATAATCTATATTTCTTCTAAACTAATAGTTTAGGCACCATAGATATAATTTTTATTTGACTTTGATACCGAGCCATAGAATTCGACTAAATTGGATAAAATTGCCATTATTGAGCCTCTAATACATTGAGATTTTATTAGAAGACTGAAAATGAAAGTGGTAACACTGCATTAGTCCATGGGAGTGATTTCTAATGGACACAAAACGGAGCGATCTATCAGGTCCTATTATCATGCCTGGATGCAAGACAGAGAAGATGGCAACTGGTATTAAATTCAAAGATCAGTCTCAGAGGTATATAATTTTACTTTTTAAAAACTGGAAAAATACCCAATTTCAGCATTGGTTATATTGGCAGTTTATCAGTAAGGTAAAAATTATGGCTAACTACATGATATTTATTATGAAAATGATAACAGGACATAGCAGTAATGCTTTTAAAATACTCAACAGTTGCTCTTATTTTAGAAATATAATTTTTGAGAAAGCACCCTGAGATGACAGAACTGGAGTAGCTATTAAGCTTGTTCTTATGTACATTCAGGTTAGCCTTCGGATAGGAAACAGGTAGATATTACAATCTAAGAAACACATTTCATCACCATTATCATCTGTTTCCCGAACTATTATTTTCTTTTGAAATTTTGTCCTTGTTTCTACAAAATGTACAGAAAGCTGTTCATACAAAATGCATTTGGGAATGCATTAAGAAAACAAAATAATGTATTTTGTGTGTCTTTATGATTCAACTGAAGTACTGATAAAAAACATATTAGACATATAAATCTGATATGATATTGTCCATAGCCTATGCTCTTATAAGATAAAAGGAAACTATGAAATCTTTTGTTCATGAATATAGATGGACCTAAGGTACCTGCATAATGTTTAAAATGATATATGTGGTGATCAGAAGTTTTGTGGACAAGGGCTAAGGTCCAGGTCCTAAATAACTGATTAATCAAATTTCTCTCTGACTTTTCTTTTTTAATTGTAATTTTAACTGTGCATTATTAATAGAGAAGAGTATGCTAATTGAGTACACACATACAATGTAGAATGATACAATCAGCATGTCTCTAATTTTTTTTTCAAATTTCCAATCAGTGCAATACATTATAGTTCAGAACTAAAGGAAATAAAATAAAGTGTAATTATTTAAAAGCAGATAATCAAAGTAGGGCGTATCAGCACTCTAATGCTTTGTATAATTAATTAAGGTATCTTTTATGCTTTATAGTTACAAGTATATAATGCACACAAGTATTAGAATTTTATTAAATTGTAAAATGTATTTTTGTGTTGTATATTAATAAATTTGTAATTAAATGGGTATTTTATGGTCCTACCAGTATGCTAGATTCCTTATATTTGTAATAACACTAAAGAATGGTTTTTCACTTTAAGTTAGTATTTTTAAAAATATGACTAGCGCTATTATTCTGTAACTTTTTTCTAGTGTGGAAATATATTGCAAACTGCTCAGTTTAATCGACATTACATCATGCTTTCCCAAAATGTACCTTAAATTTGAAGGTTAAATAGTCAAATACATACATTAGTGATTTGCGAATAGACATAAGATGTCTACTGATGTACTATCAGCTTTTGGTGGGTCATAGTGAAATTGGGTGGATATCCATGGCAGTTTGGTTGCAGGAGTAACACCTTCATGAAGTCGGTTTGGTAGTATCCTTCCACTCACATCTTGGCCTTGCCTATCATATTTCTTTTGACCAGCAGAATGACAAGCAAACGTGAAAAACGTTTGCATGTCAGTACTTACCCTCTTGTGCTTCACATGCTGGCTTTACATAGGTAAGTTCCAGCACTGACCATCCCAGACGAGATTTGAAGAGCCTCACCAGATCAGCTCAACAGCCCATCTGACCTATAAATTTAGAGTAGTAAGAAATGATTGTGCTTTTTAAGGCACTGTTGTTACATAATAACAAATGACTGATACAATAGGTACAGGACGTACATGGGACTAGACTGTTATAGACTGTGTATGTATAGCTTCATATCACATATTTGTTATGTTAAAGTCTGTTGCAGCTGAATTTTTCTGGTATAAAGACAATATTGGATATCACCCTCTTTCTCCTGTTGGTTTTATAAATATTCTAATTAGTCATCAAATTAATAGATAACAATTAAGTATCAACTGAGTATCAGGAAGAACACTAGATGCTTAGACTGAAATAACCTGAGGGGTCTCTGTTTAGGGGGATGGTTATAATGGACTGACATACATGCTATGAAAGAGTCCATGCTATTGTCAGTAAAACTGATTCCCAAAGTTATTTCCACTTATATTTGTCATTGTATCTAGCTATGGTTTTCCCCTTTTCTCAGAAAGCCTAGAGAAGTGTTCTATTCCTCTTTGTATTTCCTCTTTATTTGTGAGAAACATTTAATTCCCCCTTTCATGTGACTTAAACATCTTCCTATAGTGTAGCATAATATATTACCCATATTGACACTGGGTTTGGCCATGTTATTTGGATTAACCACTGAGGCCTAAATGTGATCCATGTTGAGACTTGATGTGCAAGGGGTGGGGGGAGGGATAACCAGGGGGGTCCTCTATTCTCTCAGAGGAGAAAGGGGGGAGAAGAACTGCGAGGGGGGGGGAAGGGGACAGATCTGGATGTAAAGTAAATAATTTTTAAAAAATGCTTATGAATTGGGGCTTCTAGCTCCTATGCTGCTTTTTGGAACCCTGTGACAGCCACCATATGAACAAGTCAGGGTAGTCCCTTGAAGAATAGGAAAACTGGTTTCTGTGATCCTGGCAGACAGCTATCCCTCAGAAATGAAAGTCCCGTTATCTGCTAATCCAAGTCATTATCCCGTAGTTGATATCTTTAGGCGTTAAGTTTTGGGTGGTTTGTTAGGCTCTCATAGTTATTTAATCCACCATTCTTTTCAAGTCAGCATGACCACATAGTCGCATTAAGAAGTTTCTTTAATCAGAAGCTTCTAAAAACTGGGCCATACCTTTGTGTCCTGTTTTAGTGTCTCTTGTCATGGCGTCTGATGAGCTTTCAGATGGAAGGTTCTATTACAACCATTCCACCCTCCCACTCTATGGAGATAAGCCGCTCCTATTTTAAACTCCTGTTACTGAAACAACATCTAGGTTACCCCTATTCTACACATAACCTTATTCTAGCCCCCCAAATGATAGGATTGCAAACATATATTGGTAAACACCTGGCTTCAAACTTCACATTCAAAATTTTTTGAAGATGTAATGGCACATTTTTACTACTGAGGCAATGTTGAGCAATAAGCTACTCTAAGAAGAAAAAAGAATGATGGATGAGAATATCCCACAAAATAGAGGGTACTACAGAATTGAGGATTTGATTCCAAGAATTAAAACATTTGTCTCTGCAGAGGGCAGAGGAGTATGAATGCCCAGTAATGTACAGTACTTCTCTGTAAATTCTGGATGGCTTACAGCTTTTGGTCCCCTGTGACTATATAGCAATAAGTGTAGAAATGGCTCTGGTGCAAAAGTTAAAAAAAAAAAAAATTAAGTATATACTTAATCCAACGATTTCCTCTCTCCAAGAAAATTTTCTCTAGCACAGAGCAGGCTCCATTTGTAACAATTACAAAGTGCTAAACCTATGCCAGGTTAGGCAGGGGGAAAAAAAAAAGTCAAGGCACCAAAGTCTTAGTGAGTCATTGTCTTCCTAGAGTTTTCATTTTGAGGACTATGTGAGATTTTCTTCCTGGAGTTTTCAGCCAGCTATGACCATTATTTATGGCGAAAAGCCTCTTCAACGTTCCCCCGATCTTTGTAACTATTCATACTTTTCAAGATCTCTTTGCTTCGAAAACTGATGTCCTCGGCCATCTTTTCTGGATGTAGTGAAATGACTGGCATGCGCTTTCGCTGAAAGCGAAATCCGTGACATTGACCCCGAAAAGTTTCCATCACTTACAGAGCTGCCTGGCTGTCTGTTCAAGACACCGGCAACTCTGGAGGCGTCCGCGTTACTCCCCTCAGGGAACCTGAGGAAGCTAAACACCAGCCAAGGCAAGGCCCGCCCTGCCGGCATTTGGTTAAACCGACTAGGGGCAAAGCACCTGAAGTCTGGGGCCAGGCAGCGGGCTGGAAAAGTGAGAACTGGCTAGGCGAGCGCTCAACGCGAATGGACTACAAAGCCCAGAGTGCATAGAGTCGCTCTCTTGAGCTTCCCTACGGAACCTGCCCGCGATGGAGGCTGGGAAATGAAGTCTGCGGACTTCCAGGACCCGCGCGGGGGCCGAAAGGGGGCGTTGCTAGTCCGCTTCTTCTGCACGCGGGTTCCTGGCTGGCCTCGGGGTTTCTCGCTCCCGCTCAGGGTTTTCGTGGACGGCGGGAGCAGTATGGCTTGCCTGAGTAAACTCCGGGGGGAGGAGGGGAAGGGAGTGGATAAGGAGGCGGGGTCAGCGGAAGCGGCAGGTTGCTTCCTTCTCTTCGCGCTCCCTCCCCGCCTCTCCCTGAGGGAGCGGTGGGAGGGGGAGGGTAGGGCAGAAGGAAGGTAGTGACACGTGTCAATCAACCCCCCTCCGGGGGGCGCGCGCTCCGGGGCTCGCGCCGAGGGCTCGCGCCCCTGCCTCGTGCCTGCGCCGCTCGTATGTAAATGAGGGCGCGTGACGCGGGACGCAGATGGACAAGGGAAGAGAGAGAATGGCCGCTGCCGCCGCTGCTGCCGCCGCCGCCGCTGCCGCTCAGTGCCGGAGCCCTCGGTGCGCGGCGGAGAGGAGAGGATTCCGGCGGGAACTCGACTCTTGGCGCCACCGCCTCATGCACTGTGTAGGTAAGAGAGACACGGGCCGGGCCGGGCTCCGCGCCGCTGTGCGGCTGCCGGAGGAGTTTGTGGCTGAGGGGTGTAGTTGGAGCTCCGGTTCGGGTCAGTTCAATGGGGAGCGATGGGAGCGGCGGCGGCGCGGCGGCCCCGGCGGCGCCTTTTGTCTCGGGGCTCCCTGCCCGGCGCGGTCCGCGCCCCGCCGCCCGCCTGCCCGGCTCCGGGCTCCCGGGGAACTGTTAGTTCGGACCCACTCTCCGAGCACCCCGCGGGAGCAGCCCGCCCGCTCGCGCTGCCCCGAAACTCCGCGGCGCCCGTCGCCACCCGCCGGTGCCCCTGTCACCGCGGCTCTCCAGCGGGGCGGAGGGGACCCTGTAGCGGCGGGCCGGTCCGCGCCCCCGCCGGGCGCTCACACACCCCCTTCTTGCCCCCGGGGGGCTGGCCGGGCAGACGCTGCCTAGTTCCCGGGACGTGGGACCAGGGGTTGCGGGGCGCTCGCGGGGCGGGGGCCGGAGAGGGCCGAGGGGCGATGGGGGCGGCGCCTGAGGGGCGGGGGGCGGCCGCCTCTGCCCTCTTGCGCGCGGCCTCGGATCTGTGTGTACCCCTTTAAGAAGGAGCCGCTCGAGCGCTGACGGTTGGGATTTGAAGTTCTTCCTCCCTCTTTGGAAGTCTGGACGGATGGGGGGTGTTGCTATGGCGACGGCACCCTCCCCACGCCCCCCTCCCCTTTTCCTTGAGGACGCCCCGACGACTCTGGTCCTCTTTGGCTGTCATGTGATGGACTCGCGTAGCCCTCCCTACCTCTCATTCCCGTTCAAATGCAATTCAGTTTTCCGTTTCGGTGGGGTCTGATTGGTTTTGCTTCAAACTTCCGCGCTCCAGGCTGTCATTCAGTGGGCTGCTCTGGGTAGCGGGAAGTACAGGGACTCCCATCCTTGTTGCGGTCACTGCTTTTCCTCACCCAGAGTGCGACGTGTGCCCACAGCTGTTACCCAGCAGGTCGGTTCAGTGCAATAGAGGGGCTGCGGAGGGTGTGCTTCGGTAGGGGTTAGGGTTAGCTTTGGGGGGGAAGAGGTGGGAGTGGAGGCTGGTCGCTGTTAGGAGTGGGTGGTTGCGTCGGTTTTCTTTTCTGCCAAGTAGGTGTCAGCCTTTGGAGTTGAGTATCGTAAGCTCAGTTCCTTGGGAAGACAACTCTCTCCTACCTTGTTTTCATCTGTTCTTGCGCCACCTCGCGCCCTGTCCCCCTTTCCCACCCCTCTCGGATTTGTTTGGTTAGAGCCCTAAAATCTGTTTTGTTTTCACTGGTCATTGTAGATGAAACCAGAAACAACTCCAGTTCAGTAATGTGCCATACAGAATAGGATGTCTATAGGAAAACAGAAGGAAGGGTACTCTGATTTAGGAACATTTCGGTGATGCTTAAGCAGTTTACTCTTAAGAGCAGTATGTCACCTCTATAAAATGTATTTTGGTTTTATCTGTGACAAAGTTATATGGTGGTGGTGGAGGGTGTGTGTGTGAAAAAGAAACCTCATACAAAATGTGTCCGTACTTGTACTACATGGATGGATACAAAGTGGACTCATTTTGACAGTTACTTATGTTTAGATCTGTTCCGTTGAAAACCGGCCTAGAAATTGTCGCGTTCCTTCTAGTGAACTCCAACAGATAGCACTGACAGCATTGTAGTACCGGCTTACAGAACTGTGTTAGGCACCCAGTGATTTGAATTTTGTTTTACGATATTTGACGATTTGTTTTTTCTCACGCTGTGTCACTAAATAAATTTAGTATGTCTTTGAGTAAAAAAAAATATGTACTTTTGAAAGTCAAATTTTAACTAAGTGAAACAAATTGATTTAATGGGAAATGAGGTTAGTTTTTTGAATATTTAGTATTCTGTAATCTGTTTTACACTTTCAGTGTTATAAACAACTATATTGAACCATATATAAAAATATTCTCCTGGGCAACAGCCATATTTGAGAAATTGTTTCACAGTCCCAGTTTTTGTCAGGAGACCTGCTGAGATCCATCTTGTATATTGTTTTTGTCATTACTATTTTTAAGTAACAAAACCCTTCTAAATAGAATATATACCTGTTGGTTGGGGGAGTGGTCTCATTTAATTGTGGTGTGACTAGGTAATAAAAGTCATTATTTTAAGCTACCCTTTGCTATGATAATGTACTTTGCAGAAAATCTATTCCTTATATGTATGTTTGTGACTTATATGCAGTATGTAGATGTATGAATGTATACATTTCTATATTGAACAGTCAGTGCTCTTATTGATTGAAATACCTTTTTATAGAAAACATTTTACTGTTGAGAAAGAAAATTTTTTAAGTCTTGGTTTTCTGATAGAGTTGGAAATCATAAGTATATTCAGGTTATACAGCTAATTGGTATTAAATCTCAAATTACATTTCTTGAAATCTCACTTCACTTGGTAAACAAATGTGATTTGTCTTTTTGTTATGGATATTGTCTGAAAATTTGGGGAAGAAATTTATTTTCACTGTCAGTGAATGATGATAGTGATTGAGAAGGGAAAATGTTTGAACCTGTCTAAAAGTATTTCCTTTATACTTGTGGGATTTATGTCTTTGCCGTAGATTTACTCCTCTGATTCGTTTCTGGTTTTGTTTTAAATTTTAAAAAGTGTCCTTCAAGTTTTGTCCTAATTGATGGCTCTATTTATAATGGGCTTTTTATAATCTTTCTATGCTAGAGTATAATGTTGAATATCCTCATGTAACAAATGCTTGAGTGCATATTGTATGTGGGACTATTATCCTAGTATTCAGAATTATACTGAACATTAAAAGACACAGTCTCATCGTTTATAGAGTGTATAATTAGTATCTACTAACCAGAATGACACTGAACATTATTCCTTATGGAATAAATAATATAATTAGTATCTAATGACTTATAAAATTAAAAACAGCTAAGTATAACATAAGATAAATATATTAATACAGTAAAAACATTCAGACTTGAAAAGTAATTAAAATATTTAAGCTGGTTCAGGCCAGTTTTTAAAAAAATTAATTTTGGTATAATTTGCATCTTAAAATTGTCAAGTCAGGAACTAATAGTTACACTTGCCTGTGTAAACCAGTTGTTTCACATCTTGTTGTATATTGAATTTCATTATTCTTGTCTGAAATGCACGCATGGGCGCGCGCACACACACACACACACACAACATACACACCAATTTGAGAGTAATTATTTGGAGACATCTTTGCACCTAAGCTTTTCATTATTCCTAAAAACAAGTACACTGTCAGCATATATTACCTAATTTATAGTTCGTTTTCAAATTTTATCTATTTTCTCTGTCCTTCTCTTGTCTGTTCCCTAGCTCAAGATCCATTCTAAGATAATGAAGTGCATTTATTGGTTATCATGTCTCTAGTACTTTTTAGTTTACATCTTCAATTTTTCTTTGTATTTCTTGGCCTTGACATTAAAAAAAAAAAATACAGGGCATTATTTTGACAATGTTCCTCAAATTGAAATTGTTGTTTTCTTCTAAGTAGATTGTTATGCATTTGGTAGAAATACTACTGAAGAAATGTTCTCTTTTTCTCAGTACATTGTAGTTTGAAGTTCAAGGTGTTGGTGTGTCTTAAGATATTTACTATATTTCTCTCTGAAAATTATTCATCATTTTGTAATTAATATGCAACTTATGTGAAAGTACTTTCAAGAACAGGGTATTGCCATCATCTCATCAAACTTTCATCAAAATTTAGCATCTGTCAGTATTCTGGTTTTGTCCCTTCTTTTTAAGGATTAATACTTAGTTATACTTTGTGTGATTTCATGAATTCTTTCTCAAAGATAAAATCTATCACTGTCATTATTTTGAATCTCAAATTGTGACAGATTTAACTAAACTTAAAGCTCCCCCTTCGCGCTTGCGCGCTATCTCTCTCTCTCTCTCTCTCTCTCTCTCTCTCTCTCTCTCTCTCTCTCTCTCTCTCTCTGTGTGTGTGTGTATGGTGCATACATGCACATATTTCTGAACAAGATAGTCTACATTTATATATTTTATTGTCCCAGGTTTGATATTAGTTACTTCACCAAAATATCCTTTAATTTTTTTAGAGAAAAAGTAAATTTAGATACCAAAACTAAGCAGAAGATTTTGGATCTGTTTTTAATTAATCTCTGTTTTTTCGTGTGTGTGTATGTGTGTGTGTGTGTGTGTGTGTGTGAGAGAGAGAGAGAGAGAGAGAGAGAGAGAGAGAGAGAGACAGAATGAATTTTTTAAGATTAAAAACTAAAACAAGGAAAAGATTGGCTTAGAAACATTCTATAAAACAATAGTGTCTTTCCTGTATAAGACTGGTTCAATAAGAATTGGAACCAAATATGAAATGTTAAATCTTCTGATCAAAGATTATATTGTTAATCTACCTTAAAACACATTTAGTCTATTATCTTTTCATTAAAAATACTATCATTTTTATACTAATCCATGTAGAAATTGTTGAGAAGTTGGGTTACTACTATTTGTTTTAGAATTGGGTATTTTACATTTGAGGTACATCTCAATTTGAAGACTCAATATTTAGTTAGCTGCAACAGGTGGCACGTGGACTTAATTGGACAATTTAGTTTTCTTGATTTCTGTGGTACCAATTACTTTAAAAATTTCTTCATAATAAACAAATGTATACTTGTACTCAGATCTTTTATTTGGTTAGTATAGAATGAGCAGATCATGAGAAAATACACTTTGGAGCTAGACTTTTGAGTTTGGAGTCGAGTGGAACTATTTACCATTTTTGTTGTTGTTGTTTTGGTTTGTGGTTTGTTTGTTTTATCTTTTAGTCATTTCATCAGTAATTTGAGAGTTAGGTTGCTAGAGATGAAGTTTTTTGATTTGTGCTAATATGTACCTCCTTGTATAGAAAGCACCCAATAAATGCTAGCTATCATTGGTGATGGATTTTTCCTGTTCTTGAATGCTTGGGTTTTATAATTTTTGTCAGTAGACTTGGTGGAAATGGAGCTGGATTATTTAAAAAGATTATGGAGCATGATAAACTAAAAACAAGAGTTTAAATGATCTGTATTTTCTAGTTCTCTATAGCTATAGTGTTATAGAGATTTAAAATCATGTAACTTAGTATTGATTTTCTGTATGTTGAGAGTAGAAGACATTTACCATTCTACATCTAAGGAATCTTTGGTAACGGATATAAGAAATTAGTTTGTAGCTCATTAAAAACTTTATTACTAAATGTGGTGGTGCACACATTACCTTTAGTAACAGCATTCTGGACGCAGAGCAAAGGAACTTTGTTTTCAAGGTCAATCCTCTGTACATAGTAAGTTATAGCCCAGTTAGGAGTTCATAGCAGTAACCTGTGTCTAACAAAATAAAATAATAATAATAATAATGAAACACTATCATATTAATTCATCTTGAGGTTGTTTTTTGCTGATATGAACCTTCCTGTTAGTCACTTTGATGCTTTCTTCTGGTTTCGTCTTGCCTGCTATTGTTATCTTACCACATAGTTCTCCTTTGTCACTGTTAGCATCACTAAATCACAGAAGAGTAGATTTACTTAGAAATTTGTATTAATGGGTCACTGATTGGTTTGGGCAGCTGTCAAAGAGTGTTGGCTGTACAACTTCTTTCAAGCACCAGCAAATATAATGTCCATTTATTTTTAAGTGGTGGCAGTTGTGATACTATCTAATCACATACATTACACAGTTGGAATCTGTTGAATAGGTTAAGACATGTATCGAGATTATCTTTTTTTTTAAATAGGCATTTTAGATAATTTTGAAGTTTTTGGCAAAATTTGTAAATAGGCTGCAGACAGGTATGTGTGTGTGTGTGTGTGTGTGTCTGTGTGTCTGCCTATCTGTATTTCTGTCTGTCTATGTCATATGTGGAAGTGCACTTTGAAGCTAGAGTAGGGTGTGGAATCCTGGAGTTAGAGGAGATTGTGAACTTCATCTGAAGAGCAGTAAGTGCTCTTAACCACTTAGTCATCTTTCATTTTGCAGAATCATATGCCTTGGGCTGGCTACAGGTGTGCCGTGCCAGCTTCCCAGCTTGGCACAATATGTGATTAGTTTCTGTTATGTGTCTTCATATTCCTCTAACCTTCAATATTGGCCTTTATTTTTGCCTCAGTTCAGTCTTCAGAGAGGCAACAAAGATACATAGGGATTTTTGTTTTGTTCTGTTTTGGTCATATATGTATTTTTCCCTTAATAAGCCTTAGTTGGTTGAATTATCCTACTTTGTGTGTGTTCATAGTCTTCTTTTTTGATGATATTCTTAAGATATACAGGTTGCCCTTAGAGTGGTTAAGCATAAGATTATATACTTTATAATGATATAAAAGTGATACATACTTAGCAGATACCATTCAAATTTTGAATTTTGTGTTCTATGACAAGTAATACACAGTAGATATTCCTGATATGTCAGGTGGTGGCTTGAACCACAGCTTCTAGTTAGCCACATATTTTTCATTAGGGTAAACAATTGATACTTTTGCAGTGTGCTTCTACCATTGTATTCAATAAGTTACATGAAATACTCCACCCTTTGTTATTTAAAATAGGTTTTGAATTTTGAGTTTCACAACCATGGGCAGTGTAAGTGTCCTGAGCATGTTTAAGACAAGAAGTATCTATTGTGCATAGCCTAGCATTCAGCAAGCACAAAACATATAAGTCTATAATATTGAGAACCTTATTACAGTAGATATTTAGGATTAAATTTATAATCAATGAATCTTTTGAAAAGTTTGTATTTGTAACAGAATGTAGATAAGAAATGGTTATGGGTCCAATCCAACCTGCTGATACTCCTAGAAACATAATTAAGAAAATTTACTATCTTTGAAGAACAGCTCATTGTTCTTAGTTAAGCTAAATAAAACTTTTGTTGTAAAATTTTTGTGTTTGCTAGAAAATAAAAGAATAAAATGAATCTTGTCCTTTTTTTTCTGCTTTTCTTTTGTAGTTGCCAATAACCTCATCCTGCTTACATTTTCCTGTTTGGGTTATTTCTTTAATCTGCTGCCAAGTTATTTTCCTTGTAATATTTCATGGATTCAGTTTTTGTGATAGTGCAAGCATTTGGGCAAATTGAGATAAGGTTTTGGTTTATATCAGTATATGCATTACTGATTTTACTTTCTTTTGGTGTAACTTATGACTTAAAACATACAGTAAATCATTGTGCAGCTGCTTTGATGTCATAGTTGACAGGCATCAATATCTCTCATTTGTCTCTGTTTATCAAGTAAAAGCTCTTATCCATATTCAGCTATTTAGTCATAATCAGACAGTTCCTTCCATATTGGTTCTCTAGACCAATGATCCTCTTCATCTGCTTTCATTTATTACATATTTTCCCAAAATCTTGGGTATCTTTGCAGCTATATCTTCTGTCTTGGAAGTCACCTTTACAATTTAACTTGGTCGTAGATTCTTTTATGAATAACACCTTGAGAGATTTCTCCATTAACTCAAATTGGATTTTTCTTTTCTAATGTGTGTATGCAAGGTGGGTATATTGGAGGTCACTTTGTCCATTAGACTTCATGTTTACATACTGCTGACAGGCAACTAAATCTTCATAAATGGTAGAAAGGGCTAGATGGAACACTGTTCCTTCTTAGCATTTATAATGAGGTATAACTCATCTTTTATAGGGGACTTGAGATAATACCATTCCTCATGTGTTTGCTGTTTTTTGGCTTAATGAAAAGTGTTAAAATATAGTATTTTGGTGCCAAAGATATTAAAGAGCTGTTTGAGCACAAAGATATTTAAATCTATGCAGATGAATGAGATTAACTAGGGACATAGGATAGACTATTGGATAATAAAGGATTTGGTACCACACCAAGGTATGTTAAAATTTTTTAGGTAGAGAAAGGAACATCACACTGCTCCCAGTGATAATACTGAAAAGTAAGGCTATTAGATAAGCAGTAAACCAGAACAGAGAGCTAGCACTATCTGAGAGGAGACAAGATTTTATCCAGATGGACTGTTACCTGTTGATGGAACCCAACATGAGGGTTCCAGGTGATCTTGATTAGATGAATTTCAGTGGAGTGTTGGAGATGGCAACTGTATTGTAACAGGATAGATAGTAATTCAAATATGTTCAAGTGGAGATAATGTACTCAGATTAAATGGGACATGTTTTAAGGACTGGCAGAATGGCTCAGCAGGTAAAAACACTTGGCACATGAGCCTGATGACCTGAGTTCCATCCCCAGTAACACCCATCACTCATGTTTTTTTTTTTTTAATCCCTGTGTACTTTTGTGCGTATGCACAAACACATGAGGATAGCATGCATGCATTTGTGTGCATTTGCATGTAGAGCTTAGACATCAACATTAGATGTCTTCCTAAGTTGCTCTCCTCTTTTTTTAAAAGAGGGTCTCTGTAAATTTGAAGTTTGCATATCTTGTTATACTAGTCCCAGAGATGCTCCTGTTTCTGACTTCCCAGATCTGTGATTGCAGACATGAGCCCTGCTTCCAACCACTGGTGCTCCACCTTGACATCACACTGAAATCTTCATGCTTGTGTACCAAGCACTTTCCAGACTGAGCCATCTCCTTAATTCTTATATATATTGAGTTTAATAAAGCTGAGAACTAATAGCAACAGAATATTGAGACCTGTACATTAAGTAAAGAAATGGGATGGACTTGGTTTGAATTATTTAATGTAAATTATGAATGTCAATTCTAAATTTATCTCTTAAAGAAACATATTTTCTTAATCAAGTTAACTATTATGACATCATTTTGTTATATGCTTTAAAGGTATGATTTTTTTCCAACTTTTCTCAGTTTACCATCAAATCTTTTGAGTCCTGTGTGCCAGTTGTTTGGGGTTATATTTCTGTTTTTTCCAAACTGGGTTCTAAATGTCCACAAACTTTAAAAATCAGAATCAAAATACTAGCCTTAAGTAGGGTTGTATTGAAGTATTTGACTTAGAACCATGGTTAAAAATAGGTGTCATTGCTAATATGGATGAGAGAAGCTCACAAGGCTTCAACCCTACACAAAGAACTAAGGCAACTAAAGAATGCTGAGAGACAGAGTAGTCTTCCACAGGGAAAAGCACAGTAATTCCTTATTCAATACCAATGGCCAGTCCTAAAAACATACTTACAGTAACATAGACTAAGTAGGTTGTATTTATGTATTTAGGAACACATACACCATCACCACTACCACTACCACCACCACCACCACCACCACCACCAACAACAACAACAAAGAAAAAAGATGCCATGAATTTGAAAGAGAGCTGGGTAAGAGTGCTTGAGAAGATTTGGAGGGAGGAAAGGAAAGGGGAGATGATGTCATTTGTAATCTCAAAAAGTAAAACATTACTAAAAATAATAATAAAGTTAAATTAAAAAAATAAGTGTCATACTTCTTACCCTTCAGCTCCTTAAACAGAGCGAACTTACCAACCTATCAGAAGTACAGCTGGACTGGCAGGCCTCTTTTGAATATAAGGAGGCACAGCTACCCTAATGAGGCAGATGAACAAGAGGATTGGTCTTGTGTGGAAAACAACTTTTTTTTTTTTTTTTTTTTTCTTTTTCTTTTCAAGACAGGGTTTCTCTTTTTAGCCCAGGCTGTCCTGGAACTCACTCTGTAGACCAGGCTGGCTTCAAACTCAGAAATCCACCTGCCTCTGACTCCCAAGTGCCGGGATTAAAGGCATGCGCCACCAACTGCCCAGCCTTTTTTTTTATTTTTATTTTCTGGAAAACAACTTCTAAGACATTCTATTCCAGTAAGGAACAGATATAAAGCAGTTGTCAGTGTTAGCATTTCTTTTTCTTCTTTAAGAAGACAGTAAAATATAAAGAACAGAAGCTTCTTCCTAAATATTTCTCCTAAGAATGTGAAGTTTTGGGGGGAGTTCTGTTTTATGTGAGATGCAAGTACGAGGGAGTAGAGTAAAAATGCTTACCTCTTACTGTAGGTTTGTATTTAGATTTTGTTTATAAAGACTGAACTATGATTAAGGGTGCGGAGTACTAGACATGTTATAAGCTAATGGAAGGAGAGGAGGAAGAATTAATTGAAAGGTCTCAAATGACTAGGTTCCATGGTAGGGAACACAAGGAATGGTTAGTAAATATTAGGCTTAGCCAAGTTAGAGCAGTAGTCAGGTAGGCAGGCATAAGCAGCCTTTCCCATCTAGTCACAATGTAATGTGAGCATGCTACAGGTATGTTCTGCCTGATGGCTTACTCCCAAGGGTCATCTGGTCTCTGCTGGAGTTAGGCACCTCTGCTGTTGTAATGCAAAAGCAATAGTAAAATGAATACGCATGGTTGTGTTTCAATAAAAACTTATTTTTATAAAAAAGTAAATTTGGCTTTGCAGGCCATAGTTTGCTGATCCTAGAGTTTGAAAGATGCAGTCTAAGCTGACGTAGGGAATACGTTGAGAGGGACAGTACAAGCACATACAAATACATAGCCTGAAAATATTTAGCATGGGAATCACTGAGTGTAGGATGGGTGTGGAGCAGGAATGCAAGTATAAATTATGGTCTCAACCAGGAAGAAATACAAACCTTCAATAATTTGTTAATATGTAATAAGCATGATCAGATAAGCAGTTACTTTTCATTTTGAACATCCATTGTCAATAAAATTTTAGGTTTTTCTTTAATTTTTGTTTGCTTTTTTGTTTACAATAGTTTTAAACTTAATTGAAGCAGCTATTTTAAGTCAAAACTGGGGAAATGGGCAGTCTATAATGTACTCATGAAAATATTGGATATTCAGATGGCATCCTTTTTTCTATCTGAACTTTATCAATTTGAAAATTTAAACAGAGTGAAAGATGGAGGTCAAAATATGATTTCTACTGTGAATAGAAGCCAAGTTAGAATAGAGTCAAAGAGGCTGAGACACTTGAGGGGAACACTCATACACTCATCTCTTCAGCCTTATTTTTCCCTTGGTGGCTCTTCCCTAAAGCAAGAGAAGCAGAACTGGGCTCTGCCTGCTCAGTGACTCCTTTTAAATTCACTGATGAGAGAAGCCATGTCTCTTCTCTATGGATGAAGAGAGGTTCAAATCCTGCTCATTGAAGCATTTTTTAGTAGAAATCAGGAAGAAGGTTGTAAAAATGGCCAACACTTGGGTTTTTAGGACTTTTTTGCAAAATCGTATTTGTGGATAAGTATACTAGAAACAATGCAACTCTTACTATATAGAAAACAAACTTACATATTCTGGATATTTAAAGTTTTTTGTTTTTTTTTTGTTTTTTTTTTTAATTTTAGTATACTGAAATGTCTCGCCCACTCGGCCAGCAAGGAAGACACAAACAACCGGATCCTTCTCAACAGCCTTTATTGTAGAAGCGCTCTTTTAGTTTTCAGGGAGAGACCTCGAATGCCCAGGGCGAGCTGCTTATATACCCTCAGCCCTTGGGGGGAGGGGGGGGAGAAAGCGCGTGGAGGTGCGCGATTGGTCAGAATTGCAGTGCCTCATTAGCATACCACATTAGCATACCCTGCCCGGGAGGGGGTGATTGGTCAGGATTATGGTTCCTCATTAGCATACCCCGTTCGGGAGGGGTTGGTGCCAAAACTGAGTTGCACATGCGCAGTGCACTAGTAGCCGGTACCAGAGGCCGGCGCCATCTTGGCCAGCCGAGTCGGGTCGGCAGCCTACACTGAAAAACCTTGTTTTAAAAATTCTTAAAGAATAAATACTTTGTTTTTCTTTATATATTAATAATTAGTTTTAACTATGTCTATATTTTTTCATTAATTTATCTACTTACTCATTTTACATTTTGGTTGCAGCCTTCCTTCTTTTCTTCCCAGTCCCATCCTCACAAGTTCTTATTGATGGTGCTCTCAGCTTTTCAGAAGCTTTTCAGTTTCATGAGGTCCCATTTATCAATTGTTGATCTTAGTGCCTGAGCGATTGGTGTTCTGTTCAGGAATTTGTCTCCTGTGCTAGTATAGTATGTTCAAGGCAGTTCCCCACGGTCTCTTCTATTAGATTTAGTGTATCTGGTTTTATGTTGAGGTCTTTGATCCACTCTGACTTGGGAGAAACTGCACATTTTCCCCCCTAAATAATAAACCAACTATCTGGATCTTAAAAGCAGTTCTCCAAAGATATTAAAAAACAACTATACTTTGAAAAGTTAATTACTGTTTTTATTAGCTTTGATTATAGGAGCCTGTATTATTAGCTTAGTTGCTGGTGATTATTTTTTGAAAATGTCATCAGGTATCCTATGTCTACTTTCTCTTTTTCTTCTTAATATTCAGTACTCAAACTATCACATAAGACCAAATCACAGTAGTCCACACTGGGTGAGGTGTATTGACATACTCCTGTAAGAGTTATAAGGTTGTCAGAGCCTGATGTGCTGAGCCACCTGAGCTGATGTATTTATGTATTAGTGAGCATGCTGTAATATAATAGATTAATTTTGCTCATTTTGGGACAGTTTAAATGGAAATATATAATGTATATTCTTTTGTGTTGGCTCAGTATTGTTTGTGTAATTTATTCTTAATGCTTACATGTAGATATGTATTCATTTCCAGTCCTCTATAATTTTATGATATGTAAACATTTCATAATAGTTTTTTAAACTAAGACTTCTAGGAATCACTTCCATCATTCATTATCTTTATTTTCAGGGATATTTGGCTTGCTTCCAGTATATATTGCTAGAAATAAGGTTTTCATTGTAGTAGACTAGACTTTACTTTTTCTGGATTCCTCTTAGTCTCTTTTATACACATTGTTACAGTTTGTCCCTCTGTCATAAACACTCATGCTATGTAGTAACTGTGTTACTTACCAGGCCTGTGTGTGTGTGTGTGTGTGTGTGTGTGCATGCGTGTGCGTGCGTGTGTGTGTGTATGTATGTGTGTGTCTAGAATAGGTTACTATGACTTTTTTGAGATGTCTTGAGTGTTAGTTATTCCTCCCCATATTCCGTCCTCTGTCTTGCCCTCCTATCCCACTCCCCATTTATTGCCCCCACCCATTTCATTATTTCCCTTACCTCTTTATACCAGTATGTTCTATATCCCCTCCCTTGAAATACCATTGCTATGGCTCCTCCCTGATTTCCTCTTTCTTTTTCATTGTAGTCTATACTACTAGCTGTTTGAATGGCCTCTTCAAAGATAATCCTAACTCTGTAGTATTTGAAAGAGTTAATATTAATAGTTCATTCTTGCTCTTAGGATAAAAAAATATTATTTGCTAAAGTATGCCATACTCTTCAGTATCCACGTCAGTACATCTTTTTAACCATCTATATTGTCTTTCTTTCGTATTACATTCATTACTTCTACCACATCTTTTCAATTTCTAGGTATTACTATTTAAATTAATCAAAACTAGAAGTTATAGATTACTTATAGATGGATTCCTCAAAGTCCTATGTCCAGAATGTGTGGTATCTTCAGTAATAGGGTCTTACCTTCAAATTCTGGAAGGCAGCCACTGACAATGACAATAGCCTATATTGTTTTGGGAGTTTCCTAGATTCCCTTGAACAACTTGAATGGGCATTTCCCATGTGGTACTGGGGTTTTTCTTAGATAATCTATGGCTATTAGGAGGAACATCACCACATGTGACATAACATTATTCAAAATGTAAACTTACATATTATATTTGTATTTCTAAGCAAATATAAAATAATGTTTCCCTGTGGCTTTTCCAAGTGTCCTTGTGTTACTTCTGTCTCTCTCCCTCAGCTTCTGCATGGTTCCCTCATGCTACTTCCTAGTTAAAGTCAACCTCCTCTCCCATTTGTGCTGTTTCCCACTTCACAGCACCTGTCTGACTACTTTCATTCCCAGAGCCTCTCTCTAGCACCTGGTCCTTTTTTACTTTCATGGATTCGGCAGTTTCTCCAGGGTATGTACTCACATCCTAAAGATCCAGAGCTAGGATCCACAGCAGTTTTCGTTCTGTATCTGAGTTACCAGACTCACTATACTATAAACTAGTTGCATCCATTCACCTGCAAGTTTCATGATTTCATTTTTATTAACAACTGAATAGTCTTCCATATTGCATCTATACAACTTCATTATCTATTCTTAGTTGAGAAACAGTTAGGTTGTTTTTAGTTCCTGGCTCTTGTGAATAGAGCAACAAAGAATGTGGCTGAAAAAGCATCTAACCTCAACTTCCAGTCTATTTTAGAAAAGCGAGTCTTTTGTATATTTGATTACCTACCCCTTTCTTCCTAGGATAGAAATCACATTCAGAGTAGCTTTTTACATTCTTCTAAGTGGAGCACAAACTGTACTTTTAACAACTAAAGTATATTTTAGACAAATAATCTGAAGTGTACTCAGCTTAAGTAATAGTGAAAAAGAATTAATGGTGTATGTTCTGTTTTTAAACAAAACTAATATACTCATTTAATGATGTAAATCCTACTAGTTCTTTGTCAACCTACAAACCTTTGTCTTAGTTTTGTAACTGTGGTTATTCTGGAGGAAAAGAATGCATTCTACACATTGTTAAGATTGATGATGGTTACACTTCTGATTGAGCATTACCAAACTTATAAAGCCTTCGATTAACATTTTTAAAAAATGTATAAAAGCAAAAAGGAAAAGGGGGCATGGGATAGGGGGTTTCTGGGGGGGGGGGGGATGGGGAAAGGGGATGGCATCTGAAATGTAAATAAAATATAAACAAATAAATAAAAAAGAAAAAAAACAACAAAAAAAGATTGATGATGGTACATTCATTTTTGTACTCAGTTGAAAGATAATAGATCTTGCTTGCCTTAGGCAAGTGGGTTTTTCACTTCTTTATCGAGTTAACATTTTTAACCAAAGTAAGGTTTGCAAAATGGACAGGTAGCTTTCACAGAGATATCTACAATGTACTATAGATTAAAGATAGTAGTAAAATGTTATGTATAAGTGAACAAGAATCTAAGCTCTATAATCAAAGCTCTATTGGAATATTGTGGGGTAATAACAGAGCAACTCTAATATTTGAAAAAGGATATAAAGAAGCATAAAGATAGATATCTAATGATTTATGCATGACTTTCATTAATAATGAACCTTATCTTAAATGTATATCATACTGGGCAAAATTCTAAGATGGTTATATTAGAAGGCACAGTTGACATTTAAGAAGCATATTATCCCAGGTGATCCTGATATAATCAAATGAGCCCTTTAAAAGCACAGAATTTCCTACTGCTAGTGGAAGAAAGGTAAATGAGATATTTGCATTTTGTATGGAATTGCTAGATAAACTATACCAGATGGTGCTGGGGTGAACATATAGGACCTTGAGCAGACTAGGCAAACACTACCACTGAGCCAGACTTACAGTTCCCAAACATTTTTGAATTTTGTCTTTTCAAAAAATTTGAATATTAAGGGTATATATAGCTAAATTTTTACTAAGTAGGGACTTATGTTCCAAATTTATAGAAGACACATAAATGCTACACTTAGAATTCTTTCACATGTATCATGTACTACACTATCACTTAATAAATTTATTTTTCTCTCATCAGAATATCTGGTCCTTAAGATTGGCTTCCTGTCCCCTGTCCCTTTTCCCCTGTCTCCAGCTACCAGAAAAATGAAATAAAAAGAGATGCAGCAAAAAGAAATACTTGTGATTTTAAAGACATATTATTTAGCAGAAACTCACACTTAGCGTTACATATAATATTAAAATTGGAGTCCCACCCCTTTCCTAACCATCTCTCAGCCACCCCACCTGCCCAATGTGCTAGCTAGCCTAGAAGCTCAAGAAATTTGAAGAGTCCAAATAGGGATGCCAGATAGGAATTAGGACTTGTGACTGCTTGGTATCTGACCTGAAATCCTTGTTAGCAACATCTAGAGCCATACCTCTCCCATTCCTGCTGGCCTACAAGTCATTCTACTTATTGTGTGGATGTGGAAATTTATAGGATTTGAAGATGGAACCTTAAAGTACCCCCAAGACTGAAAACAAACCAGTTTTCAGTTGATCCACAACATGACAAGCTGGGGTAACAGAAAACAAAGATCCAAATACTCACCCAATAAAAGCAATACTAGATAACCTTAAAAAGAAACACTTCATACCCTAAATTTAGATTAGATTTTTAATATCCCATTAAAATATACAAATAAATAAATAAAAAACCCACTAAGAACATGAATAGTCAAGACAGTATATCTCATAGAAAATAATAACCCCAGTTTCCCAAGAAAAGCAACTTGGCTGATCCACAAGACATGGACTTTAAAATAGCATTTATAATTGTGTTCAAGGAACTCAGAAGATATGACCAAATTCTTGAATGAAGACCATAGAAACACTCCATTTAATAAAATAATAAAAACAATTTGAGATATGAAAATAAAATTTAATAGAGACAGAATCTTTGAAGAAAAGTCTAATTGAAATTGTAGAGGAATTTTAACCCAACAACATGGCTGTTTTGGCAAGGGATACATCCAAAGACTTTCTAGGTCTGTGTGATCTGGATGGAATACAGATATGCCCTTAGCACACACCTTTAATTCCTTTGGCTGGAAGACAGACACCTAAGTATACACACCTTTAGTCTCAAGCAATGAAGGTAACTGTGGTTTGTAGAAAGAGGCAGTAATGTTTAAAAAGGCTAGTTAAGAGACAGACAAAGTGACAAATCAGAGAAATATTTGACAGAATGAGTCAGAGATAGAATATACCCAACTCTCATGAGAACAGAGAGGAAAGAGAGTCTATTCAGGAGAACTGCAAAAGAAAAGGAAGCAACTTAAGAGAGCAACATAGAGAGGAGGGAGGTGAGGAATGAAAGGAGGCAGTTTTACTGGAACAGTTTTACAGAGACAGGTTACAGGTGAAGACATAATGAACCACAGAATGAGAAGGAGCCAGAAGATTAGAGCAGATTGCCAGAGTTATTTTGAGGCCAAGCAGAACAATTCAGTTAGAAGCTAAGAGAAGCCAGTTTGAATAAGTCAGCTTGGAGAGGAGTTTGGACCAGAACAGCTGAGTTGAACCAGTCAGCCAGAGTTCAGAAAGAACTAGAAAGGATGAGCTTACTCAGAAGTAAGCCACCAAAATGACAATTAGATCATCTGAGAAAATAAAAATTACATTTACATGAAACAAAACTCAAGATGAAAGGCTCAGGGAGTCGAAAGCTCAGAGGAAAGCCTCACAAATTGGAAAGTAGAAAAGAGTAAGTGGGGGTGCTATAACTGTAAAATAATTTTTTAAAAGGTAGAAGAGAGAATATAAAATCTCAGAGACAGTGTTGAAGAAATGAATCACTCAATTAAAGAAAATGTTAAATCAAAAAAGAATCTAGGAAATCTGGGACTTTATAAAAAGACTCATTAATCATAGGTATAGAAGAAGGAAAGAAACCCAGGTCAAAGGCACAGAAAATATTTTTAACAAAATCATAGGAGAAAAATTTTTACCCTAAGGAAATGTGGCTAAGTATATAGAACTCAGAAAGGATATTGAAAGACAAAACTATCAGTTGTAATCAAATAGAAAAAATATTTCATATTAAAGTCATTTGAGAAATTTATATTTACTAACCAAGGTCTACAAAGGATACCAGAAGAAACAAGATTGAAGGGAAAATTAAGAATACCCAGGAGGATACAATAAATAGATAAATTGATAAATAATCCCAAAACAGTTAACCAAAAGAGGTTGAAGAAAACAACAACAGAATAATAAGAATTATGAACACTGTTCAGTAATAACGCAATATTAACAGTCTTGATACCTTAAGAGAAAATTCAGACTAACAAATTGGCTTAGTAAAAGGGAGTCGTCTCTTTGCTTCAAGAGACACACTTTACCATCAGAGACAGATTAGAATATAAGTATAGAAAAAGGTAGTTTGTAGGGTGTGGACCCACATCTGCTCCTCCACAGGGCTTAGCCGCTAGGGGAGGCAGGACATGGGCAGGAAGTTTGACCGCGCTTACCCAATGCTGTCATGGTGGGTGTTAGACTGTGGAGAAGCCTGTAGAGGACACTGCTCCAGGGTGGGATGGGGTCCCTGGACCTGCAAGAAGGCCGGGGGCCATCTGGCTCTCAGGCTCTGGCACCCAGGCGCCGCTGGTAGCCACGGAGAGCTGAGAACAGAGTAGGGGACTGCAGGCTGGATCTAGCCGAAGGCCGAGGGGTAAAAGAGGGGAGCTCCAGTTGGATCCCCCAGGGAAGCAGTCCTTGGCTTGGTCATTGTGTGGCGGCTGCCTTGGGTCTGGCTTGAGTTGGCCGTGGCTGATAGCTCAGAGGCCTTCTTCAGGAGATTAGACAGCTGCTCTATAGGCAAAGGACTCCACGGCTCCCCACAGTGGGTCCCGGTGAAAAGAGGCAGTCCATGGTTTTAAGACATTTATTGTCATGGTGGAAAGTAGGTGAGTAAAATCTTACCCTATTCCATGCCACCCCGAGTCCCCTTCGCCCGCGAAAGAGACACGAGAGGCAGTGTTCGGGTAATTACCACAGAGAGGCTTTATTCTTGTACCAGTTGAAGTGGAAGACCCCGAACCCGGAAGAGGCACTGCTATATGTACCCTAGAGTGGCGTGTTCACTTCTGATTGGCTGTTCACTCATCACCCCTTGGGATTGGCAGTGGCTTGGTGCGCTTTCGCCTCTTGTACCTGCGCAGTTAGTTGTTTACTTGTGAGAACACAGGATGCCAGCGCCATCTTGTAATGGCGGATGTTATCACTGCTAACCGTGGCTCCCTACATCTCCCCCTATCTATATTATTAAGATGGAACAGCCTTTTGCCTATCAAGCGCGGCACCAACTCAGTGAGGGAAAGCAGAGGCCTGATCCTCTGTGCAAAATGAGATCTTGTAATGGGTTTCTTCTCTTGTCATCGTGCAATGAGTAATACTTCCCATACCCATCTCGATGCCTTTTGACGGGGAAAGGGAGCCTCCACTCTGGAGCGCCCGGCGGCCTTCCGTGCTCGGAGAAGAGGTTTTGGCATCAAACCTTTGTGCAATCAGGCATATTTTCGGGAAATCTATCCACACTCGTGGAAACATTCCCTGTCGAGTACCCACTCGCAAACACCTCTAAATATTCAGGTACCACAGTTATTCAGGCAAGGGCTGGCTGGACTTAGACCTCTCATCGACCCAGTGCAATTGGCTGAACCCTTGGGGTGCATTGACTGAGGGTCTCAGTCATCAGTTACTTTCTTAGCATAAATAGCCAAATTTCAGGGGAAGATTTCCTGAAATTTCACAGTGTAGCTGTCACAGCTATAGCTGCAGAGATGGTAATAGCAGTGATAATGGCTGCAGTAATGCCAAAGTCTCTTTTATGTCTTATTAATGATGTAATAGGGAAAGTTTCATGATCAGCTTCTACTGGGATGGGCACAAAGGTAGGCACGTGCACAACCAAGGCTAGGTCTAGTGATCCAGTCCAGCATTGTGCTAAAAAGCATGTAACATTCTTACAATCCAAGATACCAGAATTGTTTTGAAAGTTGGATAACATAGAGAAAAATGGGGGGTCCACACATACCGACACCGGTTGTGCAGATGCATTCCTAAACACCTTATTAATTTTAATGTTATTCAAATGGCTAGAGATATTAGATCGTGTAGCTGAAACATTTTGTACTTCATTAAATATACCATTCAACAAGGCAAAGGCAGATACACTGGCACTAGCTCCAGCCTCATTACTCAACACCCAATGATAAAAGGGCCAAATATTTTCTATGCCAGTGCTCTTACCTGTATTATTCATTATAGCCAAATCGAGAGGAGGAGATAAATTAAATCCTCTGGCAATTTGTTTCTTGGGTTTAATCTTAGACTGGCAAAGTGAAAACACCACTGGAAAGGACAAATCTGGATAGTACCACGGTATCATCTGTTGCAAAGTAGCATTATTGGTATGCCAATTGGACCTCTTAATTATAGTAACATTACTTCTAATCATGGTGGTGGTAATGTTGATAGGTACTGATTAATTCAGACCGACATTTCCCGATCCTTCCATCTGTCCTGAACTAATCTGATTCAAGACAGCCCCTAGCACTCTTGTCTCTACCTTACTGTAAGTCACAGGATCCACCCAATTAGCAAGAGTAGCTTTCTTAAGAATCATACAAGGTGTATGCAGTTTACTTGTCTATTACCCTTGCTTGCTGCCACAAAACAAAGTGTAAAGTTTAATGGAAAACTTGTAGCATTATATAACTCAGGCTGCTGGTGGGTGCACCGAGAGTACGGGGCATCCATGTAACACTCAGTAGCTTAAACAATGGCAGCACTGCAGAATTAGAATGTACTGGCGTGGGAACAGGCCAAGATCTAACTATGGCCCATAGTGGTATACTTATCCCCAAATCGAACATCAGCATCAGGAGAATCAGAGCCGTTATTATCTTGCAATCTAGCTTCATTCTTCACGATCTACACCAGCCACGTGGGGACCCAAATTGGATTGTCTTCACCCTGTGGAAAAACACAGACAGCTCCCCTCCCCGGCCATGGCGGGGGTCTATCGCGTCCCTGACCTTGGAGAAGGACAGCAGCCATCTCTAAATTTGCTGCCGCAAGTCCTGCATTAGTAAGGGAACCTCCCAAGCCGCGACAGATTCTTAACCATTCTTGTAATCCCTTGGCTCTCCGAGGAGCAATGGCTGCACGGCATTCAGCTGTGGCATTTTCAAAGATCATCTGTTCAATTAATGGCATTGCTTGCTCTGGTTCCCCAAAGATTCTGCCAGCGACCTCAGTCATGCAGGCCACAAAGTCAGAAAAAGGCTCATTAGATGTCTGAATTATCTTGGACAAATAAAGGTTACTGCCTTCCTTCCTAGGGAGAGACTTCCATGCCTTAACAGCAGCTGTCGCTATTTGTGCGTATACCTGCCAAGGGTGAGCGGTCTGGTCGTTCGCATGTACCCCAACTCCAGCCAGCATGTCAAAAGTCCATAATTGCTGTCTCTCAATGTTTGCATTAATCCTGGCTTGTGCTTGCAGTGCCTCGTGCCACAAGGCCTTCCACTCTAGGTATTGGCCCATATTGTTAAGTACTGCCTTCACTGTGTCCTGCCAGTCTCCTGGCGTCATAGCAGCTGTACTTAATCTCTCCACTTGGGATACGGTAAAATTAGCCCCAATTCCATATGCACGTACTGCCTCAGCTAATTCTTTGACCTGCCTGTACTCTACTGGGGCATGAACACGTGCTCCTTCTGCCACTTCAAAGACCGGAAATGCAAGCTGTAGCTGTCTCCTATCTCCTGGGCTGAGAAATGAATTAGAGGCACTGCCCGGAGCATAGGCCAGAGGCAAGGGCGGGGCCGAGGGGCTCAAGGTCTTTCTTAGTCTTATGGCGGCAAGCTCCTTAATTGGGTATAGGGGGGTCCCCCCCACCCCCTGACCTCCACTCTCTCTTCACCAGCCGGTGAAGGGTCCTTAACCTTAACAGCCCCTGCAGTGGCCCCTGTTCCTTTTGAGTACTCTTTTCTTTGACCAGGCTCCTTGGCCTGTCTCTGTTGCCCAGGCTTTTTTGCCTGCTTCTCCTTTCCAGGCTCCTTGGCCTGATCTTTTTCTCCAGGCTCCTTGGCCTGATCTCCAGGCTCCTTGGTCTGATCCCCAGGCTCCTTGGCCTGATCCCCAGGCTCCTTCGCCTGATGCCGGCTAACACGCTCTGTTTCTGATACCCTGGAGTGGACTTCTCCTGAAACCTCTTGACTTGCTCTAATAGCTGTGCTGCGACCTGGATCCTCACAACACAAATAAGCTAAAAGCAAAAGCAATGCAAGCAAGAGGCCAACTAGTGCAGTGGCGGCAATGAGTGAAAATCCACTCGCAACCAAGGCTTCCACCCCAAACATATCTCTCAGAGACGTACCTCGATCCTGTGGTCTTTTTACCCACCCCCAGTCTCGGGGGTCTCCACGGCGCCGGATGGTTCGTTCCTTCCCGGGTTTCGGCACCAGATATTCCACGCCGCCCGCAAAAGAGACACGAGAGGCAGTGTTCGGGTAGTTACCACAGAGAGGCTTTATTCTCGTACCAGTTGAAGTGGAAGACCCCGAACCAGGAAGAGGCACTGCTATATGTACCCTAGAGTGGCGTGTTCACTTCTGATTGGCTGTTCACTCATCACCCCTTGTTACGCCTCGGGATTGGCAGTGGCTTGGTGCGCTTTTGCCTCTTGCACCTGCGCAGTTAGTTGTTTACTTGTGAGAGCACAGGATGCCAGCACCATCTTGTAATGGCAGATGCTATCACCTCTAACCGCGGCTCCCTACATTACCCCACTTCTCAGGAAGGGCCTGAGGTTAAATACGTTTTGCAGAACGGAGTGTCTGTGAAGGAGAGTTCATTGGCTAAGTCTCCAGGCCTTTAGGTACCTCGTTAAAATAGAGATTTGTCTTGAGTCTATGTGACCACAGGTCATGTCCTCTACCTGTGGAAGGATTGAGGCATTGCCCTTACGTGACTGATGACCACAAATCTATGAAGGGCTGTGGGAGACTGTAGCTATGTGACAGGAGCTGGGTGCCCAGGAGTGAGGCAAAACGCCTAGTGTCCCTTCAGAGCCACTGGGGTTTCTAGCCTTTGCTCAACCGGGAACTAGACTTCCTTTTCACGGTCCTGCAGTAGTCCGAACTAAGAACCAAGCAGGCATAGGTATTCTAATATCTGAAAAAAAAATAGACTTGAAATCAAAACTAGTCAGAAGGGATAGATAGGGAAGGGCACTTCATAATTTCTAAAAGAAAAATCCACCTAGAGGATATAACAATTCTAAACATTTATGTACCAAACACACCCCACTCAGTTTCATAAAATTAAAAAAAAATAAATCTAAAATCATGTAGAACTAGAAGGTGATTTTGATTTTAGTCCTCTCTTCCTGCCAGTGTCCAGACAGGACATATGGAGGAGAGAGAGGGAGAGAGGGAGGGAGGGAGGGAGGGAGGGAGGGAGGGAGGGAGGGAGGGAGAAAGAGGGGGGGAAGAAGGAGGAGGGAGGAGGAAGAGGAAGAAGAGGAGGAGGAAGAGGAGAATGGAGGAGAGAGAAAAAACTAAATAGAAAGCCCAGAGTCAAATGACATAAATTAAATAGGTCAAATAGACATCTACAGATCATTTCACTCAATCCCTAAGAAGACACCTTCTCTACAACCTGTGACACCCTCTCCAAAGTTTACCACATATTAGCAAAGCAAGTCTCAACAAATATAGGAAAATTGCAGTAACATCCTGCATTTTGTCTCTACAACATGGATTAGAGCTGGTTATTTAATAACAATCAGAATGACAGAAACAACACAATCCTTACTGAAAAATTGCATCAAGGTGAAAAAGCAAGGATATTTAAGAATTTCTAGATTTGAATGAAAATGAAAACAATATATCAAAGTCTATGGAGCACAGTGGAACAGTCCTAATAGTTAAGTTTATAACACTAAATGCCTACATAAATAAAGCTGGGAAAATATCCTATTAATAAGTTAGTGACAGACTTGAAAAGCTTTAGAAAAATCAAGAAAACATCCAAAATGAAAAAAAAAAAAAAACAGTCAAACTCAGTACTGCAATTAATGAAATAGAAATAGATAATATAATCAATGAAATAAAAAGTTGGGTCCTGAAAAATTAACAATAATTGATGAACCTTTTGCTAAATAAACCCAAAGAAAGAAGATGCAAATTAATAAACTTAGAGATGAAAAGAGGGACATTGAAACAGGGCCTGACGATGCAGATATCCATAATAAGGTCATACTTTAAGAGTTTATAATCCACTAAACTAGAAAACCTAAAAGAAATGGATAAATTTCTAGATGTAAATGAAATATTCTGTTCTAGCTAGCCCCTATAAAAGACACAAAAACCTGGTATTTTATTTGTAACCTGTAAGCCTATATAGGGCAGGTTATATACTGTTCTCATATATCCAATGCATATGTTCCGTGCTACTTTCTGTTTGAGTCTTGCTCCAGCTGCTTTTGTGCCATCAGTCTGATTTCAGGGTGCATTTCTCTAGGCCATGTGCTCCTGTTCCCTTCTCCTGTCTAGTGGAGACCTCCTGCTCTCTGCATCTTCTTTCTGCTTCTTCCTTTCTTCTAGTCCTGTGCTGTCTCTTGAGACCCTTTACTCGATTCTCAGGTCCTACCTCTTTCTACAGCCCAATCATAGGTTCTAGCCTTTTCTTAACCAGTAGCTTTAAGTTGGGGATCAATGTTTACATAACATAGACCAGTGTACATGAGAATTCACTCATCTGGGGGCAACCAGATCTTGGGGTTCAGAATTTACCATCTATATACATAGCACCAGACCAAAACAAACAAACATACATACATACATTTACCAAAGTTAAATCTAAAAGTAAATAATCTAAGTAAACCTATACTATTTAATGAGAAAGAAATGGTAATTAAAAGTCTTCCAACTAAAAAAGCCCAGGGCCAGAATATTTAGCACAGATTCCCATCAGACCTTTAAAGTAACACCAATACTTCTCAATTTATTCTGTAAAATAGAAACTGAAGAAACATTTTATTTTCTTTTTACAGAGGCAAAATTATCTTGATACTCAACCACAAAAATATAGGCCAATATCTTTGATGAACACAGATTCAAATTTTTTCAGTAATCTACTTGAAAACCAAATTAAGTACACATAAAAGGATTACTCACTGTGACCAAGTTGGCCTTATCCCATTACATAAGTAGAATAAAAGACAGAAACTATATGAAACTATCTAATGCAGAAAAGACCTTTGACAAAATCTGGCATTCTTTTATAATTAAAGTCACAGAATCAAAGACACTAGAGATGAAAGAGACATACCTCAATATAATAAAGGCAGTATACATGCCCATAGACAAGATCACTCTAAACATAGATAAACTCAAAGCAATTCTCATAAAAAGCAGGAACAAGACAAGGATATTCACACCATTCTGGTTTAGTACAGTACTTAAAATCTTAACTAAAGCAGTATAACAAGTAAGAGAGATTAGGGGAATACATATAGAAAAGGAAGACGTCAATAAACCTTTATTTTCAGGTGATATGAATTATATAAAAAACATTCTAAAATTCCCACTAAGAAACTGTTGCTTCTCTGTCAATGAATCTGGGCTGGTAGAACAAGATGTACAAATACTCAGAGAATTTCTCCAGTACACTATGCTTCCAACACCTCTACTCCTTGGTACTCCAACCCCTTGGTACTCTAACCCCTTGGTACTCCAACCCCTTGGTACTCCAACCCCTTGGTACTCCAACCCCTTGGTACTCTAACCCCTTGGTAACTTGGCTTCTTCCCCTTCTTGGTCCCATACTAGCCATTGAACCTTGCTTTTTTGGCACCCTACCTCATCCAATTTCTAAAGGACTAGATGAGTAACATTGAAAAGTTAGTGAATCGGGTCTTGGTACAACTGTTCCCAACATAGGAGACAGTTACTCTGATGACACTTCTCCTTTGTAATAAGAAAAGGAGGAGTTGTGGGGCAGTAGACCATGCTAGGAAACTTGGTAAGGTTGAGTGGGTTCAGAAGCCCTAACACTTCATACCAGAGGGCTTCACCAGCTCCCAACCAGGCCTCTGTCATGTGACCAAAGCATCCCATGGAGAGAAACGTGATAATCAGTTACATAAGACAGCAGTACCCCAAGCCTCTACACATGCAAATGAGGGATCCCTAACATTTCAGAACAAGCCAATAGAAAGCATTGGCTATCAGAACCCAACCCACCCCAAAATGTTTATAAGACTCTATCCAGAGGGAATAAAGGGGTGTGAGAATTACTTCATCAAGGATTGTCTGAAAGCTTCTGTCATACAAGAGCTGTAATGCTTTCTGGGAAAGCGAATTCTCTCCTGAAACCTTCACTACTGGAAGCTGTCTATGCCCACCAAGGTCACTTCCCAGCCAGAGGCCTTACCACCACTTCTGGCCTGCTAGCCACCCTCTGCACAGTGTCTCACTGCTTCATGCTGTGGCCATGGTTTTTGCTTTTAATTCACATTGCAGAGCTATAAAAAGCATGTTATTGGCATAAAAACAGACAAGTTGGTCAATAAAATGGAATTGAAGACCAATGCTTAAGTCCCCACGCCTGCTCACACCTGATTTTTTATTAACAAATAATTTTTTTTGTTAATAAAAAATAATTGATTTTTTTTTTATAACAAATAAGCCAAAAATACACACTGGAGAAGAGGCAGCACCTTCAACAAACGGTACTGGGAAAATCGGATAGCTATATTTAGAAGAACAAAACTAAATCCATATTTCTTAACCTGCAAAAAAAAACTTAATCCCAAATTATCATGAACCTCAACAGAAGACCTAATGCCCTAAATCTAATAAAGAATATGTTTAAACATAAGAACAGGAAAAGACTTTCTGAACAGGAGCACAGTAGCATAGGTATCAAGACCAACAGTTAACAAGTGGGACTGCAGCCAAGAACAATGTCATGCCAGTGTAGAGGGAGTCTACAGAATGAGGAATTTTTTTTTCTTTCACATCTAACATGAGTTTAGTATCTATGATATACTAAACCCACTAAACTTTAGGAAAACAGATAACCCAAGTTAAGGAGGCATAGAACTAAATAGGCTTCTCAAAACAATCAAAAACATTTAAAAATGTTCCAAACCAAGCTGGGCTATAGTGGTACATAGTTTGTGCTCTGAGGACTCCCCGAAACCTGCCCTGCCCCCCACTTTCCCTTTATTTCAGTGTTGAGCAACCTTCTCCTGCATTAATCTCTATAACAACTACAGCCTTTCTCCCAGCATATGCTTTGACTATAACATTCTTTAGTGGTCATTTCATCTCCAAACTGTACATTTTGTGTTTTCTCCACTTGTTTTTCTTTTTCATTGTAGATTTGCATGTGAGTTATCAGTAACATCCTTGCCACAGAAGTTAGCCTCAGGCAAATTCTTCAAACATAGGCAGAGTGTGGGCTTGAATCATTGCCAGAAAATCTCACAATTGTAGCTCAGAACAAATTGCAAATCTTGGTCCCCTCTGAAAGTGCTTGAGCAGGGCCTTCAAAATCTATTTCCAGTACTACTATCTACCAATATTCTACTAGAATGGCTCTGCTTATAGCATTCATCTATTGTTATGGTCCAAAGTCCCACATTCCTTCAAAAAAAAACATGATCAGGTTCTTCAAGCAACAGCCTACTCTCTGGTACCAGTTTCTGTATTAGTATTTTCTATTGTGATAAAATGGTATGACCAATTTCAGTCTGTTCAATTTCAAGTTGAGGAAGAGTTATTTTGATTTATCATTGTAGAAGGATAAAATTCCATCATGATGAGGCATGGCAACAAGTGCCAAGCATAACAGCAAGAGGAAGATGCAGAGAGGTCATGTCCTCAACTACAAGCATGAAACAGAGTAGGTTGGAAGTGGGTTAAAACTTTAAATTATCAATGCCAGTGATCCATCCTTTACATTCAAAATATACCTCTCTAAACAGTGCCACCAACTGTTTAAATAGATGTCTGTGTGTGTGTCCATTTTGGTGGTTCATTCAAACCACCAAAGAGGTAACCACAGAAAACTACAACCAGTCAACACGTAGGGAATGAGGGACTGTGGAGTGCTCAGCTCTAAATGGGACGTTTGTGTCACACACCTCTAGCCTAACCCCCACCTCTAGTGCTTAGGACTCAGTGTGGAAGAGGGGGTAGAAGATTTTAGGAGTGTTCATCTGCAGTGAAGCAGGGTTCGCTGACTCACAGCAACTAGAACTACATGCACAATGCTTGCTCAGTATCAGGTCAGCAAGAATCTCAGTATGGATGGGGAGAAGCTTATGAAATTATACCCACAGCTAAGGAACTACTGGGAGTTCCACTGGAAGAATAAGAATAGGTTTTCTTTGTAGAGATGTGGCTCCTGAGAGACTGCTTATGCCCCAGTAGGTGCCCCTACACCTATGAACATACAGATGGCTCTGAGTGAACTTAGTGGGTTTAAAAGTATATGAAGCTTGGAGGGAGGAGTAGGAAGGGGAGGTAGGAATTGGTCTGTGAGGAAAGGAATAGTGGATTAGAGCGAAACACATAAGTTTTGCATGAATATTAAGTGAAATATTTTAAAATATAAAAAACAAATAAGCAAAAAGGTAAAATTTATTTAAAGTCACAAATGCATGTGCTTAAAAATGAAGTTCACGAGCTTGAAACAAAACGCTGGCCTATATATAACTGATGAGGAAATTTTATCCCCTACCAAAAAAATTCTTACAACTTCATAGAAAAAGAAAAGTCAAAAAGGATCAAAAGATTTGAATATGTATTTCAGCAGAACATACACAGATTATCAATATTGTTAAATAAGAAAATGAACTGAACATCATTATTCACTAAGGAAATAAGGTAGCCTTTAGCACCCATTGACTAATAAAATACAAAAATCATGGTGAAGAATTTTTTATCTGAATGCAAAGTTGTGTTTCTATTTTTATAAAGATATTGGATTACCACAAAACTCACTGGTTTTTTTTTTTTTTTGCTCTTTAACTATCTGATAAAAACAAAAATATTTTCATACAAAGATTTGTGCATGGTGTTCATAGCCACACCATTCATAAAAGCCTGAAAGTGTAAACCACTCAGTTCTGTTAGGTAGCAAATTGCCAAACAAATGTGGCATGTCTATACAATGGAATACTGTTTCATAATAAAGATTATCAATGTGCTATAAAGTAATATATTCAGAAATAGAAACTAGACACCAAAAAACACATAAGGCATTATTCTATTAACATGAAATATCTAGAAAAGGAAAGTTTACAATGATAGAAAACAAGTAAATTTATAGTAGTAAACTTTACATTTAAATATCCATTAAATATTTACAAACATACGTGCTTTAACACTTTGGAATTTTATGGTAATAAAGATGGCCTAATAGTCAAAATTGATGTCTTGATGTGAAATTATTTTTCTCTGTTATACTCTTCATTAAAAATAAATTCTCATGGGTTAAAAAGCTACATGTAAAAATCAAATTCACACAGGCACAGAAAATGATACTGGGTGTTCACAAATTTTCTTACCTACAAAAAGAAAGTCATAAAACAAGACAAAGTTTGATTATACATATGAGTACAAAACATTTGTATGAGGAATGCTTGTGCTTTTTAAAATTGGTAATTATTACTTAGGATATATGATACTATTTTGAAATTCTTAAAAGGTTCAAAACCTAGTTATAAAGTGCCAGAAGGAAAATCTGAATATAGAAAATAGGAAAATACACTGTACCTCAGTTAAAGGAAGCTTCAAACTAAAATGGCAATTGTATAATTCAATGTTTGATAAATGTTTTATATTAATTTTAGATGATCATTTAATAAAAAAAACAAGATGTCAAACTTAAATTGACCTAATTTCATATCCCAGAACCACCTAGTTCCTCTTATGAATTCCTACCTAGAAGAAAACTCTTAACACTTGAACACAGCAAGGCATTTAGGAAATAAATGGAAACTGGTTTGGCTCTCTAACAAATTTATACCTTGTACCAGTTAAAGAAATTTCAAGCCACAGTATTAGTCTGAATCATTAGTTTCCTTTTGCTATTGTAACAAAGATCACAAGTTTGGTGGCATAACACAATATATCTTACATCTTACGATTCTAGTGGGTCAGCAGCCTGAAATGGGTGTCATTGTGATATAAGCTATGCTCATTTTCTGTATCTCCATCCATCACTTAGAGATAGCCAACTGTCAGTGGCATTGATCTCCTTTACATGATAAGGAGCCACTAGTAGCTATTAGGTTTTACAACACAATTTCATACTTACAGGAATAAATGATAGTACTAAGTATTTGCAAAGAGAAAAACTAATAAAAAGCAAATATTTGAAAAGAAATGACCAAATTTGAATGTACAAATTGCAAACTAAAAAACCATAGAGGATAAACTTCCTCCTCTGACCATGAGGAAGAAACAAGATTTGGATTATCTTCTGTAGACACCTAGTAAACTAGAACACACAGAAGCGTGCACACACACAAATTATTTTTAACATTTGCTTATTATATGCTTGTGTATTTGTGCATGTCAGTGTGCCATGGTACATCCACATGGAGGACAGAGAAAACTAGTGGGATTTGGTTCTGCCCTTTCATCATGTGGGCTTCAGGGATTCAGCTCAGTATCTCAGGCTTTTATCAGCAAGCACCTTTGATCTCTGTGCCATCTCACTCATCATGGAACATAAATTTACAGAAACTTTGTTAATTAAATGTAAAATTTTAATTAAAAAAAAAGAAAAGAAAATCAGGACTATGGGTCATGGACCCTGAGAGACAGAAAACTAAAAGGACCCAGTGATCTCTTGACTAAGACCAGCAGTCAAGGATCAGTGAAACAAAGCTCTTTGAAAAGTTGAACAAGGTTGATAAACTCTTAGCCAAACTAACCCAGAATTGAGAGAGAAGATCCTGATTAATAAAACTTAGGCCATGTTTTAACAGATATACAGATATAGAGGTACTAATAGGATATTTTGAAAACTTGGGTTTCAACAGATTGGAAAATCTACAGGAACTGGATAAATTACTAGACATGTGGCCTATAAAAATTAAACCATCAGTATAAATTCAATCCAAACAGATTTACAAAGAACAATGATATTTAAGTATTGATAGTCTCCCATCAAAGATAAGCCCAGAACTGGATGGTCTCATTGCTGAATTCTGTTAGACCTTGTGGTGATTAACATTGTCAACTTCAGAGACTCTGAAACTCCTAGGTAATAAACTACTGAGAACAATTGTGAGGTATTGTCTGCTTTAAGTTAAATGAGATTGGAAGACCCACTTAACAGCCAGACTGAGTAAAAGTGAAAGGAGAACTGAACTCTAGAGTTCCATTTCTCTCTGACTCCTGACAGCAGGTGTTTTGTGTCTAACTGCCTCAAGCCCTTCTGCCATGACTTCCCTACCATGATAGACTGTATATACCCGAAACCTGTGAATGAAACAAGCCCTTAAGTTATTTGATGTGTGTCACCAAAAACAGGCTGGAGAAATGAACAACCTTTTAACCAGATAATTCTAAGAAACTTAGGTATCTGCATATTGCTATGGGGGAAGTCAGCTAAGGAAGTCAGACCACTTCCGTCAAGTTTTTGTTGGTGTATCACTTAAAGAATTTATAGATGGATGGAAGATCAATAAGCAAAAGTTTTATATGGTTGAGGATATAATTGAGAAGACAGATGTATGTTCATTCCAGGTAACAACAGTGCAAGAGCCTTGCCAGTCAGGACTGTGTTGGGGTTAGTTGAGCTGTTGTTTCTTATGGGCTTACATGTTGATAAGGGGGAAGTATGTAGTTATGTAGTGGGATTATAACCATTTTTTATGGTAAACCAAATAACAGACTATAATCATGATTTGGGTGCATGGGGATTACTGATTTGATGTTAGGATATGTACAGTGGGATAAATTTTCTCCCACCAGTCAAATACTATTAATGAAATGTCATGTGCCAGTCATCTAATCAGAGTTGAGAGGACTGAACATTCTCAGGGGGTTTGCACTTGGCAGTGATTTTCAAGATCCTGAAGAGCATCTGGGAAGACTGGGGCCCTTTTTCTTCCTGATTGGATGAGAGGGACAAGCAGTTTGTCTCATTGTATGTAACATAAGGAAGGGATAATGAGAGTTGGCCATGATTTCTAATTCCTGACTTCCTGGCTAGTAATCCTTTGTCATTTGTAGAAGAATGAAATTAGATCCACATCTTATCCTATACAAAAATCAAAATGATTCAAAGACCTTAAAATAAAAGGTAAATATTCAAAACTACTAGAGGCAAACTTAAAGGAAATGCTTAAAACTATAGGGATAGGCAATAGTGTTCTGAACAGGACTCCTGTAGCTCAGGAAATAGAATTGAGAAATGGGCTATCATGAAATTAAAAGCTCTGGCGGTAAAGGTATAACAGTTACTAGAGTGAAGATAGAACCTGCATGAGAGCAGAAAATATTTGGCAGATGTTCTTCTGCAGGGGATTAATATCCAAAACATATAAAGAATGCCAAACTTAGACATCCAATAAGTAAACTTCAGTCAATAAATGGCATGTACACTGAACAGATACTTTTTGATAGAAGTAAAACTAGCCATCAAATATATGAAAACATGGTTTGACATCTCTGTCTTTGAGAAAAATGCAGATCAGTACTACATTATATCATCTCAGTCAGAAGGACTGTGTATGTGTGTGTGTATATACATATATATGTATATATATACATATGTATACATACATATGTATGTGTGTATAGATGTGTGTGTATATATACATATGTATATATACATATATATGTATGTATATATACATATATACATATGTATACATATGTATATATACATATATACATATGTATACATATGTATATACACACACATCTATACACACATACATGTATATGTATAAAGTTTGGACTTTGGACATTTAAACAGTGTTGAGGCTAAAAGACTATGAGGACTTTTCAAAGAAGATTGAAGTCATGTTTATAGGAAAATAGATGCAACAGTGATATCAAGCTAAATAAGCTAGACTGTCTTAGTCACTGAAAAGACACCATGACCAAAGCAACTCTGAAAAGAAAGAGTTTTAATTGAGGGCTTTGAGGGGCTTAGTCCATAATAATGGTGGAGAATACAGGTAGACGTGCTTTGGAGAAGTAGCTGAAACTTCTTTATAAGTGATCCTCAGGCAGCAGAAAGAAAGAGAGACACTGGGCCTGACCTGGGTTTTTGAAACCTCAAAGCCTACCTCTAGTGAAGCCACACTTTTAATTCTTCTTTCAAATACTTCTATTCCCTGGTCACTAAGCATTCAAATATCTAAGCCTATTGGGGGCCATTATTATTCAGACTAGCACATTCCACTCCCTGCCCTGCCCCCATGGGCTTATAGCTATATCATAATGCAGAATGCATTCAGTTCAAAAATCCTCATAGTCTTTTAACCTCAACACTGTTTAAAGTCCAGAGTCCAAATTCTTCTGAGACTCCAGGCTATATCTTAACTGTAACCCTGTAAAATCAGAATCTAAAAGCAGATAACACTTTTAACATCCATTGACACAGAATATGCATAACCATTCCAAAAGTGAAGAAAGGAGGCATAATAAAATACCATACCAAAGTAAGACTGAAAACTAGCAGTATAGATTCCAAATTCTGCATCTCCCTGCCTGATGTCAAATTGTTCTTCAGCACTCCAACTCTTTCCAGCTTTGTTGACTGCAACACATTTCTTTCTCATAGGTTGGTTCTACTTGTTAGCAGCTCTTATTGGCAGGTATCTCACAACTGTGGTATCTCTAGCATCTTTGGGTAATACCTCTAATACAATTCAGGCTTCACCTTCAAACTTCATACATTGGACTCTCTGGGCTTTCATGCAAGGATAGCCCTGACACATGCCTGGACTCAGTGGCTTTCCTTAGCCACAGAAGGAGATTCCACTAGTGCTTTCTTATATTTTCCTAGATAAAGTCAGAACCACTTGGTTGAAGATGCCAACCAAGTTCTACTGCTAGTTAGTTAGGGTTGGAACTTGGCCCCACGGTTTAATTACATTTTCACCAGCTTTCTGTTTCCAGTGGTTTTGTTCACTGCTTAAGCTTTCCTTTATTTTCTTTTCACAATTTAGAAGCTAAGCATGGAGGGGTCTTACCCTGAGGTCACCACTGGCTTTATCTCATTTATCATCAAGCTTTTAAAAAAAACTTTTCATCTCTTTGAGCTTAGCTCGAGGATTTAACTCCATTACATCTCTTGGTGCTCCTCTTCTCAAACTGTACATTTTATATTTCTCTTTGTCAAGACTGCTTTTTTTAAAATTATAAATCTGCACAAGGGTGATTACTAATAAACCACATAACAGAGTCAATAGTAGGCTGTCCTGAAGTGTGTTCTTCCAATGACATTAATCCAAAACTCTTCAATTTAGCTTCAGACCAATTTTTAGGGCAAGGACAAAAAGCAGCCACATTGTTTCCAAAAATATCACAAGAATGATCTCTAGACCACTTACTAATTAATATTCTTCCCCTTTGAAACTTTCTGAGCTGGCTCTACATAGTTCAAATCACCTTCAGCATCATTCTCTTAGTGTGGCCCATTAAGTCCCACCCAAAAGCATTCAGTGGCTTTTCTAGTTCAAAGTCTACATTCTACCAAGAAGCAGCATGGACAGGCCTGACACAGCAATACCCTACTATTTGTACCAACTTCTGTTGTACTTACTTTTCTATTGCTGTAAAGAGATGTTATAGCCAGTGTGGGGCGTTGGGCTGTGAGATTCAGGCCACAGAGCCTCAAAACATCTCCATATTCATGAGATACCTAAAGGCAAGAGGGCATAGCCAATTAAGCATTCCTTCCCAGATCCTCCTTGTAAAAGGTACTTAACCTCAGGCCCGCCCTGAGAATACAGGGTAAAGCTTCATCCACTTTGCACCATGACAACAAAAGATCTTAAGACCCTATCTTAAGACCTGAACTATCTCTCCTCTTTGGGGCCCCTGCTATGAGGAACCATGGAGAAAGTCTTCAACTACTGAGCTGCTGTCTAACCTCCCCCTGAGGACTCTCTATGCTTCCAGCCACAGAGGTGGCCAACTCAAGCAAGCTAGCTGGCTCTGTGGCATGTAGTCATGCTCTGTACCTGTGCTACCTGACTGTGGGTCACAAACCTCTCTTTGGGAGGGGCTGTAGAGGGTTGTGGCTATGTGAAAGGAACCAGGGGTCCCAGGAGCAAGGCCAAACTCCTACTGTCCCTTTAGGGTCTCCGGGGCTTTGTCATTCCCTCCCTCCCTCCCTCCCTCCCTCCCTCCCTCCCTCCCTCCCTCCCTCCCTCCCTCCCTCCCTCCTCCTCTCCCTCCCTCTCTCCCTCCCTCCCTCCCTCCCTCCCTCCCTCCCTCCCTCCCTCCTTCTCTCCCTCCCTCCCTCTCTCTCTCCCTCCCTCTATCCCTCATTCCCCTCCCCTCCCTGTGTCGCTCTCTTTTTTCTTTTCTCTTCTTTTCCTTTCTTTTCTTTTCCTTTCTCTCTCTCTCTCTCTCTCTCTCTCTCTCTCTCTCTCTCTCTCTCTCTTTCTTTCTTTCACCTTTGTTTTATTTCTCTCTAGCTCTTTTGGATGCTCTTGTGAATAATTGTTTTTCATATGATAGATTGATTTTTATATCCTCAAATTTTATTAAAAACAAAAATACTAAACTGAAAGCTATAATATGTAGAGGACCTGGTGCAGACTTGCTTTAGACCGGTGCTTACTGGAAGCTTTGTTTGGTAACAAGAGATGGTGTGCAGGCTTGTTTCGTGTATCAGCTAGACACAAGCTAGAGTCATCAGAGAGGAAGGAGCCTCAGATACCCAAGGCTTGTGATTGCATTCCAAAATATGAAGGCAAAACACTATAGCTGAAGATACCACATAATTTGGACACAGAATATCTAGGAATTAAGCTGGAACCAATCTGAATGTCTTCTCCCTGAGGTTCAACTCTTTATAATATCAGAAGGTGGTGTGTAAACTGCCAAGGTAGAGAAACAGTTCTACCCAGATGTAAAGCCTACAAATCACATCAGCACATTTACAGTGGTACAATAGTGGCACTTAGATCTTAGACTAACTAACAGCTACCTAATTGGACTTTAAAACCCATTTAACAGGAGCTAGAAGGCAAAGACCTCTGCTGTCAGATAGTGTCTTCTATATATGATAAGAAACTTATAACGATAGTGTAACATAATGAGCAAAATGAGCATAATCCAGGTTACATGCCAATGTGCATAGTGAAAACCCCATCCGTCTCCTGGCTGAAGAGCTATATAGATGGTAATGAGAGAATGAGAATGCCTGCTGAGAGAATGAGAATCTGATACCTCCAGGGATAGACTTCCACATAGACAATCCAATCTCTATTGGTCCAACAAATGTATGTATAAACAAAGTTAAACTGGCTCAGTAGGCTACATGTGTGCATATGCATACACATATATACATGTGTGCATATAGCTATGCATATGTATATGTAACAATAATACTTAAAGAAGAGATTATAAATGGTGGACACAGGAGGAGTTAAAAAGGGAAGGAGGGTGAAGAGTGATGTTGATGTAGTACTCATTAAGTTTTCAAAAACAAAAAGAATTGCAGGTATAATGCTGATCCAATAGCATTACACTAGAGCTAAAACAAAAACATAAAACCCTGCTATGATCTTATATTTTAGTGTACATTTTCTGTGGTTGCAATATTAATGAGTTTATAAATAAGAGTTCTTACTGCCACACTATTCAGTAATATAACCTACTGTACATGTTCATAACCTGAAATCTATAGGCAATATGCATTAGGTTTGTGTGCAAGTATACTCTGAGTGGTCACACAAAAACAAAGCCACATAACACAGATCTCATAATTTATACCTGCTACTGAGTGACACATGATTATTCTAGGCTGATTTCTTACACAGTAATGTACATAAATGTAGCACTTAGTAAACTGAGCGGATTGTATTTATATATTTATTTTTTATGTAGAAATATATATGTCACAATAACAATTTTAGAAAAAGCTATAAATTTTACAGGGGGCCAGGAGAATATGAAAAAGGTTGAGGAAAGGGGGGTGGGGAATTATGTGATAATATTTAAATTTAAAAATTTAAAATAGAAATTTCCCTTGGACATGTTTTGAAATTGCTCTGAGTAAGAATATCCTTCCCTTTTCTATTATCAAACAACAATAAAAAATGAAATGTAGGATATTTTACTTAAATATTTAGTAGAAATCATAGGAGTGACCTTGAGTTCTTCACATTCTGGAAGGCAACCACAAGCCTTGGGAGGCTTTTGACCGGGGCTCCCCTGCTTGGAACTGAGACTTTTGTTAGTCATGACTCTTTGGGGAGCATTAGCACCCTGAGTAGCATAGCTTTATTTAAATATTTATACACATATATATGTATTTGTAAATAACTGTAAATAATGTTTATGTTTGTTCCAGTCATCTTTGGTATTCTTTATCCCTCCTTTTTTGCCTCTCAGTATTTCCCTTGCCACCCCTTTCCTAGATAAGTCTTCCTCCCTGTTTTTCCCATTTCTCCTTTGATAGCACTTTTTTCCTACTATGCCCTGTTTGTAACTCTCCCCACCTTCAGCCCCTTGCACTGTCATCATACCTGCAAATTTCATGATTTAATTTTTCTTTACACCTGACTAGTACTTCATAGTGTACATACTCCACATTTTCATTATCCATGTATCAGTGTAGGATATTTAGGCTTTTTCCATTCCTTTGTTATTGTGAGGAGAGCAGCAATGAACTTGGCCAAGCAAGTATATATGGAATATGATGTCAGGTTCTTTGGGCATATGCCACAGAGGGTTATAGGTGGGTCATATGATTTACATTTTGCTTTTTGAGAATTCTCTATACTGATTTTCATTGTGGCTCCACAATTTTGTAGTCCCATCAACAGTGAGTGACTATTCCTCTCTTCCACATTCTCACCAGCATTCTTGACTCAAATATTAGGTCATGCTTGACAGTACTTTAGTACTTGAGCTTGAGTTAATATATGCATTTCAGTATTCTAATTACTTTACAATCTTAATTCAACAGTTACTACAAAATTAACATATTAGCTAATTCACTTTATACTGGGTGTAAGTAACAGGTATACTATGGAAAATTATTTGTTGATTGACATAAAATTTAGATTTTTGATCATTAAAAAAATAAAGCTTTTCCAGAAGCTAATATACTTTCTCTCTTTGACAACCACAGGTTTTGAGAGTATTTTAGAAGGGCTTTATGGACCACGGCTACGAAGAGACCTCAGTTTATTTGAAGGTAATTAACTTTTTAATTCTGAAGTTAAAACCTTTTACCCTAATTAATAAAGTTGTTCTAGCAAAACTGTATTTTAAATGTAAGTGTATAATCACTTTGAATTTGACAATGTTGTAAATGAATAAAATAATCCAATATTCATTATATATTTTATTATATGAAATGTACTATACATTTTTGAAAGGCAGAGTGCCTTAAAATAGAAAACGAATGTCTTCATCTCAGTAATATAATTTTATTTTTATGTGTCCAGTATTTTATAAATTGCATATCCTGACCTATTCTTAAGTAGGATTTAAATTTAAAAATGACACAAATATCAAATCAATTAAACTAATTACAAATTATTAAGATATGTAGTTAAATTGAAGTATGTAAATTTTCTGTAAAATAAATGTCTTTAAAAGCTGTTATTCAAATTTTTATTTTAATTTTTTAAAAATTTTCATATAAATGTATATTATATGTTCAGCATATTCCCATGTGCCACTGACCCTTCATTTTTATTTTCCTCCTCACTGCTGTTAATTCCCTTTGTTCTCCTAGACAGGCAGTTTTGCATTATTTTATTTTAAAATTATTTAAAAATACATTATTTTATGTATATAAATTCTAGGAATGACAAATGAAAGAACATACAATTTTGTCTTTCTAAGACTGGATAAATTTACTCTAGATGATTAACTCTGATATTCATTTTCTTTTTTGCAAATGATATAGTTTTGTTCTTTATGGCTGGAAACAACTACAGTGTTTACATACTGTATTTTATTGTTCCTTTGTTATTGGACACCTAGGTTGGTTATATAACTTATTGTGGAGAGTGCTTCAGTAATCATTGATCTACAAGTATTCTTAAGATGTTTTGATGTATTTTTATTTCTGCTTTTGCTTTTGTTTTGGTAAATACCCAAAAGTGAAGTAACTGAGTCACAAGATAGAGTGAATTTTATTTTGAGAATCAGTCATACTGACTTCTGTAATGTTTGGATTAGTTTGCATTCCCACCAGCAGTGTGTAAGTTTTGTCTGTATCCTCACCAGTATATTTTTCCTGTTTTTGAGAGTTATTTTGATTATTTTTGATTATGTGTACTACATGTGAGTATGTCCACATAAGTACAGATGCCCTCGAAGGCCAGAGGCATTGAGGAGCTGGAGGTAGAGATGGTTATCAGCCTCCTGACCTGAGTGATAGGAGCCAAACTCGGATCCTGTAGAAGTGAGTGTTCTTAGCTGTGGGACCATCTTGCCAGCCTGTTACTTATTTTCATAATGACTGCTGTTTTGATGAGAAAGATGGAATCTCAGTGCAGTTTTGACATATTTTTGGAGTCTTTAGGATTTTTTTATAGAGAGTCACACAATCTGAATGAAAATAAGGATATTTTGACTTCTTTCTTTCCTATCTGTACCTCTTTTATTTACTTCTCTTACTGCTCCTAAGACTTTAGCCAACATTTTGAACAAGAGTAGAAAAACTGGACAACCTTGTCCTATTCTTGATTTTAGTAGAAATTCTTAGAGTGTTTTCCCATGTATTATAATATTGGCTGTAGGCTTATCAATTACAGCTTTTATTATGTTAAGTTACTTCTAGTCCTGGTCTCTTTGGGACTTTTATAATGAAAAGATGCCTAGTTTTATGAAAAGACTTTTCTGTATTTATTAAGATCATGTAATTTCTTTCTTTGAGTGTCACAGCTATTTATTTGGGTGGAGCTTAGGAATATTTACTTCTGAATAAATCATGATAAAATTGATTCCCAAACTGTCACTGGCTCCCTTAACTCAGTGTGCAGTGGTTCCAGCAGGCTACTCTATCCTGCTCTACAGCCTCCTCTCTGTAAGCCCTTTCCTTGCAGACCAAAGAGCAAGGACCAAACACATATCACCTGGATCCAGTGTTAATAAAAAGCCTCCAGGTAATTTAGCTCTTGTCTCCCTTTTCATCCTATTGCCATGGGCGAGTCCTCCATTCCTCAGGACCTCAGTATGGCTGTGATTCCGCTTTCCTAGCCTCAAAGACTCCTTGGGTACAGGATCATGTTATGCTAGAGGGCATGAAAGCAGGCCTGGCCTTTCAAAGCCAAGCTTATAGTAGCTGAGAAGCTAGGAAGATACTGTAAAGTTTATTTTATTCCTTTCACACTTCCCTAACCCTAGAATTATTTTCATGAAAATACCCTAAAGTTTTCCAGAGTGAGATGGAGAAGGAAGGGAACCCCAGCCCTTCATCCAGGAGCTGAGTCCCTCCAGCACAGGATGATAGCTGGGAGATCAGACCAACAAAGGGAAGTCAGGGTTTCTGAATGTACATGGGAGACTGGTGTGGCCAGAGTGTGCTGCCTGGAAAAGGGAGAAGCTGGTCTGAAATCAAAAAAGGCAAGATGCCTGTCTTCTGCCTCCTGACCTGACCACCACTTCTGTAATTTCACAAATTCTCTGATCTGTCCTTCTGATAGCACCTAGTCTACACAGTTTTTCTGATGCTCTCTACTGAGGGACAACACTAAGATAGGACCCCATTGCTCCAACTAAGGTGGGAGTGATTTGGGTCTTGTTCCTTGGATACTAAACCAAAACTACTTCTTCAGAAATTATTGTTCTTAGCCTCAGATTTACTCAGAAAGATCCCTCTTCCCAGACTGACAATATTTAGATTTTGACTAGACAAGAAGACCCTGTGACCTAGTTACCCAAAGATAATCCCCAAATCCTTGATTAGCCAAGAAACACCCTGATTGGTTGGAAGACACACCATTATTAAGGTTCTACTTGTCCAATAAGTACTCCAGCAACCCTGGATTGGTCAGAAAATGTCCATGGTTGAATAGCTGTGTCCAGAATCATTTCCTATTGTCCCTCCAGGATTTCATGGACAGGATGGATAAATCCAGGGTGGTGGATAAGGTGATGCCATCAAGGTGGGCCCAGGACAAGAAGCCTCTTTCTTGGTAGTGAAGTGGTACTAGTTGTGCTTACAGCTCTGCTAGATATAGTCAAGACACCTATCTTGTCCTGTGCTCATAAAAGTGATGTAACATGTGCTGCAGGAAGGACCATAGTCACACTTCTGCTTCAGTCAAAATGGAAAATGAGCCTATGCTCAGCCACAAATGGGACATTTTCTTGTCCTTGACAGTTTCACCCTGGAAGAGGTCATTAAACTGCTACATGCAGTCAGCAACAGTAACATAGGCCTTTCATATTGGAGAACATGAGGCCTGCCCACTGGGTGAAGCCAGCCTGATCATAGTTAATGATTATGCATTCTGAATTTGATTAATATATAGTATAGTGAGAACTTTTGCATCTATTCATCAGTGAGATTGGTCTGTAATTTTCTTTTTTGTCTCTTTATCTGGTATTATAATTGGTAATTCTGATTTCATAAAATAAGTTTGATAGTATTCTTTCTTTTTCTATCTCATAGAATAGTTTGTGAACCATTTGGTGGTAGTTCTTTAGAGTTACACATAATCTATGTGAACCTAGACTTTTTTTAGAATAAGAATTTGTTTTAAATTATTATTACTGCTTCAGTACCTCTTTGTTTGCTGTAGGTCTGTTCAAATTACTTGTCTTGATAAGTTATGTGAATCTAGAAATGTATTTATTTCTTTTACATTTTCCAGTTTAGTGGAATATATTTTTAAAATAAGTTCTAGTGATTTAAGTCTTTCTCTTAGTGTGCCTAAGTGTCTTAGTTAGGGCTTCTATTGCTCTGAAGAGACCATGACTTCAGCAACTCTTACAAAGGAAAACATTTAAACATTGGGGTTGGTTTACAGGTTCAGAGGTTTAGCCCATGCAGGAAGCTGCATAGACAGACATGAGGCTGGAGAAGGAGCTGAGAGTTCTAAATCTGGATCAGCAGGCAGCAGGAAGAGAGAGTGACACTGTGCCTGGCTTGAGCTTCTGAAACATACTTCCTCCAAAAAGACCACACCTACTAAAAGGTCATACATTCACTAATGCCACTCCCTATGTGTGTGTGTACAAGGGGTGCTTTTTTATTCAAACCACCACACTAAAAGGGTTAGTCAAGCCCTCCAAGGGCCGGAGAGATGGCAGAACAGATCTGCCCTGCTAAATTGACATTAAGTCTTAAAGTAAGAGACTATCAAGAGCAGAGGGCTGGACCATGGTATGTCTTAAGAATGCAGTTTGGCCTGTTTGCCCAGTGTAAGAACCTCAGCATTTCTTCCTTGATTCCCAGATGCCTACTATATCCCTGAGCCTTCTTTTTCTCAGATGTTGGTTATGTATACCAAGCAGTTTTTATGTGTTGTTTTCACCTCTAGATTGAACTTTGAGACTCAAGTTATAGATGCTGGTTCAGTAAGTGGGCTTTTTTGCATAAGTGTAGTCACAGGTGCAGGCCATACCGGTGGGCAGTCCTTCAGGAATATGATTGGGAATGCTGGCTTTGCCCTGTGTAGCCCCTTTTTCCCCCGAGGTTGGGTCTAAGTCTTTGAAACTTCAATGTGTTCACCTGAATACCCAGATTCCTACCTCTATAACTGATGACTAGTGTGTGGTTCTGATTCAGTTTCTTCCTGTTATCAAAAGTCTTCTGCTGGCCTGGTTTCAGTTTATAGTCTTCTGATACTTTGCTGAGCTTGCTCAGAATATAGATTATAGAACTCTGTTTAACATGTTCTTGCGTGGCTGCTTCAGGTGAGTGCTGAGTGCCAAGACGAGAGGTTTTCTTGCCATCTCTATTCTTTGCCAGTGCCAATGAGCAGCCCGAGTCTGGCTCTGTCTTCTTTTCTGCTTCATAATAGTCTCATTAGTGTCAGTATAGTACAGATTTTCTAAGTTTCTCTGTCTGAAGCCCTGGATCTGGCCATCTGCTCTTGGCATTCCTTTCACTGCCAGCCAGGAGCTCCCAAAACTAAGACAATGCTCCTGGCAGGATGGACGTTTGGCTTTTTATCCTACTTTATAAAATTCCCTATTTTACTATACTGTTGAAATTAGAGACATTTTAGTGTCTCTTACCTTTCCATTAAATTTCCTCACCGTTTCCTGCAGAGTCTATTAAACTTGCTTGCATATCAACTCAAGGAATCATAGATTTTAAGTGGATAATTCAGTGAGTTTGTCAGATATTTGTCAGTTTTTATTTACTTTTCATTTTAATATATTAAAATTATATATATAATTATATATAAATAATTATATATAAACAAATATATATACATATATATGCATATGTATATATATTTGGTTTTGCTTGGAAAGGAGCATATTGGGATTGGTGAGTTTATGCACTGAATTTGGTCTCTCTCTGTCAGGGCATCTCTTCTGGGATAGATTAAGGGCTTTACTGAGACAATGTTTAGATAAAGATTCTAAAGAAAAACGATGGCTTAAAGTCAGGAAACAGGTTACTGTTTTTTGTTTCTTTCTTGTTTCTATTGAGTTTGAGGATGTCACTTGTGTCTGTAATGATACATTTAAAAACTATAAATTCAGCCCTTCCTAGCATAGGTTCTGAAAACTGTGGAGCCTTTTATTGTAATTCATCAAGGGAGGAAGGTCCTTCTTGGTAGTATTGGCAGTAATGATCTTGTTAATGGATAATAATAGGAAAAATTGTTTTCATTTAATGAAATATATTTATTTTTCTTTTATTTAAAATAGTTTTTTTTCATATAATGTATCCCTGTTATACTTGTCCTCCCTCCATTCCTCACAGTTCTCTCCACTTACTCTTCTATCCAGATGTGCTCCTCTTCTGTCTTTCATTAGAAAACTAAAAGGTTTCTAAGGAGTAATAATAAAATATAAGATAAAACAAAAAGAGCCCAAGAGAAGGCACAAGAATCAGAGAGCCACTCATTCCTATATTCAGGAATCGAATAAAAACAATGGAATAGAAGCCCTAATATATGCACAGATGAACTGTGCAGACCCATGCAGGACCCTGTATACTGCCACAGACTCTGAGTTCATATGAGCTTAGATCATGTTGATTCTGAGGGCCTTGTTTTGGTATTCTCCTTCCCCTCTGGCTCTTAATGCTCTTCCGCCTTCTTTTCTACATAGTACCCTGAACCTTGATGTGAATATTTGATGGGGACATCCCATTTAGGGCTTCGTGTTCCAAGGTTTCTAACTCTGCATAATGTGGGACTCTGTATTTGTTTCTATCTGCTGTAAGAAGAATCTTGTCTGGTGACTGCTGAGCAAGGCACTGAACTGTGAATATAGCAGAACGTTAATAGGAGTTACTTTATAGCTACTTTTTTTTTTTTTTTTAATAAAAATGGTATTTAGTTTTCCTCATAGGTCCCTGGGCTATCTAGTTCTAAGTTCTTGGTTACCTAATCAGTTAGGTATAAGTCTCATTTCGTGGAGTGAGCCTTAAGTCAAATCAAACAGGCTTTGGCTGGTTAGTCCCATAGCTCTGTGTCATGATTGCACTAGGGTATCTTGCAGACAGGGCACCATTGTAGATGGAAGGGCTTGTGGCTAGGTCGGTATTTACATTGCACTTTTGGTAGTACATAGAGGATTTTCCTGTACCAAAGATGTTAGCATGAATGAGTGAAGACTTTATGTAGGTACTAGCTAGACTTCTCCTTGTTCAATGAGTCTATAGGTTTTATCTTCAGCAATGGAGCTTTTCTATTAGTTTGTAAAAAGCAACCTGTAGTCTTGGCAACAGCCAGGGTTGTTTATAGATTCCTGTGGGACCGCTTTGGCCAACAGCTCAGTCAGATGTAACCCAATCCCAGGTCTTGTTTCATGGTGACAAAAGAGATGACCAGTTGGAGCTCTCTCCATCATTTGGTGATTTCATTTAGATGACCTTTATATATATTGAAGCTTCTACTACTATGCTTCCATACTACCTCTCAGATGGCCCTTATTTTTAACTCTCTCTCTCTCTGTATTTCTTCCTTTGCTCCCCTCCCAACTTGGTCTTCCTGTACCACTATCCATCCATCCATCCCTAACTATTCTGTTTCCTTTCCTAATGTATCTGCCCTCATCTTCCAGTAATTTACCCTATACCTAGCTTTTGTGGTTCTACTATAGCATGATTGTTATTGACTTAATAGCTAATATCCATGTATGAGTGAATACATGCCATATTTGTCTTTCTGAGTCTGGAGTACCTCACTCAGGATGATTTTTTTCCTAATTCTACCCATTTACCTACAAATTTCATGACCTACCCCCTGCAGTATCCATTCTATTTCCAGTCTCTGGTTGTTATAAATTCAACAAGTATCTCTGATAGAATGAAGCATCCTATGCTTATATGCCCAAGAGTGGTATAGCTGGATCTTGGGGTAAGTCTATTTTCGTGTTCCTGAGGAACTGGCACAGTGATCTCCATAGTGGCTTTATGAGTTTGCACTCATGTCAGCAGTGGAGGTGTGTTCTCATTGTTCCATAGCCTCACCCAAATGAGCTGTTACTTGTGTTGTTCTCAGTGGACAGGAGTAAGATAGAATCTTACACTGTTTTTGACCTTCATTTTCCTGGTGGCTAAGAATGTTAAATTTTCCTTTAAGTGTTTCTTAGTCATTTGAATTTCCTATTTTGAGAATTATTTTCAGACCTGTACCACATTTTTAAATTGGCTTATTTGTTACCTTGACTTCTAGCTTTTTGAGTTCTTTATATATTTTGGATATTAGGCTTATATCTGATGTTTATTTAATAAAAATCATTTCTAATTCTGTAGGCTGTCTCATTGTCTGAATAACAATGTCCTTTACCTTTCAGAAGCTTCTAGGTTTCATAAGATCCCATTTATTTTTGTTGATCTTAATGTCTATGCTATCCGTGTTCTGTTCAGAAACTCTTACTTTGCCAATGCATTCAAGGCTATTCACCACTTTCTCTTCTATCAGGTTCAGTGTATCTGGTTTTATGTTGAGGTCTTTGATTGATCTATTTGGACTTGAGTTTCGTGCAGGGTGATTTTAAGTATGGATTGGTTTGGATTTTCTTCTACATATAGCCATAGCGATCCACTTTGACTAGCACTATTTGTTGAAGATGCTGATTTTATTCTAATGTATATTTCTGAATTCTTTATAAAAAAATCAGGTGTCCATCCATTTGTATGTGTTTTTATGTCTGGGTCTTCGATTTGATTCCATTGATCAATGTGTCTGTTTTTCTGCCAACACTATGCTGTTTTTATGTCTACAGATCTGTAATACAACTTGAAATCACCAATAGTGATACCTCCTGCATATTTTTGTTCATTTGATTGTTTTTAAATTCATGATTGTTTTAACTATCCTGGGGTGTTTTGTTTGTTTTGTTTTTAGTTTTGGGGTGTGTGTGTGTGTGTGTGTGTTTCCATAGAAAACTGAACTTGTCCTTCAAGAATTATGAAGAATTTTGTTGGAATTTTCATGGGGATTGCAGTGAATCTGAATCTGTAGATTGCTTTTGGTAGGGTGGCCACTTTTACTATATTAATCCTACTGATCTATTGAGCATAGGAGACCTTTCCATCTTCTGATATCTTCTTTCATTTCTTTCTTCAATGACTTGAAGTTCTTACCATGCAGGTGTTTCACTTACTTGATTACTCCAAGATAATTTTTTTGTGTGTGTCGCTACTGTGAAAAGTGTTGTTTCCCTGATTTCTTTCTCAGTTTGTTTGTCATTTGTGTATAAGAGGGCTGCTGATTTTTTGTGAGTTAATTTTGTATGCAACTACTTTGCTAGAAGTGTTTATCAGCTGTAGGGGTTTCCTGGTGGAATTTTTGGGGTCACTTATGTATACTATCATTTCATCTGTGAATAGGTACTTTTATCACTATTCCTTCCTTTCCAGTTTGTATCCTCCATGGTATCCTTCAGTTGTCTTATTGCTCTAGTTAAGACTCTAAGTACCATATTGAATAGATATATAGAGAGTGGACAACTTTGCCTCTTTCCTGATTTTAATAAAATTGCTTTTGAGTTTCTCTCCATTTAAGTTGATATTACCTGTATACTTGGTGTTAATTGCCATTATTGGGTTGAGGTATTCCCCTTGTATCCCTGTTTTCTCCAGAACTTTTATCACAAGGGTATTGAATTTTATCAAATTCATTTTTGAATTTCATCTAATGAGATGATCATGTATTTTTGTCTTTTGGTTTATTTATGTGGATAGATTACATTTATTGATTTACGTATGTTGAACCATCCCTGAATCTCTAGGATGAAGCCCCCTTGATCATGTGGGTTGATCCTTTTGATGTATTTTTGGATTCAGCTTGCAAGTATTTTATTGAGCATTTTTGTATCTATGTTCATAAAAGAAATTAGTCTGTATGTCTCTCTCTCTCTCTCTCTCTCTCTCTCTCTCTCTCTCTCTCTCTCTCTCTCTTTCACACACACACACACACACACACACACACTGGGTCTTGGTGTTATTTGGCTATCAGGGCAACTGCCCTTCTAAAAAGAATTGGGCAGTGTTCCTTCTGTTCTTATTTTGTAGAATATTTTGAGGAGTATTGGCATTAACTCTTCTATGAAAGTCTTGTAGAAGTCTGCATTTAGTCTGGCAGTGGTGGCACACACCTTTGATCCCAGCACTTGGGAGGCAGAGGCAGGTGGATTTCTAAGTTCAAGGCCAGCCTGGTCTACAGAGTGAGTTCCAGGACAGCCAGGCTTACACAGAGAAACCCTGTCTCAACAAAGAAACAAACAAACAAAAACAAACAAACGAACAAACAAGAAGTCTGCACTTAAACCAGCTGGCCTTGGACTTGTTTTGATTGGGAGAATTTTAATTTCTGCTTTTATTACTCTTGGGGTTATAGCTCTGTTTAATTTTGCTTATCATCTTAATTTAACTTTGCTAAGTCATTTTTGTTGTTATTGTTGTTTTGTTTTGTTTTTTTCTTCCCATGAGACTCGGGCAAAGTGCGGGATCCGAACCAGAAGAGAGAGAGCAAAGGGCACGGGGTCGTCTTCTGCAGGCCGGCGCTAAGCCACCACTTGTTCGCTACTAAGTCATTTGTGTGGAGAAAATTATTCCTTTTAAATTTTGGTGGCTGTCATAGTTAGGGTTTGCATTGCTGTGAAGAGACACCATGACCATGGCAACTCTTATAAGAACATTTAATTGGCGAGCTGGCTTACAGGTTCAGTGGTTTAGTCTATCATCATCAAGGCAGGAGCATGGCAGTGTCCAGGCAGGCCTGGTGCAGGAGCTGAGAGTTCTACATCTTCATATAAAGGAAGCCAGGAGAAGACTGACTTCCAGGCAGCTAGGATGAGGGTCTTATAGCCCACATTCACAGTGACACACCTACTCCAACAAGGCCACACCTATTTCAACAAGGTCACCTCTTAATAGTGCCACTTCCTGGGCCAAGCATATTCAAACACCACAGTGGATTACAGGTTTTTAAAGTGTGTCCTTATGATTCTCTGAACTATGTTCTTGAACCCCCTAGCTCCTATAGTCACTCCTCCCCCTCTTCCATGGGATTCCCCAGCTTCTGTCTAATGTTCAGCTGCAGGTCTCTGTATCTTCTCCCATCAGTTGCTTTGTAAAACCATGGCCATACCACCCTGAATGCACCCAGTCTCATCTCTGTTTAGTTTTTATCTGGATGACTTGTATATTGGCAAGAGTGTGATATTGAAACTTCCTACTATCAATGACTGAGGAATTTAAGTGGAAGTAGTATTTCTTTTATGAACCTGAGTGCCCTTGTGTTTGGTGCCTAGATACTAGAAATTGGCAATGTCCTCTCATGAATTTTTCCTTTGATGAGTATATAGTGTGCTTTCCTGTCTCTTCTAATTAGTTTTTGTTTGAAGTCCATTTTGTCAGATATTAACTACACCTGCTTGCTTCATAGGTCTATTTGCTTGGAATGTTTTTTTCTATCCTTTTACTTTGAGGTGGTATCTATCATTGATGTTAAGGTTGTTTCTTGGATCTAACAAAAAGATGGATTCTATTTCTATTTTGTTAGCCTGTACCTTTTTATTGGGTAGTTGAGACCATTTGTATTTAGAGATGTCAAAATTTACATTGATTCCTGTTATTTTGTTGGTGGGGGTTGAGGGGTTCCTGTGTGTGCACGAATTTCCCCTCTTGATTTGTTCTGGGATTATTTGTTCCTTGTGGTTTTTTGGTTAACTTCTTTAGGTTGGAGTTTTCCTTCTAGTGCCTTCTGTAGGATGGATTTGTAGATGGATATTGCTTAAATTTGGTTTTAACATGGAATGTCTTACTTTCTTCATCTATTGTGAGTGAAAGTTTCACTGGTTATAGTAGTCTGTGCTGGCATCTGTAATCTATAGCACATCTGTCCAGACCCTTCTGGCTTTTAGAGAAGTTAGGTGTAATTCTATTAGGTCTGCCTTAATATGTTAATTGATCTTTTCCCTTGCATCTTTTAATATTCCTTTTTTGTTCTGTACATTTAGTGTTATGAATCTTATGTGCTGGGGAACTTTCTTTTCCAGTCCAGTCTATTTGGTGTTTTGTACCTGTGCAGGTACCTTCTTGTACCTTGATAAATAGCTCATTGTCTAGGTTAGGGAAAATTTTTTAGGTGATTTTGTTGAAAACATTTTATGTCCCTTCAACCTGGGTTTCTTCTCCTTTCTGTATTCCTATTATAAGATTTTGTAGTGTCCCAGATTTTCTTAATGTTTTATACTGAGAGATTTTTAGATTAAACTGAGATAACTATTTCTTCTGTTGTGTTTGCAATGCCTGAGATTCTCTCTTCTGTCTCATATTCTGTTGATGAGGCTTCCCTCTGAGATTGCTGTTTAAATTCCTAAATTTCTCTGTTTGGTTCGTTTTGTTTTTGTTTGTTTGTTTGTTTGTTTATAAATTTGATTTCCAATTTCAATCCCTAAGCTGTTTTATTCATTTTCTTCCATTGTGGTTTCACAAATTTCTGTAAGGGATTTAATTCATTTCCTCTTTAAGAACCTCTTTCATATTCATTAATGTTATTTTAAGGTTCTTTTCTTGAGCTACACCTATATTGTAATACTTAGTGGCCTGTTTTGGTAGGGTTGCAAGGCTCTAGTAGAGATATTGCATGGCTGTTATCAATTATATTTTTATGTTAGAGTCTAGGCATCTGGGTTTGATAAAATTGTAATTCTACATGGTGCCATCTGTTTGTTTTTTTCTGTTTTGTTTGTTTGTTTGTTTTTGAGTGCTGTTTTGTTTGTTGATTTCTGTTGCCCTCTCTGATTTTTAGGAGATTGTGGTAGTTGCGTGTGGCCCATGAAAAAATTCTTCTGATATATGTGACTACTGCATAATATTGAAGGGCTGATCACTCTGTCTTGGCAGATATAATCAGTTTACTATTCTGCAAGTGTGTCCTTTTTCTGGACAGTATTTTGTCTGTAGATGAAAAGAGGCAATTTGCCTAGTAGCTGTCTCACTGCTACTGGAGTAACTCCAAAGATGCTCAATTTCTTCTTAGAATCTAAGAAGGGGAAACTGTCAGGAGCAGAGAGGTCTCTAGTCAAATGATCTTTAATAAAGAAATGTCTGTACCATCAATTCTGTGGACTTCTCATGTTTTTGAAAACCAACTATCTATGTAAAGCTATCTGGACTGTTAGCCGTTAATTACTCTTAGCTATTTCTAATTAAAATTTAGAAAACACCCTAACAATAAACTCAGAGCCATGAATTTGTTATAGGCCCTTAACTCACATTGCTTAATCATCTAAAAGCAGTTTAAAAAAAAAAAACAGTTGAAGAAGTACTGAGTCTAAGCCTTGTACCCACAAATTTTGAATTAATAGAAGAAATTATAGCAATGAAACCCTTGAATTTGCATCAAAATAAATTTTGTACCATCTAAGAAATTATAACTTCAGCTTAGTATACATTTCTACCAATAGATATGTCTATATAATCAATTTTATCTCTTCCTGTTTCAATAAAAACCACTACTAAAATCTTTAGAAAAAAAAACTAATAATGGCCACCCCCAAGCTCAAGGAATTGGGACACCAACTCTTCATTAATTTCCTCAAGCTGAATTTGGGCGTTGAGATATTTGAAGGGGGTGGAGAGTAAATAGGGTAGTTAGTTGGCCTAAGAAGGCCATACCAGCGATTGATAAGCCTCTGATGTCTGTGTCTTAACTAGATCCAGCTGGAAGTCCAGGACATCAGGAGTTCAAGCAGGTCAGTTTAGCATGTTCTGACAAGGAGATTCATTTACCAAGGCTGTATATTCTGTAGTATACAAATATCCAGACAAATTTTAGTCTCATCAAGATAATTTTTTGTTTGATTCTCTGGAATCTAGTCTTCTGGAGGCCTACCTCTGTCATGTCTGATGTATATAATTCTGGCGGGTATAACTACCTTAATGACCTCATCTCAAAACACACAGACAAAACCTTTTTCCAAATTACCATATCCTTGAGCCAGTAACCAGAAAAACCTTTATCTTGACCTTTTTTCCAGAGGAAAAATATAACTACACAACACAGAATCACACCCATTTTGAAAGTTAAAGCAATCTAAAATAATTGAAGTAACTATAGTACTGTATATGCCTATTTTCAGGTCTTTCCTATTTTGCCAAGCAGGAAATAAAACCAGAATTCCTGTGGGGCCCATGTTAGACAGAACTCAAGTATCCTGTGAGGCAATGTAACTTTATACCACCTTAATACACCTGATTTACACTATCTTTCTGTTTGGCTCTCTGTCTAGAGCAGCCATCTATTTATTTATTTATCTGTTGGTGTCTCTCTAGGAGCCACAGACAAATTGTATTACCTGATCAAAGCAGGCAATGGATATCACTGTACTCTGTACCTGTAGTCAGTGACAATTTTCCCTATCTTAGTTCCTAACCTGGGGCTAGATTCCCCACATGATTTGGACAAATCTGTTTATAAATTCTTTCCTAAAAGCAAATTATCCCTATATTGTAAATTCACAGTTAAATCAATAACTGCTCCAAAACCGAGGCTTATTCATTTGGCTCTCTTGACTCAGAGCAGCCTGTAATTTCTGTCAGCAGGGAACCTGCCTGCAAGCAGTTTCTTTGTTTAAAGTTCCCACGGTGGAGTCACATGACTCATATCAGCACTACTCACTCACTTTTTAAAAAAAAAAATTTAAAAATACAACTTTAACTCTCAAGTGAATAGTCCCCTCCCTTTCCTCTTCCAGCTCCACCTCTTCTTCTGCCTAATCACCAAGCTCCACTGGGAATACAGTATAGCAGAATAAGTATCCTGCTACAATGTATAAGGCTGTTTGTTACAGGTTTTTAAGGATAGTTCCCATTTTTGCTACAATAACAGGCTGTTAAGTAATTTTGTATTAGTAATTGAAATATATTCAGTTATTAGGAGTTATGTTGAATAAATTAACAACATAAATGGATTATTGGGTTGAAGAAAATAAAATTGCTGTTTATGTGTTATGTATATTTTTTATTTCCTGTTTTATCAACAAAAGCAATTTAAGGAAGAAAGCTTGTTTGGCTCATAATTGTAGATTATTGTCCATTATTATGGGAAATGAAACAATTTGTCATAATACATATTCAGCCATGATACAAGAACAGTGGATTTGTGTTTGCATGTTTAAACTAAGCTCCCTGTCTCCACTCTTATGCAGTTTCCAATCCCCTGGGTAGATGATGTCAGCCACAGTAGGTAGGCCTTCCTGCTTCATTAATAATCAAGATAATCTCACGCAGACATGACCGTAGGTCAGTTTAACCTAGATTGTCCCTCATTAAGATTTCCTTTCCTGATAATCCTAGATTGTGGTAAGGTGATATTTAAAATTAAACATTCCAAAATATAGCTATACTGTTGTATTTTTGCTAGAGAAGATAAAAGGGTTTTATATATTTTCAATAGAATAATTTTATTTTTTCACAGTGTCATACATTTAAGCAGTGTATCTTGATCAAAATGCATTCTCAGCTCACCTCTCCCAACTTCCTCAGATACCACCAAAGTATCTCCTTCTCCCACTCTTCATAACTTCTAACTTTTTAAAACATATAGAACCCACTGAGTCCTGTTGGAATGTCAACTGATCTTGCTGATTTGATACTGTGTAGGTAACCAGCTGCTGTTTATGAGTACAGTAGCCGTGCATGTACAAAAGGCAGTATTTGTCACCACTTTTTTCCATTCTCTGTCCCATAATTCTTTCCACCCCATCTTCCTTGATGTTCCTATAGCCTCAGGGGAGGGGGAGTTGATATATATGTCTCATTTAGGGCTCATTTAGCCTCCAGGAATCACTTATTCTCGGCATGTTGATTAACTTCTGACCGATGCATTAAAGGGTAGAGAGTAAAGCTTCCTTGGCCAAATTAAGGGTAGCATGAATCTGTTTATATAAAAGCAAGTATTTTAGAAGGCAGTTTGACAAGATGTCCCTGTAACAAGACAATAGTAATAGGTACCTCTCTAGGACGTAGGACCTTTCAAGTTTACAATACCAGGCACAAATTCCCTTTCAGAGAGGACTTCAAAATCCAATTAAAAGGTAGCTGGTTACCCAAACAACATTTGTGCCAGTTTTTCATCAGTAGATATGTCTTGTCTAGTAGGTCGGTATTGTAGCCAGCAAAGTTTGTCCGTAATAACCACTGATGGCTTTTCTCTCCCAATGGCTTGTACATCACTTTCCAGTAATGTGAAACTAGCCAGCAGGGAGGGAATTTTTGGGTCAGTTCCAACTTGATTTCTATATGTCTTAAAATCAAGGTGTGTTGAATTTTCAACAATAGGGTATTAAAAGTATGTCTGTTTTTTCTTTGAAAATGCACTAGGAAGAAGAGATACCAAAATGGTAACTATTTTTTGAAATGTGGATTGTGAGTGATTTTATATATTTTCTCTACTGAAAATATATAATTTAAAATACAAAAATATTTTTAAGGGATCATTTTGTAGTTTTCTTGCAAAGACTCTTAGAGGCAAGTTTATGGCTAAGTAGATTAAAAACATTTTGAATTTTTTATTGCCATTGATCATATTGTCTAGTTTTTATTAGATGAACCTTATATTTAATTTTATAGAATTTAGAACCATAAAGGAAACTTTATTTTATTGGTAGTTTCAAACTTACTAATTTTATGTCACATCTTCATATTTTTTTTAGCAATCCTTGAATGGGGATGGGTCTTAACACAGGAATACAGAGGAACATTCCAGTGTTTCCTGTCTAGCTTTCAAAGTACCTATTGCTGATATTAGATGTATTATTGTCCTTGAGGTCTTTAAACTTTGGAATCAAAACTGTAGTGTATTCTTCAACCTTCATTTCATACTGGCTTCCCTTTCACAGTCATATTTGAAATTAGTGTTAAACTTCACTGTTTTCTGCTAACCCAAGTGGAAAGGTGAGACTTGTAGCCTCATCTGTTTTGCATACATATTTGCATAAATACTTATATTCCTTTAGAAATGAGTTTGTTACATATACTAGGTTCGTGCATGCTATCACTACCATTACAGTCCACAATGCAGCCATTGTCTATCAGTCTCCTCTACTTAACCTTTCCTTCTTCTTTCTCTCCCACCTTGTGGGAAACATTCTATATTTTAACTGTCTCTCCAGTTTGCCTTTTCCCACAATGTCACATAGTCAGAATGGGTTTGTGTGTAGTTAGCAATATGCATTTGTGGATCTGTCTTTTTGTGACTTAGTAGTACTTGTTTTATGAGACTCTTAATATTTTTGCCTAGTGTGAATCTGCCTAGTGTTTGCTTATCTGTTTACTTACTGAAGCACATTTTGATCACTTTGAAAATTTGGCAATTTTAAATAAGGCTTCTGTTAGTATCTACAAGTTTGGGGATAGTCAAAAGTTTTCAACTTTAATTAGTGCGAATAACTAACAGCATCATTGGTAGATCATTGGGAAGACTATGTTTGTGTATTTTAGAAACTGCTAGACTTTTCAAAAGTGGCTGGTCTGCTTCAAATTCCCACCAGCAGCAAACCACCTTGCTGTCCTCTTACTGTTTCTAGTCCTTACTTTTTTTTTTTTTTTAAAGATTTCTTTATTTTATGTATATGAGTACACTGTAGCTATCTTCAGACACACCAGAAGAGGGCATCAGACTCCCTTACAGATGGTTATGAGCCACCATGTGGTTGCTGGAAATTGAACTCAGGACCTTCAGAAGAGCAGACAGTGCTCTTAACCACTGAGCCATCTCTCTAGTCCCTGTTTCTAGTCCTTATTAACTAGCCTTTGATAGCTGCCTTTTGGTTTTTTCCATTCTAATAGATCTGTACTGGTATCTTGTTTTCTCAGTGTGTAGATACGTAGTGTTTGATATTGACTATCTTGTCACATACATATGTGAATCTTTGTATCTTCTGGGTGGGATATGTTTTGATTGGTATTTTGATAGTGATAGAACCAGAATTAGGAAGTATTTCTTTTGTTTCGGTTTTCTAGAATGGATAGTAGAGAACCATATGGGTTGGTGTTTTCTGTTTGGCAGATGTTTATTTACTTCTTGATCTATTTTTATTATTAATAACTTCCAGCCTCCATGAAGTTATCTATTGTTCTTGGCTAAGCTTGGGTTGCCTTGCTGTTAGAGGAGTTGATCATTTCCCCTAAGATAATCAAATTTCTGGGCATAATGTTATTTGTAACATTCCTTTATTCTTCCAACATCTCTAACTTCAGAAATGACTAGCCTATCTGTTCTGATACTTGATATTTTCCCCTCTTTTTTTTATAATTAGCCTAGCTAAAGATTTATGGATTGTATTATCTTTTCAAAGTACCAGCTGATCTTAATTTTTTAGAAAGGCCTATACTACAAACTGGGAGGATATATAGCAAATGTTGCATTCATTATCTTTTTATAGTATACTTTGTAGATGAAATTTTTTCCCTTTTACTTTAGTTCTTTCTTCAATTTTTTATACAACATACTGTGGTCATATTCTTTCCCCTCCCAGCTTCTCCCAGATTCCCCCTCAGCTTCATAATCTTTCTCTGGAAAGAAAACAAAACAAAACCCCACAAAACCAGAACTGCCCCCCCTCCCAAAAAGGGCAGGGGCAAAAAACAAACACAGTAAGGAGTCTCTTTTTTGTGTAAGCATATAAAATTGTATGTGCTTGTGTGTTTGTGTACATGCATGGACCTGTGTGTGAGCTTGCACATGTTTCTGATTGTGTGTCTGTGAGTGTGTTTTACAGGATTCAGAACCATCCACTGAGCTGCAGCTGTAGCTAGCCCTGTTATTTTGTTGCTGTATTGTCATTGTTCAGTATGTTCCTCAGAAGTCAGTAAACTTAAACCCATTGTTCACAACACAAAATGAAATCTAGGTTTTTATTTTTAACTGAAATTTGTCTTTGGGAACTATATATTTATATTCTGTGAATAAACTATACTAAAAAGAATAAAGCGTTCAAAGTAAATGAAAGTTGTGTCTTTTAAAATTACATACATGTTTTTATATTAACTTTTTCTACAGCCTTAAGATACAAGTATTACTCTCTTCAAGTTCCCAAGAAGAGACTGAAGCCTGGAAAATCATATTTGCTTAGACTACAGCTAGTATATGGAATGTCCCTCCACCTATATCAGCTTTTACAATCAGTTTTTATTGCCTTTTATTTATAAGCATATTTAATTTTTGGTATTTTTGATGGGATTTTACTGTAACCCTGGCTAGCCTAGAATTCACTATGTGAAGTAAGCCAGCCTTGGACTTCTATCAGCTGCCTAACATTCCTGAGTACTAGGATTGTAAGTGTATGCTATCATACCTATTTCAATAAAGGCACACTATTTAAGTCTTTTTGAACCTCATTTTTATTTTACAATTGGTAATTGTAAATTGAAGTTGAAACTCAATTGAATTCATATATTTTAAAATTTTTAATATTTTTATGCATAAAAACCACCTATATGTATTTTGCCTGCATTCATATCTGTGCACCATGTGCACAGAAGGCGAGAAGAATACATCAGATCCCCTGGAACTGGAGTCATAGATAGTTGTGAGCTCCTGTGTGGGTACTGGGTATTGAGTAGGTAGGTCCTCTGGTAGTACAGCCAAATGCTTTTAACCCCTGAATCATCCCTCTGTACCCCTTAACAATCATTTTTGAGTGTAGCATGAAATATAAAAAGGCTAACCACACAGGCACTGGAGGGCAGGCCATCCTGTTCTCATTTCGTGGAAATTCCTAGAGCTCTGAAATTTCTCCACCCAGCTTGCTAAGTTCCCACTGGCAGATTGCTTCCACTCCAGCCCCATGCTTCCAAATTCCCTCTGCCCTTTGGGGTGCACTTCTCACAGACCCACACTTTGCCACTGTACCTTTCTCTCTGTAACCCAGTTGAGTTGCTGCAGGAAGGAAAACACCACACAAACTTAGTTCAGAATCAACAGGTAACTTAATCGCTAGGTGCAACAGCTAGCATCCTAATTTTGTAAGCTATCCTAGATGTAACTCCTCCCATGGCAATCCTAGTGGATCCACCATCTAAACCAGGGCCTCTAGTTAGCTACATATTGTCCTCCAAGCTCTCCCAGTCCAAAAGCAAGACACCCTTTTCTGCTTCACCTCTTCTACTCTCCAACCCAGAAGTCCCGCCTTCTCCTCACCCAGTGATTGGTCCCTGAAATCTTTATTCATTAGGGGAAGATTCAGCCACATTTGGATTTTTTTGGTTTGTTTGTTTAATCCTAAGTCTGTTGGCCATTTTTCAAAAATTTTGATGTTATGTTTTTCTCATGAAGCCTTGATAAAAATAAAAATCAGGATTCCTTGACTTTTCAAAACTGTTCTCTTTGAGGTAAGTCATGTATTGAATACAATAAATAAATAAATCATAAATAAGTAGCTTTGCATAAATAAGTAGCTCTGAAGTCTGACTACTTAGGAGTGATCTAAGGAAACTGCACAACAGTCTGTATATGCAAGTCCCAGGGTTTCACTTGCATTGAGTTTCTGTGGTGGACACTGAAATGTCAGGGTAACTGGGGGGAGCCCTGGGTTTGGTGCAGATCTGTAATAGTAGCAGTGGAAAGAGAGAAGGATCTCTACAAATTCAAAGCTGTCCTGGTATACGTAGTGAGTTCTAGGCCACCCAGACCCTACAAAACAAGATCCTGTTTCAAATGGGGCTGGATTATACCTTTTGTTTCAAGGCCTCTGCAATGAATGATACATACACCTTTAGTCTAGGAACTAAAGTTCTATAAGGAACCAGTTTTCCCCCAAGTTTTTTGATGAGTGTGTGTGTGTGTGTGTGTGTGTGTGTGTGTGTGTGTGTGTATACATACATACATACATACGGGGAAAAGACAACTTTCAGGGGTGTCAGTTCTTTACCTTTTTGAAACAGTCTTTCTTGTTTATACCACTGCACGTCATACTCCAGGCTAGCTAGCCACAAGCTTTCAAGTGATTCTCCTATCTCTACCTCTCATCTCACTATAGGAGTAACAAGATTACAAGTTCATGCTGTCACATTGACTTTTTAAATGTGGTTTCTGGGGATCAGACATGAGTTGTGAAATGTGCCTTTACCCTGTGAGCCATCTCCCAAGCCTAGGAAGGAATTGTTTTTAATTGTTAGATTATTTACAATTTTTGTATGTGAAGTTGTCTGTAGAAAAGTGAGCATATATTCTTAAACAGGCATTTAATCTTCTACAGAATAATGTTTACAAATACATGTTTGATGGTACCGAAACTTAGAAAAATAACAGCATTTGGTAATTCTTTGTTGTATGGTATTAGTTTTTTTTTTTTTTGTTGTTGTTTGTTTGTTTTTTATGGTGTTAGGTTTTGTAACATTTCTGGCTGTCTGTAAATTAGGTAATATAATCCACATTACATGCATAAACTGAGTGAAACAGAACTCTTTCTCCTGAAAAGGCATAGCTATTAAATATGTTTTCAGTCCAGATCTCTAGTCTTCAGATATCTTTACATTACTGTGTACTGGGTCTTATGTTCCCACTTACTGCTCTTTGCTAATGTATGTAAGTATTAATACCACTTTTGTGCTACTGGCAAGGTCTTTTTATACATTTGTATGATCTTCCACCCTGTTTGGATTAATGTAGAAGGGGGCCCTAAGAATGACCCTAGTCAGTATAACTGTTCATTATCATATCAGGAACAGTATACTTCATTTTCTGTGTAACTTAGAAGAGATACATCTTCAGCTCTATTGAACTTTTTAAAATAATCTCTGTAACACACTGATGGTTTTTCAATTAGCCATCATATAACTGTCTCAGATAGTAAAGGCTTTGCATGTAAAGTTCTGCATGCAGATTTAGGGAAAAAATTGAAAGTACATTCTGTTGTTATCAGTGACTTTAAAACTCACTCCATCTACTATGTAAATAGAATGACAGTGTCATCATACCTTCTTAACATGTCTTTAGCAGATAAGTGTTTTTGTGTTCAAAAACTTTTTCAATCTATTAGAACTGTTGGATTGTAAGTAGTAGCGTTCAGGAAAAAAAAGTAATCCATTTTAGATGTTTTATTTAAACATGTCCCATAGGTCATATTTCATAGATATATATAATGTGTTTGGATTATATTATTCCTGCCTATATTATCGTCACTTAACCACCTCCCAAGTCTGCCCAAGTCTTTTTCCTACTTTTCTTATGACCCTCTGCATTTAATTAGAGTTGCTTGCATGAGTTTGAGTTACTTATTTGAGCAAAGATAACCAGTGACTATGTTACTGTGGATCGGACTTCCCCTCAGCCAATAGCCACTAACTCTTTATGCCTTTAACTCTTCATGAAAGAATAGGGCCTAATGAGCCCCATCTGCATTTATGATGGAATGTGGTTAAGTCCTGTCTTGTGCAGTTAACCACTGCCTCTGAGTTCATAGGTCCAGAAGACAACACTTGTCTCCATGCTCTGTTTCTTATTCCAAGATGTTTCCTGAGTTTCAGAGTGTAGAATGTGATGGAGATATCCCATAGGGCTGAGCATTCAACAGTCATTTGTTCTCAGCACTTTTTTTTTTGCCCAATTATGAGTCTCTGTGTTAATGGTCAACACTGGAACAGGAATTTCTCTGACCAGGGCTGAGAGCAGCACTAGTCTATACATGGCTTGCATTGGGTGACATAACCTATTTTACTCCATGGTTTTTGTTTTTTTGGTTTTTTTGGTTTTTTTTTTGTAACCAAGATTTTAGAAATGAAAAAATCTGACCTTATTTTTGATCTACAAATTGGATTGTTCCCTGTTTTTGTAGACATAATTTTATTTTCCCAAGTCTGGGTATTCTCAACACCTTTGGTCCTTTCTTCTGTTTCTCTGTATTATATTTCTTTCATATTGTGCAAAATTTATTCCTTTCTTTTCTTATATCTACCCCTTTGGTCTCACTGTCATAATGAAAATAAAAAGGAAATTAATAAATAGTAATCATTAAATCTTTGAAGTGATTAGGTGATATTGTTGGAAAATTTTTAATCTATAACCAGCTTATTATCCTTGGTATTTTGTCTCCGTATGGCCTATTCTGGTTTTTCTTTTTTTTTTTTTTTCTCGATATCAAGAGGTTAATTTGAAATGTAGACTTTCTCCCATTATTATTACTAGTTAGGTTTTATTTTTGTTTTTTCATTTTTTTCCTTTGCCATTGCTGTGGAAGATGGTGATTTTGCTGGTTTTAATAAAGTTAGTATATTTAATGAATATTTTCCTTCTTTTAAAGACTGTGAACCAGAAGAGCTGACTGACTGGTCTATGGATGAAAAATGTTCATTTTGTAACCTACAGAGAGAAGCAGTCAGTGTAAGTTTTAGTGCCATGAAGTTATTTTTAAAATAATCACATAATTGTAACACAGTTTTTTTTAACTTAAGTTGTTCTGATAATTTGTGACTCAGTGAAAATTTAAATACTTCATTTTGTTGAATGAAAAGGATATGTCCAACATTTAGTTTAGTTTTAAAAAAAAAAACTCATTTTTTTCTTTTCTTCTCTTCTGTCTTTCTTTTTTGTTTGTTTGTTTGTTTTTTGTTTGGTTTTCTTCCATATTTATTTCTTAATATTTTCTGATTCATGAGGTCAGGTTGGTATTTAGGTATCCAAGGGTGAGCTTAGAGAGCTTGCTTATCTAAGAACACTCTGCAATCTTGTTTTTTAGCAATTGGTAGTAAGGGGATAATATGCTGTTATCCATATGTTTATAACCATTTCACTACTTTTAAAGTCTTTGGCTATCAGAAATATTTCCTGTGTTAATGATGAAATATGTGCCTACTGTCTTAAAGGACATAGATGTGTGTAACCAGCACTTCTTGTGTGGTAAGAAATCCTGATTCCTTATTTGTTATGATGAGCAGAGCTGAGAAAATATTTGAAAACCTTTTAAGCTCCTCTGCTTTGCTAAACTTCACTGGCATGCATATAGTAAACTTTTCAGCAGTGCCTGCCCACCCTCATTCCCAACCCCAGATACACACATACTTTATCACAATTTTGGTAAGAAATAAGGTTACTTTGGTTCTTATTAGAAGTACATTTTCCCCCTGAATTCTAGCATAGATTTTATATTCTTTTGATATAATTTGAGATTTTTATGAAAGGCAGAGCATTAAAACAATTTTTACATATAAATTGGAGCTCAGGTTTAAATGAAAAGTAATTAGGAATGTTACTTTTTTATAATTTTAGGATTGTATTCCATCTCTTGATTCTTCACAGTCAACGCCAACAGAGGAGCTATCATCTCAGGGCCAGTCCCACACTGATAAGATTGAATGCCAAGCAGAAAATTATCTAAATGCACTCTTTCGAAAGAAAGGTAATACTGGCATGCTTTTAAATTTTGCAATGTTTAGACTTTTCTCATGGGAGTCTTTTTTTATATGTCAGTCCCTACTTTATTGTTAATTACTTCCTCCTTTGTCTTACTAAAGCCAGTAAGATTATCAGCAATATAGTGCTAGCTGTTTGTTTTCAGCCTCCTGTTCTCAAACTTCTCCTTCTGGGCACCTCTCAAAGTATTTTTGTACTTCTCAGTTTCATTATTTTGTTGCTATTCTCAAGTCTTTAAAAAGTGCTGGATGATGAAGTTATGGATAGGTTCTATTGCAGGTCTATCCCTAATAATGTATCTCTTAGATCATTTCCCAGCTGGCATACTGCTTTAGAATTTGTCATCTTGAGTATGCATGGTTGACATTAAAGTCTGTTCTGTATTTGTCTCTCTCTGTCATCTTTTAACCAAATGGGTCTTGTTTCACTTATTCCTCTACTTGTTACATACCTATAAGGAAAAGTAGTTTTTATATTTAAATTGCTTGGGAAGATTATAGTCTCTAGCTTTTGTCCATGGTTGTAGGTTGTCTGTCCTTAATCCCCATATGGATGTTTGGAAGAAGGAACATATGGGTTTGGGCAGAGTATGGTTACCTTCTTTATCTTCAACTTGTAGAGATTGAGAAAGCACTTCTGTATTCTTCTTAGCTTGGTATTGAGTCTATTCCACTGCTCTTTAAAATTAGGTTCTAGCATATGTTTTCTGCTAAATTGATAACTTCATATTTTAACAATATTAAACAATAATACTAAAAGTACTGTTCACTTTTGAATCTTTCATTTAGTTACTAATTTTTGAAGTGCTTTTTGTTCAATTATGAGAATCCTTATTACAAAAATCACTAGTATAATTAAAAGACCTAAAGAACTACATTAAAAAAAAATTGAAGTAACTAAAAATAAAATAAAAAGCCTTTCCCTGTGTGTTGCTGAAATAGTGTTAGAGAATTTGTATTGTATTTAAAAAGTATGTTTCTTAACAGTTTTTAGAAAGCTAATGTTAAAATATTTTATTTTCTCTTAAGATTTATAACATGGTAATTTAGAAAAGCTATTCTGCCAGTGTATTTACAGTACTTAAATATTAGAACTGTGTCACTAAGAATTAAAATTAACACACATGCAGTATAATTTTGTTTACATTGGAATTCACTATTCCTTATCTTCCTTTAAGACATTTATACTTGTAGTAAGTAAAATTGTCAATATGAATAAACTTTCAGTTTTTTTATATTATGGAGTTAGCCTATTCTCCATTGCTTTTTTAAAGAGTACTCAGTAAAAAACTTGGTACTATTTCAGCTGATTCAAGCATCTGGGTCTCCAAGAGGTCTTCTACCAATAGTTGGGTGAGTGTTGCTGGATATTTAGTGACCTCTGAGTTTGGGAATTTCTTAGTTTCCTTCATGGTCTTTTGAAAATTGTGGCGATTTTAAATGAAAGAGTCTTACTAGTATAGCACTTTTTCCTTATATCAGGTCTTTGGTAATTTCTTTGGTAATACATCACCATTTTCTGAATTTACCAAGGCTTTGTTGTTGTTATTGTTTTATAATTTTTCTTCAATAGAACAATTTTAGAAATTTTCAGTATGGTTTAACCAAAATGAAGACAAGAAATAATACTTTTTAATGGCATTAACTCTGTTAGTTAATTAGCTTGTCACTTTTGAAATTAACTCTACTTTAAGATAATAGACACTAAATGTGTTTTTAAAGACAGGAAATACACGTGTCTTTAGAGTAGCAATTAAGATGTTGATGAAGCTTTTGTTTTCTGAAATTTTCCATAATTTGATCATTTTTAAATATTCTGAATATTGACAGCAGTAGTATTGATACTTTGCCACTTACTGTGAGCAACAGGTTTATATTGATTATTGAAATGTAAAATAAAACTTTAATACTCTATTTGAATTTATTGATTGTATTTCTAACTTGGAATTTTCAGGGTTATGTTAATGATAATAAACTATTAATATTTGAATTAATAATGTCATCAAATAAGATTGACCATTAAAGCCTTTTTATGCCTGTGTTAGTTACTTTTCTCATTTCGGTGACAAACTACTTGAGAGGGAAGGCTTACTTGATTCACTATTTCAGAAGGTTTCAGCCCTTCATGGTAGGGACGGCATGAAGGCTGAAGCAACTTGAGCTTTCAGAGTTCTGCGTAGGAAAATGAGGCACAGCTCCTAACACAGCAGCCAGGCAAAGAAGCAAAGAGTGGGACCACTAATTCTGGTACCATCAATGCTAGTACCCAGGCAGGAGACTTTCAGGTTAGAACCAGCTCAGATCTTCTGGGACTTGTGTCCAAAGTACATGCTGTTCTCCACAATAGGGACATACTTGAACCTTTTGGAGGCAACAGTGCATAACAGCAATAGCCTATATTTTGGGATTCTCTTAGATAGCCCTGACCAACAACCCAAAGGGGGCTTCTCATGTCTGGTGTTAGGTGTTCTGTTAGTCTGTGACTTATGGAGAGCGCTATTAGTCCAGATGAAAGAGTTTCATTAAACTGTGTGTGTTTATCTCTACACAGACACAAGTATAATGTATAAACTCATATCTGTGATTCCTTGTGATTTTTTTTCTGACACATTTACTGTCATTTTACCTCCCCCTCCTTCTTCTATATCAGTCTTTTTCCCTCCTCCCTAATTAAAGCCTCTTCTGAGGAAAAATTTCCCTGAATGAATTAATTATTAATAAAATAAAATTACATTCAGTTATCTAAGTTTCTCTAGGTATTTAGTGGTATTGGTGCTTCACTTGTTTTATTTAAAGAAGTATTTAGTACTTTTATATAATATGCATATCAACCTATGGGTTCATTATGTTTTGTTTTTGTAGTGCTAAGTTACAAGCCCAAGGCCCTACCTGTGCTAGGCAGATAGTCTACCAATGAGCTATATCCCTAACTCTTAGTCAGTTTGTTTGTTTTGTTTTTCTTCTTTTTTTAACTTTTTAATTTTTTATATTATATTTTAAAATAATGTGTATATATACATGTATTCAGGGTTTTTTATGTACATAAAGATAATCCTATAGATACAGATGGCCTTGTCAAATGTTATCATGTAAACTAAATTATATTTTAGACTTTAGGTTCACATTATCTGATCACCTAAAGTATTAAGCTTGCCTAAAATAGATTAGTTGAATCATATTGGTAGATGTATAATAAAATGAAAATATCTCTCATCAGACTGTTTTTCCTGTTTTACTTTTTATTCCATACATCCCTTGCAACCACTTAACTATTATTCTGGTATGACATATGGTCCCTCAAAAAATTTTTAATGATAGATTTGATTGGTTGTTTGAAAGCTCTACTAATCAACACATTCACCTTAAACTTAATAATAGCCACATTTTACTTGTCAAGCTTCCATGTCTTTGAGTTCATTAAAGATGTGTTATGACTTATACAGAATATATGATTTCTTAAGAATTTAGTTATTTATGTGCTTATATTGCTTTTATTTAAATTTATACACTTTATATTACTATAAATTGACATGAGTCACTTAGGCCATAAAATTTCATTTCCATGGTGTTCATTTATTTGTGATATCATCATGTCATAGTTTGAATTTCCTTTATGTGGGCTGCACTTTTACATTCAAGAAATTACTGCAATATAATAATTCATACACTACTATTCATATTCAGTAATGCTCATGAAATTTTTTTCATCTTATTTTCATCATATCTATAGCCACACTTTTATAGATGTCAGAAAAAGTGTGTGTGTGTGTGTATGTGTGTGTATGTGTAGGGTGTGTGTGTGTGTGTGTGTGTGTGTGTGTGTGTGTGTGTGTGTTTATAGGTACACATAAAATCCCCAAAAAGTAAGATAGGGAGATAAAAAAGAGACTTTGGATATTATACAATACAAAAATAACCTTAAAAACCAATCTTAAGATGCCCATCATACCCTTTTATTTTCTTCTCCCGTTTTTAGACTTTATTTTTGTATAGTGAGTAAACAAGCGCCTTAGCATATGAGGCAAGGACTGTATTCTAAGCTACATCCCCAGCTGTAAACTCTTTAATCTCCAGAGCCAAGGACTCTACCTTAGACTGCTTCAACCCTAAAGTGTTTGATTTTGTTAATCACACCCCTCTTCAGTAGCACTTGGTCTTCTTTAGATTCATTACATGGTTTCCTTCCAGTCACCTTTACTAACTGAGCATTGTTTGCCTTTTTCTCTGTACTGTTTTTCTCTTGTGAATTCAGTAAATAAATGAAGAGAGAATGAATGAGTTGGAGTAAAGAAAATTTTCCTATTTAGAAAAAGATAAACTAATTGTGTGTATGTTTATCAGTATACTTCTGCTGCCATGTGTATGGATGGTAGGAGAACAACTTGCAGGAGTAGTTCACTCCTACCATGTGGACCTTGGAATCATATTTAGGTCAGCAGGCTTGGTGGCAAATGCCTTTCTTCACTGAGTCATCTTACTGGCTCAGCTTTTCCTATTATTCCAAGTGGATCCCTGAAATTTTCTCTTCTAAAGCTAGAACTTCAACCACCTTTTAATTTCATCTATTTTTCCTATAAAATCTTACCTAATTCTGTAGCTTTAATACTCATTTTTAATTTAAAAAAAAAAAAGTCAATTTCTAGTCCTGATTGTTTTAAGGTGTTTCATTTTTATTTATGTGGTGGTGTGTATCTCTCTAAGAATATGCATGTAGGTGCCCACTGAGGCCAGAAGAGGGCAGTAAATCTGCTGGAGCTGGAGTTTACAAATGTTATAAGCTGCCTGTCAGGGATGCTAAAAACTACACTGTGTTGTTAAAGAAAAGCTTTAACACAATGGGTAGGAATAAAAGTATTCCCAGCACAAAAAGGGTTAGCATGATCAAGCTATATATGCCATTTTTGAAGCTTGACCAAAATAGAAATACTGACCTCAGGCCATGAGTAATCTTATCAGCAGTATCTACTGCATCAACTCTCAGCAGAGAAATGAATCTTGAAATTCATAAGCTCACTATGTATCATTAAAACTTCCAGAGAGGTGTTAGAATTATGCCAAATACACTGCAAGTGTCATTAAACTTTTTCCTAATTATAATGACTGCCTCTGTAAATTTTAGAACTAACATGAATCCAATGGTATTTGGCATGACACTCAAATGGCTCCTTACCCTTAAATTCTAATCCTCCTTCCAGTAATTTGAATAGGATAAAGAGTATCAATCCATTCTTCCAAATGCCTATCTAGATCCTCTTGTATATTCAACATATTAGTAACATTTTTTTTTTGCTAAATGATTAACAAAAGCTGTCTTAACTTTTAGTGTCAGAGCAATTGCAGAAGCAGTAGTGCTAGCAGTTGGCAGCCAAAGTACATGGCTTGAACCTGAAAATGGACCCACAGACAGAGTTATTAAATTAACAGGCTGGCAAGCCAAGGGTGGATAAGATTTTGCACAGAGCCTTACCAACCTAAGACAGAAGTGCATTGCTTTTGATAATGCATATTCCATGATGGGTAAGAAAGGCATTCTTACCAAAATGACCTAAGACAGGCTTAGTCTTGTTAATGAAATAAAAAATGGGGAGAGGCAGAGAGCCTTTGGGGCTACTTGGCAGGAATCTGACATGGGCCAAGGACAAGAAAATGGGCTGCTTGGCAGGAATGTGACATTGGCCAAGGACAAGGAAGTAGGGTTCAGACAGGAATCTGACATTAGGCTAAAACAAAGAAATAATTTCAGGTTGGAATCTAAATCTTAGGCTAGAACAAAGAAGTAATTTCAAACAGGATTCTAAATTTTAAGCTAAAACAAGGAAGTAGGCTTCAGACATGAAAATGACCTTGCACTAGTACAGGGAAGTAGGTTCAGATACTTTGGTTCCCTATATTAAACACATAGACTTACAGTATGTTGTAAGTGAATGAATTTTTCCGCTCCAATTTCCCAGGAAATTTAAAACCTACTTTTGTGTTGGATATACCCAGTTCTGTTGAAAAGACACTTCCTACTTGATATTTCTTGGAACAAACTTTGTCAGGTCACTCAGTTCCATTTGTTCTAATATGAAAATGATTTTTAAAACAATAAAAATATTTATTTAAAAATTTAACTCTAGTTTTATTTAGTGCAAAGGCATAATTAGTATACTTAAAAATATTGTCCTGTGTTTTCCTGCTTAGTACTACAATTAAAGGCAACTGAAATCCTGTTACATACTTGCCATTTCACACTTCTCTTTTCTGATACATTTAAAATCCTTGAAGGAAGAAATGTTTGTGTAAATAGCTGTGAAACTGTTGTTAAGAAATAATGACAAACATATCTGTACATGTTTGATAAAATTTTTTAAAAATATTTTTTATCCATACCTTAAATCTATGGATATGGAACCGACAACTAACAAAAACGATTACTATCTACTCATTCAATTTATATATAATTTAAATAAACATTTTATTTATGTAATGATGTCTTTTTAAAAAATGTGCATACACTAGCTGGGTATTGGTGGTGCACCTTTAATCCCAGAACTCAGAAAACAGAAGGGGGTGAATTTCTGAGTTTGAGGCCAGCCTAGTCTACAAAGCAAGTTCCAGGGTAGCCTTAGCTGCAAAGAGAAACCCTATAAAAAATGCAAAAATGTATGAGCACTATGTTCTCATCTATGGTATTTGCAGTACTGTGACACAAAGCTTTATAATGTCATATGTAACACTGTAATGTAGGACTATTAGATCAGACCAATAAAGTAGAATTCTGATCAAAATAACATGCCAAACTGAGTATATAAAGACCCATGAGCCCTCAGCCTCACACAGGGCTACAGTTACTTGAGAAAAGCTTGGAGTAGGAAAGGTGGTCCACCCCAGGGAAGAGCATAGCAATTAGTTGTACAGTGCTCAAATGGTTAGCCCTGAAAACATGCTGATGTCAGATGTGAGTCTAGGAGAATTAGAAAACAGAGTTATAGATTTATGCAAATGCCTCAAATAAAAGCCCAACAGTGGTCAATGGCCATCAATAGAATGTTGTTCATGGGTCGTTTGGATATTTAAAGGAGTAATATGTGTCTTTTATATCAAATAAAGGATTCTCAGAATGCTGATAAAATGAAAGGCTCCAACCATCAGGAAAACATTAATCTATAAAATCATGCAGGATGCAGGGAATAACAGAATATGGAGTTCAGATATTTGATACAACAATAACTTTATATCAGAAATTGACAGTTTTAAAGAATTTTAAAAGTAAAAAGCTTATCAAAGCTACAAAGTCTAGCAGCCTTCTATAAAAAGGTTTTATGCTCTATAACTTGCAGCCAGGCTGGTTAATTTGTGACTGGCAGGGACTAGGATTTTGCATCTGAATTTGTTGAAGTGCTTACTCAACAGTGTTTCAAATTCCTACAAATGAAGAGAGAAACAGAATGAGAAAGTAAACAATCCAGTGATACAAAGAGATAGTTCATTAGCCGCATCACTTGAAGTATGGAAGTACATCTGTGAACTGAGCATCAGCAAGGTAGAGTTGTCCATGGAGGACATTGAAACCATCTCGAACACCCTCATTTATGATGGGAAAGTGGAGATGACTCTCTTGGCTGTGAAGTATGGCCCTGTTGGCAGTGTAGATGGATACATGAAACTGTCCAGGACAGACAGTCATCCAACCCTCCTACCTACAGGCTTGGCCCAGGCACCCTGTGGACTCTGTCAAATTTTTGATGACTGCCATGAAGTTAATGAGCTTTCATCATCTAATTGCATGACAGGGTGGCTCACATTTTAATGAAGAGGTGAAAATTTTACTTATATTTGGCAAGTAGAATTACTGAAGAGCAAATAATGATGAAACATCAAATTTCTTTGAAAGCTTCTTTACACTGGTACTCACTCACTGCTGTGAAAACATTTATTAAGACAACAAGAAGCAAATTAAGTTTAATGGGGAAATTATTCTTCAGTAAGTAAAATAACTTGAAGCACTAGAAGACCTCAACTTTTGATATCTCAAAGAAAAAGAATCCAATAAAGCATGCTTTTATACTGCCCTCTCTCCCAAATGCTGTTGTCCAGGAAGTCTTTTCAGATCAGTGGTATTCCATCCCAAGGGGCTCTTACTTATTTTTTGTTGTTAAAGCTATAAGTTTTACTTCTGGCTTAGTTGTATTATTTGCCACAATTTTCCCCCAGATTCTTATTCTGTTTCTACTGTTTGATCCTCCAACTACTAGTACCAAATTCAAATGTTGTAATCTTCATTCCTATGTGGAGTGTGATAAGTAGGACCTTTGGTGGCAGATGAGGTGATAGGGTCTTCATGAGTAAAATTAGTTCCTGTAAAGAAGAGACACAATGTGTTCTGTTGCCTCTCTGTCATGCAAGAACACAGGGAAAAGTATTACAGGGCTGTCATCAGACAGTAATCTACCAGCAACATGGACTTTCCAGCTTCTAGAAACTTGATAAATTATTTTCTTGATAAACCATCACTCTACAGTATTCTATTAAAGCAGATAGAAGGACTTGACAGTGTCTAATCTTTTAACTAAAATTGAAGTAAAACAAGATGGGTGTGGTTGTTCACTCCTTTAATGCCTACACTAGGGAGGCAGAGGTGGGCAGGTGTCACTCAGTTCAAGGCCAGCATAATCTCCAGGACAGCTGTCTAAAAAATAAAAATAGATCATTGCCCTTCATTCACTCTCTGAGGCATGGGAAATAGGTGTTTCTTACCCTGTTTTATTGTGGTCTCCTTGTTTTTTTTTTATCCTTTTCTAAAACCATGGTATGCCTAAGTAGAAAGCCATTCCTATGCAGTTTACTAGTCTCATCAGGCATTTGAAAACTAAGTTACCGGCATGTTGTTGTACAGAAAATAGCCATATGCTTTTTAAGGATCTCAGCAATTGGGTTTTTACCTTTTGTTTTTGTTTTAAAACAGGATTTCTCTCTTTTGCCCTCTCTGTCATGGAACTCACCCTGTAGACCATGCTATCTTTGAACTCAGAGATCCACCTCTCTAGTGCTGGGATTAAAAACCTTCTCCACTATGCCCAGCTCATTTTGTGTCTTCAGTTTCTTTATGTCAGCCATGGCCAACTGAAAGGATCCCCACTCCACTCCTCTTTGGGGCTGAGCTTTGCCACCATTTGGCAGTGTTCTACGTGAGCATTCAAAGAGTTACCTTGAGATAAATGGGACCAGTAAAATCAAGCTTGCTAGCTCATTTTCATGACATGAATTTTGTGACCAGCTATAGAATTAGCATTTAATGGCACATTTCTTTTTAAGTGTTAAATTATATGTAAGATACAGAAGGTTCTGTGTAGCGCATGGCCTCGCCGATAAGGAGAACGCCACACTCAGGATTCTTCTGACAGCATTTATTGAACAGCTCTTCAAGATGGAGAGAAGGGGAAGGACGCCGAGCTCAGAAAGCCCGCTGCTTAAATAGAGCTTTGGGAGACGTGCAGATCCCTCATTGGCTCAAATCTCTCATCCAATTGTCATACTCGGTTTTCGCGCCATGCGCAGGCGCATTCTCAAGTAAAGCTTCCTTGAAGAACCAGGAAGCAGAAGCCAGCGCCATCTTATAATGGCGAATGCAGCTCCTCACGGTTCTAGAATCCTGATACTGCAGGTTTCTTCTTCACTTATAGTAAGGGGTAGTATGGTAAGAACAATGTTCAGTTTCCTGGACCTGCCTAGTCTATCAAATAAACATTAATCTTATTTTAAGAGAAAACCAAATATAGAATTACAAAAGAGAAAACAAATTGTTTTCTAAATATAACCTGTATTATATCTTTTTGTTGTTGTTGTTTTGTTGGAGATAAGAGTATCACAATAGCCCAGACTATCCTAGAATTAACTTTATGGCCTAGAATGGCCTTGAACTTCTACTTTAGTCTCTCTGAGGCTGTGAGTACAGGTTAAACTGCCATTCCAGGCATTTTATTATGTCTTGGTAACTAGATACTGAATTTTTTTAATTTGCAACTAGTGGCTAGAAGTATCCTTTGCCTTACCAGAATAAAGAGATACTTAATATTTTTCCTGATAGCATATTTTTTCACTCTGAGTATTAACTGAGAAGCATAGACAAATTTAAAAATATCGTAACTGTTCTGTATAGTAAAATGAATTCTACAGAGATAAGCTTATAATCCAAAGAAATTATGGGCCACTATAATGATGACACCACAAGATCAAATTGCAGATCTTTCCACATAGCGATAGAATACACACTCCAGTATGTTGAGGACCTTTTAAGAAATTATCCATATAGCCAGTAGTGGTGGTGCACAACTTTAATCCTAGCACTCAGGAGATGGAGATTGCCAGATCTCTAAGTTCAAGGGGAGCCTGGTCTAAATGAGTGTATCCAGGACAGCCAGGGCTCTATTATACAGAGAATCCCTGCCTGGGGCATGTGGGTGGGAGGGGAGAAAACAAAGCAAACAAGTGATCCACACAAATTCAGACATCATGAGTCCATGATTTTATGATTTATTAATGAATAGTAATGTGGATTTTTACGTGAAACTTCTAATCTGGTCTGGCAATAAACATATTTTTATTTTAAGGGTTTTGATGGTGATCAGTTGAATTCTGTGATGGGGCACAATGATAGAAAACTCTTGGCATGAGGAAGATCCTGGCTCAACTGTCAACCCAGCAATAAAGGGGTAGGTGAGGGACAATTACAGAAAATGTGCCCTACAGCAGTATGATCCAGTAAGGCAGGATCTTGAGCTCAATCTGTCTCCAGCTCCCTCCTGCTGGATTTCTAGGAATGCACCATAACATCTGGCTAGATATCATTTTTCTATCATGATTGAAATAGTCTATATTGTTTAGTACAGTATAATCTGGAGCCAGTTTTCTGGTCAGCACTTAAAACAGTAAAAGTTAAAAAATTGAGTTTTTATTCAGTTGCTTATGGATACTGCTCATATTAGGCAGCACAGTTCAACGATCAGAAAGCTCTGCTGAATACTCTCCCTGGGTATTATTAAGCCTCACACTGAAATATATCAGTTTATAATTAAAATATGTTTTTAAACAACTCATTTTAAAGGTTGGAAAATCAAATAAATTTAAAAACATTAATGACATAATTAATATAAGCAGGCTGTTTAGCAGTAATTGGACAAAACCAAAAATCTAAGTTTGAGTCTACATGAGTTATTTGAGATTGGTAATTATATACTTTACTCCTTTTTGAATTCTTAAAAACTTATTAACTTATGTAAATAACATTAGTTCATAATTTGTTTTCTGCCCGAGGATAAAAGTAAATGACTATTTCTGATATTATTCATTTTCACATGAACAATTACAGTAGACCTATATGATTGTTTTCCTATCTTTCAGAAATACCTATTGTTAAAATTTTAGTCTTTCCTGGCATAAATTACATTTAGAAACCCCCAGATCATTTCAAGGTAAAACAATAGCTTTATATCAACCCTAGGTTTGATAAAAGTGTGGAAAATCATATTCCTGCATCCATCACAAGCTCTGCATCACCAAGTGTAAGTGTGCTGGAAACCCTTAGCATCACAGTGTGTGTGTGTGTGTGTGTGTGTGTATGTGTGTATGTGTATGTCCCAACGTTAAATATAAAAAGAAAAAAATCTTTCCAGTGTTTCCAGCTCCTGAGTTCTAGGGGCTGGGGTGATAATAGTCATCGTGATTAAAGCTGAGCACTTCTTAGTCCTATTCTTTGCACATTGATCATACTGTACCGCTTCTCTCGTCCCACATCAGAGAAGCCTCTTTGCTGCAGTAGTAGGCAATACATAGAACCACAGCTTTCAATTGCTTACCTTTACATAAAGATTCAGTCAGTGCAGTGTTCATAGAAGTAGTGTTTTGTTACAAATGCTGTAACATGAAATTTTCACATCTTCAGCTTATATTCAATTTTAAAGGAATATCTAAACTAAGCTTGTAGTCTAAGAGACTGGTTAGTTTTTAGCTTTGTCTTGTTTAGCTAAATTATTTATACAAGGAACTCAAAATTCTTATGATTTGGTTAATTCTGACCTTTTTTAATGTGACCAACAAGAGAAAATTACTATCTCACCATTTTAAATTTTCATGTAACTGAGCTATTTGGTATAGTTTAATATTTTCTTTTGGCTGGTTATATATTGTATAACCCACTCACACTCTCTTGTATTGACTTCTCAACCCCAAACTTTGAAACTAGTAAGTTACCCATGCAGCCAGTATGTCCGTGACTCACATTTCCTACAATAGTGTGTACATGGATTCAGGGGTTATGTAAGATACTCGCTACAGACCTTGTATTTACATGGAAATACATTGACAGTTCTTCTGTGTAAAGAATCAGCCTCCTAGAGAAGTGCTTGTTTTCATTGTTTCAGGTGGGAAAACACAAGATAAACCTGCTTTTAGAGCTTGTTTTTTAATAATTGTTTCTAATAATTAAGGAAGTGCTCAGTAAAAGAATTAAAATAAGTGGGACTGAGAGGAATGAAGGGACAAGAGGGAGTGTAAAGTGAATAATGAAAAAGAATTAAAATAAAAAGGACTGTTGATGGCAGAGTTGAAATAATTTCAGAATTAAAATAATAACTATTGAATTTTTTTCTTAAGCCCTGCTTAGTAAAATAAGGATGCATGGGGTTTTTGTTTGCTGATAGCATGTAAGTGAATAAGTAAGTTTGGAAGAAAGGCTAGATCTTCACAGAAAAATTCCAATTTTAAGAACACATAGAATAATGAAAGAAATTAAAATGCTTACCATAGCACAGTGATAAGTGTTGAACTCAATGAGTAAGTACTAAAACCAGTAGAAAAGTCATGTGCTGTGTAGTAAGAGTTTTGGCTGCTAACTTCATTCCTTATATATTCAGAACCACCAAGCTGTAAACCATTTGATGCAGTAAACCTTCAACCCCAATAAACCTGTGCAAAGAACACACTGCTCAGTTATAATGTTTATAAACTGCATGCCTAGATTCGGCAGATTTACCTCTACAGTACTCTATTCCTCAGCTAGGAGATCCCTGCTACTTGTGGCTTCTCCAGGCCACGTGGTTCTGCTCCATCTTCAATTCACCTCCTCTTTCTCCATCTTCCTCTGTCTCCTCAGTCTCCTCATCTCCCTCTCTCCCTTCCTCTCCCCTCTCTAAAACCTCCAGACCAACCTTTCTTTTCCACTGCCCAACCACAGGCCTTAGCCTTCATTTGACCAGTTAAAATGGGAAGAAGGTTCACAGGAAATCATTTGTGTAGTTGATCCACTCCTCTTCAGGGCAGCCCTTCTTGAAGAAGCAGAATTAGCATCAAAATACAAAGAGCACTGAGACAATCCACACAACCCTCCATTAAGTACTTTTAAAATAATTCACTTCAGTGACTTTACTGCTCAGTAACCAGTTTGTTACTGTGGAAGTGAGGAATATTTGGTCATTATTTTTCTATGGATTGTGGGGTTTTAAATTTTTTTAATTTGTTTTACATTTTTTTGTTTTGGGGATTAAAATATAATTATATCATGTACTTCTTTCCCTTTCCTCCCTCTAGATATTCTAGTATTCCCCTACTTTCTCAGAGTATGTAGCCTCTTTTTCTTTTAATATTTGTGTGTTTGTGCGCGCGTATGTGTGTGCGCGCACTTGTCCTTTTTCTGTCTTGTGTTTTCCTTACTCTTTTATTTTCTTTTCTCTCACCTCCCCCATCCCTCCAGTCTACCTGCCCTGACCCGACCCCTTAAGTTAAGAAAAGGGTTTTTCATGTTTGCCACACTGGTTCTGATTGCTTAGTCTCCTGCTTTAGCCTCTTAAGTAGCTAGGACTAAAAAGTAGGAGCCTTGATACTTGATTTTTAGCAACTATATTTATAAAAACAAAAGGCAAGCTTTAGTTAAGATAGAGCTTTGTGTCCTTGCAGCTTTGTAAAAATACTTGTCAGTAATTGTTTGCCTTTAACTGGGGTCTTATACCATTCAGAATTGAAGATGTGGACAAGAGCAAGCACAGAAATAGTGGAGTATTAGGCCTCACTCACTGTATCCTTTCTGCTGCTGCAACATTTGAACAGTGCACATGGGGTTTCTTTGCTTTTTTTTTGCTTTTTCATTTGTTTGTTGTAAGCAGTATGTGAAAAGTATTTTAATTTCTGCAGTAGTCATTAAACTTGTTTAGAATAGATTTTTTAAACCCCTATTGGCCCTCATTCACTGTTTTTAAAACATAACATTGTACTTGGTTTTATGTCTTTCCTCCAAGTAGCCCAGCCATAGCACAAACTCATGCAGTGTGGAGTACTATTGTTTGTTAGAGCAGGTAAGTTTTACCAGTTACTTACCCTGTCATTTGTGGCACCTCCAGCAGTAATCTTAGACTTACACTTTGCTGAAGATGGCTGTGGTAGGAAAGGGAAAGAGCTTATTCAAACAACTAACTTGCTGGTCACAGATTGGGACAGAAAACAGCCTATCACTAGAAGTGACCCAGCATTTTGTATACTTTCTAGTCACATTTTCTCTACATACTGTGTGTAGACATAGTAAGTATTGAGCTAATGCAGTTTGAGCAGGTTGCCAGGCTACTACTCAATCTGAAGAGGATCGTTCACACTTTCTGTCCTGTATCATCATAAGTATCTTACTTTACCGTAGCAGTTAGCTAGATGAAGAGACCTAGGCTATTTATTGCCTCTTCTGAACTTGTCTTGGATAATAGAATACATTAGTTTGCTGTGTAGCAAGTACAAACTGGATGAAACAGAATGGGAATGGAATGTCTGGGTCTGAGGATAAAAAAAAAATACTTATTGTGCTGCAGTTATCAGATTCCTGGTTTGAATAGATTTTTAAAGATTTGTTTTCTGAAAATATTTGGAAATTTCTGAATCTTTTCTAACTTCCTTTCCTTAACAAACTGTTCTTTGATCTCTTTGTAGGATGCAAGGAAATTAATATACTAGTTTTACATTTCCTATGTAAGATGACTAGTTTACTCATTTGTTGTTATGGCTTCTGCTGTCCTCCCTCAAGTTTTTATGTCCTTTTAATTTTTCTTCTTAGCTCCAGGCTTCATAGTCTGGAGATCTACATATTCCCCAAAAATTCATAGGTAGAATTTAATTGGCTCATGAATTTGAATGGGAGAAAAATAATTACAGTTTATTTTCAACTAGCCCAGTTGAAGTTTAACATCTTCACCTTTAAATGTAGACAGCTATCAACTGTGATTTTTAGTATCTATTCTAGTAATATATATCATAGATACTTTTATGGCACGTCTTTTAAATTACATTATCATTGCTTTTAACTTGTGATAGATACTAGATTATTATTAGATCTTATATTGTAATACATTGTGGAAGAATGCTATATAATTACCTCAATTGTTTTTCATTGTCAACTATATTTCAGTAGAGTTAGTTTCTTATATATATCCCTGGGTTTTAAAACATTCTGAGAAAGAACACTTCACCATATAGCCAAAGGAATCCTGCACAGAAATGTTTACAGATCCCATAGAAATCCTGCACGGAAATGTTTATGGATCCCATTTGTTCCTTTACTGTGTGATCTTCCTCCTTCCCCAAAGTCCCCTGTCTGTGCCTGCAGACATGCCTGTACTAGCTTTCAGATCGTTGTCTGCCTTTAGTGGCTACACCACATAACCTGTGCTTAAATGCTACCAGCCTCTAAACCAAAGTCTATGTTAGTTGCTAGATATACATACATTGTTCAAAGAATTTTAAGAGCATTAAATTTAAAGTAAACTTCTTCTCTATTGTAAATCTGTTATTTTTCTTTCTGAGTCTCCACTAACTGGGACTACTGATACCTTCTGACTCAAAATTAAAATAAAAGCTATGTTTCTTTTTTGCTACTTTCTCAGTCAAGAGTTATTAAGACATATCAAAATTATATCATTATGATTGTTACAATGATCATTGTTACGATGATACAAGATCAAGATATACCACTAATAAGGCCACTGATCTCTCTTAGACAAGTTTTTGGATACGTATTATTCCTCTAGGGAAAATTCATAAATATTTGCTTGTGAGGTCACAGGGTCACTGCATACTTAAAATTCGTTGACGACTGCCAGACCATTCTCTAGAAGGTGATACTTTTGTTTCCTTAGCACAGCATTTCCTATTGCTTCACGCCCACGTCAGCATTGCTGCTGTCCTGGTACCACCTATTCTAATGGGTGGGTATTGATGTTCTGAGCAAGTTTGTACACTTTTTAAAGAGTCTGCTTGAGTTACGGGGCCATATTTAATTGAGTTGCCTTCTATCATTGGTGATTTGTAGATATTCTTTATAACTTCTCAACAGAAATTCTTTGTTAAATAATTATCAATGTTCTGTATTTACAGAATATTGATTCTTTTTTGAAGTACTTTTATGTCTTTTACTTGAGTTGTTGGGTCGATTAACATTATAATGCTTACAACAGACTAGCTTATGTCCTGTATTTAGTAGTAGAGAAATTAGATACTTAGACCCACAGAAAACGAACATGGCTGGAGATCTGAAGGTTTAAGAGAGGCTTGGCAAATTTACCTTTAGAGTTAAAAACATAAATTGTGTATTTTAAATGTTTTCTTACAACAAATTAAGCTTTTGACACATTTATAAAATAAAATTGTAGTTGCAAGATGATTATAGGATTTATAAGATCAACATAGTCTAGATAGGGATAATCCTTCCATACAGAAATATATAACCTTACTTGAAGAAGATATTATATGTGTGTATGTATGTATGTGTGTGTGTGACAGAGAGTATGTATAAAATTTATGATTGTTAGCTCAAGTCAAATGACTTTCCTGTTTGTTCTCAGGATGTCTACAGAACTGGGCCATAGTTGGTTCTGCTGTATTACCCTTTAATGAGAATACATACCTAGGTTTACCAGTAATTGATAATTGATAGATAATATACATATCCTTTCAATTGATGTTAGCTGTATTTCTTAATTGTGAAGACAAGTATGTGTACTTTCTTTGTCTTTTAGTATTCTTTATATCATACTTGTTAATATAGTTCCCTGGAGAATGTTTTAGATTTTTCATTTTTCCCTTTATCACATGAACTCATGCAAGGGAAAGGAGAAGTTAAAAGGTTTATTTTTCCTTTGATACTGTGAGTGATGTAAGTAACCATCCTATTTTTACATTATACTCTGAAAAAAAATCATTTAAATGGTTAAATTAATAATACTACCATTCACTATGCTGTATTACTGAAATCTGATTATATAAACCATGATTGTAGAACATGACCAATAATTTTTAGAGTTCTTTTCCATTCATTCATGTAGTGGAGTAGGAATGTTATTGCTTCTTGTGTTAAGTGTACCACACATACTAGAAATACATTTGCAATAGTCATCAACACTTGAGAACCTTCCAGTGATCTCAGGTCATGATTATGTTGACATTAACATATAAGATAGACAAGACCAACCTAATGTATATATCTGGATTGTTTGGGGAAATTTAAAGTTTAATAATTTTTTACATCTAAAAAATTATTTTATATTCTATCAAGGCCATAAGACAACTTGAAAAGTAGGTTTTTTTCCTTCCTCCTTCTGAATCCTGGAGATGAAACTCTTGGTGTCATGTGCTTTTTAGCTGCTGAACCCTCATGCATAGGGTTCATGAACATACATCTACATACTGGCTCTCACGCAATAAAATTGTTAGCCCTGTATGAAAAATTATATAAGATAAAACATACAGCAGTTGTGAAATTAAAGTAAAATGGTCCATACCTAGTAAACATATTGATACATAAAATGTATCTGCTTGACATAATGTGGACTGTAAGTTGTTCCTGAATTCATGGTTTGAAATTCTGTGATTCAGTTGCACATGGCCAGCATGATCTCAAATCATGCTAAGTGAAAAATAATAGAAATACATACATCATGAGTTTTAAGTAACCTCACTGTAGAGTGTTGTTACTACAGAAGAGTATTTGACAGTAAGAGAGCCATGAGTTGTAGAAACAAGTGTTAAGTGAAAGTGAGTGTCTGAGTTGTTCAGAGGGATTATAAACATGTTTAATATATACCATTTTATATTCATTTATATTCATTTAGATTTTTATATTAATTGTTCTGTTTCTTTTTACTTAATTTTTAGTCTAGTACTATACCACTTTGATAAACATTTTATCATAAACATGTATGCACAAGCAAAAAAAAAAAAAAACCCCAGTTTACAGGTTTTTATAACTTTAGACATCTAAAGGGAATCTTGGAATTTATCACATACGGATAAAGGAAAATATTCCATAGATTTTTTTTTTTTTTGCTTGTACTAATCAGGAGCCTTCCACAATACTGTATGTTAATTATTCCAATTGAGTAAAATGAGAAACATTGTTATAGTTTGACTTTCAAATCAACACAGGTAACATTAGAAACATGCACAAAATGGAAAATGTGAATCAAGGTAATCCACTATGTCTTTTACATTTATATCCACTTTACATTGCAGGTAAAGTGTCCTTTGAACATTTACTATCTGAACCCAGGAAATAAATTCATTTAAGTGCACATATTCATTGCTTTTGAACCAAATAAGTTCAGATTATACCATTTCTTTTGCCTTCTCAATCTGCCTTTCAAACTCTATGGACCCCAAAACCAAGTAGATTTGAGTTTGAAAAATGATCATAATACACTAGGATTTATTTTACTGATACCACATGGTCTTACCCTAAGAGATAACGTGGTGTTAGGAGTTCTCTCACTGTCATTGATTTGCTTTTTCTCTTTTTATTTTTCCTTCTCTGTAGAAATACAGTTAGGTTAAATCCTATTTAGATTTGGTAGATCTAGAAGTCTTAGCCAGTAAAGTCAAACATAATGATGTGTGCCTATAATCTTAGCACTTCTGATGTTAAGTAAGAAGGATCAGGAGTTCAAGGTCATCCTTGGCTGCATAAGAAGTTTGAGGCTAACTTGAATTACATGAGACCCTATTTCAAAATTATCTATAGATACATGTTCATATCCATACAGAGTATATGTATGTATGCATACAAATATGTACATAAATACATGTATATCTATATTCCCCTACTTTTTTGTTTTGTATGACTGACAAATAGTCTTGTTTAAGTGTCTGGTTATTTTGCACTATTCTCCTGATGTGTGTGTGTGTCTGTCTGTCTGTCTATACACACATACATATATTTACACACACACACACACACACACACACACACACACACACAGTCACTGAGTCAGAAGTCATGAATGACCAGGCTTCTCAGCTCTTACTGTCATGTCTTTTGTTTTAAAATATAGAGGTAGGGAGATGGCTTAATCAGTGCTTACCATGTAAGCATTGATATCTGAGTTTAGATCTTTAGTATGCTTGGGAAAGCTGGGTATGGTAGCCATGGAGATGTTCAGACAGAAAGATTTCTGAAGCTCAGTGTCAGTAAACCTAGTCAAATGAATGAGCTCCAGATTCAGTAAAAAAAAACACTCTGTTTTTTTTAAAAAAAATGATATGGATGGTGATCACATGTGACACCCAGTGTCATCCTCTGGCCTCCACACATGTACATACACAGACAGATACATGTACCAGACATACACATACACAAAGTGAAATTTTTGTGCTACATATTGCCAAGATATATGTGAGTACTTATGCTTATAAATCAAAATTAATACATTATTTTTGTGCAGTCTGATATATGAATGACCACATTGTGTGTAACTCGCATATAATAGGGAGTCACTTGCCAAAGTGGATCACTTTACTATTATTGTATATTAGGCTTCATTTCATCGCGTGTTTTTCTTCTTCAACTTATAGTTAAATTATGTTCTAAAAGTTTACTAATTTGGAACTCTTGATGTAGTTGTACACAAAAATAGATGCCAACATGAATTCTAATGCAGCAAAAGTCTATAGTGGTCATCAGTGGTGAATTTTTATTTGCTGCCATTATAATTTGACTACTGAGAATTTGAGTCTTTTATCTAGAAGAATAAGAATCTATTTTCTATTCTCTCTCTAGATAATACTTTGATTCCTTTCTATCTTTTCCTAGCCTCAGCAACTTGGCTTATTTAGTATAATTTACTCCTTCATCAGGGAGTATTCTGCAAAATAACCAGACACCTATGCCAAACCATTTGTCAGTTATCCAAAATAAAAAGATGGGGGAATAAGTTGTCTTATAAGTCAGGGCTATTTCATTTGTTGTCATATCACGTTTATCCAATGAACTCCCATGGCTGAGTGACTAGTTGCCTGATGAATTATTAAGGTGCTTCCACTCTTTCTTATTTTAAATAAATATATGTATACTACATTTGCATCATTTTCCCCTCTTCTCCCTTCAACCCCTTCCCCCAAGAAACATTGCTTTAGTGTTTTATTATGTCTCAGCCTAAAGAGACTAGAAACCTTAAAATATGTTCATGCCTTGTTTAGTGAATGCATTTTCAGTATGGAGAAAAGAAGTTTACTGGAATTCTTGCTTGCTAGTAGCTGGAAAGTGTCAGATGAAACTGGTGTGTGCATGCCACAATGTGAGTTAGAACTTGGCTTGTACATAGTATCATATAGCACCTTCTCAATTTGCCTGTAGTGTACAGACACCGTCCAATAGTTTTCCAAATTATAATTCCTATATTTTCAAGACTAGGTACCTAACTATGGGATAAAAAAAACCTTGCACTTAAAAGAAGAGATATTGATAGAGTCTTTATTAGAGTTTTAATCATATTATTATTAGTGAGTAAAGAGAATTTCAAAAATATGTTTCAAACTAAATATTATGAGGAGCATTGTGTGTCTTGTCATTCTTTATTCTAAAGCAGTGTTTCTCAACCTGTGGGTCATAACTTCTTTGGGTGTCTAATGACTTTCACAGGGGTCGGGTCACCTAAGATAATCAGAAAATGCGTATTTCCAATGGTCTTAGGAACTGAGACACCATTCTACCTGTCTCCAGACAGATTCGCCTACATGTGCATAAGCCCACACTTCCCGGACACAGACACCCCAAACAAATGCAGAGGTATGTGGTAGGGTTAACACTAGAAGATACTTTGTCAGACCAGTCACATATGTGTAGAGAACAACTATTGTGTTGAAAGCAACAGTACTGGAGATAAAACAACACTTTATGAATTACAATTGCTGAGTAAATATAAAATCGTGTACTGTAAAATTATTAACTGCTGCAAAAAAATTACCATGGGAACTTAATTTTTTATATTCCCATTGTGAATACTGCCCCCTTGTGATAAGTTACAGCTATAGAAAGAAACAAAAAAAAATCATTAATGAACTATATTGAGTGAACTATGCCATGTATGATCTTTTGTATTATTAAAGCTATTATTATATATTATTGTCATTAGAAAACCATTCCATGACAGTGGATCGTGTAGAGAAGAACATTAAGAAGAGAAAATATAGTAAGGAGGTTTTTTACAGTACGGTTTGACCTCAATAATTACAGCACGAGTTGAGAAACTATAATGTGATATTTGTTGTGAAGCTGGACAAACTAAAAAGCCATTTTGATAGCAAGCATCTGAGCTTTGCTGGCAAGGATACCAACTATTTTAAAAAGCAAAGATAATGGACTCAAGGCAACCAGACTTGACACTGGTAGCAGGTACCACAAACAAAACAGCCGTGGAAGCTTCATATTTGGTGGCACTCAGACTTGTTAGAGCTGTGAACTGACATACTATTGGTGAAGATTTACTCTTGCCAGCAGCCAAAGACATTGTTCGAGTTTTTATTAGAGATGAATTTGTTACGCACTTGAATGCAGTTTCCTTATTTAACCACACTGTCTACTGAAGAATAGATGGCATGTCTGCTGATATTCTTGGTCAGGTAATCCAGGAAATTAAATATATTCCACTTCCAATTTAGTATCCATCTTGATCAATTTATAGACATTGCAGATTGATTCATGCAAGGTATATTAATGATAGCAACTCTAAAGATGAATTTCTTTTTTGCAAACGTCCTGAAACAACAATTCTGCATGTAATGTATTTGACACAGTTGGTTCATTTTTGAAAGAGCACAAGATCTCTTGGGGAAAGGTTTCTGCCCTAGCTATGCTAGGATGGTGATCTGGATTTCAGTGTTTGTTACTGAATGAGTCACCAGAAGTCATCAGAACTCACTGTATGATTTATTGACAAATATTACCAATGAAGACACTGCCACAAGAGTTACAAGAAGTAACAATAAGCACCATACGTTCTGTCAACTTTGTCAAAGAAAGTACTTTAAACAGTCTCTGATTTAAAAACAGTGCAATGAGTTAGATGTACCAAACAAAGCTCTGCTATTTCACACTGCAGTGAGATGGGTTCAAGATGAAACGTTTTAACGTGTTTTCGAGCTTTGTGATGAACTCAAAATGGTTTTTTTTATATTTTATTTATTTACATTTTAGATGCCATCTCCCTTCCTCATTTCCCTGACTCATTAATCCCCTATCCCGGCCCTCCTCCTCCTTTTTTACCTTTATACTGTTTAAATTACACGCAGGTATTAAGGTCACCTCTAGGTTGAGGAACTAGCAATACAATAGATGCAAATAGTCCAGGAACAAGCAAGACAATAAACCCAGATAATCAAAGAACATGCACTACAATAAAGAGTCCTGTGATCACTCTTGTGATCACTATTTCTAAGGGCTTATTTCAAAATGTTTTTCAATGAGAAAGCAAGACCATAGTTTGAAGCACTTTTCAGCAATAAAAGCGAATAACAGAAGATAGCTTACTTAGTTGATATCATTACCGTCTCGAATAACTTAAATTTATCACAAAATGCAACATGCCTGATTTGTCTGAAAAGGTCCAAAAAGTTTTTTTCCTAATGAAACTTCAGGTTTGGCAAGGAACAAAATAAAAGGATAAAAATAAATTTTACATGTTACCTACCTTATCTGCTTTCTTTGAATAATATAAAAATTGAACCAGACAAAAGAATTATGATGATAGAAATGAAGCATCACTTGCACATGCTTGCAGACAGAATTTTATTGTATTTTCCACATGTACATGGCACCCATTTGCACTTGTGGGAAGCCCTTTCACAGTCAACATGAAGATGTTCCTGAGACGTACAAGAAGAGTTCATTGAGTTTAGTAACAGCAATGTGGCAAGAACTGATTTGTCCACAGTGCTAGTTATAAACTTCTGAAGCAAATCTTTCCAGTCACGTCCTATTCTGTCTGAGACTGTGTTGCACTGCCTCCTTCCATTTCCAACACTGTATCTTTGTGAAACAGTTCTCCAGCTTTTGTTATCAAGTCTAAATATATAAGTAGACACGTGGAAAATAATCGTCATTGTCCTCTTGCAAAGACTACCCCAAGAACTTCTGATCTGGTCAGAAAGAAGCCATCTCAACCTTTGCACTGCCATTGACTTTTTACACATACTGTCACAAAATGTAGCAATGTAGTTTAGCCATGCTTCAAAACAAATTTTAATTTATTTGTAATTAGAAATAAATATTACACAATATATAATTACATATTGTTTTGTGATTAATCGTTGTGCTTTAATTATGTTCAATTTGTAACAACAATGAACATATATCCTGCATATCAGGTATTACATCACAATTCATAACAGAGTAATAAGATTAAAGTTATAAAATAGGAACAAAAATAATTTCATGGTTGGGGTGTCACTACAACATCAGCAACTCCTAAAGGGTTTCAGCATTAGAAAGGTTGAGAACCACCGTTCTAAAGGATCTCTGGTGCCATCTACTGAATGACTTTTTAAGGAACATCATGGGGAGGGAAAGTATAGAATTTTCATTTAATCTTTTTAAAATTAATTTTTTATAATAGACCTTATTTTATATTTTCAGATGGGGGGGTCTCGCTAAGTTTCTAGATGGAGCAGAAAGTTCAGTGTTCTCATATATTTTCAGCACATTCTTTAAATTTTTAGTATAAACATCAAATTATATTGTGTATAATTGACAAATCAATAATTGATTAACATCATAGCCAAAAGTAACATGGGGACAAAAGAGTTTATTTCATTTTAGACTTCCAAGTGACAGTCCAACACCGAGAAAAGTCAGAGCAAGAACTCAAGCAGGGCAGAAACCTATGTCATCTCCCCCTGGCACATCAAGTTGCTGCAGCACTAGGTACATCCTCTCCCCCTGAGACCAGACAGGGCAGCCCAGTTAGGGGAACAGAGGCAGGGACAGCCCCTGCTCTAGTTGTTAGAGGACCCACATGAAGATGAAGCTGCACATATGCTACATAATTTTCAGGGTGTAGCCCATGCATGCTCTGGTTGGTGGTTCAGTCTCTGGGTGCCTCCAAGGGTCTAGGTTAGTTGATTGTAATGGTCTTCCTGTTGAATTCTCTCTGGGGCCCTCAGTCCTTCTCCCAACTCTTCTACAGAACATCCCAAGCTCCATCTAATGAGAAACTACATTCTTTATTCTAGTCTTAAGCAATATAAACTCTTGATGACTTTTAAGCAAGAAAAGTTCTAAAATCATATAACGTTTTCCCCCTTAATTCAATTTTTGCTTTCATTGTTTCCATATGCTCTCCAGAACATGGAGACGTAAAGAAGGGGAATACAAAGATGCTTCCTTCAAGGTTAATGAATGGCTCAAGAGTTTTACTTTGGGGTTTATCACATCTGAATGAGTTATGTATTTACAATATAGTAAATATGGAAAATTTGATTTTAAATGAATCATGTTTGAAAAAATGCTTAAGAATTTTGAATGATGAATTTAAAATATTCTTTAATTAAATGGGAATTTATAATCAAGGAAGTCTTTTGTTCTAGAAATAAAGAAGATTAGGACTGTAAGAGTCTCTACTAAAAAATGACGGGGCAAAAGCAATATAAAACTGCAAATTAGATGAGAAAGAAATCTGTATCCAGAGGAGGAAATTTTTTCTGGGAATTTATCAGGAAGAACACATGAGCCTTCTGGGTGTCCTTATCTTTTCATCTTGTTTGATTAGGTTTTCTTCCCTACTGCAAAAACTAGGTTAGCTTGCCCACAAGCTTTTGGAGCGTCTTGTTTCTGTGTCCCATCTCCCTACAGACCCTACTGATTACAGATGCTATGTTACTGTGTCCAGGGTTTCTGTTCATTTTGGGCACCTGAACTCAGATCATTATGCTTGTTCAGGAAGTGCCTTGACAACTAAGATTCCAAATTCACACAGAAATTTGAAGTTTATTTTATAATTATGGGTCAGTCAACTCCAGGAACCTGATAAAACAAAGAACACATCCAAAATGAATCTCAGAACATTCCCAAATACAAAGTTCTCTGGAATGTTTACTTTCCCCCCAATAAATAGATCATAACATACAAAAGCAAGATTCATTAACTAGATCATAAGATACAGAAGTAAGATTCATTGCAAAAGTATTAGAATAAAATAATAAAGAGCTAGACCAGACCATCAAAGGCTGAAATACAAAAATGAGAAGGTTTGGACCCGGAGTGATGGCTCAGCACTTGTCTTGCAGAGGAGCTAGGTTAGATTTCCAGCTCACTCATATGGCACAAAACACTCTATAACTCTAGTTCTGGGGTACCTGGCACATTGTCTGACCTCCATGAGCATCAAGCATGCACATAACTTGTGTATATAAAAGAAATAAAAACAAAAAAAAGAATGAGGTTTTCTTTAAAACAATAAAAAGTTAAGAACAAAAAAACATGGTTAAAAGCTAGCACAATGTGCGACAATAGAAATGGTTCAGCAGTTAAGAGCTCTCTCAGAGGACTGGGGCTCACTTTCCAGCACCAACATGGTGGTGGTTTACAAGCATCCATAACTCCAGTTCCAGGGTATATGATGCCTTCTTCTAATCACCTGGACACCAGGCATGCACATACATTCATATAAACCAAACATTCATATACATAAAAAATTATATAAATATAGCTAGGCATGGAGGCACACAGTGAGGTTCAGGCCAGCCAGAGATACAAGTAACCAAGGAGATTTAAAAATCACTACAGTGGAATTTAAAATGTAAACTTTTAAACAGTATGTTGCATATAGCAAGAGTTTCTGAAAATCTGAAATCTGAAGCCATGAATAATTCAGCTATAAGATGGCAGTGTTGAACAAAATAGCTACTGTGTTTAATGATAGTTAGGTGGGAAATATTAGGGAGGGAACTGATTGACAGACACCACCGTGTAAACTAGAGTGGCATGGCTAGAATTAAAGAATTGCTCATGTATTTAATAGAACAAATATATTAAATGTAAACATTTATAAGAAAGGTATGCTTGTACAAACCTCCAGTGATGTTACATCTATCTAAACCAATAGAAGAAAAATAGTAAGAAGAGAGAATATTTTGGAAGAAAAGAGGACAGTGAGGAAAGTGTAAATGGAAATATCAGTTATCTAATTTGTTAAAATGGATTATCAAGTATCATACAATTGATTATTTAAATGTTCTTCACATAGGGTTCTGCATAGATAAAAAGCTATATAAAAATAAAGACTGCTGGGGGTGGGGGTCGAGAGAATGCTCAGTGGTTAGCATGTTTGTTGCTGTTGCAGAAGACCTGAGTTTGATTTCCAGCGTTCATATAAGTTGGATCATAACCCCCTGTAAATCCAGCTGTAGGAAATATGACATCCTCTTCTGACCTGCATGGGTACCAGTGCACTAAACTACACACAGACAAACAGGCATGCATATACACAATTATATATAAATAAATCTTTAAAATGTAAATAAGTACTGAGACTGACCATATATAATATATTAACACTAGACATAATGAATTTCAAATATAAAGGAAAGTATTCTTCATCAAAGAATCCATGACAGTTCTGAATCTCAAAAATAATAGTGACTCAAAATAATAGTGGCTAAAATTAACATCCAGAATATGATGAATGAACAAGCTTGTTATAAAGAGTTTAATATTTTAATTAAGTCCAATAGATCAGTATTAAAAAGATACTGTACCCTATAGCCCACTTCTTTATTTTTATACCTAAGAGTTTGGCAAAACAGAAAACTTGCTGGAAGATTACAAATTCACATCTAACAGAGCTATATAGTGAGACTGTCTCAGAAAGAACTGAAGCTATTCCTTCCTCAGATCAAAAAGCAAACATGATGTTACCTATGTTGTGTGAATTGAAGTAGTTGTCTTTTGTTCTTAGTCAATGCTTTTTTGGTTTTTAATATCAAGGCTTGTTAGGTGATTTTTTGCATTTTTGGAGATGGTGCTTTTGTGTGCTGCATTCTGTTTAGTTTTACAATACCTAAGTGATTCTCATTTCTTGACCCAAAGTCCAATTCATGGGATATTAAGCTCCTTTACTTTGTTTTTCAGAGTCCTTTTTATGTATTGCTGAACTCTTATTTGGTACCATTTTTTTTTATATATCCCCTGTGTGTGCATGTGTGTGTGCGGACATGCGTGTGTGCATGTAAAATGGATAATTTTCTTTTGATAGTGTTCTATGCATGTTTTTGACCTGTCTTGACATCAGATTAATAGGCTTACAGGATGAGTTAGAAGTACAGCTGCTTTTGACTTAGAGAGTTTCAAACAGTTGGAATTAATTTTTATTTAAATGTCTGATGGCAAAGTAACCATTGAAACCGTCTATCTATTCCTGGATTTTTTTCTATGTTGAGTGTGTTTGTTTATTGATTTTAATCTTCACTTGTTTTTAAGTCACTCAAGATTTTCTGTTGTTTCTTGGGTTAGTTAGCCAGCTTGTGTTCTTCTAGGAATTATATTGTTCTGCCTAGGTTATCTTATTGAAGTACCATTTTTATAGTATTTCCTTATATTTCTGTATTTTCTTTTAAAATTGGTGGTGTTTCTTGTCATCCCAGTTTCACCAATTTTGAGTTTATCTGGTTTTGTTTGTTCATTTGTTTGTTTTTGTTATCAGTCTACTTAATGTTTTACTGTTGTTGTTTTGGAGCTTTATTGTTTGTTTGTACCTTTTAGTTTCATTGATCTCTATTTTCCCATTCTGTATTTCATTGATTTCTCCTCTAGCTGTTTATTTACATTCTGCTTGCTTTGATTTAGTTTTTAGTTTATTTACTTTTAATGTGAGACATGAAGTTATTGATTGGGATTTTCTTCCTTTTTATATGTGTGTAGAGCTTTAAACTTCCAAGCAGGTTAGCTGCATCTCCTCCCTTAATAAGCACTCCTTAATTTGATCATTTGCTCTTTCTACGTCTGTGAGAATTTTTTAAATAACCATGGTTTGGTAGCTTTTATTTTAAACATTTCTTTATCTCCTTTTTAAATTTTAATTTAATTAGCAAGAACAAACAAAAGGATTTCTGTGTTTTGCTTAGAAATTTCCCCAGTAGATCTTCTAACATTAGGCACATTTTTTACTTTGAAAGTTACTATAGACAAAATAGGTTTGGTATTATATAATAATTATATATTTAGTTCTTCAGTTTCTATCATTTCCTGGTTTTCCCGCATACTTTACTCTGTGTTAAATGTATAAGTCTTTGTAAACTAGAACTTGAGGTTATCTTAGCCTTTCATTGGCATTACCTTCATAGCTCACAGCCTGGTTCTAAAGTCACTACTTTAATCTTTTATTATAATAGCATCCCACTAATATATAACCAAAAAACCCTACAGTATTTATGTTATAACAAATTTCCTCAAAAATTTAGCTAATTAAAATTATATAGATATATTATTAATGTGAATTTCACATTTTCTCTGGATCACAGATTTAATCCAGAGAATCCATCTATCTCAGCTGGATGGATTGGTTCACAGTTCTTCACAATTTGAGAGTCAGCTGAGATTTCAGCCTTCTGAGATTTTTTTAGTTTGGTATATATACTTCCGGGCAGTGCACGATTGACTTGTGAGGATGCTTTGCTCATTCTTGTGAAACTTCCATGGAACTGCTCACTCTGGAGAGAAATAAAATGAAAGAGGCTAGAGAAGACAGAGTGAGGTCAGGACGAGGCAGGTGGCTGAGTAAGATTGTGCATGAACTGTGCCAATATGAACAGTTTGTGAAGTTGAGACCTGTCAGTATAAACCAATGTCTAATAACATACTTCCACAGTGTGCTATCACCAAGGCTGCTTATATTTTAACATTGGAGTGGACTGCACAACACTGTGTCCAATGGTGCAGGAATCTTTACAGGAGTCTGAAAGCACACAAAATATGTTGTATTTGTTTGGCTAACTTTGAAAAATGAAGAGATGAGGCAAAAACTTAGTAAGTCCATCTTGAGTAGGGGCAGTAAACCCTTTTTTTGTAGGTGGCAGCATTCTCCATGTCTAGCCAAATGGCAGGTTTTCCTTAGTTACATAGACCACCCTGCCACAGCTGCTTAAGCCTTATATAAAACAGCATGGTGTTTATATATTACTGGATACATTGTCTCAGATGCCACTTACCTATAAGCAGAGCTTAAACTCCCTTATACTTGATGCTTTTTTTGTTTTTTTTTTCTTGTTTTGTTATTGTTGTTTTGAGTAACAACAGATTTGCATAAGCAACTTGAGAAGCATATTAGGTAATCAACAACTAAGAAACATCTCTTTGTCGTATCCCACCTCACGTGTACATATTCCATAGTATACCATAAAGACATAAAAGAGACAAAATATAAGTTTGAAACTACCATCTTATGTAAACAGATAATGTAAAACAAGATTTAGTGTTTAAAAGTGAGGAGTTTTTATAGAAGCCATCCATTTATGAAGGTAATAATTAACAAATGTGTTTGTAACTTCTGTGTCCAATAAAGAAAGTATTTATTTTTGCTTTATTGGGAAGCATACGATAATAGTATCATATTTTTAACAACAAAACACCTCACTGGAGTTGTATATTATCACATTAGGTATGAAAACTTACTTGTCATTCTGACTCTGATTTGTAATATGACCATTAAATCTGTGTCTATTTCTTTGTCTTATTCTTACAAGTTCTCACCTCTGATAACAGATCGCACTTAACTGAGCTCTTTATATATCCAAGACAGTTTATATTTTAGCTACAATCATAATTTCTGTACCATTTTATGATAAAGCCCTGTTATGACTTTCCACTGTCTATTATTGCTACTTTAATAAATATGGAGACAGAAAACAGATGGTATGTGGCTAGCTTAAATTCACAAAGGTTGCTAAGATTCCTACCTATAGCTCAGTCTTCTGGTTCATAGCAGAGAATGAAAGCGAAGACTTTAGTCTGCTCCTGTATCCCATGGTGCTTTCTCTCAAATGTTTTTCATAATTAAAAAGTACTTACTTTGAAATAATAGTATGTGTTATGCAGTATCTCCACCAGATCTGAGAGAATGTTTCATGGTTGGATAATTTGTTGGCCTAAGTTGAATTGTGTTACAAAAAGTTGTAATGGACATGACAGAAATAGGATTTTTCTTTCCTCCCTGTGAATTTTATATTTTCAAATCCTCTTGTGTTATAGAGTCATGAACCTATCATGATAAATGACTTATCATGCTGGGATGACTTTCCTTTGTCTTTTTAACAGGTATTCTAACTAATACTGAACTGTCAAACTAAGGAGCATTGACCCTCTATTCTCATACAGCTCTGGGCCAGTACAGGTTTGTTCCTATAGTACTGGTTTGTGTAAGTGTCTCCAGAAGTAGATCTGTTTCAAAGGGGGAAGCCTTCGGAAGTGTGATTATCTATCCTTCATGGCTTTTCATTCTTTCTACCTCTGAAGACCAGAGAGACCAGAACTGTGTGTGAAAAGTTACCACTAGGCCAAACAAAGTATCTTGCTGGTACTCAGATGGTTTATAGATGACCTTGTGATTAACCTAAACTTGATATGGTAAAGTCCTTTAATTGATCCCCCTCCCCATCTTACAGGTTTCTGCCAGACACAGGGAGGGAGGGAGGGAGGGAGGGAGGGAGGGAGGGAGGGAGGGAGGGAGGGAGGGAGGGAGGGAGGGAGGGAGGGAGGGAAGGAAGATGAGAATGCAGGCACAGGCCTGTGTGAGAGCTTTACTATTGGGTGTAGCTGATCAACATGCTTTGTATGATCAAGATCTTCAATAGTTAATAATACTGCCCTTTTATAGGACACTGCTGGACGACACTTGCTGCAATTCTTCTTTAATAAATGAAATACCATAGTTCTAGACAGCTCTTTTCTTTAGTAACTCTATAAATTTAAGGAAGCAATGTGTCAGAATATTAGCAAATCTTGAGTCTTGATGGCCACTATCTAGGTCACTGTGCTTGCTTGTTGCTCTATACAGTGACCATTTTTCTGTGTAAAAGAAAATAAATCTTTGATGACAATTGAGTGTAATACACGAAACATTTGATAGAATAAATGTAAAAAATAATCATTGGTAGAGAGTTCTAAAGCTCAGATGTCTTCTTGTCATTGTTGTATATTATATATTGTATACCTTTGACTCACATACAAGGTTTGTATTAAAATACTTAATGTAATTTTAATATCTAATAGAATGTTTGAATGAACATTTAATTGTGGAGGTAAGTCCTGCTCCTGTACCTTATTCTTTAATCTGTACTTTTGTTTGGGATAGAAGTAAAAAACGAATTTTTTTAAGAAGTTACATTTGGGAAGAATAGTTGCTGAGTCACAGAGACTACTAGCCACTATAGACTGCCACTAGATACTAATAATGTCATTTCTCTGTAAAACCCCTAGGTTGTTCATATTTGTCTTTTAATGATACATTTATTTCTTCCCCAGATCTTCCTCAGAACTGTGATCCTAACATTCCCTTAGTTGCTCAGGAATTAATGAAAAAGATGATACGTCAGTTTGCAATTGAGTACATCTCAAAAAGCGGTAAAATTCAAGAAAATAGAAATGGTTCAATTGGAACAAGTCTCGTATGTAAAAGTATCCAAATGAACCAAGCAGAGAACTGCCTTCAGGATGAGCAAGAAGGCCCCTTAGACCTCACTGTGACTCGAACACAAGAGCAAACCGCTCAGCAAGGTAAGTTGTTTATTCAGCATATGATACATATGTTCATGTTCTAAAATATGTAAACACGGATATGTTTCATGTTCATAGGGAAAGTTACCTTTCTTTCCTTGTTTCATTTATATGGCATAGACCAGAGAGATAAAAATACACAACTTTGTGACACAGCTTCTAATGATTTACCTTTTATTTTTACTTATGTATATATGATAGCAATGCACTTGTGTGCAGATCCTCAGGGAGGCCAGAAGAGGGAGTCCAAACCTGAAGCTGGTGTTACAGGAAGTTGTGAGCCTGCTGGGTGTTGAGTGCTGGGGTGCAACTCCAGGTGCTCTGAAAAAAACAGTGCATGCTCTCAACCACTGAGCCATCTCTCCAGCCCCCTGTAGTACATTTTTAATAGTTTATAAAAGAAAATTTGAATGTCTTTCTTGCTTTTTTCAAAATAGAGTACACAGTAAGACTCTCACTGAGCAACTTAAAACATAAAGTATGTGTATAAAGAGATACTATGAAGGGTTGGAGATTTAGCTCAGTGGTAGAGCGCTTGCCTAGTAAGCACAAGACCTGGGTTCAGTCCTCAGCTCTGAAAAAAAAAAAGAGAGAGAGAGAGAGAGAGAGAGAGATAGTATGAGAAAGAACTGTTTTTCTAGTAGATAGCCAAAAACATTAGTTTAGTATTTGCTTTTCAGTTTCTGAACTGAAATGAGAAAGAAACAGATGATTTACCATTTGAATTTTTTTTCTTTAGTTTTTATATTAGTTTTATGTATATGAATGTTTTTCCTACATGTATATCAGTCTAATACATGCAAGCCATTTGTCTTCAGAAGTCAGAAGAGGGTGTAGGACCCTCTGCAACTAGAGTTACAGATGGTTATGAGCCACCATGTGGGTGCTGAGATTCAAACCCAGGTCATTTTTAAAGCATCAATTGCTCTTAAGCTGCTAGGCCATCTCTCTACTGCCGCCCACCCCCCCCCTTCCCAGTTTTGTTTTATTTTTTCTAACATATAACTGAAAAGGGTTAAATTGTACATGGGATAAGTACACTACACTCCTATCATTTAAAACATACAGAGATACCTTATCATGTTGTATTTATAGAGTTTATTTATAAGATATCTATGCCTTCACAGAAGACCCCCCCCCCAAAAAAAAAAGCCTTTTAAGAATGTGGGAAGATGCCAAATAAGTGGCTTGTCTGGAGATGAAACATAGTAGTTTTCATTCGAATAGTTTAGAGATCATATCACTTTTTGGAAAGAAAAAAAAAAGATGTCCCATGCTTGATCAGAGATAAGAGATTGGTAATGATCCAGTGATATTCACAAAAGTTGACTCAGAAACTGGGAAGATTTTTTTTTAAAGTGTCATTCAAATGATTCTAGAATGTATTTGTGCTATGACTCTAGGAATGAGCACAGCAGTTTGTTTAAAAGAAACAGTTTCTAGAAACTGGTTCATCAATATTAAAAGATGGAAGTAATGCACCTTATTTGAAACCTGATTTTAGACTGTATTGGTCATTTTATGAGAAATACTAAATTATTAGAAATATTAAATTATTAAGAAAGGTAAAATATAATTGCAATATAAGACATAAGAAAATATATATCTTACTTTTGACTTTTGGACATTGTAAAACATGGGGTTTTTACATTTTTATTTGCTATCTATACTATGTATCTCATCATTTTTTACAGAAGCAGTGTAGCGTTCTGTAGGATAGAACATGAACCTAGGTGTCTGACAGACTTATGGTTGCAAATAGGAAAGGATGGCAAAAGAAAGGAAAATTGAAACTTACAGGTAGAAGTTCAAAATCCTAAATAAATTTCATCAAATTGAATACAGTAAGATATTATACAAGTCCAACACTTAGAAGGGAAAGGAGGAAGATTGGAAGTTCAAGGCCAGCCTGGACTACAAGAGCCCAATCTTGAAAGAAAAAGTAAAATCATAATAAGTAAATACCAAAAAATGAAAATAATAGACTATGTAAGACCTTACAGAGAACATCATAAAACTTTTTTAACAGGCATAAAATAATATTTCAAAGCAAGTACTTATATCTCAGCTGATTAGGAATGATTTTGCATATTTAATGTCTAGTCAATTTTACTAGTTTATTGGTTTTACTACAATGATTTCCTGGTTGTAAAACTGACAAGCAAGTCTTAAAGAGACAAGAATAATAAAATCAAGGTAATGAGAAGCTTGCTTTAAGACCCATGAAGGACTTAAAGTACAGTAATTAAAACTGGGTCCTGTTGGTCAGAATATAAATCAGTAAAAGCACAGAAATTTCCTAGGCATTACTGAAATCCTAGCAAAGGCAGGTGTCAGTAGAAATCACTGAGGAAGATTTCCTATTCTGTAAATATTACAAGGCAACTGGTTACACACCTGGAAGGAGATTGACAATAGGTATCTACCTTATTCCACTCATAAAAATATTAAGGGATAAATATGAAAAGCACATTTGCTGTTTAGAACACTGGACCGAATAGAATTTTGACTAATGAAGTTTCTAGACTATGACTTCTTAGATAAGAGAATGCAGTTTTCATCACTTGTAGCCTTTGTGAACTTTGCAAGCTAATGAACCATCAATCATTTTGTCCTGTAACTAGAAAACTAATATTAATAAAACAGTAAGGCTGTTGTGTAAACTCCAATATGTTAAATTACAGCACTGTCCTTGTTACTTTCTGTTGCTCTGGTAAACATAATGACCAAAAGCAACTTGAGTCAGAAAGGGCATATTCGACTTAAACATTCTGATCATTGATTGAGAGAAATCAGGACAGGGAGTCAAGCAAGAGCATAGGAAGGAACCATGGTTGCTTGTTTTCTGTGGCATGCTCAGTTTCCTTCTTACACAACCCAGGACCATCTGTCCAGAATGGTACTGCCCACAGAAGTCTGAGGCCTCCAACATCAATCATTAATCAAGAAAATTCTCCACAAAAATCCCCTAGGCCAATTGGATGGAGGAAATTTCTCGGTTAAACAAACAGTTTCCTCTTTCTGAGGTAACACTAGTTTATATCAAGTTAACACCCAAAATTAGCTGTCACAAGTCTACTCTTGTCAGTTTGCTTTTCCTTGCATTGCACATAGTTTCCAAATACAAATTCTGCCTAACATGATATAACTATCCCATGTACTACCACAAGTGTATTATATATTTTAGAGTAGACAACACCCTTTAAAGAGTACTTAGTCTTTTAGCTTCGCACAACCTAAAAATTATAATACAGGTTTACAGAAACCACTAATTATACTTTAATCAATGGTACATTCCATGATAAAAGAGGAAAGAAAACAGATATTGGCTTAATATATGTGTATTTGTGCATAAACGTGTTCTTAACAAAGACAAGAATTCATATCAGCTGTTTCTGCAACATGTCATGTGGCCTTAGCTGGTATTTATCTTCCTCTACTATACATTCTGTATTTTCTCTAACCTAAACAAGCACATTAGCAGCTCTTCCTTCTTTTACTGGGGGAGGTGGGGGGGCAACTCATACCTTCATTTTTGAGGGCCTCATCTGTGCCCTTTGTCATCCTGCCTAGATTGTTTCCCACTGACTTTAATCATAGGACATGGTAGCATCAAGAGATACCCTATAGGACTTCCTACACTCCAGAGTAATCTTCTCTACCTCCATTGTGGAGAAGCAGTCCAGTTTTTCCCCCTGTAGTCTAGATCAATCACACCTTCTAACACCTTTTCTTTTTCCCTCCTTCCTTCCTTTTTCATTTTCCTTCCTTCTCCTTTTTAAAGATTTCTTTATGCACATGGGTGTTTTGCCTGTATGAATGTCTATGCACTATATGTGTACTTTTGCAGAAGCCAGAAGTGAGTGTCGAAGTCCCTGGAACTTGAGTTACTGATTGTTTTCAGCCACCATTTGGGGGATGGGAACCAAACCCAGGTTTTCTAGAAGAACAGCAAGTGCTCTTACGCACTAGGTCATCTCTCTAGTTGCTGTTCCTTTCTCATCAGTCTGTTGATGTAAAGGACATCAAAAGCCCCAAATAGCCAGTAGGGAGGCTTAGTGTCCAGTTTGGCGAAATGTTTGTAGTGTTTCCTAGTAGAAGTATTCCCTCCTCTGAAGCCAAAACTTCTACACCAGGAAAGTCTAGGAAAAGGAAGCAAGATTTTCCACTGGGGGTGATGAGTGGAACATCCTGTACCCATTAATCCTAGCTATAGGAGAAACAATACCTTATATTAAACACTGACTCAAAGCCTATACTGCCTTCTAGATGATTCTCCAGAGCTCCAGGATATTGCCACCTATTTAATGCAATCAATAAACAGTGTTTAAAAGGCTATTCTACCATTCTATTAAACCAGTATTTCAAGATTATAAAGAACATGTTATGGCCAGTGGAGTCCACAATGTTAAGAAAAGTCATACTTTTCTGGCTGGGAAATTAGTTCCATTGTCAAAAGTGATGCTGTGTAGAATACTATACTAATGGATAGTAGTTTGGACAGAGAAGCAATATAGTCAGGAAATGAAAATCCATAACCAGAATAAATATCTATTCCAGGAAGGACAAGCATTACCTTCACCATGAAGGAAGTAGACTGATGTAGTTTACCTACCTCCCAGTCACTGGCTGGCCATGCCAAAGAATGCCACCATATTTGGGACTCAGTGTTTGTTGCGGCCCGAACTGCCCCACGGTGGATGCCAAAAATGTTGAGAACTGTACTACCCCACGTTTGGGGGCCAAAATGTCTTGGACCGTTCTGGGACCTACACTGCCAAAAGCCTTGGGGACTAACTTGTTAGCCCGCACTGCTACAAGTAGCTCCGGTCTGCGGGTGGGGAAGAGAGAGTGAGGATGGACGTGAAGAATGGAGACCAGACAGAGTGTGATTCAATCCCGTTTATTCTTCAGTCTCTCTTTCTAGTCCAAGTCCCAAGTCTTGAGTTCCTAGTCCCTAGTGCCTCCAAGTTCCAAGTTATTTCTTCCAAGTGCTAAGTGCCTAATGTCTAATAATTCTTCTGAGTTCTCAAGTCCAAGTGTCTTCTTCCTCAATGCCTAATCCCTACTCCAAATTGTACTCTAAGTTGTACTCTCTAACCTAATTCCTAGTTCCAAGTTGTACTCCCAAGTGCCTAATAATCTGCTGTTTTCTTCTGTCTGCCCCTCGCCTTTTATATGTCCCACTTCTAAGCCACGCCTCTAAGTCACACCTTTAAGACATGCCCTTAGGTATTGTCTCTAAATCTGATCTCTAAGTCATGCCCTTAAGTCACACACCTTTAAGTCTCACACACCCAAGGGAAAATCCTGGGTATCTAAAGCAAGATGTTATCAGAGTGTGCTCAGCTGTTGCAGGCTGATGTAATCAAGTCTCTTCAGGGTATATGGCTCAAGATGGCTGCAAGGATGATAGCCGCCTTCTGTTGGCTCCCCACAAGTGTTGGTCTCTTCTGTGGGATGATTTGGCACTGAGCAGCAGCTATAGTCAGGCCAGCCTTGTTGAGTGGAAGTCCATGTTGAGGCTTTGCATAGCCTCCATCTCTCCACCATGGCCACTATGTTCATGGGCACTTTGGGCAGTAACAAACAGGGATTGCTAGAGAAAGGCTGATTGCACAGAATGTGTCATCCTGCCTACTTGGTTATTAAGTTACTCTGTTAAAGCGTAACCTTTTGATGAGCATTTGCTTGGAATAGAAATATCCTCATGTTCTTTGACCATTTAAAGAGGTCTATCTATGTTCCTCTAATGTCCTTCTCACTAGTTTTCCAATCATGCTGCTTTCAAGTCCCTTAGCCATGCAGTCAAATGCAGCAAAAGCACTTTGCATAATTTTCATCAGAGAAGAGAATTATAGCTTTTCATATGTTTCATTTTATGAAACTACAAATATTTTCTGGCAGTCAGCTAAATACCCATGATTAACAGCTGAAATCATGATGCTTCCCCTAAGAGTATTGTAAGAAAAGTGCAGAGCCCATGACTTACTAAGCAGTATATTGGGTAAGGAGGAGAGGAAGTGTCCTATTTGAAGAGCTAAAGCATGACTAGAGAGGAATGATGAGAAAGCCTAAGGCATTTTAATGATACTGACATTACTTTGTTTAAGCAGTGATTATGACAGCAGATTTATTATTAGTGGTAATTTTAACATTTTTGTGGAATTTATTTATAAAATAATTTTCTTTGTCCAGAAAATATTCCTTTTCATTTGTAGTCATTGTCCTTCATGTAATGAGCCACAATTTGTTTTGGTATATTTAATATTCATGATAGATAATGTGGTTTCAAAGACTTTTGAACTCGTGTTCACAGTCAAGTATCAACTGACCCTCATGGTTTGCATTGTATAGCGACTAGAAGCCAGTGATAGTCTGAGGGGCTAACAAATGTTTTTTCACTTAATATTCAAATTCAACTAAGCATTAATGATTATCTTGACATTTCTGAAGAAAGTCTTGATTGTTTCCCTTTTAAAAAGGGAATTGGCTAAAAGTCACTTTTAGATCTTTGAGAGAAACTGCTAACACTCTTTCCCAGATGAGCATTACTGACTGAGTGACCAAACGTCACTGAACTCAGCATTACTCATTAGTCAGTAAGGATCTACACATAGAGAATGCTGTGTGCTGGTTATATGTGCTGCTTGTTACCAGAATTGAGTAATTCTGTATGGTACTCTACTATGTTGGGTTAATTAATGAAGATAATAATCATTGATTAATACTACTTGATGGCATTATTTTAAGAAATGAATACTGTAGAAAATCTATTAAGTAGTTTTACTTTATTAACGATAAATCTTAGATAGATTCTAACCCTGTGCACCGCTCAAATACTACTGAATTTATGTTTTCAAACTAGACAAGTTAAATGAAAGTGGCATAGTATAGAACTGACATCAATAATATGCTGTAAAGTTGTGAAAGACAGCTAGGTAGGGGGTGATGCTGACACGTGTAGAAGTTAGCAAGACTAGTAGAGCACCGCACAACAACAGCAACAAAGTCTGAAAAGAGATGAGAAAAGAAGTCTGACCTTAGAAGAGTAGAAAACAATTTTGAGTTACAATAGTATTCCTTGTCAATAATTTGGAAGAAAATGATGACATCAGTTTAGAAACAATTTTTAATTTTTGTCAGAAGACCTGATAAAACATTGATGCTGAAGAAATTGTTCAGCATTGTCATGGCTTAAATTTCAAACATCAGTCTACTTTTGAATTTGTCTTTGGTGGTATAATATTTACAATTAATTATGTCATTATTAAAAACTTATGTTGGCCTTCCTTTACTTTTGAATACTTTCAGTAGGGTTTGGTCAAGGCAAATAAATTCTGATATTAAATGACAGTCCGCTACTAGTAAATAAAAGTGTTGTATTTATTCTTTGGGTAGTTTTTAAACATACAGAAAAAAATAACAGTATATTAATCATGTACTAATCACCTAAAATTAATTAATGTAGTATTGACTCATGTATTTCTAATTTGTTTTCTCATGAAGAACAAGTACATTTCTAGAGATGCCACCAATTTATGTATTTATGTGGAAAGTAATTTTCTGTGCTTTAAAAATTCACATAAATTGCATGGTAAATGCACAGTTTTTAATTATGAATATTTGAAATACCTATTAACATTGAGAATACACATAGATCACTGTCTACCACTTTGACTTGTAGGTTTAAGTTAGAAAAGGTCCTTAGAACTTGAATATAAGCTGACATACTTAGTAAGGTGCTTATATCAGCATTGCCTCTGAGACAATACACACCTAGAATGGAAAACTAGACATGAATACCTACTAACAGGTGGATGGAAAGTAAACTATCATATATTAAAGAGAATACAGTGTTACTTATTCAAGTATATCTTCATGAGAGCATAGTGAATAACAGTGCTTATCTACTGAGTCATTAGTACTTCACAGATGTACATTCATAAAAGAGCAGGAACAGTAGATGGAGCTAACCGTTTGACAACATACAAATTATCCTTAGGATCCAGAAAATACTCTGCCTTCGTTTCTGATATTCCCAATCTGTCCTCCTTACCCACTGTTCTTACTACATTTCTCTTTTCCAGTTCAGACAGTCCTAGGAGTGACAATTTTCTCCAGTTCTTAAATCTACAGACTTTATGCTTGAAAAAGAATTAGTAGCAAATTGTTTTAATATAAATGGTAACTCTAAGAAAATGTGATATTTTCTGTGGATTTCTAAAATGTATCTAAAAATTTAATGCATATTAGAATATCTATGCATATACTTATTATGAGCTTGTATTTACTATGTAAATGGTCATAGACTGACAAAAATATATTGGAGAATATTTTCATTTTCACTAGCTAGACTATAATACATTACCTTGTCAAATCTGTTTAGCATCAGACTTTTAATATATGCAATACAGTCATCTTAGTTATGGAGAGGGACTAAAAAAGTATTATCACATTTGACTTCTACAGAGAAAAAAGTCAGGACCTAATAACCTGGTATGAGCAGGTCTCTTAAAGAATAGAGTAAGACTTAGAAATAAATAGCTCATCCAGTTTGAAAATAGGTATAATTTTACTTTCCCTCTATGATGGTGCTTGAAAAAGGAAAAGAAAGCTTTATTGCCCCAGCTAGAACATCACTACTTACTACACTATAGATGAGGAGGGAGAGTTTTTTACTTTGAAGAATTAATGAATTTAATTAAACACATTAAAAGTCTAACAGAATTTAAAAATTATACAGACTTATTGATTTGTTCTTAAACTTTGGCTAACAATTAGAACTAGGGGAAAATGTACTCCCTCCCCTGCTGTTTAAATTGTATATATTAAAACCTAACTTGAAAAGGGGTCAGGCAGTAGTCACATCTTGAAGAAAATGCTCTAAAAGTTTTTAAAATAGTAAAACTTCAATTTATAATTAACAGAAATAAGATGTATTACAGAATAAAATAGATGTGCTAGCTGTATAAACAGAAAAATATTATTTATTCATTAATTTTAATGAATATTAATTTAGTTCCCTTAAAGAATTATTTCTTGGGACTGAAGAGATAGCTCAGCAGCTAAAACACTTGCTGCTCTTGCAACAGACCCAGGTTCCATTCTCAGTACCCACATGGTGACTCACAACCATTTGTAACTCGTGTAGCAGGCGTCTGATGCTCTCTTCTGACCTCCATGGGCACCAGGCAGGCATGTAGTGTGCGGACATACATCTAAGCATAATATGTGTAACTCTAAAATTAGTTTTAAAACATAATTTTTACTCACAGGAAGAAACCCTAAGTCAGTAAGTGCACAGTGGTGTGTTGCAAGATGGTGCTGACATGGGGAAAGGAGCCTGTACTTGCAGAGGTCTGTGCCTTGAGAATAGCTTTGCAATCGTTGAGCAGACGATGTAAAGAATATCCTAGACAGAAGGGATGTTCTTTTACAGTTTGAGAAATAACTGTATCCTGTAGCATTAAGTGCAAGTGGTTAGATGCATGAGAAATATAAGATTTTAGTGAAAACTACACATAAAATTAGGTTGAATGGGTAGACTTGTCAAGGTACTTGGAATAATCATGTTTATGTAGCAGGAACTTTTCTCTCCTTTACTCTTCTGATCTAAGGGTTCTAACGTGGAACTCAACACTAAGGTTTTTCCAGTTTTTCAGGTTTGCTTATTTAGCAGATATTTTCTGATCACTTTGCCAGGAACTCTTCTAGACAGAGAGATGTATTACTGAATAAAATCGATGTGCTAGCTGTGTAACCATAGCAACTAAAAAATGGCCTGCTAAATGGTGAAGAATGCATATAACAGTGCTGTAATGGAAGCCTAGAGTGATGACAAACAACCAAGTCCAAATTATGCCCAAAGTGACTGAGTGATTCATAAGATTTGAGAAGGATCAATATTATGAGGGGAGAAGACTAGGACTCCTCTGAGAAAAGGGCTGAGGTGTGGAACCTTCGAAATGAAAAACAGCATAGAGCTTTCCAGGTCGATTTCCCTTTTCTACAGGCCTTGTGGTCTACTCTACAAGCACTGATGCTTTATAAAGATGAAGTCCTGTCAGTCTGCTGGAATTCTCCAGGATTGTCTTCTTCACAATAATACTCAGCATTGAAGCCATGGCCGTGTGGCCCTGTATGTCTTCTCCCTACATCTCTTTCCTCAGTTTTAGCCTGCTTACTCTTTTCTGACCATCCTAGTCCCTGTGGTTCCTCTAAAACCTCAACTAATCTTATAAGGCTGTCCTTCTGTACAAACCATTTCATTTAGAGTCTTCTCCAATACATTTGCTTAGTTGGTAATTCTCAACTTGTTCAAGATCCTATTAGATAACAGTTCTACACCAGTAATGTAAAACTGCCTCCTATGTTAGATGTCTTAGCTGTGGTTTTATTGTTGTGAACAGATACCATAACCAAGGCATAACTCTTAAAAGGGGAAACATTTAATTGGGGCTAGCTTACACTTTCAGAGGTTCAGACCATTATCATCATGGCAGGAAGCATGGCAGCATCCGAGGAGACATGGTGCTGGAGAAGGAAGTGAGAGTTCTGCATCTTAATCCAAAGGCAGCCAGGAAGAAACTCTCTTCTGTAGGTAGTTAAAAGGAGGCTTTCTTCTGCATTGGGTGGAGCTTGAGTTCTAGGAGCCCTGGAAACCAGCCTGCACAGTGACATACACAAAGCCACACCTATTCCAACAAGGCTACATACACCTCCTAATAGTGCCACTTCAAATGGGCCAAGCATATTCGAACTACCACAAGCTAGGTGTGTTTGTCCACACATGTAATCTTAGCACTCAGAAGGCTAAGACAGGAGATCACAAGTTAGAGGTCAGCCTGATTTGTCAGTAAGTTCTAACCTAGCCTTTTCTAAGTAGTAAGTCCTTACATTTAAAAACAATTAATAATAAAGATATGTAAATACATGAGCACATGTGCTTAATAGATTAACCCTCAGCCTGCTCTGCAGTGTCTTCCTGAGCAGTCCCCTCATCTCTGATGGTTAGCACTGTGTGTTGGATTGTCTTATTTGATACCAAGCACCATAAGAATAGGCTTTTTGCAGGGGTGGGGGATACTTCTTTGTTTTTGTGCTGCCATTCTATCACATTGATTTGTACATAATAAGCATGTATTGCATGATTATTCATTTCTACAAAAGAGGTTATAAATATGGTGTTACATTCATTCATCTTTACATCTCCCCAGACAATTGTTTTACATGGGTTGGTTTCATTACTGTGAAAGCAAATAAATGGTCTTTAGCCTTCTTAGGTTTTTAGTTTTAAGCAGGTATTCTTTTTTTTTCCTCCATGATTCCTTTCCAAAGGCTTACCTTTTCAGCTTTTGAGCAAATAGATGTTTATTCCTGGTATTATTTATTGTTGGATTTTAAGTTATAGTGCATTCTGTGCTGGCCTTAACCTGTTAACAATTTCTGAATCATTTAAGTTTTTTAATTATGAAAATCCAATATTTTATCTGTGGTAACTACATTTTAATAAAAAAAAAAATACTGAAAAGTATGTTTTATAGCAGTTGTCTTTCCTAGTTCTGTTTTGTTGTATGTAGTATCTTTACCTAGTCTTAGATGTAACATAGGCACAGATACAACTGTGTATTTCAAGTTTAAAATAGTAGATAAGTAGGTATTTAGTTCTTATGCATAACACATTTTATTCTTTCTTTTATAACTTGGACTGTTTCGGATTTCCCCGAGTGCCAGCCTTGAGAGTAGCCAATCATGGATGAACTATCAGTTGATTTAACACAGTGGTGGGAAAGTGACCAAAAGTAGATCTTAAACAAATCACATATTTGGGTTTATTCCTATCCCACCTGGCAGTACCAGCTCTCCTGTGCTTTGTCCTAATGCAGTGCCTTCCCAATCCTTTCCTAAAATCAGATTGAATAAATGTTGAATTATATCATTCATACATCAGCAAAATAGGACAGGAAATATAAGGACAGTGTTGTGTGCAAATATAAAGTGTTTTCTCTTGCAATAATTATAGGGGATGGAGTGTTAGATCTCTCTACAAAGAAAACCAGCATAAAATCTGAAGAGTCATCCATATGTGATCCTTCTTCTGAAAATGCAGTGGCTGGGTAAGCACTATCTAGGAAATATAATTCAATATTAATATAAATGACCTCTGCAGAGAACACTTAATTCTGTGCTGAGCAGGACTGACATAGCTTTCTCAGAATTTTTGTCACTCATAAGTTTGTCTCTCTCATACCTTCTTCATTTGTCCCTTCTCTTTTCTTTTTTCTTTCTGTTAAAGAAAAGTTATCAGAACAATCACCAAACTTCAATTCATGTTACTAAAATGAACTATCAATTTAATCATGGGATACAAACTAAGAAGCAGGACAAGTAAGAGAACTTGAAATACTTGAGGCAATTTTAAGGGAAATATATAATTTTAATAGTTTTTAAAAATGATGAACTATCCCTAAAACTGCTGTAGTTACTAATTCTAAAACTAGCATATAGCTTTACAGTTTCTGCTTTAGTGTGGTGGTAAACAACTTAACATTTATCTAGTATCACCACAAAAAAAGTCCTTTCATGTCTTTAAAACTGTCACTAAATTAACTTCATAATTACTAGTGAAACACTGTTCTGTTGGATTTTTGGATTTTTGTAACTTTTGCATCTTCTCATTAACTGCATAGAAATCTTTTGTCCCATTTAAATCTGAGATGAATTTATTTCAACTAAGCCTGTAATAGAGCTGGAATCACAGGTGTAACAGACTTAGAAGATTACAAAGTTGCATTTGAAATACAGTAACATTCTAAAATGAAATTGTTCATATACATCTTTTCAGATTTTAAGTTTTTATGTAGAGGACAAATGAGTCTGTGGAACTGAGATGTCTGTGTTTGGAAGTATTCTTGCTGCTACAAATTTCCTTTAAATGGGTTGACTCTTTTATTACTTGTTTAGTGGTAACGTCACGTTTCTACTAACAAAGACTCCTTTAGGATTTGGGTATTTTTATAATGGAACTCTAATTGTAAATAAAAATTATAAGTGTTGCTCTGCAAGCAGCTTTCAGAGGAAAAGCAACATCATGAGAATATTTTTACAAATACTCAGTTAGGATTTTATGTTCTTGGAAGGTCTGCCCATTGAGGCCACCGTATCATTGACACATTGTCCTACCAGGACTGTAGCATTTGCTTTGATAAGGAGTAACTACTACATCTCACAAACCTAAAGTGCAATGAGCAGTGATGTTACCTAAGCAAGGAGTATAATAAAGGAGTGGACCCTCCCCTTCCATAGCTGTGTGAGAGTCTCTCATACATCAGTTTACCATCGTTTCATTCCATCCATCCAGGAGACTACACAGAAACAGAGAGGACTATGTGGAAAGAAGTGCTGAGTTTGCAGATGGTTTGCTCTCAAAAGCTTTGAAAGACATTCAGTCTGGAGCACTGGACATAAATAAAGCAGGCATACTTTATGGCATACCTCAAAAAACTTTACTTCTCCACTTAGAAGCCTTACCAGCAGGGAAGCCTGCATCTTTTAAAAACAAAACTCGAGATTTCAATGATAGTTTCTCATATAAAGAAAGTAAAGAAACTTGTGCTGTGCTGCAAAAAGTAGCCTTGTGGGCAAGAGCTCAAACAGAGCGCACAGAAAAAAGTAAACTCAGCCTACTTGAAACCTCAGAATTAAAATTCCCAACAGCTTCCAGTTACCTCCATCAGTTAACTCTACAGAAAATGGTTACTCAGTTTAAAGAAAAAAACGAAAGCCTTCAATATGAAACTTCAAATCCTACTGTACAGTTAAAAATTCCTCAGCTACGAGTAAATTCAGTTTCAAAATCACAACCTGATGGTTCTGGTCTGCTGGATGTCATGTATCAAGTTTCCAAAACTTCTTCAGTCCTTGAAGGATCAGCTCTCCAAAAACTGAAAAATATACTCCCTAAACAGAACAAAATAGAATGTTCTGGGCCTGTAACTCATTCAAGTGTTGACTCTTACTTTCTACACGGGGACCTCTCTCCTTTGTGTCTTAATTCTAAAAATGGAACAGTTGATGGAACCTCTGAGAACACTGAAGATGGACTGGACCGGAAAGATAATAAGCAGCCCAGAAAAAAACGTGGCCGCTATCGACAGTATGATCATGAAATAATGGAAGAGGCCATTGCAATGGTAATGAGTGGAAAAATGAGTGTTTCCAAAGCACAAGGAATCTATGGGGTACCTCACAGCACTTTAGAATACAAGGTAAAGGAAAGATCTGGAACACTGAAGACTCCTCCGAAGAAGAAACTACGATTACCAGACACTGGGTTATATATGACAGATTCAGGGACTGGCAGCTGCAGAAACAGCAGCAAGCCTGTGTAGATTACTGTTAGAGAACGTGTGTGTGTGTGTGTGTGTGTGTGTGTGTGTGTGTGTGTGTGTGCGCTCGTGTGTGTTTGTGTGTGCAGGAGTGTATGTGTACAGGGGTGTGTGAGTCTTTGTGTATGTGTATATCAACATACACACGTGGAAATTACAAATGCTCACTCTGACAGGAGACATGAAATCTTACAGTTCAAAAACCACTTACATGCCTTTTGAAAAAGTTTTATTCAGGGTTTTCACTGTGGACAGAATTATAGAGTTGCTTATTAATTCTGATAGTTTGTATTTAATCCTTGTATAAATAGGTGAAAAAAGATTCAGGTTTTCTTTAGTAGTCAATAGCATAAAATGTGGGAAAACAAGTAATTGTCAAGTGAAACATTTTTTTTTATTGGTAAAAAGATTCTAGCCATTCAGTTGAACCATCTTATAATGGAAATACGATATTAATAGTTTGTGAACACTTTTATGTAACATACCTACAATGATTGTGAGTATGTCAAAGAACCAATCAAAGTTAAATAGTTACCTCTGTACCAAGAGTAACTAATAGATACAGTATTAATACACTACAGTGCATTCTATGAAATACAGAATGCACTAAAGTGCATCCGCCAGGATAGAAGAGAAAACCTTAAAGGATATGTATAGTAAAATTTAATATTTATCATTTAATTGTTGAGTTAGCAGGAAGTTGGGGTTATTAAGTATATAATTTAAATTTTAAAAAAGCTGACATAGTTAACCCCAGAAGCTATAGAATCCTTTAATATAAGATGGAATACTAAAAACTAAAAGTAATTTAAATTTAATTATTAAAGTAATTTAATTTTGTTTTTCATTTGAAAAATAAGCTAATGTGTAAGGTTAGAAAAGAAAGTTGGAATGCAACTTAGAGCATGTTTATAATGTGCACAGAACAAGCTTGAGAATGGTCATTTGGGTTAACTGTGCTGGTTAGTTGATGTTATGACTACTTTAAAGATTGTGACACACTCCTACTGAAAAACCTCAGTGTAACTTTCATATATTTGCTGCTGTGACATTTCAAAATATTTTCAGTTTATCAAGATGAATTACAGATTTCATTTTGGTGGGTGATACATTATCATTTTGCTAATAACCAAACTTGCAGTTTGTTCAGGGTCTTGAATAGATTTACAGATATTTAACACGGACGCTGTTTTGAACTTTCAGTAATGTAAACTCTTTACTACTTGGATATTTAGAAGCTGGGCAGTGCATTTTAACTTTTACTAGACTCATATGAAACCAGTAATTTTTATAAAACAGTTTTAAAAATATGGGTCAGAGTATTCCTGTGGGTTTATGAAGTATGCAGTTTTAGTAGTAAAATGTAATAAAGCATGTACCTCCATGTAAAGAAAGGAGATTTGCTTTATAGATGAGAGTCCTCCCCTATACCCCTTTTCGCTATTAGAATTCAGGTTCTGGTCATGTTCCTCAGCCACTTTTTATAAATCCAAAAGGAATTCTTACAGCTGAATTTAAATATAAGTGCACCTTGTCAAATACTTGTGTTGCTGCACTTGTGTTTGTGCGTGTTTTATAATCACATGAACATGTGATTGTTCAGCTACTAAACTTTAAAACTGCATGTATTTAAAGAAACTGAAGAATGAGAAAATGTATGACCAGGTAATCTCTTGGTCTCTGAGATCTGTACTGAACATTTTCAGCTGTTAACATTACCTGCATACTAGGGTATGAATCCTCTTGATCTTTTTCTTCCCCCAAGAAAATATACTTAATAGATTACAAGACAGCATTTGTCAGGGTCATCTTTCTTTTTAAAGAATTAAGCCATATTTTGTGAGGACTGGAACATGGATTATTTATTATACTTCCCCCTCCTCCCATTGAAAAACAAAGTTAAAAAAGTAAATGCTTCAAAAACAATTTTCTTGACCTCTTTATACAGAATTTTACTTGCAAAACTTTGGGAGCTCGAATGCATTACATACTATTTATATTGTATTGAGCTTTTTTATTCCTCACACTATATTTACATTGATAAATTGATTGAGAAGTTTATAGTAAAGGGAAACTTACAGAACACTTTTATATCATTTAAAAGATGACCTGACCAAAAACTTTACAGGATTCATAAATCAGGGATCATTTTGCTACTGACTTGACAGTGATCAGTAGTTTTATAGGTAATATTATAGTTACTTCACAGTGATCAGGAGTTTTATAGGTAATATTATAGTTAATTTGCAGCATTTTAGTACTTATTATTTATTTTTGGTCAAATAGTAAATTAAAATATTTTTTGATAGTTTATAGGTAATGATCAACCCATAACTTTTAAAAGAAACATAACGTTTGTATTACTGAGTTGACTTTTTAATTATACAAACTAGGAAAGGCAGGGAAGTTTATGGGTTCCCCTCCCCCACTGGTTCTATTATAATGTGCTTTATGTTAAACTTTCAAAATTCTTTAAAAATTTAGTTACCAGTTACTACTTAATTGACAGTTTCTGAAAAAATCCAGTTTCAGCTGACTTTTAATGAATATGAAAGCAACCCTTATGTGCTTTCTACTTATTTGAATGTTCAAGTATTTTATATTTAAAATAAAAAAAAAAGAAGGAAAAGAAAAAAACAGTGCCTCTGTTTTTAGAAAACTACTGCTCAGTAAAGTTGTTTAAACCATTCTGGTAGCTGATGACAATTTTATATTAAACTGTATACTGACTTTAGTGAAACTGATTTCTTTTTTAGTTGTTTACAGTGCAGATACTTGTGGGGTTTTTTTTAATTGCAGTATTTCCATTGTCGCAGTAATTTAGTAAAACTCTGTGGCTGCCTTGATTTTGACAGATTTTGTTAATATAAACTGATTGTTAGGCAATTAGTTATATTTATGCATAAATCAATTGCACTATAATTCATGAATTATTTATTACAATATTTTCTAATGAATTCATGTATCTGTCGTGTGTTGTACATGTACTGTAATTTTGTTCCTACTTTGTGTTGTTATATATCTAAATCTGATTGTATGAATTTTAATTGTTCAGTTAACGTGTTTCTAGGTTGTAATTTGTAGTAAAGCACTTCAATGCTTTTGCACTTAAATTTACAACACTGTCGGTGTGTGGTTAATTTACTCATTCAGTAAAAGAAAAGTAAAGTAAAACTTGACTATACTGAATTATTTGATTCCTTGTAAGTTTTTTGTTTTGTTTTAAATAGTATTAGAATTTGACTTTTCCAAAGAAATATTCAACAAATTTCTAACAAAAAGGGGGCATAGAAACAAAAAAAAAAAAAAAAATGAGATGTTTGGGTTTATAAATAAACAGGAAGAATTAGAAAGAATTGATCTAAAGAAAAAACATGAGAGCCAGTTACACTAAGGTGGCCTTTAATCTCAATATTTAGGAGGTAGAGGCAGGTGGATCTCTGTGAGTTCTAGACCAGCTTAGTCTACAAAGTGAATTCCAGGCCACCCAAAGACTGTCTCAAAATTATAGTTTTAGTGTCTTTATATAATTACTTAAGAATAAATTGTGAATTGGAGATTCACACATATATCTGTTCACTCATTATGTTTTCCTTTGAGATTCTAAGATGGAAAAAATGAGGGGGAAAAACCTTGAAATGAAATAAGCATATTTTAAAATTTTGTTTTAAATTAATTTAGTTGTCCTCCATGCTATATAAAGTAAAATCTAATACCTGAATATTTGATATATTAATCTATTGCTCATTTTATTGGGTTACTATCAACAACTACTGGTATTTTTTAATTTCCAATATTTAAACTAGCAAACTGAATAAGAAAACTCTTCCTCTAAAACAAAGGTGTCCTTAGAATGTCAGAAAAGGTAGATAGAAGTCAGTGGTTTTCATAATTTTATGAGATTAATCAAAGTGCAATAACATGTTTATATTCCTAAACACATGCTGCTTTTTATCATTTTGATAGGGATTACTTCATTTGTATATTGAAACTTGCACCCGTGGCCTTGGACACGCTAATAAATAAACACAGTTTTCCACTTGTACAAATCACTTCATTAAAAAAAAATGCCTTTGAGCATTTTAGGGATTGCTAAGACACGATACTGATCTTTGAAATATAGTATAACATTCTAAAACCTTGTAAGCTCTCCCCCTTATTACTAGTTATAAATATGCTTAACAGGCCATAACATTACTTCAGAAACTGTCTGAAGTATAGTCCTCAGGGTATGTTGGCTTTTGTTTATTGGAAGTCAAAAATTTGAGTTGCTGGAAAATGATATAATTATCTAATATTTGGTAGCTATCATTTGATATTGCCTTTGCTCTACATTTTTAAAATAACTTTTGACATTGAATCTTGAGTTATTTATATAATTTTACACTCTACTATTACAAAATTAATTTTAAAATATATTTACTGAAGAAACTGATACTGGGATTATATATCTTTTGTCTAGTGATAGCGCTGAACTTAAAGAGTTTTGTTTATTTTGGTTTATTTTTGCTTTGTTTGATCCTTTATGTCAAATTGTGTGTTAGTCTTACCTAAAACATTTGTTAAATCTGATAGTTATTTTTCTCTGTGAAGTTTTAATCACATGCTCAGAACTTGCTTTGGTATTTTTATTACTCTGACAACATAATTGTATACAGCTTAATATAATTATTATATAGAATCTATAGATTCCAATGTCAGGGAACAATGTAAATATACTGATTTCGCTGCTTATTTTAAAAGAAAATCCTTTAATTTTTAATACCATGAACATACTAACCCTTATTTTTAAAAAGTACATTCTTCTCTTGCATCAGTTTTGTAAGAAATTTATCCCAATTCCAACCCTAAATAATATTTTTGTCAACTAGGAACAAATGACAGGTACATAGAATTAGGAGAGGAGGGCTAGTCCCACTACAGAGTTTGGTGATGTTTTATTAAAAATGGATACTTTTCTGAAACAGAATTCCTTTAATATATTTTATTCTTCTTGCTACTGGGTATTGAATAAAAAAATATGAGCTTCTATATTGTTGATTAGCAAACATGGGTCTTAGTTAAATTAAAGCTAGATATGTATTAGTTTCTATGGTGGGGCATTTTCCAGTACTTGAAATTTAGTGTTTAGGTAAGTAATAACTTTAGTTTTCCTGTGCTTTTTCCATGGTTTTTAAAACCAGTTAAAAGTAGATTTAATTTTTAAATAGCTTCCTTTTTCTTTATATTCTTCCTAAGTTAAAATGCCTTCAGCTTAATCTCAGAAAAAGATACTCTTTTATTTATATGGAATCTAAATTTGTTAACTTTCTTCATGATTATGCATACTTTTAATATTAAATTTTCTTTTTACTACATTGCAAAGTATTTTAAATAAAAATAAGATTTCACTCCTTCCTTATTTGAACTAACAAGGACTGATCATATAAAATATGGCAAACTGGCCTACTTTACAAAAACTTTTATTCCTTCTGAAGCATTTTTCATTAAAAGTTATTAATATTTCCAGAATTGTAAATATTGCCAGTGTGTTGTAATCCGCTTTTGTTTGTGAAAGGCTTTGCTTTGACTCCTGTACTTTGTCATAGGAAATTATTTATTCCAGTACTTCATTCTGTTTCTGCTAAAAGATAACCAAGGTGTCCTTGCAGTTCCGCCTATAGGAGTCAGGAGTCCAGCAATATCAAAATACATCATTCAGACGCTGTCAAGAATTGTAACTCCTTATGGTATTTTTGCTGTAATTCATTTTTTTTGTTTGATTTTTATTTTTAGTTCAACTGTTGATGCAAAATCAGAGGAAGCTACTAAAATGGAAAAAGGAAAATCAGCATTAAGCAAAGTTTTGGAATCTTTGTGCATACATCACCATCAACAAGTTTTGGCTATGTTGAAATTTCTAGTCCAAGAGCAGAATGCTGCTTCTCTTTGCTGTTGTAACTCATCATGTGCTATGTCTTCAGAATCTCAAAAGCCCATATTGGAGGATGGTTTTCATGGTCTGTTCTGTAGCTGTGAATATAGACTGGCAGAAAGAGGCTGTTTACACAATGAGAGACAAAGCCCTGGTCTAGTGCCTCTGCCAGTCTGTATTAAAGAATTACATTGTTTGTCTTGTCAAACTGTAACTGTTGAACACATTAAGACAGTAATGAATAGAGGAATTGAAAACAGTTCTAATCCACACAGGTGCTGTTGTGGACAGTTAGCAAAGACTCACTGTACAAAATCAGCCTATCACAGTCCTCCTCTGTCAAGGGAAGTTTGTGATCTTTCAGTCACTCTTCAAGATGCCTGTAGATCTCGAAGTCCTTCGCCCCCACCATTATCACCTGTGGAGACTGAAGGATTTGAAAGATGGAAAGACATCGTCTCAGAACTTTCAGCCTTAGAAAATAACAAACTTGAGACAAGCATTAACCAGCCTCCATCTCTTACACCAGCAGAGATAAGCATTCACAAATGTGTCCACGACAGCAAAATACATAAAACGAAGTCTAGTAACTCTGATTCTGTGCTCTTGGGTGCCAGCAGTAGTTATACTGCAAATCATGAAAAAGGTGAAACAGCTGTAATTTTTCAAGATTTAATGGACCGTATTAATGAAAAACTAAAATCAATAGAAACTACAGATATATCAAACCTCATAAAATTATCCAGTACTGATTGTGATTCAGACAATGATTTTAAATTGGGAGATTTAATAACATCTCTCTTGCACAGTGCAACAGGCAATGATTATAGTTTTATGGAATTGCTGAGTCAACATGATAAAAAGGTAGAAAATAAAATTATTCAGACAAGGTTTCGAAAACGTCAACAAACGTTACTTGCAATGCATAACTCTCCCGATTCACCCGTGATCAGAAGGCAATCTTTACAGATAAAAAGAGAACTTGCCAGTTTTGATGAAAACTTTCTGAGGAAAAGGTACAGTGAAAAAAATTCAAGAAAATTGTCATGCAATGATAAGATGCTTTCAGTGAACAAAGAAGAATCCCAGCCTTGTCAAGACCCTTTAAAAAATTCTAAAAGCTTTCAAAATGAAAATCTTGCGGAAACATTGTTTACACCAAATGACATAGCACCATCGTTTCAGGTACCTCTTGGGAGTTTAGAAACTAACTTGGCTCTTGATCAATTTTCAGAAAATTTTAAAGCAACTTCATTTGAGAAAATGAGCCAAAGAAAATCACAGGAGAGGTCTACAGCTGAGAAACTAGCTGTACAAAATAATAGGGAAAATACAAAACTAGAAAATACTCCAACACTTTTGAGAAATGATGCTCCTCTTTTGAGCAGAACTAAGCGAAATATTGTGCCTCCAGGGTGGTATTCTATATATGTAACAAACGATTCTGTTGCTAAAAAATTCATCGAGGGCAAAAGAGTATTGGACTCTGCACACAGAAAAGATCCAATCAGAGATCCAACTGAAAGTTTTCAAAATATAGACTTAAATAAAATTGCAATGAATTCTAATTTGCAAGTTATTGTGGAGCGTTTAGAAGACACAATAAATATGGCTCAAAGGTCTTGGACTAGTCAAGAACTAGCTGAAGGGTGTAAAGCATCCAAGAAATTGGTAGAAACAGGTGATAAAGATAAAAATGCTGGGAGAGATTCGACTTTAAGTAGAATGGCTTGTAAAAATCAGGGTTTATCAAAATCTGTATTAGCATCTAGCAATAAAAGAAGTCATGGTATGTCTTTAATGGATTTGAATAAGACACTTGATAATCCGAAGACTTCACCCATTTTAGAGAGAGGTAGTTCGACATCCAGTGTTGAAAGTTTGCCAACAAAATGTGAAGATACTGAAAGTTCTGTTTCTAACTATTGTAGTCCTATCAAACTCATGTTTTTATCTGAGATTAAAAGCAGTGAAGGAGTCAAATACACTTTAACATCAGTCAGCACATCACAGTCAAATGCTGATTTTGATTCTCACAAACATCAGATGACTGGAAGAAAAAGAGAAGCAAATGAAGATATACCAAATACTGTCTTTGAAGATTACAGTTCTAATCATCATGATACTAACCTTCAAAGTGAATTGAACCAATTTAACTGTATACATGAGGCTACACCATCATCTGCAGAGATTACTGACAGCTTAAACAATGATAAGCCACAAGAAGACCCTAACAGAAAGTCAAATAGTGCTGTTGACTTACCATATAAAAGAAAGCCAGGTAGACCTAAAAAAATTGGTCCCCAAGTTGTCAAGCAGATTAAACGGCCAATTGGAAGACCACCAAAACCTAAAGCTTGTCAAACAGATGACAGTGTTTGCCAAAACAAATCTTTTAGCTCTAGAAAGGAAAATCCAGAGTCTTTCATATCAGAAGTCAAAGATGTTTGCAGAAAGAGTATTATTGTCACCGTTGTTTATGGAAGGTCAAGAAGAACCAAGAGATGTGTTTCTGAAGGAAGCATGAGCATCAGCAATATCTCACTGAACAGTGATGTCGCTGACTTTTCAGTTAACTCTAGTCTCAGAAATACTAAAGCTTATGATACTGGCTATGGTGAAAGTCGGAGTGCTGGGTCAAGATTGACAACTCAAAGTGCGGTTTTTGATTCTGACTTGGAATATGTTAGACCTATCAAGAGCAAATCTATGATACCTCAGACTTCCAAGAACATTATTCGACCAAACCAAAAGCCTTTGTCAATTGTTAGGAAGCCTGGTAGACCTGCAAAAGTGAAAATTTCTGGTATATCTGTGACTGTTAATAGAATTTCACCCCAAGAAAGAGAAGTATGTGTCAGCAGCTGCTTACCTCCTTTAGATCAGGAGATAATGTTAGAAAAAACTTGCCCAGAAGAAAAGCTTGACCAACAGCGCAGTAGTGTGGATAACATCAAGCACACCAATGTTGGCATATTTAACAATGAATCAAATGGTACTGTTGCTTCTGTACCTCCAAAACATTCTATTAGGGCTAGAAAACCTTTGCATTTCTTACATTCATTTGCATCTTCTGGCTCACTTACTTACAAAAATGCTCTCCGTCATAAATCATGTAAACTCCATTTGCGTAAATGCAAAAATCCAAAGAAAAAATACAGGCAGTCAAGTTTTAGACTAGCTTCCAAAGGTATCCCAGGATCTAGATGTTCAAAGAAAGCAAAAAAATATTTGGAAGATAAAAAATTAATGCCTGTTTCTGAAGTGTCCTTGAACCCTGTAATTTCATCCAACTCTTTACTAAGGTGGTGGGCTACTTCTGCTTCAAATGATTCCTTGTTAGAGGAATTAAACAATAGATTTGAACAAATAACAAATGCGTGGGTACAGGTGAGTAGAGATGAAGCTCAAAATTTTGTTCATAAAACAGAATACACTAAAGGTGATCATTTCAAAGCAGCAAGCCCTTTGGAAACTTGTCTTCTAGAACTTGAAGTTTCACCCGTAAAAATGCTTTTTCAGAAAAAGTATAATTTGAATGAACTTTGTACCTGGTTTATGCAAACAACAGAAACACAGTCCCTTTCACTAGTTAGAAAAGCAAATGCTCGAAATCCTTTTGAAGTGATAAGCACCAAGGGCATTAAGTTAGGGGTGAAATGCTGTGGATTTAATGCCAGCCCCTTCAGAAAGCACTTTAAAAAATTTGCAGTCTCTTCTCCTTCAAAACCAACTGGGAAATTTCATATACTACATAAAATGGTTGGCTCACCACTCTTAAATGTGAAAAGTAATTTAACATTAGGGAGGTTGAAAAGGACTGAGTTTAAGGGTTTGCACTGTGGAAGGTGGAGAAGAGAGGAAAGGCCGTACAGCCATAGAACAGTTGATTGGAGCTCAAAAAGAAGGAACTTACGATTGTTCTGCCAGAATCAATCTTGTACTAAAACGGAGGGACAGACAAATGCAGAGACATCACTCAATGGAAAAAGCACAGTAGGTAACCAGTGGGCCTCGCCCCCGGAACCCAGAGTCACCTTTGCTAAAAAAAGGGTGGCGGTACATGACTTCAGAACACATGCTAGTTTAAAGAGTAAATTTAAGTCAGAAGCAAAGGAAAATGGAACAGGGTGTGGCCAGATTGACTCTGAAAAGGAACAAACACTAGAAAGTGTATCTTCCCATAATTGGAAGTCAAAAACTTTAAAAGACTGTAGAATATTCTTGAGGAAGATCAACTGTCTTGAACACAGAAATACTTTTAAGCTAAATACAATAATTTATTCTCCTGAATCTGTTGACAGTGGAGGTAATCAGGCACAACCAGAAGAATCAAAGCGTTTTAGTTTAAGGTCCCATTCCGAAAGGCAAAATTCCCTTAAAAAGCAAAATGAAGAAAGAGAAAATCCCAAAGCAAATAGTTCTGCAAGTGATAGATTGATTGATGAACTTAACAGTAGTCAGTTAAGTAAGCATGTTAACTTTGACAAGAATCCCAATAATGCTGAGGCTGTTAGCAAATTAAGCAAAAGAAAAAGGCCACCATGGAAGACCACAGAAATGTCAGCAAAAAGACATAAACAACAGTCTTGCAACAGTGGACAAATGGCAAACTATTGTACAAAATCCCAAGTGGGTAAGTTTTTCTCTCCTTAATTTTAAAGTTTCATTGTAGGTGCCTTGAGTAAAACATAAGCTAGTAGGTAGAAAAGGAACAGCTAATCTGGTTCTAATTTATTTCTAAAATATTTGAGCAGCTTCATTTCCTGGCACCTAGTATGAAACTGGTCAGATTAGTGCACTTAACCGCTAAGTCTCTGGCATTCAAACACAGCAAATACATTTAGAAGAGACACAAAGGGGTTGTGAAAATAGGCCATGAATATATTTGATAGGTGACTGTAAACAGCTAACTAAAAATTCACCATTGCAGACTAATACTTGCTTATTCTCCTCAAAAATACCAACTATGAGAATATACAGAAAACAGCTAAGGCTGTCTCATTTAGAGACATTATAATCCTAAGGTGTAAATCTTCATTAAACTGTTACTCTATTTGATAGTTTTTTGAAAACATACTGCAAGACTGCTTATTTAGAAGGTGGTATACTAATTTTTTTTCAATGATCAACAAGTATATTAGGTGGGCTTCTATGAATCAGAGCTCACTTGTGCAGATATAAAGAGGAGAATTCCTTTATGTAGCTGAGCAAGTCACTGTTAGGGTCATTTCAAATTGAGAATGGAACCAGAAATTAAGTGGTAGTGATGTACCTTCTTAAGATACACTGACATAGCTTCAGTACCCCAGGGAGATTATTGCCCTTTGAATGTAGTGATGATATGAGCATGGTAGTTGCCTGGATAGCAGTTTTCCATCTGCTTATTTGGTACATACTGAACAGTGTGGGATGTTAGGAGACTTTACAGATTCTGTCTTCACCATGAAAGAATGCCAAGTTATATATTTAGAAAGAAGAATTTTTACATTTGTATAACTTAGGAAAATCTTTGGGAACTTAGGGAAGTATTAGTGACTTACTAGAGTCAATAACATCAGGTCTCATTAAAACAGTAAACACAGTAATTAGGTTGAAAAGTTTTATATAGGCTTTATGTGCACCCCCACCCCGAGTTCAGTTAACTGAATAATTTTAACATGCATAATCCACTATTGTGTAACATATAATGATTAAAATTTCAACTATCTGGCATGAAATGACTAAATGCGTAAAGGAGATGAGAGTATAATCTCCATTACAAAAGGTGAATGGAAACTATAAAGAATTACTTACTTGTGATTCTCAAGAAGGCTAAAAATAATATGAGATGTTTTGTCAGGAAAATACCTAATAGCAAAATTTTAAGCTTATAATTCACCTAAAATATGTATACGAGTTTCACGAAGAATAAAATATAGTTTTATTTTACATCTGTTTCATTTTCATCTCATGCTGTTACAGATTTTTCAAAAGTAATTTGGATTAATTCATTTTACAACAGAACTGTATTTTATCCTTGAAGCTTCTTACCAATTATATTTTCCCAACAGTCGAACAGTTTTACTTTAATATTATTCCTCACCCTGCTAAATGTAAGATTACTAAAATAGAAAGATGAATAGATTAAAACATTACTTTTGCAAATTAATTTTAAAATCTTTTGTGGGTATTTTAAAAATTAGCAACATATAAAGAACTGTTTTTCACCTTTTCCATTTTAAAATTTGCTGTTTGCTGTTCTGCTTGAAGTTTATTCATCTTTACTGATAACTTTCCTTCTTTATTTTTAACATTTTTTAAATCAACAAGATTATTATTTTTACAGTTATATTTATAAGAATATTTGTTATGTTTATGTGATTTTTAAATGTTTCTTACAGTGTTGTTGTGTTTTTTCCTCTCATTATTTTTGGTAGTCCATGCTTCTTTTTGCCTTTTTGGAAGTAACACTAAAACTCATCATTAGTTTTATATGTGTTTTTGTTTTCCATAAATAATTAGTGACTGAAGACGTAAGACTGTTAACTACAGGACTTTTCTAGATAAATTGTGAGGACAGTGTATATTATAATATTATAAATTTCGGAATATTTTTATTGGTGGAAAATATTTGTTTCTATCATGAATATCTTGCCTTTGTACATATTAACTGTCTAAATGTGATTTAAAACGTAAGATTTCACTGTGTTTGCTGTACTCTGTGTTTACTGTAACCGGGAAGGAAGGCAGTGCAGGTCTATGCTATTGCATCCTCCTTCTGAAGGAATGGCTACAGTATGTTCTTAGTGTGGAAGGTCTAGGAAGTTCCAGTTCAAAGTGAGAAAATATGTAACATTCATATAAAGTTGTTGTGTATTATAAGCAGGATACTTCATGTTCAAAGGAAACAGTGATTGATGCCACAGGTTTTACTCTTAGGAAGCATAGAAAAGTAAACACTTACTGAAGGCTGAGTAGTGTGACCAGGGAGAATTACCTGCAGGAATGTAAAGGAGGGATAGAGAATTTCAGATTTATCCAACAATGTTGCTTATATAGTGAGAATTGTAAGAATCTCAAGTACTAGATGCTGACAAGTGAAAGGAGGGGTTCAAGTAGAAGAAATTATGTGCAGAAAATGTAGGCAATAAAGCTGGTTCATTTGGGACACTGAGTAATTTGTCAGAGCTAAGGTACAAAATAGAAAACTCTGCAGTGGTCAGTTGGAGGTATAAAATCTCAGGAGACAGACTCACTGTTCAAATGCTGAGGCAACATGGACTAATTGGGGTAGGGGTGTCTAAGCACTAATAAAAAAGTAGGAAAGATAAATTTTACAGAAGTCTATGAAATAAAATCATGTCTTTTTTTTTTTTTTTTTTCTCTTATATAATACATCCCAACTGCAGTTTCCCCTCTTCTGACTCCTCCTGGTCTCCTCCCACCTCCTTTCTGACTTTCTTTGAAAGGTCCACTCCTCCACTTCCCTTCAAAAAGAAAAAAAAAAAAGTGCAGGCCTCTCAAAGACATCAAGCAAACACAGCATAACAAGTTACAGTCAGACCAGGCACAAACACTCATATCAAGGCTGGACAAGGGAACCCTCCTTGTAGGAGGAAAATGGTCCCAAGTTCAGCCAAGAGAGTCAGCAGCAGCCCCACTCCCACTGTTAGGAGTCCCACAGGAACACCAAGCTACAGGACCATAACATATGCAGAGGACCTAGCTCAGACCCATACAAGGTTCGTGATTGTCACTTCAGTCTCTGTGAAAGTCAGTGTCTTAATACAATAGGGGAATGAAAGGAAACATCCAGAATGTTGCCCTGAGCATCAAGAACATTTCAGGGGGGGGTGGTTTTAGTTTAAGGGTTTAAATGAAGTTAGTGGGATATCTAAAAAAGATGTTAATGAAGCAGATAGGTGGTGTGAGTCCTGTACAGAGATGAGACTTGAACTGCGGCAAGTCACAAAAATCACTGGATTAGGAGAGATTCCTCAGTGTAAGATTGCAGGGTCCTAGGATCCCAGAGTCGCCAGGATGCAAGAAATAGGTGTGCATGAAAACAGATTGATAGAAGTAGTCAAAGGATAAGAGAAGTGGGCAGAGACTGGAGGAAAATGTCTTAAGAAAGCCATGTGCTTCAGTCATGATGAGCATTGAGGTGGTTCCAGTAAATGCAGCAAGAGGTCATCATGGTGAGGGAGGGAACACTTGTGTGGACAGATAGTCATAAAAGCCAGCTTCAATGCCAGATGCTAAGTGGTCAAAGAGAAAGTAAAAAAAGAAAAGACTGCAAAAAAGAAAAAGAAGCAGTTGTGAGTGGTTGAGGTAGAAAGACAGGTGTGAGGTAGAAAGCAGCTGTGAGGTAGAAAGGCAGGTGGCATCTACTGAAGTAAGGTGAACTTTAAAAATGTCTAATTGTACTATTTCTCTTAAAACAAAGTGGGGAAATAATACGTCGGAATACAAGTCAGTAATCCATGGAGGGAAATCTTAAAATACTCAAGTTTATGTTTTTATGAATCAAGAGGTAATCTGTCTAGGAAACAGCTTAGTCAGTAAAGTATCTACTCTGTAAGCATGAGGACATGAATTTAGAGCCCCAGACTCCATGTTAACTCTGGACACAGATGCACACATCTGTACCTAAGAATTAAGAAGGCAGAGAAGGGTGAATGAGGAGCTCATTGGACTCCTGTCGGACTAGCCAGATTATGTTCCGGTTTCAATGAGAGATGCAGTCTCAGAAAATAAGGTGAAAAGCTGTCAGAAGGTACCCAGTGTGGACCTCTACTGTCACATGCATGTGCACAAGCATGTACACTCACCCACATCCACATGCACATACTACACAAACATGTACATAACACACACATATCCACAGACGATGTACTCTTAAGAAGTGTGGTAAGATTAGGGAACATGAGGTTTGATTAGCTGTCTCCAGATATATAGAACTGAATAGTGATGTATTTTTATCTCAGCTGCCAGAGTGTAAATGAGAAGGCTAAAGAGATCGGTCCAGTGTCATCAACATTCTGTGGACTGTAAGGAACCACATGATCAAACTGAATTACTGCCACTCTTCTAAAAGCATAAAATAGATGTGAGAGTTGGGTAAGGAAATGAGCATTTGATGAGATGTAGTTTCTGTGTGTAATACAGTGCTAGAGCTTGAACGCTGGGCCACATACAGGACAGACACACTACCACTGAGCTACACTGGACCACGCACAGGATAGACACACTACCACTGAGCTATAGCTCCCACATTAAAATGGGGTGAAGACTGTAATTACCAAAAAGTAGTAATACAGACAATTGTTAATGTCCATGTTTCTCAAGTCCAGAGCAAACATACCTGCCCCTAATTGGTAAATATCTGGGTATACATACACTAACTTTGGATATATGTGAGGAACTTGGAAAAACTATACCTCCTATGGACTTGAAAATACTATAGACTCATTTAACTCATCCTAAAATGTTAATATTCTTCTATAAATATTCAAGAATTTGGATTGTCACATAACTTTTAAAATATTCAATTTATCAGTTTCTATTTAGTCTTCTGTCCTGAGAAAGTGACTGAAATTTTTCATGTATTTTATGTTCTGAATGCTGCTTTTTACAAAAGTCTACTACTCCTGTGTGGTTTTTAAATGATAGACCCCTTGAGCTACCTGAGACCAGGGCTGAAACCGTAACCCACCCTCTCTCATCCCCTTAGAACATTCATTCACTTTGATATTTGAACACAAGATGTTCTATCAGATTCGTGGGGCTGAGGTACATCATTACAGGGTAGTATTAGACATTATTATAGTTTATATTATTCACCATCATAATTGTCACTTAATGGAAAAACTCTTAGGTTCAGAATGGATTATTCTAACTTTAATTTTGGTGGAGAAGTATTCCTACATGGCTCAATCATGTAAACTGCAGTTTCTGTACACACTTCCAAAGGTAGCTTCCGGGGAACATCAGCTTCGATGACACTCTTACGACCTGTGGCTGGAGCGGATCGTTTGTCCTCTTGTTCCCCTTAGGCACAGCTCCTTCTCAGCATGTTAAATTGCATTCCCTAAACTTTTTCTGTCACTTTTTCTATCCATACTTGAAAGTACTACCTTATAGAGTTTTCTGATAAGAGTTTCAGAAAAGAACGTGACTGTAAAGATAAGTTATGTGCTGTATTTAACCCTGTTCTGCACAAAATAAAAAAGTCCAATGGCAAGGCCTTTGTAACATGCCACAGTAAAGGAATGCTGTGACAAATACCACCAAGAGCAAGGTAACCACATTCTAGTGCCTGATTTTGCTTTTTAGATGTTAGCTCAGATGACTGTACTATTTCATTTTTGATAGGTTATAGCTAGAAAACATAAATTTATGGCTAGTTAAAAAAAATCAAAATGATTTTTGTTCATTCCCAACTCTGCAGCTACATCTCCCAACAACAGTTGCTTTAGCTCTGTGGTTGTGTCACAAAGCCGTGTGCATCCTTATCCAGCCACATGGTGCGTCAGGCACCGTGGACACCAGGTTTTTGGTTTTTTTTTTTTTTTTTTTCCATTTTATAGATCTGTATTCTCTCCCTTCAGATTGTTAGTGCTGTTTTTCTAGCTGAGGTAAGTTCAACGGTTATCCTCTTCCTCTTTGATGGCCAGCTGCTAACATCTGTTCGAAGCTAATTTCATAAGCCACATCTGCCACAAATGTTCTTGTTGCCTCAACATGCCTAAGTAATATCTGCCTTTTGTGTTTCTTTCTTGCCTTTTTGTTTGTAGTTTGTTTTAGTTTAACTTTCTTGAGACAGAAATGTTGTATTACACAGGCTAAGTTGAAATCCTGCCCATGAAGTGGCTGTCTTCAAAACATGGTCATTGAACCACTCCATGTTTGTTTCTTCACTTAAGAATTCAGTATTTGAACTGTAGACATGACTCAACGGTAAAATGCACTGGCTGCTCTGCCAGAGCACCCACAATTCCCAGCACACATGAAAGCTCACAACCAGTTCTAACCGCATTCCCAGGATCTGACACACTCTCCTGCTCTCTGCTGGCACTGCATTCATGTGATGTACACACATGCATTCAGGCAAACACCCATACACTAAAATAACTAAAATTCCCTCCAAAGAGAAGAGAGGGGCGGAGGAGAGGAAGAGAAAGAAAGGGAAGGCAGGCAGGCAGGCAGGCAGGCAGGCAGGCAGGCAACCCGAATTCAAGGGGCGTTCCTAGGGCTCCCTGTGCTCAATAGCTTGACTTTTTCTACTCTGATCTAAGAGTAGCAGCAGTAAAAACAAAGAACTCGGAGCTCTTTGTCCAGCTCTCCTACATCCTGGTTCTTTCCCTTACATTTTCTAGACCATAAAGTTTTCTTCACTGCCTCTGATCATCCTAGTATCACACTACCACCTGCAAAAAAAGCCAAAACATGGTGTCCAAATGATTTTTTTTTGCCCCCTCCATTTTTTTTCTGTTTAGTTTAATTTTCTGCCAAATATTGACTTCCTCCTCATGGTTCTAGGCAACACTGGGAAGTTCATTGTTTATGTTGTTTCTCTGATAGAAGAATGTAGAAAATCTTGGCCCTTGGAAAACTAAGGATGAGCCCAAGTTTGAGGCCAGGCCGGGCTACATAGCAAACTCAAGACACAGTCTCAAAAACAAGTTTATCTTCTATATGCTTCTATATGGTTTAGGCTTAGTCTCCCCCCTCCTCCCAATTTGTTAATATCTGCCTTTTACTAAGCCACTTATATTTCATGTTATTATTAATATGATCAGTTTAAATCAGCTGAAACATTTGCTTCCTATTCTAGCCTAGTATTTTTCCCTTCAGGGTCCATATATTTTAATAGTCTATTTAGTCTCTTAATTCACTCTTTTAAAAAATGGTTGCTATATACTTGGCCTGTTGACACAAGCTTGTAAGCTCAACTACTTGAGAGGCAGAGGCAAAAGGATCCCAAGTTTAAGGTCTTCCTGGATAATTCAGTGATGCTCTGTCCCGTAAAGTTTAAAAGCAAGCTGGGGATATATCGTAGAATACATGGGTGACACCCTACACTGCATCACCAGGGCCACAAATAAAACATAAAATGGAGCTATTAGATTTACACTATCATTCTATCACCTTCAAATATTATACTACTTCATGAATAATAAATTTTATTACTTTCCACTTCCTTCCCCAAGTATTTGTGCTGTTGCTGTCATATATTTTATATCTATAAATATATAAATTATACAAATACTATTTCTACAATACTAATTTCATTATTCCTTTTTTTTTTCATTAAACAATGTTGCATTTTCTATTGCTATAACAATATACCTGAGGTGGACACTTTATAAAAGAGCAAGTTTATCTGGTCTTGACTGAAAGCTAGAGATCAAGAAGCCCCCACTGTTTAGACTTTGTCAAGGGCCCCAAAATCAGAGGCAGAAAGTGCAATGACTTCCTAGGACAGGAGGGTCTTGTAAAAAGACAACACAAGTCCCTTTTGAGAATAGGGTTCACCCACTGGGCAACACGGCTTGAGGTTCTACCACCTCCAATATCATGGCACCTCAAAAAATGTGAACCCTTGGGGGACATACAAGCCACATCCAGTCTGAAGTGCATAGTCATCTTCCAAGCACATTTTTAAAAAATTTTTTTCCCCACAAATTTTTAGTTTGTGCTTCTTTTTTTTTTTTTAACAAACCAGTATTTCTGTCTAAAATCATTTCATTCTTCCTGAATGTTTTTTCTGAGTCTCCAGTAGTGCAGTTCTGCTGTGGGCTATTTTCCCTCAACCTTTTCTTTTTATGTGACATTCCTTTTCAGAGGGTACCTTGTGAGCTGGGCAAGGAGATAGACGCCTATAATCCAACTTACTTGTTCAAGGCCACCCTGAGCTACTTGGACCTTTAATAAAACAGGTGCTGGGGGTATTGCTCAGTGGTAGAGCCCTTGCTGAGTATGTGTAAGGCCTAGAGTTTGATCCCAAACACTGCACATTACTTTTTTTCATTAACATAGATTTCAAATTTTAGTCTTTTAAAGGTGATTTTTACCTTGCTGCTCCTGAAATTACATCTGTGTCTCTGGTTAATTTTATCTCTTGCATGTTGTTTCCCCTATAATAGCAGTTTGATCATGAAGATTCTTAGCATTATTCACAATTTCCTCTTAGTATTTGTTAAGCAGCTTGAATATGTGAGTTTCGTCATTTATAGGCATTGTTTTTTCAATAAGTATCCATCTATCTTTACTTCTGTGATGTGTGTCATATGTATTCTGCCCATGTCAGATACTAATTTTAGTAGTTGCCTCTGTTTTCTCTCTTCCACTGTGTACATGTATTGTTCATGTATTTTTCTCTGTCATAGACAATTCTTAGTTAATTGTCTAGTCTGTTGTCAGTACCACCCAGAATGTTTCCCACTTCATGGATTATGTGTTGCATGTACTTCTTATGGTCCTGCTTTAAACTCCAGGAGGACTGCACTGCCAACTTCAGCCTGAAAAATACTGGATCTGCGGATGAAAAACTCAGACATCACACACACACACACACACACACAGAGAGAGAGAGAGAGAGAGAGAGAGAGAGAGAGAGAGAGAGAGAGAGAGAGAGAGAGAGAGAACAAGCTAGCTCAATTTCAATCTGCCTTATTGGCTCAATTGTTGGGAGCTCCTACTCTCTCATGGCTAAGGTACCCTTCCCAATACTCTTAACTCAGCACCTCTTAATCTGCCCCTGGTTTAGTGGCCCATTTACTTTCTCCTTGTTCAACAACCCCAAACTGCCCTCCCTCCGCTTAGTTGCATTTCTAATCTCCCACCTGGGGAAGCAGCCCATGGCCACTCACCTAATACTTCACATGGTCACCTTTTCAAAGCATGGCCAACCCCCCTTCCTCTTCCAGTCTTCCTCAGAATGCCTGAGGGGACCTGGAAGTCCCACCTTTTTTCTTCCACCCAGCAGTTGGCCCTGTCATCTTTATTGTTCAATCAAGAATTGGGGAACAGGACGTTAGCATCAGAATCACCCACCTCCCACAATTATGTCCCTCACCTCCAGTTCAGACTTGCTGTTTGTGCTCATCATTTCCCGCTGTATTCTCCATTTGAACTTACAGAACTTGTCAGTACCTGTATTGTCATCCTTTTGTGCTAACTTTGTAATTTGTATTATCTGTCCCTATAGAGTGAATTATGTGTTGTTAGAAATCATATTTTCCTGTTTTCATGCCTACTAACATGTATAAAATGTGAGGCACTGTGAGCTTTAGGTTGTTTTGCACTGGGTTTTTCATGATACTTTACATGTTTTGGACTCTTACTGATAAATGCTTTAATCCTTCCAAGTCATCTTTAAGCATTACTAGGAAAAGCCAGAGCAACTGTTATTCTACAACAGCAGTAGTCACTAAGGGATGATTTTGCTCCACAGATGATAATTGTTGTCACATTTAGAGGGTGCTGTGGGCATCAGCAGGTAGAGGCCAGAGATGTGGTTAAACATCTTACAGTGATAGGCTGACCCTTCCCAATAAAGAATTATGTGGCTCCCAAATGCTATGATTACAAAGTTGTCCATCTGAGCAATCTTAACACTCATGTGAAGAATCTTAGGAGACCCAAGTTTGATAAGTGGGGTCGAATATTATATCCATACCTGGATGACTCATAGTTTTCAAAGCCTTGGAAAAGACTCATGCCTTGTTCTTCACATCACATGTGTCTAAACACCTAGGAATACCCTGTTGTAGTTCTGGGGTATAAACTAGTAAATATTCCTGTTCCTGAAAATTTTCTCTCAGCAGCTCTCAGCTGTCTCCTGTACTCTCAACTATCTGCCTCCTGGGTTCCTCTCAGTCATGCAGCCTGGAAATCTGCCAGATGTCAAGCCAGTTGTCTTCATTCAGCAATCCCTGCCCTGCCCTGCCCTGCCCCCTGCCCTGCCCCCTGCCCCGTGCCCCCTGCCCTGCCCCATGCCCTGCCCCATGCCCTGCCCTGCCCTGCCCTGCCCTGCCCATTTTAATTTTGGGTTTAAGCTGTTTTGGAGAAAGAAGGCAAATCTGGTTCCTATTACTTTATTGTGCCCAAAGCAGATATCCCAAATTTATTCTTTCAATAAGCATTTGTCCAGATTTTATGTGCTAGCTACCTGAAAGAAATGGTGAACAAAACAGCAAGGCTCTCCTACTCTCCTTACACTCTAATGGAAGGGCAAATACAGACCAGGAAGCAGTGATAAGCTGTGTTGAAGACGCTGAACTCTAGAATGAATTGCTTAGGGGACAACTGGGTTGAGAGAGAAGGAAATGTTTTGTGACACTGGGGGTTAAGATAGCACTTAAAAACACAACAGAACAGGGAAGGATCTTGAAGGAGAACTTGGAGAGTTGAGAAGCAAACAAAGCCTGGAACTCACCTTTGAGAATCCCAACCTTCATTTTCCAGATAAAGTGGCTTGCAGTGGGAAAGGCAGTAATGTGTCTGGTCTTAAAGGCCTAAAACTGTTTCAGGAAGGAAGATGGGGTAGCTTTGTCTGCTTGGGTTGACACAAATACTACAAACTTACTGTTTAAACAACCATTTGCTTTCAGTTCTGGAGGCTGGGGACCCACAAGTACCAGCAGGATTTGGTTTCTGGTGACTGTTTCCTGGATTACATAATAGCAGCCTTCTGTGCTCTTACATTGCAAAGAAGACTGGTATCTCTTCCTCAAGGACAGATACTAATCTACTCTGTACAACTCTGACTTATCTTAATTACTTTCCAAAGGCCCTATCCCTGAATTGGAGACATAGCAGGGACCAACAGTATTGAATGGTGAGAAAACAAAATGAGACTTAAAGATGGGACTCGTCAGTGTGATCATCAGGGAGTGACTTGAGTAAGAAGTACTATTTTCATGAAGTATTGGAAGCCAGATAGGTTTATTTACTGAAGACATGAGGAGACTGTAAAACCAAGTACAGGATTATTCATTTAAGGCACCTAGGTCTAAAGGATTAACAAAGAACATGATTTATGGTAAATTCTTGTTTGAGGTTAAAACTGCACTGATTCAAACCTTTGTGGTAAGCATCCGATTAACAAACGATCTTTTATGAAAAACCCAAGAGCACTGACACTCCCTCCCACTAACACTCAACCCCAAGCATTTACTTTACTCATGAATCTGGTTGGCAAATGCAAAGCCAATGTTTTGATTTTGTTTTTGTTCCCTCACTACTGGCTCATCTCTCTGGTACATAAGACTTTCTCACCCTCCCAGTAGGTTTACCTATCAGTTGCTATCACCGTTACCAATAAACCACTTGACAGCAGCCACATTGGTGATTTGGTTATAGGGAAAGCAAAAGGGTGAATTTAGAAACAGGTAAAGAAATTAAGCTGTGAGGCCATTTAGTTTGCCATAAAAGAAACAATATTAGGGTCACTAGTAACCCCTGAGAAAGCAGATGGGAACAGAGTCATGGCAGAACCTCAAGCTAGTATTATTTTAAACCCCCAAACACCAAGTCTAATTTGTGCTAGCCATGTACTGCTGGGTATGGGGCCATCTACTGGAAAGCACAGTTGCTCTATCAGAAGCCATCAACTATCCATAGGACCTCAGTTATATGTAGGGATTCATGATTTTGTTGTTGTTGTTGTATCCAGCCACACTTAATCTCCTAGGCTTTGCCAGAGATCCCTAGACTGTGGAAACAGTGTCCCAGTGTCTGGGATCAAATGATTTATATGGGGGCTATAACCTCAGAACAAACATTTTTGTAACAAAGATTAACCGTAACAAAGACCTGGTCTTTGTCTAGGAGGCTAACTCTGGCATGGTTTCAACTCAGCCGGAGGGTCCTGGAAGCAGATGGGCAGTAGCTGTAGTTGGATACTCATGGAGTCCAGAAGAAATGTTTCTAGCAGAGGATGGGGGACAGAAGTGGTCCCCATGTGTCCAGAAAAGACCTGGGCCACCACCAGGGTACTCAACTTCTGGGTTCAGCACTATCTGATAGTTATTTCTCTGCCAGTGAAATGAGCCAATTCAAGCCAGATTAGATTATATTAAATGCAGATTTATTAGGAAGCTGCTCTTGGGTGATGCCTTAATTAGGGTTTCTATTCTTGCACAAGCATCCTGACCAAGAAGCAAGCTGAAGAGGAAAGGGTTTATTTGGCTTACACTTCCACATTGCCATTCAACACCAAAGGCAGTCAGGACTGGAACGCAAGCAGGTCAGGAAGCAGGAGCTGATGCAGAGCCCATGGAGGGATGTTACTGGCTTGCTCAGCTTCCTTTCTTATAGAACAAAAACTACCAGCCCAGGGATGGCTCCACCCACAATGGTCTAGCCCCTCCCCCCTTGATCACTAATTGAGAAAATGCCTTACAGCTGGATCTCATGGAGGCATTTCCTTAAGGGAGACTCCTTTCTCTATGATAACCTCCAGCTTGTGTTAAAGCTGACACTCAAAACCACCCGGTACAGGTGAGTTCACTGGCCCCAGGGAAGGAGCCCAGAGAAGTTACCATAGGAAGGGAGAAAATGAAGAGGGGAAAGAGAAAGGAAGAGAGTGTGCACATGGAGATAGAGCAAGTGCAGGGGGAGACCAATTGTCTGGATTATATAGAGATGAGACTCTGATGGAAGGGAAGCCCAAACCCCTGGGCTGAAAACAGGGTTGTGGGCAGGGTATGCCAGGTAGGGACTGAGGGATGCTGGGAGAACTTGGAAGCCAGGTCTGCTTTGATACGTAAGATATCCACCTCAGTCTGAAAGCAAACATGAAGCACTTCCCCTCCATGCTACCATGCTGACAGGCTTGATCTTGTGTGCAAAACACACAGGGCGTACTGCAGTCTTGTCATGCCCAGAAGATGCTGTTGACTATGATCCTCCCCAACCTCTGGCTTAAAATTCATCCCCCTCCACTTTCATGATGCCTGCTGACCATTACAGAGGTAAAAGGTGATATAGATGCCCCATATGTGGCTCAACACTCAGCAGACAGCTATTTTTTGCAGTTTAACTAGTTACAGATTTCTGCTAATCACTGTCCACAAAGTGACATTTCTGATGTGGTCTGAGAGCTGCAATAATCAAAAGGTATAAAGGTAAAAATTTGGAAAGCAGTTTGATATTATATCCACTTACCAGAACAATAGTAGGTTTACCCATAGGTCATGCTGAGCTACCTAACCATGGATTCTTGACACAATTCATAGAAACAGACATGTTTCCTCCTACTGATTAAGCCTTAAATCCAATCAGCAAATCCATAATATATGTGACATGACTGTATCCATGTGCATACCCTGCCACACCAGTCACTGCATTTCACAGGGTCACAGTTGGGCAAAACTGTTGATAACTACCCACCACTACCACTACTACCCTGCTGTGCCTTACATTCCAGTAAGAGCAAGCCATCAAGAAGGAAGCTTCGTGGTCAGTGCCAAGTTGATTTCTCCATGTCCTGTGGCCAATATGCAGTCTTCAGCAATGTTTATGGTCTTACCAACCAAGTTCTGGTGGGCAACCAAGGGCAATGACAATAATGTACATGATTTCAGAGGAGGGGAGGGGTAGTTTAGAACACCTCTTAGCAACAGCTTCAGGGGGGAACATCCCACACTGGCACTGGGTTTTTATTTGGCAGCCATGCCTCTAAGAACATACTCCCTATGCAGGGTAACACCAATTCAAATGATATGAACATGAGTATATGTACTTATAAAGTAATAGGTTTCCATAAGTCTTTTTAAAAGGTCTTTAGTATTGCTTATCCTCACTACCACCACCAACAACAACAACAACCTACCCTCCAAACCCTCTTCTCATCTTTCTCTTGATAACACCTATGTTCTTCTAGGCCCCCACCTTTAAGACCCTTCCCCCTGCACTAATATTCTTTCTAGTTTCTCCAGTCCTAGAAGTACTCCAAATTAAATACAGAAATCCATAAATTTGACAGTAACATCCACATTAGTGCCTTTCTGGGTCTGTTACTTCACTTAGCAGAAAAGAAAACTAGTACTTTATTCTAGATTTCTCATGAATTTCTTTACTATTGGTACCCACTTTTGAAGTATTGTGTTATATAAACACAAATCAAGAATTTATGATTTATTCAAGTTTTAGAAATATCTTTCAAATTTTCAAATATAAAGGTGACACCTAGCCTCTCATTCTAGTAAACCATAGTACTGATACTAAACAAGTACTTGTATAAGCATTAATCTCTTCTAATTAATCTAAGCATGGTTCAGTCACCTCCCACCTCCTAAAAGTCCTGTCATCTTTTTTCTTCTTTAACTATCAACACTTTGTAATTTCTCAGTGCCATTTCAGTGGAAATTTGTACTTGAAATTAGGACATTAAAGAAAAAAATACTATAATCTTTTTCAGTATGCCAATCAAGAAACCTTACTCAAATTAGTATTCATAGTCACACTGGCAATCCCAAGTATACAGCTTAGATCTTATGTCTCTCTTCTATTTGATTCCCCTTTAGCCTCCTTGTATTCCCTTACCACACAAATTAAACCTTACCTAAAGACATAACAGAAACAGATGACACATGAATTGACCATATTTTTACCATGAGAGAAAACACTTGCACCCTTTGATTTTAACAGGAGTAACATCAGTTCACATTTATTATTCTGTATATAGTCAGTGGCCCAGAAATTTTACATCCATTCTGTGCTTGATGTAAGTACACTTAGTCATCCCATTAAGCGGACAGATGAAACAGTGTGCACTCAGCTAAGCATGGGATCAGAACTGGAGTCCTAAATTCCTTTGCCTAAATGAAGATCTTCCTCCTTGAAGACCTTTCTCAAATGTGTCTTACCTTAGCCTTCCCACTCTGCTGGCATTAGCTTGTTTCTCTGGTCCTTAATGTATTACAGTTTTGTTTTATTTTTCTGGTAATTCATGAATACCTTCTCTCCTTGTGTCCTTCCCAAACTCTGAAGAAAGACCCCACAGGTTTTACATTCCTAATATACTAGATCTTGGTTAAAGTTTGAAAGTCACCATATAGATCAGCTGGTGAGCATATGCAGGCTCCTCATGGAACGGAAAAGCTTTGCTTTGTGCTACCTACCAAAATCATACTCCAGCACACCAAAAGTCCTTCACTTGATTAACTGCTTAGTAAATCAGAAATGTGAGACTGCACATCTTGACAACTTTATATTTGGATAAATTCATGGATACAGTAAACTATAGACTCAAGCTTGGCCACATTAAGTATTTAGAATATTTGTAACATTTTTAGAGCAAAGTCATTCAGTTGTCCGAAATTCATTTGTCCAGCTCAAATCTGATGCTGCCAAGCATACTACAGTCATTACATAATCCAAAAATCCAGCTTTTCTGTGCATAGTGACTTCTCACTCCTTTTAAAGAGACAGACATGGATCCCATTTCTGTCTATGCCCTAACATTTTTCTCATTTTGCAGAACTGAATCAAGCTTTGTATTTAGCTGATGCTACAAGGAAGCTTCATGTATTCAACATGGCTCTCCTATGGGACTATTGCTGCCTAATAAACCTGTATATAAGAATTGTGAGAATTAAATGGTAGCTATTAACATGAGGGGATCATGGAAGAATTAGAACTAAGGTAGTAGATAAGGTTTAGTCGATGGTGACTGGGAATGAACTACCAGAGAAAAGAGTTTTCATATAGAGCTTGCCTGGATTGTAGCAACTGTTCTAGAAATGAGATTTTCAGACATGTAGATCACATGAAAATTTACTGTTTACTGTGAGCCAGTGTCATATAACCAAAATTGCAATTTTCTGTCACACCACAGTTCTAGTCATGAGCAAGCCTAAATTAAAGTTAGATATGCTAAATTTTCTTTGTCCTTAGAATTATCAATAATCATTATTACAAGCAGTTGAAATTCCATGACCCTCAAAACACAATTACAAATGCACATACATACTCTCTAAACTGTCTTAGGACCTAAGAGATTACAAATACTGAAATAGCGTGAGATGTCTACATAACCACTTGAGAGTCCCTGTGTCTCAGTCAACTTCCAGTTAGGTTGGCTGCTTTGATGGAAGAAACCTGACTTAGAATAAGTAACTCCTCCAGTTTCCTCCTTTGACTGGAATATTCAGTGCTACACATTTTAGATGATATATAGCTCCATATTCTTTTAAAGCATTTTAAATTGCCCTTAAGCTTAAGTTGACAAGGTGTCATCTTTTTCATACAAATAAAAATAGACAAGGATACCTTAAAATATTGAAAAGAATAACATACTTATGAAAATATTACTTTACTTAGATAAATGCATCATTGTCAAAACTTAATTTGTGGCCATGACTTGTTTTTTTCTTTAGTGGTATACTTGGTATGTTAGCTGCCAGTCCACTCCCGCTGAAATATCTCTATGGCTTGCTTTACGTTCTCAGAAAGACGGATATTGCATACTTGCTTTAACTAGTAGTTCACTCACTGACACTTGCCACTCACTCACATACATCACTTGCCAAACGCAGCATGTCTTAGGTCAATCCCCAACCAGTAACACAACAAAACAGAAAACAAAAATCCTCTAATAACAAAGAAGTGGTTTCTGTAGCTAGAGAGATGATAGTTTAGCAGTAAAGGGAACATATTCCTCTCACAGAGGACCCAAATTTAAGTCAAAGTCAGGCACCTCACAAAGAACTATAACTATTTCCAGAGAGTCTGATAACCTTTTCTGAAAGGCAGCACTCACATATGCACTGTACACAAAACACATACAGAATTTAAACAAAACAAAATTCAGGTAATAAAAATACCATTTTTATTTTTCTTTAAACTAGTAGCAATCCTTATAGTAAGAAAAACACCACTGTCTCACTAACTTAAAAAAAAAAAAAAAAAAAAAAAACATGAAAAACCTAGGTACCTCAGTCTAACAAATAAACCAAATTTTTTTTTAAACTGTAACATTTCAGGTAATTGTCACTTAGATCTTTCTTCATTTGTTATTTTATTTTTTAAAAATATATTCATATTTACTAATTACATCCGGTAACTAAGCTAACTTATAATTGTTATTTTGCTAATACCTAACTATATAAATTGAAATTTTACATAATTTAAATTTCATTTTTAGTAGAAAAGGACTGTGCTTGAAGGGGGAAAAAATGACAAGCACTGAGACTGTCAGACAGTGTTGGTAAAACATAGTATAAAGAAGAAATCAAAGGGAGGAAGAACAGATGGGTGAGCAAGCAAAGAAAAGAAAAGAAGAATAATCAGCAAGCAGAATACTGATTATCCTCTAGGTGTTGCCTGTGTTCCTGTGTTGAGCTGGCCACAAGAGAAGATTGGATGGATAACTCAACACTCTCCTACCAAACAGGCCTATTTTTTTTTTTTTTTTGGTCTAGTCTTAATGATAATCAGCCTACTAGAAAACTAACAGAGGAAGCAAGAGAAGAGGAAAATGATGTTTCTAGTTCCACACCAGTTACAGTATGACATCGCTCGTATTTGTACTTTCAGACACGCGGTTTTATCACTGACAAAGAACAGTGATTTTCATTGGTTTATATCACTACCATATCTGCCTTTTCCTGAAATTAAAATGATTATTTATTGCATGTGAATGAGCTTAGAACACAGCAGGAATTAACAAATGTTCATTCTCTTAAAAGTAGTTCTAATGCTAAAGGGTTGAACCTTGCCAATAAGTTAAATGCCTTTCTTATTTAAATTAATGTAATGCAGTGATTGATGGCTTTTGTATTGAGATATCTGAGTGCACATGACAGATTTACACATGATATAGTTCATCACACTCAGTTCACTGAGACAGCTATAGAACTAGTGGTGTCAGGATGATGAACAGTTTGCTTAGTTGCTTTAGAGTACAAAAATATTCCAGAATTTTCTACAAGGTTGACAATTTGAAATTTAAACTTAAAATGCCTTACACTTTTTTTTTTACAGCATGCTACAAATGAAAACTGATGAGAAAGTGGATTTGTCTGATGGGAACCCAGCAAGCTGCCCATTGAGCCCCATTAAGATGTGCCTTAATCATCCTATTGAGTGGAACCTAACAGCAGCATCTCTAGCAAGCTGTACAGTTCATAACCAAAATCTCAAAAATGAAGAAAATTAGTCTGCAGCCCTTGCACTATCTTTATTTTTTATGTCAATATTCTTTCTCATGAAAACCAATTGATACTAAGATATTTCTAGTCTTGTGACCTGTCTTTATATTAGGACATTAGCATTAATCATTTTATTATCTTTCTGTTTTTACATACATTAAACAAGACATTGTGGGGTTTTGCAACAAAAGCAAATTTTGATGTTCTCTTTTTATCGGTGAATTTTTTAATGCCCTCAGCTTAAATATGTAATGGCCCAGTTCTATTTCTGTGCAGTTCTCACATATAGCAAATTCTGTAATTTAGAAACCTAGTATTGTAAAGATGTGTGATAATGACCTAACCCATGAACAGTTGTGTAACAGGTGGATGCTAACTACCTCGAAGCAAACTGGGAAAGGCAAAGGTATCAGTTAGGAGTGTATCTCTTCTAAAGTTATATATGTATAGAAAAAGATTGATTAGCTTATCAAATAGCATGATTTCATTCATTAAAAACAATGGGTTACCAGTTCCCTTTCTGTAACTTAACCTCTCTCATCCGTGGGCCGTAAGAGCAATGGTACAATTGCATGTTTACTCTCCAGCACATTTGTGCCTCAGTGGTAAACAAGAACACTGGTTTAGTTCACAATTTTGAATGAAAAAAAAAAAAAAGAGTATCTGTTTTTATACCTGTTGACTTTATTGTATTTTAGCAGTTTCTCCAAAGTTTACAGGGGTGTCCTGTAGAAGCAGGACAACATTCCTTAGTAATGCTGATGATGCTAGGTACACCTGCAGCCACAGCTACTGTCGAAATCTGAGTAGTAAAACTACTACTAATGGGTCGGTGCTTAAAGTCAGAGAAACTTTGGTAGTGTCTCCATGGTCATAGCTTCTTTCCTTCTGGCTGCTCTGCGCATGTCTAAATGGCACGACACTTCATTCCTAGCAGCTTTCCCTTACACCACTCTGATGTGCCATTGGAGCCCTGCTTACTTCCTATTCCCCATGAATTTACTTTAAGGCAGGGACTTAGCAAAGACTGTAACAGTAAGAAATGTGAAGCACAGGAAAAGACATAGAGCCAAGGGAGAAAGAACAACAGCGGTTTTCATTGGTTTATGTCATCACCATATCTGCCTTTTCCTTTTGCTTAATAAGCATTCTTGCTTTGTAACTCTGACTCCTTTTCTGAGTTCTATAAAGCACATGTTATGTATATAGAATAACCTTTTCGTTCTAAAAGCCAGCAATATTACCTTTCGCTCCATTTCAGAACATCTGTTAAAATAAATGGCCTCTGATAAATAAATTTAAAGAAGCAGAAGCACAATTAATAAAAATTTCATGTTAGGACATTTTTATCCAAATAAAAGGTGTTTCTCTGGGTTTGGCAGAAAAAGGACTACTTTTATACAATGCAAACTTTAAAATATATATATTTCATAACAGTGACAACTTCAAAAGATAATTGAAATTAAGTGAAGAAACTGTGCTCATAAATCAGTACATAAAGATGACTTCTTATAACTTTTATTTCCCATTAGTATTGTTTATTATTCAAGGTAGAATATATTTTGATGTGCCAAAAACCAATGTACCTTTCATGATTAATGTTTGTGTGGACACCTCCATAATCTAGAACCATTCATAAACTAGTGTTCCTATATGGAAAGATTTACAAAGAGAAATTACCCATTGAGGTAAAGTTATCAAATAAATACTCAGTATAGGAATGATGTGATTCTCAAAGCCATTGTTTAATGTAAATAAGGAGTGCTTTGGTTCATTATACTGGTCCTCAGTGGTCATAAGCAGCTTTCTGTATAACTATATGTACTTTACCCTTCAAATGCTATTTGTTTGGTGTCTGACATATTCACCTATGCTACAGCTAGTCTAAGCTTCTCAAATATAAGCTAGTGGGCTAATTATAAATCTTTCCAAAATGTCATAGTTTCATACGGTTCACCTAGGGAATCTATTTAAAAACAGGTTTCTAGGCCCACCTAACATTCTGATAACAACCAATCTGGATTCATGCAGATAGATCACACTGACACAGGCCAAAGTCATGTGGCATCATTCATGTTTCCAGAAACACAGCAAGCATTTCTGATTTTACCATAATAACTATTAAAGCAAAGATATAAGCACAACTTCAAAGGATTCTATCCTTATCAGCTCTCTTAACTTGAATCTTCATTAAGAAATTCTGAAAGGTTAAGTTTACTTTTCTGTAGCGCAGCTGTTTTTGCTCGTCTGGGTAATCTCATCTTCATTTCTGATGGTGGTTCATGATCACTAAATAGATGTTAAAAACACATTCATTTAGATATAAGCTTTAAAAATCAGAATATTTATAAATAAAACTTTTGGTTTCTGACATTCCAATATTGTGTAATAGATAGCCTGAGTCTAATAACTAAGCTTAAAACTAAAATTTCAAGCAATAACCAAAAAACAATGGCTGGATGGCTGTCCTGCCAAGTGAATCAGAAAACCTAACTAGTCTGGTCATTTTAATCTACTGGTAAAACCTGGTGTCATACATATAGGAAAAGAAGCAAAACACCAAGCTTTTACAGTGAACCTTGTAACTACATAGGGACCATATAATTGTCCTAAAGGATTTAGAATTCAAGTGGGGGGGGGGGAAATTACTATGTTATCTTAGTATATTACTAAAACATTGTAAAGTCCGCCCAAAAGCACTTTAACCAAGACTTAATCTAAGAAAGTATGCAGGGTCCAATACCAATGACTAAACAAATATAAGACAGCTACAAACTTTTCAAGCTCAACCATGGCTTGACAGTGACTGAAAAAAAAAAAAAAAACTATTAACAGGAACCACTAGTACATTAAAGTTATAAGCAGAATTATAACTGAAAGAATCCAAATTTTATCTCTATCAAGATAAGAGTCATGTATATGAGATCATTAAACAGAATACATGGAAATACATGAGAATACATGGAAACTCTTGTCTCAATATAAAGAGAATATATTAAACTACTAAAGCCGATGCCAACTAATAAAAATATACACTTCTTCATAAGTCCAATGTTCTAAATAATTTTAGACTATTTACCAAGATCACAGGTAAATTATGGTTTTTTACTATCTTGTAGTATATAAAGTTTCTCACAAGAAAATTACAATATTCTACTTCTGAGCAAAATGAAACTGATTGGCATCTTCTATGTCTTATAGAAATACATGACATACCTTTCAGAATCAGTCCCAGCAGCCTGGCGTTTCCTGTTGGTCTTAGATGAAACTGGCGCTTTTCTTCGTCCTTAAAGACAGTATAATTTACTGGCAAAATTTTTAATGGTTTCGTGTTTCCAAATCTAGTTTCCAAGCCATCTAAATCTTTTACTTTCAGCACAATAATCTTTTTCAACACATTTCCTAATACCTATCTACTCTGATGCTCTCAATACAGAGTGGAAGGAGAAATACTAACATTTATGTAAATTTCTTTGGATGAGCACTACAAATACGTAACAAAGAGGTAAACTTTAGGTTACCACATATGGTGACAAAAACATCTCAGGCTGAGTGTGACAGCTCATTTGGTAAAGTTCTGGCTTTGTTAAGGATAGAGTTTAAGTGCCAGAACCCAAACAACAGTGAGGTGTGCTGGCACATACTTACAATCCCAGCACTGAAGGCAGAGACAAGCAGGGGCTCTGCCTAGATCCCTCGGTGGCCCTCTAGCCTAGCCTACTTGGAGAGCTCCAGACCAGTAAGAAACTCCTGTCTCAAATATAAGTAGACCCTGACTAAGCCTCCACATGAACACGTATGCACACATAAATGAATGATCACACACATATAAAACAGATTTCTCTTACAGCAGAGGTAGAGTTAATATGGAAAAATTAGCAAAAATATTACAAGGGCAAGCTCAATCAATAAACAGTTTCTAAATGAAACTGTATTGTATATATTTATCTTTGAGGCACTACATTGCTTAGCTAGTCTGGCCTCAAACTGATGGGCTCAAGCTATCCCCACACAGCCTCTAGAACAGCTGTTATTACAGCTGACATTATTGTACCTGGCTTTAAAAGAAAGTTAAACAGCAAGATACAGGTTGCTTGTAAAATACTTAAATTTATACGTAGAAAATTCAAATGTGTTCGTAAATATAATTCAAAGTTTTAAAAAAATAAAAACCTTTATTCATCAGGGTTTGCTTGTTATATTCTACAATGTTGAAAAGTAAGGACTAGGGACTGTGCTCAGTGGGTAGCGTGTTTGCCTGGCATGTACAGATCCTGGTTTGCTCAACCATGTAAATTGGAGCATGGTGATACAACACCTATATTCCTAGACTGTAATCAGAGTTCAAGGTCAAAATAGTGACTTTGAAGCTACCCTAGAATATATGAGAACCTATTCTGAAAAAAAGAGACATAATAAATTTGGCCTGCAATGTTCTTCACTTATAAGAAATAGAACGTAGCATGTATACATTAAGTTTAGACTATTAAAAAATGGAGTTTTCATACTCTATTCTGTAACTAAAAGTAATCTAATCAAAATCAATTGTTCATTTGAAAATTTACTTGAAAACTGTATATCCTATTCATTGTTATATATTTCCTCCTCATATTTTATTTGTTTTCAATAATGTATTTATCCCCAAGAAAACATCCAAAACTATGGAAGTAATTTGGAACAATATCTAGTAATTGGTGTTTAAATAACTGGTTTGTTATGAAACAATGTTATGGCCAGATTCTATTCTAGAAAAGATTAAATATACTTAGAACAGAGCCATAAAACTATTTTCAGTAATTAATATCGTGTTTGGCTCATGGGTGGGACTATTAGTGTTCTTGATGGTAGGTCTGCCTGGATGTACTTTCTTACTCTTCTGTAATAAGCATGCATTGCTTTTGTAATAAGGAATTAATAAAACAATTTAAAAAGCCTTGAATTTCAGATGTTTTTCAAAATGGTCCCCTACTATTAAACATGTATTTATTCCAGCAAATATGCTACTGTTGGATACCCCTTGGGAAATTGACTGGAAGAAAAAATGAAATTAGACAGGGAGAAGGAAGTAAAATGAAATGCAAAATCTTGAGAGGGGAAAAAATGCTCACTCACAAAAAATAATAATACTTCTAACACCAATACTACAAATACAATTCTTATTTAACTTTTTGTTTTCTTTCCTTTTTTGGTTGACACTGAGCTCTCTACATAGCCCTGGCTGTCCAAGAATTCACTCTGTAGGCCAGGCTAGCCTAAAAACTCGCAGAGATCTGCCTGCTTCTGCCTCCCAAGTGCTAGGATTAAGGATATGTACTCCATGCCTGGCAATTTAACCTATTCTTAATTTATCCCCAAAGAGCCTTTTATTGTCTATTTTTTTGTATTTTTATTCAAAAGCATATAGAACAACAATGACCCTACAATCTTCAAAAAAAGAAATACTCTCCATCATCTGAAGGAAGTAAAACAGTTATACATTCCCAAAACATTCAAAAATTTTTATTCCTAAGAAACTAAAGATAAAGAAGCTTGCAAAGTTAGTATTTTCACTTGAAAACAACTGTACTTGAAGATGCAGTCAATGCACATGTTACCTCTGTTAGTTCTTCCTTGTGTAGATTTTGATGCTTGAGTTCGTTTTACATCCCTCACAGGAGTCATATATTCTTCCATATATGGAATCATAAAAAACAAACAAACAAACAAACAGTCCTATTAGCAGCTATTGAATGGTTATAGTGAATCACCATTCCAAAGGTGTGAATACTACAAAGTAAAGGCTCGTGGCAAGACAGTAAGAAATGTACTCAAATAAATTGAAAGGTAGAATAAACACATGATTAGCTTCTATCAAGAGGATTATTAAGAAAAAGGTTTTTGTTCATTTCCGAAATTCAATCAAACAAATAGCTCAGTAAAAATAAAAATATAATTTTATAGATATTCAGGTCAATATGTATTTACCGTTTTCATTCTGAAAGACATTTGTACTTGTGTTGACATCCTGCGTTACCACACCTTGGTCTTTACTTCCGTTTCCTAACTGATTCTTAATCTTCTCCAAGGCTCTCAGACATGTCCTATCTGTTACTTGCTGGGAATGGGGGATGAGGGAAATGGAAAATAAGTAATCTTTCAAAGTTATATACCAATATCAAGTTTGAAAACATTCTTAAATTACATGAAATTCATGAACAATTATTTCAAACGAACATGCAGAATATATATTACTTAATACATACAGCTAAATTCCACCTTGATATATATAAACACAAACTACTTAAGAGTAGTAACTGCTTTACCTCTAGAATCTCATCCAGTAGAAGCAGGAGATCTTTTGTAACACTGCTACTGAGTTCTAGTGAACTCAAAGCTTTTGTATAAACCCGATTTTCTGGTAAGCATGGACTTGTTAAGATCTCATTGCAAATTTTTATAGCCAAGTTGTCATGTACTGTTAAGGCCTAAAAAAATTAAATAGAAACAGCTCTATAAAATAAAAATGCTTTCATCACAATCATACAGTTCTATATATCAAACAATATTTCTAGCAAAAGTCTCATTTGCATAGTCTCTAAACCTAAATTTAGATCTCCCTGCCTCCAAAAGAAGCTCCTTTTATTACAAGGTCCAGGTCTACCCCCTTTAGGCTTGAAGTATCATCCAGTTGTTGAAATAATCTAGGCTGATGAAAAGTGGGCCTTTTCCAAACTCACAGCACTCCCCCTAAAGGTCAGTCCACACCAAGTGACTAGTCACCCAATGCAGAGGTACCACAGAGCAGCTTATTTCAATTTTAACAAGTCAAAGAACATCTCAGTTCTGGAACTCCTTATACAATCAACTGAAACTCTTACTTACATTATCAATTCAATCCAGCCTATGACCCAGCCTACTTTGTTCACTTTCCCAAGATTTCTATGAAGTCTACTATTACTTACTTAAGACTGTAGACTTTTCTCAGATTTCACCATCTCATTTGTTTCTCAAGCTTTCCCCAAATCCTCTCACCACTTCATCTCATATAACCATAAATAAACATTAAATGAGTCTTCTTGGTAACTAAATCTTATCCTATTAACCCTTTAATACTAAGTCTTACATATACACTGCAAATAGGGCCAACTCCAGCCTTTGTATAATCATCTACATTAATTATCTTTATACGTTTTTCCTTTCTACTCAAACCACTTCTCAAATCACAAGTGAATTTTTAAAACTCAAATGGGTTTTAAAACTAGTAACACAGCCAAATCTGATGGCACACACCTATAATCCTATCTACTTAGGAGGCAGAGGTAGAACTGCAAATTCAAGGCCTGCCTGATCACCATGTCTAAAAATAAAAGGGCTGGGATATAGTTCAGCAGTAAAACAGTTGTCTAGCACCTGTAAGACCACGTAACACCCTAAAAGGCAAATAAAACTAATGATACATTTATCATTCCTATAATGAATCTTATACTGTTCTAAAGTCCAAAAGTACTTGATGGCTAATCACTGTTCTTTAATATATTTTGCTTAATATCCTTTGTAATATAATCTTCCCAATAACATATAATGTGTCTCAAGCAGAGTCGGCATTAAATAGCAAATAAAAATACAAACACAACAAAACTGTCGACTTGCAGTTGGCATCTGAAATCATTAACACATCAAATTTCTAAGTGTTCAAACAAATGTCATTAAAGAATTTTAAAACCCAGTTTAATTATATTTATAGATAATTTTATAGTTCTCTTATGTGCTTCACTTAAAGAAAAAAGAAAACTTGAGATAAATGCCTTTAAACTGTCTTCCCTCCTCAGTATTAACAGCATAACAAGCAAGCCAACGTTTGCAAATGTAGTAACAGAGGTCATTACTTAAGTGACTACCTTGCTAAGTGGGGAGAACAGTAATAGGAATGATGGTTTTAGTAGCTTCGAGATTGCAAAACACTTGCAGTGATCACTTGTATTTTCATGATTTCTCCACATTTACCTAGAGACACCCTTCCCTGCCTCCTATAACTGTTTAATATACCAGAAAAACAAAAGACTTAAAATATAAATGTAGACCATCATGATTTTAAAAAACCCAGGAGGATTCTTTAATCTAACAACAATGATCTTAATGCAATTGTATTTGCTACCCACAAGCTACCATACATACCTGATAATCTTGAGAATTCTTTGCCTGAGGATTTAATCCACTTGGTCTTGTCAGATCAACAAGCAATTCGGCAACATTTGTGACATCTACTTCAGCTAAAGGAGATGACGCTGGGGCATTGGCCAGCGTTTGCACAGTTGGAATAAAGGCTTCTTCAAAGCACTCTTGATTAGTCCTATTGAAAAACAATCAGAACCTTCAGTACAAGGCCAAGGACATCTGCCCTGCTGAAGACTTCAGATCCCACTATCCTCTTTGCCATTTCTAACTTAAAACTGCTGAATGAAATGATTTGACAAAACAAACAAACAAAAAAACCCTCCAATTACAAGCAAGTTGGCAAAACATTCTTTGAGAGAAAAGTTTTAATTCTAAAATATGCACAAAATGACTCTACTGAAGAGATATAGTTCCTTTTACACCTTATATATGCAGGAGATATAAAATATGGATATATAAAATATATGTTACATTCTTATCATTCATCAACCGAAGTATATCAAGAACAAAATGGCATAGATATAATTCAGGTGGGGAGAGCTGAATGTTTAAATAAGATTTTATCAGTGACTCACTACCTGCTTGCATAAGCAAACATGGGGAAAAACACTCCTAGGCAATGTCGAAGTTGAACATCCTCTTCAGTCACAGGATTATACCATAACAAAATAAGACGAGAAAGAATCCTGCTGCTGACCAAAAGCCCAGAGAACATCAGCTTGGCTAGTCCTTCTGCAGCTCCTGTCCTGAGTTCAGATACCTAGCAAAAATAACACTCATTAGAAAGTTTTTATCTCTAGTTTCCTTTTAAGCTTATATGTGATATTTTAAAAATAACTATCCTAAAATCATTAATTTTATTATGCATGTGATAAAAGTAGGATCTCTGCAGGTTGGAAGCTAGACTTGACTACACAGTAAGTTCTAACTTAACCTGGGCTACAGAATGTCACTGTCTCAAAAATGAGAACTAAAATAAAATACTGATAAGACTACAATGAACAGTGCTCAGGGAAGTTCTGTAGTAATAAATACCTCCCTTTTAAAAAACTCTCAAATCGATAACCTAAATTACACCTTATTGACAAAAAAAGAGCAATTACTCTGACTGTAATGGAAACCAAATTTAAAATTGAGGTAAGCAATAGAAGATACGGTAAAAGAAAAGCATGTATCACACGAAAACTAGGATGACTATCACTTATGAAAGTAATTGAAATTTTTTCTATCCAAATAGTAGAAAACCAAACTCATCAATACAGTGAAAGGACTACGCATCATGAGCACACAGAATGTAACCCAGAAATCCACTGGTGGTACATAGGAAAATACAGTAATGTTTGATACCATATCATATACCAACATATCAAAGAGAAGAAAATCCCTCATGACCATATTGACTGAAGCAGAAAGAACATTTAACAAAATTAAACATCTTTTTATTAAGATATGAACACAAAATAGCCAGGGATATAAGAATAGAAAGTAATTCTCTCAAAATGATAAATAGTATTTGTGGAAAACCCTGTAACTAACACATTTATTAACAAGATTCACAACTTTCCCCTAAAGTCACAAATATGACATCTGCTTCAGACACTTAACGGCTGGTGTTCAACACTGTACTAGATGAAGCAGAACAACTAATAAGAAGTAAAAGACATGGAATTAATACTGTACCTACTCAGAAATGACATGGTTCTACAGAGAAAAATCCCAAGAATTTCCTTTTCAAAATTACTTGTTAATAAGCCAATTCAGCAAAGTTATAAAGTTAAACACATAAACAAATCTCAGCTGAGTGTCTGTACTACAGCAGTAAACAATCCAAAAAGAAAATTAAGAAAAAAACAAAGAGATGTAATACTTATTTTAAATAATAAAAAATATTTTTAAAAAAGAAAAACTATATTCATTTACAATACAATCTGTTCTAATTTCATTTTTGTTACTGTAATAAAAACATTATGACAAAAACACTTTCAGTTCTTTGAACACTAATTTGATAAAGAAAATTATAGTAGATGTGAAATTTAAATTTTAAATTAAGATATTTTTAAAAACCAAATAAAATTGTGTCAAAAGTAAACGAGTACAAAATTAAAGCAAAGAACATAAACACACGCTGCAAATGCTCCACAAGTGTAGAGCTGGCCGGTTTCTCACCTCACTGTCTAGGAAGTCAGAGAGGAGCTTCAGAACACTCTTAGCTGTGTCAGTCTCTTCGGCATCATTTTCTTCTTGTTCATCAGGACTGTTTATTTCTGCACCTTCACAGTGAATGGCCTTAACTTTCTGAGCTTTAAACGGCTCAATCCCAAACATCATCAGCTGGTCAAAGATTGCCTTTAAAGCACTTATTTTTATTGTGACATCATCAATTTGCAAAACCTACAATTAGACATGACCCCCCCCAATAATTTCAGTAAAACAACTCTGTAACCTAAATAATATTAGTATATTTTCTTAGTTAAATCTCAGTGAGTGTTAAGTATGAACATTTTTCAAAACTGTAATTTAAGTTTTAATTTTAAAAAAGAAGGATGTTTATCTCATAACATTTGGAGCTTTAGTCCTTAATTAATTTTTGCAGTGAAAAAATGGTTTAGAGTCAGTGTCCAGATGGATTTTATTATTTGGTTATTTGGTCCTTTTATAACAAAACAGAAAAAAAAAATTCCAACTATGATAAAGCTTTATCATTTTTCTAAGATCCACAAAAACTGCATTGTTATAAATAAATTGTTTTCCCTGCCTATCAAAAAAAATTAATACAGTATATTCTAATTAATTCAAACCTTTGGTACAATGTCAGTACTACTACATTTCTTTGAAGAAATATTTTTGTCACCAATTAGCAATTCAGATTTTATTACTAGGGAATTCAGTTACCAAGTAGACGCTTTATAGTTTTGGGAGCTAGGGAAATGATCTACTCGGTAAAGTACCTGTCAGCCATAAGCATAACGACCTCCTTTCAGATGGCCAGCAACCACATAGGAGGCTAGGTGCCATGCACAATAACCCTAGCACTGGGGGCACAGAGACAGGGGATCCCTGGAATTCATCACCCGACCAACCTAAATCAAGGAGGCTCTGGTTCAGTGAGAGAGCCTTGCCAGACTTAGAAGAGAGACTGGGGAAAATAGATCTGGGTATATGCACATAAATGGTTTAAGTCTATCTTGAGTTAAAAACTACACAGCAAATTCCAAAACTATGGAGGCAGAGTGACCCTATTATGAAAGATTAACTATATATATAACCTTTTTAAAATGCTAAACAATAAATAAAAAAATTTTTTAAATTAAAAATCACACCTCAGAATAGTATACAAAATATAGCAACTTCAGGTTTTCTGCCCATGAATTTGCTATCATCCAAATATTTTTAACTTTAAAAAAAAAAAAAAAAAAAAAAGGTCAGATTCAACAGCTGTCTCAACTGAGGTTAAGTTATTTTCACATCCCAAGATAACAGTATTTATATGTAGGTATGTAAATGGGGCAGGGCTACGAACAAGAAAAAGGAAGGTTTGGGAAACAACAGACACATGAAGCTAACGCAGAAGGAGGATGTAAGAGGTAGTGGGTATGTGGTGGAAGAGTTGGGGGGACAAACAAACAAGAAAAACAAAAACAACGGTTTCTTCTCTGAATCTTTCATAATAGAATCTGTATTTTTACAGTGTAAGTCCTTGGGGCACATGGGCATCCCACACAGTCCTTTTCCTGGTAGACTTCACTTTGCTTACTTTCCTAGCCATATGTCCTTTTGTTCCTCAAACAAGCCAAGTAAAGTCCACCCCTAAGACCTCTCTCTTCTATTCTCTTTCCTAAGAAAATAAAATGTCTGAGCTGGAGAGATGACTCAGCAGTGGAGAGTAGTTATACTCCCACAAAGGACACAAGTTCAGTTCACATGAGCATCTGTGTCAGGCAGCTGCCCTGTGACCCCAGCAGGGGTGACTCAATGCCCTCTTTGGGTCTCCATGAGTACCTACACAAACATGGCATATATATACACACAACATACCTAAGAAAATAAAATCTCTGAAACAAAAAAAGGAAAGAAAGAGAAAAGAAAAACAGTATTCTTTCAAGTATTTATAAGGATTACTCTTTTAACTTTCCTCTGAATCTGAATGTTAAAGACTCAGGCCAGCATCACTGGCACAGCCACTCTGTCTCACTCACTCCCAGTACTGCTGCTGCTATGTTGTCTATGCTTAGTTGGCATAACACATACATACTGTTTATTTCCCCTTCAAGAAAACAAGCTCCAACAGCACAAACTCAGGCTGGTTCTCCTCATCATTTATATTTATCCTAAGACAAGAACAGTGATAGCATATAGTATGCACTCATATAAGCTATATGACTCATCTTAAATTGTTACTTCATTTTTTCTATGGAGACATTTTTATAAAACCCTAAAGATTATCCACAATCATCAATTAAGCATCTGAACACACCCAGACTTTTAACATATCACCAAAGATAAAGAGCACTTCAAAAAATGGATACACGGTCATAAAATATATCCTACCTGTAAGAACAACATAAAGTGTTTACTTGCAAAATCCTGATTCTGTAGTCCACAGCATCCCAAGCACAAAACAGCCAAGTTTCTTACTATAGGATGAACACTTATTATTCCAGGAAGAATCTACAACAAAGTAAAAATTAAAATAATTTTAACCAAGGCAAGAAATTTATAATGCCATATTAATATCATGGTCAAAATAATTTCCATATGATTTTATAAGGGTATTTCCACACTATTAACAAAGTTTCACCAGTTTAAAAAAAAAAATGAATGGGGTAACTATAAAGTGGATAAAATAGAACATAGCCAGAACAATTCTCCTTCACATCAATATGTATACTCCCCTATCTGCTAAAACTGATGCAAGGATTCTCAATACTAACGAAATAATTCCTTAATAGAATGTACAGTTCTACATACAGTTTCACTGCAGACCATGCTTCACTTTGTTTTAAGCACTACTCAACAGTTCTGATTTTAATGCCTAGTTTATCTTATATAATCAAAATATTGCTATTGACTGTAAATAATAAAAATTAGTAGTGGGATAAATTTATGTTCTCTCATCTTTAAAAATGTTATGTTTAGAGACGGGAGAATATAAACTCTAAAACTGCATATATCAATGTAAGTTTTAATAGTTTTAACTATTAAAACTATTTAATAGTAACTACTATTGAAATCTTCCCTCTTTTTCACATAGTATCTTTTAAATCTCATAGAAGGATCACTTTCCATGAATAGGTCAAGCCTGCAACTATTAAGCTCATTCATAACCATATAAATCTTCATAACTAGTGTCAAAGTAGTCTAAGTAACTACTTTTTATATTTTAATTACATCACTTTTCCCACTTCCCTTTGTTCCCTTCAACCACTTTCATGTCCCCTCCCTCCCATCGCATGACCCTCTTACCCCCACTGAAGGTCTCTTTTTTGTTATAGTATACACACATAAGTGTAATATATACATATATACATATATATATATATATATATATATACACATATATATATGTAAAATCTATTCTTTAACAATGTTACCCTCACTTAAGCAGAAGATCCAGGATGGCTATCTGTACTTTTGTATTTTATGTACACTATATTTCAAGCATTTCTTAGATAATATACATTCAAAACATGCTATGAGTAGCTTATGTTTTATTTAAGTGCCTTTATAAAAATGTATTATTTCAATTATTCCTCATACTATGAAGTAGTCACTATGGATATACACAGTTCACTGTATTTATCTGATGTTTACAGTGGTAGTCTTTTAATTATTAATTTTTAAATTATTAACTAATAATGAACATTATTATATAATATAGTAGAGGAGTATAAGGTCTCAAAGGCCAGCAGTGTACCAAAGATTCAATGATCCCATTCATGGTTGCACCGATTCCAGTTGAAATGGACATCTGTTTCAACAGTTCATAACACAAAATAAGACACTTCTGTAATGTTTCTGCATCGTTCTAAAATAAAGTACAAAATATCCATCATTAGTAAAAATATCTTTTGCCCATCCCTTAAACAATTGCTCTCTTGAGACTTTTTCTGTGGCATGAAGTTACTCTTTGTTCCTTTGGCAACCTTAACCAATCATGCAACTCTATTTTTCATTTATGAGCTGGCCTAGCTTTGTATAAGTTTCCTCCTAGACTGAAACATTCCATTCTAAAAGGAAGCTTTAAATCAGGATTGTTAAACAACTCAAAATAGATTCAGGAAGTCTCTGAAATTGACCAGATTCACTAGGCCCCTTCCCTGCTAGAGTAAGTAGTAAGAGATGAAAATTTTTTCAGACAAGGCACCTACAAAGACAACTCTAACAACAGCTGCCTGTAAGAAGCAGAAACTTCAGTCTATCGTGGAATCACTATCTGGGGTGAGTAGATGTGTGCATTGAGTCTCTCCAAGAAAAGTTTTGCCACATAATACCCAGTTACTTTCAAAATTTCAACTTCTTCTAATCAATATAACATACTTTTTGCATGTTTCACAGGCTCCTCAAACTCAACACACCCAAAATGGAACTAACTCATTTTATCAAGCTTCTAACTCGTATACTCTATCATATCATGACCATCTATTTTCATTTGTCCAAAGAAACTCTTGATTTGATTCTCTCTTCCTACTACTAAACCTTAAATAACACGGACATATGTCACTTCTACTTGTATTCAGCATTATCTTGTTCACAATGCTATCAACTCAAGCCATACTTCTAAAACTGCCCAGAAGTATGATGGTGTTTATGACTCTAATCTATTTTCAAACAATACTAACCCTGTATTAGAGAGTTCTCATCCTATTCTTTAAAATATCCTTGTATCCACCATCATCTCTGAATAAGGTAGATCTATCCAAGACCTTACATTTATCTGGCCCATAACATTTCTTCTTATTTGCCTAATACCTCTCCAATTCTCTTTCCATGTAAACTGTCAGGCTTAAAGTACAGCAAGCATCTTATTTTAAACTCTGTTACCATCATACCTACCATTACAACATCTACATTTCCTTAACTACTCATTAAGGAGAAACAACACAAAGTGCATTAAAAGTATAAATTTATAGTAACTATTGTTTAGGTTTGAAACCATTGGGACTTGAGGACTGTAAGAATAATGAATTCACATTTGTGAAGTGCTTGAAGAAGTAATCACCTAACTAGACTACCACAGGGGAACATTCTTTAATTTACTAGGTTGCACTATGTGTTATATAGTACTAGGTGTACTATGCGTAACCTTGACTGCCATTGCGACTAGGCTGAAAAGCAGCTAGTAAACATTCATAGAGCATGTCACTGGATGTGTGTAAGGGTGTCTCCAAAGACAATTAAAAGAAGGGAAGATCCACCCTGAATACTAGTGGCACCATCCCACAGATTAGAGGCCTAAAAATACAAGGCAGTAAAGGAAAATGCACACCCACCCACCACCACCACCACCACCACCAACAAAACAGCATAGGCAGCCTGCTGCCTGTCAGGATGGAAGCTACTCTGTTTTGTAACACCCTCTTAACTCTCACTCCCTGAAACCTCTTAATATTAATTAATAAACCCTCCTTCCCTCCTGTGATGGTTTGTTTTTGCTTGGCCCAGGGAGTGGCACTATTAGAAGGTGTGACCCTGTTGGAATGGGTGTATCACTGTGGGCGTGGGATTTAAGACCATCATCATAACAGCCTGGATGTCAGAATTCTGCTAGCAGCCTTCAGATGAAGATGTACAACTCTAAGCTCTGCCTCTACCATGCCTGCCTGGATGCTGCTATGCTCCCACCTTGATAATAATGGACTGAACCTCTAAACCTGTAAGCCAGCCCCAATTAAATGTTGTCTTTATAAGACTTGCCTTTGTCATGGTGTCTGTTCACAGCAGTAAAACCCTAACTAAGACATCTTCCAACTGTTTTCTTAGCTAGTATCTCACAACACTGAAAAGTCTAACATGGTAATTTTATTCACATCTCTAGTTAATCTATTTCTTCCTGTAGAAAAACCAGTAGTATTCTACATGAGGTTATGAATTACATACTTCTCAAACACATTTCTATAGTTTCCTGACCACATCATCTATTATATTAGAATTATACTTGAGTTGTAGCTCTCAGATAAGACAAAAGACACTAAATGTTCAAAGGAACTCAAAAGAGATTATTAATCAGATTAACTAGGCAGACCAGATTTACAAATGCTTTATCTTTTGTGGGGCAGATGGGTTTAGGACAGAGCTGTTAATCAAACCTAGGGCCTTACATATGCTAGGTAAGCAGTCTCAGGACTGAGCTTCCTTTCCTTTCCTTGGATTTTTAAAGGAGGGCCTCACCTATGTAGCCCAAGCTGGCCTTGACCCAGATTTCCTCCCTCTGACTCAGAGTACTATTTACAGGCCACCACATTTGGCCAAATATTTTTTAATTTGAAAATCTTTAATTTTACTCTTAGGTTTTTGTTTAAATTTGTTTCTCAAATTTAAAGCCTAGGACAAGCCACAGATTGTAAATATGTAATATAAATAAACTATAAAAATAAATGAGTCATTCTCACTGGGAAAGTGAGGTGTTATTTTAGGATATATTTATGACTAGAAAAGGATACACAATTCTAAAACTCTCTTATATATGGTAAACTTTCCTATGCAGCATTTTCTTAAGCATTCTTCAAATAAAAGTATAATTATAACTATGTACAATGGGCTGGAGAGATGGCTCAGTGGCTAAGAGCACTGATAGCTCTTCCAGAGGTCCTGAGTTCAATTCCCAGCAACCACATAGTGGCTTACAACCATCTGTAATGGGATCTATTACCCTCTTCTGGTGTGTCTGAAGAAAGCTAAAATATACTCATATAAATAAAATAAACAAATCTTTAAAAGAGAACAGTATGTTCAATACAAAGACAAGACTTTTAAAAATATAAAATTCACAAATTGATTTCATTCTATCTTGGACTAAAATTAATTCATGTGCAAAGTCATTATCCTTTTAAGAGGTTAAATTTTTGACAAACAACTAAGTTAAAAAAGACAAAAAAAAAAACCCTTTAAATATCAAGTGTTTCATTAAAAATAAATAACAAAGCTGTGACTGGAAAGATGGCTCAGTGATTATGAGTATTTGCTGGTTTTGCAGAGCACTAGGTCCCATTCTCAGCACCCACATAGCAGTTCACAGCCATCTGAAACTCCAGTGCCTAGGGATATGATGCCCTCTTCTGACCTCTAAGGGCACCAGGCACACACATGGTGCACATGCATACATGCAAGCAAACACTCATACACATTAAAAAATGTTTAAAATACACATAAATAAATTTTAAAAAAACACAGCTACTTAGTATTTTTCTAAACATGCATATACACATGTACCAAGGAAGAAATCAAATCTCAGTTAAAGGATTTCTTTATCAAAGACATTTTTTCTTAATAACAACAGAAAGTCTACAGACTTCCCACAAAAGTGAAAGATGGATACAATTTTTTTTAAACCATTCAAGAAAAATAAATAAAACTTCCAAGTAAACCACTAGAAAACTAGCTTCCCCAAGAAGGAAGAAAACTATTCAAATCCCAGGGATTCATAAGACAAGGAAACAAGTCCTAGCTATAAAAACTAAAGTTAGCTTTCAAAGTACAAAAATGTCTGGCCTGGTTTGGTGGCATACCCCTTTAATCCCAGCACAAGGAAGACAGAGGCATAGACAAGTGGATAGCTATTAGTTCAAGGCCAGCTTGGTCTACATAGTGAGTTCCAGACCAGTAAGGGCTAAATAGTGAGGCTGTCTCAAACACCAGAAATCTAAAAATATAAAATAGAAGTTTTAAAAATACTTTTTCATTTTTATTCATGGTATTGTCACAACTCCCTCCAAAGTAAATAAATTTTGGCAGTTTAATGAATTTACAAAAATAAGGTTTGTTGAGATAAGAGTAGTTAAAATTTAGTATGAAAACTGACATATACCTTTTCTGTGTGGACTTCTTTAATTTCAAGTTGCTCTGTCTCTTTTAACAGGTTTATTCTGGCATCTTCCAATGTTTTTATTTCTTCTTTTAATTTTGATGCCTGATCAAAATCTTGTACAGCAATGCAATTTTCCAAAGCTTCTTTAGCCTCAATAAGCTTAACTTTTATTTCAGCCATCTTAAATAAAAAGAAACTGATCATCTTCACTAAATAAAAATTAATATGAAAATTTGTCACAATATCTCAAGACTCAAGATTTAAGCAATCAAACATTAAGATTTCATTTTCCTGAAACAGATCAGAAAATCTGTTATAATCTGGTAAGAATTTGAATGTCCTTATAGTGTAATACCTACTGACTTGGCTTTATGAAAATACTTCAAAACAGTACAGCAAGAGGAAACAATGGCATTACTAAAGCACTTCTTTAATTTAGAAGAGACTTACCTTGAGTTCTTTCTTTCTTGTATCAGATGGATCAACATGAACAGTAACAATGGGTGCACGAATCTCTGAGATAATTTCTGTGACCTGATAAAGTTATAATTCAAAGTACAAGCTGTAATCTATGCTTTACAGTAGCAAATGCGAACTGCAACATCGAATTCTAAACAATATATATATACATATAACAATACAGGTTAACCTACAACCTACATTGCTAACCTGGCAGGATTTGGACTCCGTCAGGAAACATACCATTGGACATACCAGCAAGGGTGTTTTCGGAGAGGTTTACCTGAGCAAATGTGGGCATGAGTATCCCACAAGTTGCAGTACTATGCTGAGTAAAAAGGCAAAAGGAAAACACAGCCTGAGCACTAGACTCATCTCTCTGCTTCCTGTGAACAAAATGTGAATGAGCAATTGCCTCATGTTCCTGTCTATCATAGCTAGAACTTTTCTCAGTATCATGCCTTTGCCACTGCAATAGGCTGTACCTTCATGCCAAAACAAGCCCTCCCACACTCCCTCCGTCTTATCTTTCCTTTCCCCACTTCCTCCCTAAGATGCTTCTTGTAAGTTGTATTAGTTACTTTTCTCATTGCTGTGGCAAAAACAACTTAAAGAATCATTCATTTTGGTTTACAGTTTGGAATTAGCAGTCCACCATAGAAAAGATGGACCAGACAAAAGAGCAAGAGATACCTTGTCATAGTGCATTATAGGAAGGAAGGAAGGAAGGAAGGAAGGAAGGAAGGAAGGAAGGAAGGAAGGAAGGAAAGAGGAGGGGAGGGGAAAGTTGATATTCAGTTTAATTTCTCCTTTATAAGCTCAGAACCATAGCTCATAAAAAGGGCCACTCACACCTCACCCAACCTAGAATCTCTCAGAGACATACTCAGAGGTTTGTCCTCTAGTTTATTCTAGACCTTGTCAAGTTGACAATAGTAATTATTACAACAGGTATTTATGATCATAACAAGATAGCAACTACTACAAAGACTGAACAATAAAACTGAGTCATCTAGTAAGATGTATTATTTGATTAAAAAGTAACAATTTTTAAATTGCATAAATACTAAAAACAAATTATCCCTAGTGAAGTAAAAATGAAATATTGCACCCTAAGATTACTCTCTATATCTAAAATTTTCTGCCTAAAATTCTTAACTCCTTTCTCAGTTCTGTAGAGAAAAAAAGCATACCAAATATTTAATAATAATAAGCAATGATGATAATGACCTTCCTTTGAGAGCTACTTGTTCACTAGTTCAGAATGACTGCTCCCCATGTGAGAATAACTAAGCAAACCCCTCCTTCCTTCCTCTCACACCTGCTGTGCTGACCCAACAAAGTAAAAGGCATGTTAAGAAAGAAAGACATTTTAAACTGTGTGTGAGATCTACTCTTTTTTCATTTTTGCAACATGTCGGACAATAAACACTAATACACTAAAGACAAAGGTGCTGAAGAGAAATTAATACTCTTTAATATCACTAACCAAATTTATTTTCAGCAAAACGAAAAGCACTTACAATCTGTATCCTTTTATTATCATCTGTGATGATGTGCAGGAGTCTCTCAACAATAAAAGAAACTAAGGATATTGGGGTTGTAGGCAGAGTGAGAATCTCCTGCAAAATAGCCAGCAGTCGTTTCCTGTAATCAAAATGATCTATTTTAATTTAACTACTATGATAAAAATACATCTTATATTATTTTTTTAAACATTCTTTCTTTTGTGTGTGTATATATGAGTGGGCACATTCATGCCTGGGCCTGAATGTGGAGATCAGACAAGAAATTGCAAATGTTAGTTTTCTCCTTCTACCCTGTGGGTCATAAGGATCAAATGAAAGCCATTGGGTTTGGCAGCAAGCACGTTTACCCAATGAACCATCTTGCCACCTGAAAATACATTTTTTTCTAACATTTTCTTTTACATTACCTTAGTTTTTAGTTCTGTTTGTAAGTATAGGAAGAAATTCTATACAGATTTTTAGACTTTAAAAAAACTTCATATTCTACAAATTTATTTATAAATATATGTAAAAATTATAAATATATTTCTGTACCCTGATTTTTTAAAAAGAAAACTTTAAACCAAAAAATCTGAAATTATTAATTCTGAAGTAATTATACTAGAATCATATACATATATACCCTTACATACATGCATACATATTGCATCATGTGCCACATGATGTTTCAGTAAACATTAGACCACAAATCTGATGAAGGTCCTAGAAAATCATAATGGAGCTAGAAAATATGTAATGATATAGTAGCCCTAGTAATGCTGTACTTCAGTGCATTTCTCTGGTAATGCTGATGTAACAAATACACACTGGCATATGTATACAAGTGTAGTACAATTATATACAATTACATATAGTTTTAGAGAGCTAGGATAGTTACATCTAACCATATCATAAAATTGTATTTAAATATAAGAAATTAGCCAGATGAGGAGGAGTAATAATACCACCCTTGAGGCAAACCTTACACTCATAAACTCACAGCAAGTATGGTTAACTGCATTAAGAACTGCCAGTCGACATTCCAGTATGGATGGGATAGGGACTCCTGAGGCCCAATATCCAAGCTGAGAAAGTATTGGCAGTTAATAGTTAATAGGAGAAAGAATCCTTTTTCTTCTGAGGTACAGCTAACAGTAGGCTGCCCATGGTCTGATGGAAGGCCACATACCCAGGCACATTCAGACAACTGTAATTGGGCTCAGGTCATTTAAAAAAAGGGCAGGGGGAGCGTAAGGTAGAAGAAGGAACATGATGAGTAACAAAGGGGTGAGAACAGTCTTGAGGTAGATATGATCAAGATATAATGTATATATGTATAAACTTATCAAATAAAAATGATTGTTTAAAAAACCTAATTAATCAAAGCATATAATATCATCTTCATTGTTGGTAGTTACACTAAAATTAAAATCAGAGTCATTATCTTTTAAAAATTGAACCAAGGTAGGTTCCTAAATATATGAAACTAAAGAAAATTAGATCTAATGTTAACATTTAGACATACCTTCCTCCTTCTTCACTAGTATCCAAAGATTTTATAATTAGAATCAGCTGCTGACCTATGAATTCTCTTGTCATCAAATTTCCAATGTAGGCAAAATCACTTTTCTGTTCTTCATTAACTACTGGGAAGCCCTGGATGTAACTAAAGCAAACAGATTTAGTAAAGTCGATGCCAACCAGAGGAAGAGCACTTACACAGCACACATAACGCACTACAAAACAGTGCAATACCACAGACCAGCACGTGATTTTACAAAAAGTTCAAAAATTTTAAAAACCAGAAAACAGTACATATATAATATGCTATATTTTCAAAAAAGAAATCTACATGTGTATTTAAAACATGTATAGAAAGAGGTCTGACAATGGATAGCCTTAATTATTTGGCTGTTTAACTCTACAGTGATTGACGGTACTAGGGAAACAGGATAAATCTGCCTCTACATTTGAATTCTGACAAGAATATGTATTTTTTTTATAAAATTTTACAATTTTAAGTAAGTAGAAATTATATTGTCTTAGTTGGACTTCTATTGTGATAAAACACATGACCAAAAGAAACTTGGGAAGGAAATGGTTTACTTCCTGCTTCCTATCACAGTCCATCACTAAAGAAAGTGATGCCAGGAACTCAAGCAGAGCAGGAACCTGGAGGCAGGAGCTGATGCAAAGGCTATGGAAGAATACGGCTTACTTGCTTGTTCCCCATGGCTTGCTCAGCCTGATTTCCTATTGAACCCAGCACCACCAGATCAAGGTTAGCATCACCTACAGTGAACTGGGCTCACCCAAATCAAACATCTATCAAGAAAATGGGCTTGCCCACAGACCAGTCTCCTGGGGGCATTTTTCCAGCTAAGGTTCTCTCTTCCAAAATGACTTCCACTGAGGTTAAATTGACATAAAACTGGTCAGCAGGTATATCAAGACAGATAATTTAGAAAAATAAAAGTTTTAAAGTTATAAGTTTTATTTCATTTTTAGTATGTTATTAATTGAAAAATACTTACATTAAATAAAACTGACCATACATCTACACCCTGTTGATTCTGAAACTAGTTGTGATAGTTTGCACATGCTTGGTTCAGGGAGTGGTGGCACTATTAGAGGGTGTGGCCCTGTTGGAGTAGGTGTCACTGTGGGCGTGAGACTGACCCTCATTGTAGCTGCTAGCAGTATTCTACTAGCAGCCTTCAGATGAACACGTAGAGCTCTCAGCTCCTCCAGCACCATGCCTGCCTGGATGCTGCCATGCTCCTGCCCTGATGATAATGGACTGAACCGTAGGACCTGTAAGCCAGCCCCAATTAAATCTTTTCCTTACAAGAGTTCCCTTGTGTCCCTTGTGTCCACTGTGTTCTCTTCACAGCAGTAAAACCCTAACTAAAACTCTAGTCCATGTACCAAATCTAATCATCATGATACCTGTTTTGTATAACTTGCAAATAAAGAATAGTTTTTAAAAACTTTGTTATATATGAATATTAGATAAAATTCAAGAAAAAGACAGTGAAATTTTATCAGGGAAAAGTTACACTAATCAGCTGCTAATATTCAGTCACTGTAACTGGGATAGTAAGGCCCTGACTCTACACTTTCAATATACTACCCATGCAACAGATTCTTCAAAACACTTAATAAACATACCCATTCATACCTACTTATACAAAAATAGTTCCTAAATTATGTTCTCTAATGACTTTGAATAAGAAAATTATGAAATTGGTAAATAAAGTAACATAAGTACAGTTCAAACCAAAAGAAAAACTTTACCTCAGTAAGTACTCTGCATATACTGCAGGCTCTGGCAAAATCTGCTCTAAAAACTCTTCACCTTCATCTCCCTTTGATTTCAAATATTCACAAAGGGTGCACCAGTACAAAGCAATTTCAGGAGTTAATGTTTCCACTGGAATCAACTTCCTTCATATAGAAGAGAATAAGAGAAAGCATTACCTTTACATGCAGCTGAAAAACAGAACAAGAATGGACATGAGATGAAGATTTTTTTCAATTACTAAGTCTTCTAATTACTAAGTCATTAATTTATCCACCCAAAAATAATTAAAAGAAAAAGAAATAAAAAAAAAATAACTTAGCCTGAAAAAAGGAAAAAGAGAAAGCTTCAAATGAGTTAACATGGCAAGAATGTGTATTTGGGTGTTTTTCAGTGGATGTAGTGCAAAACTCAAAGTTGTAAAATGAAAGGACACAACTAATGCAATGCCTGACAAAAAGTTCTGAGTCCTTGTACTAGAAGGAAGAAAGACACTCGTTAAAGAGAGACAGATAAAAGGTACTGAGGGAACCTGAAAATACAGGGAAGACAAACTCATTTTAAGTGCAGAGGTTCAATTTAAATACTCTGTACAATTTAAATAATGAAGTCTTTATATATATATACCTGCCATCATCATCTTTACAAATTCCCACCAGCTCACTGAGAGGAGTCACTGAGAATAAGGAATGGAGAACGGAGACTGCTACATCAGAAGAATTTTCCACATCTAACCGATGAAGCAACTCTAGGATATTTCCTTCAGTGAAACGCAACCAGCATTGGAGAAGATGCTTCTGCACAGCTTGTTTCACAGCATCTGGTGAGTCATTTAAATAGTTACACAATGCACATTCTAGACCTTTTCTCCCTGTTTATCCCCATCTTAACTTTTATTAAATCATTGTTAACACTGAATTTACAATTCAAATAGAAATTATAGGTAGAACAAAGCACGCTAATGAAAAAAATGCAGTATTACTAAAGTCATAACAATGCTTATTTCAAAATTCAAATGGAATCCAGCAATTAAAAAACAAACTCCTATATCGCCGAAGGAAACATGTCTTTATATTGTCTTTCACTGAACATCATGCATCAGAATATGTAAAATCTATCATTTCACTTGTTGATTGACTCCAACTATTACATGAATTCTATTTGCAGTATTGAATCACAATATACTTTACCAAACAAACTTTATTTTTATCATTTAAGAAGTGATTCTCCACCCTCCTAATACTGTGGCCCTTTACTACAGTTCCTAATGCTGTGGCAATCCCCACCCATTAAATTATTTTTATTGCTATTTCATAGCTGTAATTTTGCTTCTGTTATGAATCATAACGCAAATATCTATGTTTTCTGATGATCTTAGGCGACTCCTGTGTAAGGGTTGTTCAACACCCAAAGGAGCCATAACTCACAGGTTGATAGCTGCTGATTTAAGGGCATCCTAGTCAGTCCTCTGACAATACTCACAAATTCAAGTGTCTTTCTTGGTACAGCAAAACTGGGACTAAATGGCTTCATAAGAGTTAAGAATTTTTAGAACATCCTTCAGAAAAGCAGATTCCCTAGTTTAACAGATGAGAGGGAGGGTAGGGCATTATACTTGTCTGTTCATTCCTAATTGTTTCTGATGCACAGAATACATTTTTGTTACATTACAGAAAAACCAGACAGGACTGTTTAAGAAGATGGGATAAAAAGATTCTATCAGATGTTTGCAGAAGTAACTGCTTAAGATTTAGAATAGTCTTCCCCTCCCTAAAGCACAAAAGTCTGAAAGAAATGCCTTGCTCCTTCGAAACACCAAGATCTTTAACCCCTAAATGTTTCAACTTATTTATGGCAATTTATTTAGTTTTATTAAATTCAAGACTCATTTCAAAATCCAACGTTTACTAAGATGTGTATCTTACCTGATCTGTCATTAAGACCTTGTTGAAGAAGCAGTACTCTCTGAGCAATGGACATAGCTCTCATATGAACTTTTTCAGCTAACACCTTAAAAAGGTAAAAGATGGCCATTAATCTCAATACACATTGATCTCAATACAATACAATGTCTACTTATGAATACTGCATTCTTCTGTAAATTAACCCAATTTTTAAATTGTCTGTTAATATGCTTAATATAAGAAGTTACCTATATTATTCAAAAGTCCTAACTGGGAAAAAAAATCATTGTTACCAAGTTTTTTTTCCAAAATACCATAAATGGTTCATCTTTGAAAAACATGGCTATAGAAGGTATTGAACTTGTTTACCTGATAAGCAAGCTTTCTGACAGTGTCCTTTATATCCTTTGTCCGTCCTACAATTTTTGGCAAAGTCTTTGCTGATGGTGCAATACAAGATAAAACTGCACGCCTAACTTCTGGATTTGAATCATTTTCAATCAGTGTAACATATGCTAAAAAATAAAGCAATACATTTTAACATTAATAATGTTAAAAATGTTAAGTCATAGAAGTCTTATATTCTTTCATTTTTAAATAAGAGATTATTTTTATACATTCACTTCTAGCAAAAAAATTAGCATTTCCTTCTGAAAATAAAATTTAAAATTATTAAATATACTGTGATTGAAAATTAACCCCAAAAGTCAGATGCTGATTATAGTACGTAATTTATTTTAAGTTGATATGGTTTTATATAAGAACCTATTATTTTGATTTATTTTAAATTCTACCATAAAATGTTACGGTGGGGGGAAAAAAAAAACCATACCCAGAAATTAACCAGACCCAAAGACTATACAATTCAATCAACTTCTATACAGTTAGAATAGCTACTCAGAAAGGAAACTATGAAGGTTCACATTTAACTTTATACTTTTAATTTTGAGAATGTATAGGTTCATATGTTTAATATACTTCTACCATTGTTTGAGTATACTCCTCTTATATTAAAAAAAAAAAAAAAAAAAAAAAAAAAAAAAAAAACCGCTGACTATACTGGCAATAGTCTCATACCTGACTATACTGGCAATAGTCTCATACCTGTTTAGTGGCTCTTTAGACTGCACCAAAAGCCACACTAAGTGATTAAACTTTACCATCCATTTGTCCAAGTATACACTTTTTAACATTACAATAATCACCTAGTAATAACACTTCTCAAAATGTAATACAATCCTTAAACAATTCAGGGTGATCAGATGCTAAATTTATGAAGCTGGGTAATAACAACTAAATAGAGCATCAAACTTTAAAATGTGCTAAAACTAAAGAGGATATGGATCAATGCATACCTTTATGTCTCATTACTGACAATATTAAAAGTAAAAAACTTTTAGAATACTTTACCACCTACCCTAATAAAGTAGAGCCCATATAAGTCTGTCTCTAAGCATAACTTTACAAACCCATTCATCTATGCACCAAAGGCATGAATAAGTTCTAACACTGGGTTTTTTGTTTTGTTTCTTTGGGTTTTTGAGATAGTTTCTCTGTGTAACACAGCTGTCCTAGAACTCACTCCATAGACTAGTCTGGTCTTAAACCCAGGAAATCTGCCTGCCTCAGCCTTCAGAATGCTGGGATTAAAAGCATGGTACCACCATGCCCTTCCTCTAACACTGTTTTTAAAGCAAAGTAATTACAAACAACTAAAAGGGCCATCACCATTCAAAATGAACTAAATAAAACAAAACATTAAAATATAGTAAAAATTAATATATATCATCCTAAATGAATGCTAAAATTAGGAATCAATTTGAGGAGAAAAAAGACACAAAAATATAATTTGACCCACAAAAAAATGGCAGAAAAAATTTAACACTAAGACAAGCATGTTATTGTTTAAAATGTAATTTTTTGTGTAAACAAGGCAATTAATTCAAAATTCACTGAAATTATTTCTACCTCTGAAATAAAGAATTACAAGTGAAGAACAAGGCAGAGGTAAAAGTGCTGTTAATATTCTTTCATTTTAAGTTGTTGGATTGATACTTCCATAGCACATAGACACATAATTAGTGAACTTCAATCCTAGGTTAGGACAACGGCTCTATTGGTAAAGCACCTGCTGCACAAGCAGGAGACCTGATGCTCCAATGCCCAGATTCGCATGAAAACCAGCCACCCAGCGTGCACACATGATCTCAGTACTGGGGACAGGAACCAGAGGATCCCTGGGGCTTACTGGCCAGCTAGTCTGAGTAGATGAGCTAGATTTAATGACAGACGCTGTCTCAAAAAATAAGGTACAGAGCAATTGAGGACATCTGATTATAACCTCTGGCTTCTACATGAAAGTACACACCTACATACTCATGTATATATACACATAAAATCCAAATACTGAAAAATTAACAAAGTCAACATACTAAAACAAGATTTAGGAAAGCATACATACCATCAACTACAGGGCAGTCATCATCCTTGGGGTCTTGGAGTCGAGAAAGAGCCAAAACCGCTTGTATTCTTACATTTGAAATCTTATCTTTCAATCTAATAAGCATGGCTTCATTAATTTTATCAAATAAGTCATCATCAATTTGGGCATTTTCTGGCATATTCCCAAGAAGTTTATTAATGAGCTGGCATACTCTAAATCTGACTGCACTGCTGTTTGCTTCATGAGACTACACACAAAACAAATCAGAAGTTACTCCTAGTCATATTCCATTCTTAAACAGCCAGTATCATTTTAACTTTATGTTCAAAATTAAAAGTTGACAATACACCCAGGTAGATAGTATAGGCCTACAATACCACAGAGAAGAACCACAAGTTCAAGGCCTGTTTGGGTTGCAAAGTAAGTTCAAGGACAATGTGGGTAACTTAAAGAAATCCTGTCTCAAAACGGAGTAAAAAGATAGGTAGATCAAGGGCTGGAGAAGGCTCAGTGGTTAAGAGCATCGACTGCCCCACTCAGAGGTCCTGAGTTCAAGTCCCAACAACCACATGGTGGTCAGGTCTATAATGGGATCTGATGCCCTCTTCTGGTGGGTCTGAAGAGCGCAACAGTGCACTCACAAACCATAAATAAATAAAACACTTAAAGGATAGGTATATCAGTATACCAGCATATGTAAAGTTAGGTTTAAACCCTAGCACTACAGAAAAAAATAAAAATAAGACAATAGTAACTCTTTATTTGCAGAGAAGTTATATTAGATATCCATACTAGATAGATTTTATACTCTCAAGTAGTCTGAAAAATTATTTGCTGTCACAAAATAAGCATATCCCTTTCTGTACAATTTTTTTTTTTTACTTAATCACTAGAACATTTACAACAAAAGTGAGAATTTAAAAATTTAATGCTGGAGTTACCCTTTTATGGCAGTTAAGGTTTCCATAAAAGACTTATTCACATACATTTTCTCTATCACTGATAGTTCACTGTGGAAAATAACAAAAACGTAGCCAAATATATTACTTCCCCAAAGTACTCGCTTTCACGGTACCTTTAAGAGAAAAGTACACAAATAATTTAAAATGCCACCATCTTTCTCTTCCTCTTCCTCTTCCTGATCAGACTGGTGAAATGAAGTAACAAACTTGGCTGTGAAGTCCATGACTCTCTCCACGGCAGTTTCACGTTTATAAACCACCATAGCATATTTAAGGTAATGTACAAACTCCTCCTGAAAAGCCATTTTATCATCCATCTGAAAGACAGAAGAAACGCCTTCATAACCTGCATTAATAAAAATTCTTTATTCCCAACACTGCCGTAAGCGTTATTATACTGCTGAAAGCGTTACCCTTAGGTCAAACTATAGTATTTCTTTTAAAAAATATCAATTTTCCAAACCAAAAAAAGGGGAAATAAATCTGCACAAACTTCTCTTCAGCATATAATCTGCACCTGAGAAAGCACAAAGCATAAATTTGAACAGTGTAAAAATTATCTCATTTTTCTCTCAACACCTTTAGATTATCGGTATTTTTCTTACTAGATTAATGCAAAACGTGCTTCGGCATGAATAACTCAAAATCAACAGCTTTATATTTACTTTATTTAGGCCTTCTTAACATCCGTCAATTTCCTTTGGGCATAACTTTCACATCCTCCTCCATACTCACTTTTATATGTACTTAAACTTCCTTGAACTCCAAAACAATTTCTCTTCCTCACATTCGCTGCCCTGTAATTCCCACGGCTCCACTTGATACACAACATGAACGGGGAAGATTAGGTCCTTATGATTTCGCTAGTGGGTGAAATGAATTTGATTTTAAGCTTAGGAGTTGGCTGAAACAACTTGATCAGTTTCCTGAGATGAACTAGAGACCCCCAAACGAAATAAAAGCATCTAAGATTCACTTGGGGCAGACCAAGTCACTAGGGAACTAAGGATAACGGATGGCTCCACGCACCGCCCCCGGGGGTGGGGGGGATGGAGAGACTGGAGACTCCATGTGGACCACGCCAGAAGTTCCGATCACTGCCCGGGGCCAGGGGACCTCGGGCAAGCCTCAGAGCACCTGACCCTCCGGTCATTCCGACGCGGGGTGAAGGGCAGAAGGCTGAGCTCGGGAGCCGGGACCAGGCCGCTTACCGCGCCGTACGTGCGGCTCAGCGCCACCACCAGCTTTGCCTGGTTCTGGTGCGGCTGCTGCGCCAGCTGAAAAGCCTCCTTCACAGAAAGCCGCTTCTGCGCTGCCATGGCGCCGGGACGGGAACTGCCCGAGTAGTGGCTGTGGCTCGGAATCCGCGAAGGACTCGGTTTCCCTCGGCTTCCGGGAGTCTGGCCTGCGAGAGCCAAGGGAGTTGTTACCGCCAGAGTTTTCAAACAACTCTCGCAGGAGGACGAGATCTCGTGAGACTTACGCCGGAGGTGGTGTCCGAAAGTGGAGGCCTGACTAACCCTCCCCCCATCTGACTCCACCCTCCGCTCCGCCCCGCTGCTGGGACGCATGCGCCTGGGGTGTGGCCTGACGTTCTCCCAATAGGAAGAGGTGTTTATGTGAAAGCGTGGGCACGACCGGAAGTGGAGCTGTCGAGGCGCGCACCAGGAGTGGGCGTTCAACTTTCTGAATTAAACTGGTGGCGCTAGATGTGTTGCGGATCCTGCGGTTGGGAGTGAAGTGAGAAAGTGGAGAACTGCCGGGTAGAGAACAAGGAGCCCGCCCGGCTGCCTGACGGGTAAATCCCGAGCGAAGGAGACGTTTGGGAGATGTCGCGCGGGGCCCGTTCGGGGATTGGGGACGTTAAAGTTTCCGGAGGACGTCCTGGACCAGGGTCTGTGCAGTCCTTCGGACGCAGTGGGTCCCGGCGGGAACTGCCTGCCCGCGATGAAACAAGACAGTCTGGAGGACCTGGGAAGAGAAAGGCAGGGTCAATTTAGGCTGCAGCGGCTTGGAGATGCGCCAGCTATACAGGTCTGCTTTGCAAATCTGCCTAATGACTCTTCTGAACGGAGGAGAACGCAGACAGTATAAAAGGAATTTGCACCCTTGATTAATATCACGTACTGGATATATAAAATTATCTCAAAATAAATGCCTCCGCTGGGGCATAGGGCACACCACTCCAATAACGTGAAACTTACTTGGCGTGTTGCCTGATAACTTGGAAAACATAAATGCAGCCACCTATTCCGTCTATACTGAAAATCTAAATTAGTGAAGTGAAGAAGACTGCCCCCAAACTAAATTCTCAACTGGGGACTTCATCTGTTTGTTCAGACTTTCTTTCCACACATGTTGTATCTGTGTTATGGACTTCATGCCTAGGTCACCAGATCTCTCTTATTTCATATTCTCCAGCAATCCTTTGTCGGTGTTTTGGGGTGGTTTTGTTTATTTTGTTTCCTTACAGTTAGTTTTATCTTGATTTATTCAAAAAACTTAGACTCAGGATAAAGGGAAAGTTTTTTTTCTTCCCTGCACTTGAGCATTCACTAGGAGCAGAATAGAGCATTGCAAACCCGATTGGATGCCTTTTTTTTCCTTTTGAGTTACTACCTTCCCATGTCACGTTTAAAATGTACTCTTTAATTTTCATCACCCAGTTTTTCACATACATCCACATGATTAAATTCCTGAATGAGTATTGAACCGTTTTTTTTTTTTCATATTTAACTATCCACTTTATAAATACCCATAAATGTAACTGGCTTTTTTTTTAGTCCCTACTGGTTTTCAGCTTTATCCATATATGTTAATACTAACAAATTTTACTGACTTCTTGCAAGTGCCAGACACCATTCAAAGTGCTTTACTTCATTTAATCCTTTATTTCTATCTCCTTGTAGAATGAGTAAAGTGGGACACAGACACGGTGCCATGGGATTCCATCCTAGGCATGTGCCATAATTATTCTCCTGCTTCATTCCCAGTTCCTGAAAATGTATAGATATTCTAAACAACTAAATGCTGGGGAAAGTGATGACTATGATGGTGATAAGGGTCTGTAATTTGAAATCAACATCTCTAATTTAAAGAAGTTCAGATTAACCACGGGAGGAAAACAAGCTAAGAGTGTGCATTCTGAGAGACACAGAGATAGACAGAGCACCTAGAAAAGCAATATTTTTTCAGCAAATATAGAAAATTCCTAGCTAATTAATCGTTATACATTATTAAGATAACTTACATCCTTTTTTGTTATCTTGCCAAGACTGGATCTCTAGGTTGTTTTTTTTTTTTTTTTCAATAGTGTCATTTCGGATGCTTATTAGGTTCCTGTGGCTGGTGAGCATACAGAATTGTGTACAGAATCTGTAGGTACACTGGGAATCCCTAGAGGACGTGGGGAGGTGATGACTCATGGGTAAAGTGCTTGCTGGACAAGCATGAGGATCTGAAGTCACATTCCTGATGTTTCACATAGAAATAGCAGGTTTGCACCCGTCTGTAGCCTTAGCACTTGAGGGTGCTGAGATCCAGACAGTGGATCTTGAGTTCATTGATCTGCCAAAATAGCAAGCCTGTCTCAAACACTAATGTCTAAAGTAATTAGTGAAACACTTCCTGTCAGTCTCTGACCTAAACATGCATGTACCACACATACAAGATAAATAAAACTTTAAATAAATGATAATAAAATGAGAACCAGTGTGTCATTCCTTTATAATGTAAACAAACTAAAACTTAAAACATAATTTTTTGTGACAATCTGTGGCCTTTCATTGTCTCTACATTTTAGGTGCTTGCTACCTTTATTGTTTTGTTGATTTAAAAGAAAATGTTTCATGATATATCCTTACAGTATTTTATCTATTTCACCATAGTGAAATATAAGGAATCTGACCACCAGAGGTCAGTATGACTATGTTTTTATAGATTAGAGTTGTGGCTTTTAGTAGTAAGTGCTGTGTGGGTTTGGTATGCTTTGAACATCATAATCTTAGAACTTTCCCAGTATGCTATATGAAATTCAAACAGCATAGTCTCATTGTAAAGCTTACATAGTTCCTGATTCTTACTTTTATTCTGTGAGAAAGAACAAATACATATAGGAATGAATTTGTGTCTTCAATAAACTTTAATTTAGAAAATAACAAAAACTAGCCGGGCAGTGGTGATGCACACCTTTAATCCCAGCACTCGGGAGGCAGAGGCAGGATTTCTGAGTTCAAGGCCAGCCTGGTCTACAGAGTGAGTTCCGGGACAGCCAGGGCTACACAGAGAAACCCTGTCTCCAAAAGCAAACAAACAAAAAAGAAAACAAAAACTAAATGATATATACCATAAGGTTATTGAATTCTAAATTTTAGATCAGTAATTCTTGAAAAAAAACTATACATGAAAATGTTTAGAATAGATGTGGTTAATTTGTTTTGATATGGAAATATGTATACATGAAATATAAAAGAAAAATAGCAATAGAGTCATTTGTGTATGTAGCGTTTGTATTTCTTATAGTACAACTCTTGTTGATTTTTTTTTTTAAAAGGGGTTGAGTTAGCCTTTTGGAAAGTATTTTGAGTGATCTAACAGATGCAGTCTGTTTGAAACAAAAACAACAAAAATATAAAAAGACGGGACAATTAAAAGCTAGCCTTTCCTGTCTCAGTAAAACACAGACTTGAAAGACAATAAAAAAGTATTCTTTTCTAAATGAAGTAGATGGTATAAACTAAGTGTGAGAGCACGTTGTTTGTTGCTTAAAGGTAAAGTTGGAAGCATTTTGCTTTTTGTTGTAGAAGCAAATACTCCCTTTATTCCTCTGTTCATAGAAAGTTGGTGTCTTCATAATATTCATTTATTCTATCTGAGAGTATGGAATATGTACCCGTCTGTGTCTTTTAAGATACTTGTTACTCATTGGCTTCTGTGACCTTTATAGACTTGGGTGTTCGGTTTTCTTCCTGTGAAATTGTTATCTTTAAATCATTGACTAAGGTTTTTAGTAATACGTCAGACTGTCAGTCATCAAGATTTTGGTCAGCCTTATTTGCTGGGGTTCCACCCCAGACAGTCAGGTACCCTGGGAAGGCAGTGAGGGTGACATCAGCAAGGGCCAAAATCTGATGACTTCTGGCAGCTTTACCATCTTTTGCTATCTTTTGTTCAGAGGCTGAACACTGATAGCTTCTGGCAATTAACTCTTACTAATAGCAGCAGAGGAATGAAGAAAACTCTTGGGCTCTTTACTCTTTGACTCAGGCCACTTGCTGACCAGGCAATAGGCTTGGAGTTCCTTAACGCCTTATGAGCCAGAGAGAAAAGCAAAAGAAAAGAAAGTCAGGCGCTCACACTTAGACACGTGCATACTGGATGAAGGAGGAAAGGGCTACACTACCACTTTGTTATTGTTCTTAGTTTTTATACCTTCTCAGGATAATTGATCGCATAGTTTTTTAAAGCATTTTTACATTCCATAAGTTCATAGTAAGTTTAAGGCAATAGTTCATGTCATAGGTCAATACAGGTTTAAGGCATTACAGCAAAATTGTTTACATTAAGACTAGTATCTGACTGACATTCATTATCTTTTTCTAGCACCATAAATTGATTATAAGTCTAAAGCAATAATTTTTATGTCATAAGTTAGCATGGTTTTGTCGAGATATATTGTCTGCTTTGTGTTGTATTATTTTTAAGTCTTGTGTAAATAGACTAGTCCATCATTTATTTCTATGCCCTTGCACCTATTCCCAGTTTGTATTCCCAGTTTAGTTACCAAATAGAGGCCTCATTCCTAACCAAGGAGTGTTTTCCTAGATTGTAAATCTGTTTCAAGCCTGTTTTTTCTTTTCCTAATACAATTAACCCTTAATGAGTGAAGGTTTATAGAACTCTATTTGCAGCTTTTATTCTACAGGGGTTTAAAATTACTTGTATCAACTTACTTCTAGAAAATCATTATCAGGAATAATGAAATTATCAATTCATCTACAGAACATTACTACATGAAAGTGCATTTTCATGTTGATCTGCAGGAAATTTGCCCAGGGTGGGCTGATGCCCAGGAATCATTAGGCTATGCAACAGTGGCAGGAAAAGGCATATCAGCAGTGAGAGGCAATCTTGGGATGAAGTCTCTGAGGACCCTGCATCTCAGAGCGCACCCATTGTAGCCATGCAAAATGGTGGTCCATTTCTAAAAAATTCTTTTACTTGCCATAACCTTTCCTAGATGGCTTCTGACACATAACAATTGCAAAGTTACATTCTTTTCTTAGGTAAGCCTTTATTTGAATATAACATTCTATTTCACTCTGTTAAGTAGTATTTAGAGCTTTTTAAGTAAAAATGAGCTTACCTTTATTTGGTTTCCCTCGAGTTACATTTAATGTTTTCCTTTAGAAGGAGATGGTGAACATTTATACTTCCCCCACATCCCAACTGCTTATATAAAATTGATCATATGACTACTACTTCAGATATCACAAGAAGAATCAACATTTCTACTAACAGGACAAAATAGATTCCCTAAAACATAACAACAAACACATCTAAAGGCAAAATGATAAACCCTTTATTTAGAGTTTGGGGTGTAAGGGATGTGTCCTTACACAAATAATTTGGGGTAAGGGGGACAAACTAGTCCAGAAATTAATAGAGGAATAAAATAACTCAGACTCTTGGCCAGTTTTGTGATTGTAAGACCTATTCACAACAGCAAAAGTGTCCTTAGTCTATAAGATAGAAATGGGGCCTTTGTGTGGTGGCACTGGCCTTTGATCCCAGCACTTCAGAGGCAGAGTCAGGTGCATCTCTGAGTTTGAGGGCAGCCTAATCTACATAGTGAGTTCCAGGCCTGTTGCGCAACAAAGGGAGACCCTGTCTGAAAAAAATTAATTAATTAAAAAATGAGAAAGAGGGAGAGAGACATCTATAAGACTTCTTGCCCGGCATCCATTTTCTCAAAAGCCCTAAAATTAGATACATAGATAGTAATGTTACCTAGTAAATTCAGTTCTTAACATTATGTCTCTAGTTTTATTCACACATTGAAGCTATCATAACAGATTACTGACACACCATTTCAAAGGGCATTGAATTATCTGTAGGAAGCATTAGATCTTTGAACATCAGATGTTATTGACAGTTTACCAGAACACAACTACTACAAAGTATCTCTACCAGCAGACAGCCAAAACAACTACTGATCTATTTTTTCTTTTTTATTGGATATTTTATTTATTTACATTTCAGATGTTATCCCCTTTCCCCATCCCCCCATAAACTCCCTATCCTATCCTTCCTCCTCCTTTTTGCTTTTATACCATTTTAATTTCATACAAGTATTAAGGTAAGTTCTGAGTTGAGGAACTAGCAATACAATAGATGCAAATAGTCAAGGAACAAGCAAGGCAGTAAACAGAATCCCATGATCACTATTTCTAAGGGCTTATCAGGATGACCAAAATATCTGAGCCTACTTTTCTGTCCTAGCCCAAAAACTAATGATCTTTAATTGTCAAAAAGAAACAGTATCACTGCCAACAAAACCAAGTACATAGTGTTTCCATGTAGTATCTCTACCAGTTGAGACCACTAAGAGAATCAGCTTGCCTAGATCAGGACTCTTCTTGAGTAACCAGGTTTGAAGGAAGTTCACAGGTAAGTGACTAACTTCCACATTGATCTGGTCCTGAGAATGAACATATCATCCTTGTAAGTGAGTAGTACACAGCATAATTTTTAAGGGCTGCACAGTGTAGGCCTGAGGCATACCTCATATGTGTAAAACAAAATTCATGAACACATTTCTTTTCTATTTACCATTGTTAGAGGTTTAGGTTTTTTGCCTTTAAACTGGCACCTTTTCTGTTTCATTCTAATGGGTTCCAAATTTTCATCTTCTGATTGCTTAACAGAATTAGAAAGTAAAGAAAGACTAGTCTAGCTGTGTGGTTGCTTACAAGAACAGTGGGATTTCTCTGAAGAAGAGGACCCCCCATGGTTCCCAACCTAACACCTCTTGGGAGTCCTGCATGCCAGGTTAAGGACCTTTTAAAATATTCTAAATTTTGGAAACTTTTAATCCCAAATCCTGGTTGTATTATGTTGAACTCTTAAAACAAGTCAAAATGATCCAGTCTATATATTTCAAGAGTCAAAAACTCTCCCATTGTGTCCCCAAACTGGAACCAATTCTTGAATTGCCTCCTCTGGCCTCTTGTAGAGTCTCACTTGTTCAAAGGCACCTTAAAAGTCCCAGCCAGCTCTCTAGAGATCATACTACTTTTAATAGTTTGCCATCAAACAACTAAGCTGAACACTGAGTAAAGCCATTCCCAAACATGAATTTCTAAATCATTGCCCTGACTCTTACGTTTCCTCTTGTTGCTGTGACTGCTTGACAAATGTTGTTAAGGACACAGCCTACCCTGAACTTTTTGACACTACTTTTTCCTGCACTGATTGCTAGAAGGCAGTTATCAAACTCCTAAATAGTTCCCTATAAAAGTCAGAATTTGCTTTGATAAGTGGTGTTCTGTATTTAGAGCAGGGTCCAGGGGACTAGAGACATGGCTCCACAGTTAAGATTGTTTGTTATGGCAAAGGATCAGGTTCAATTCCCAGCATCCACATAGTGGCTTATAAGTGTCTATAATTCCAGTTGTAGAAGATCCAACACTTCTGACTACCTGTGTATCAGTAATGCATGTGGTATTCATGATACATTTAGGCAGGTAGAACCATTATGCATAAATAAAAACAAAAAAATTTAAGGGCTACAAAGTAAATCACACAACCTATATTTGGGAAACTGATGCCTTCTCAACCAAACAATATTCCCTGATTTGCTAAAATTTCTACCTGATACTTAATGGCCCAAAGATCTCGTCATCCAAAGAAAATGTAGAATTTGAGCATGCCCTCTAAGACATTGTTTTTAGGGAGATAATAGAATTATTACCTAATTATTACCTAATAATTATACAAAGAATTGATATATTCATATGACACCCCCTTGAAGGTTCATGTTTCTCGTAGGGGTGTAGTTTCTAGCTTATCCTACTCCAAGCCTAATAAAGCTATTTCCAATTACTTCATGAATACTGTATCACAGTCCTCCATTACACTGTCTTCTAGCTAATATGGCCTGTAAAATCATACCCTAGATTTAAATAAACTTCTGTATGGAATGTGTCTTTTAAATCTTGCTATCAAGACTTTTTCAAATAAATATATTCAAATTATGGAATGATCCAACTTTCACCAGAACTAGTGTTTTCGGTATTAATTGCAAAATGGTCAAAATATTTTGCCTGTATTGATTTTCTGGAACAGAAATTTATGCACTTCCAACATTCATTACAAACTCTTCAGAAATACTCTAATTTTAAAGAAACTTCCTATGAAACTATCCTGATTTGAAATTAAGAGTTTCGTTAGTAGCATTGTTTTCTAAGTAGATTAGCTTTCTGGTTTTTTGGTGGGGGGAGGCTGAGTAAGGATGGTATGTGCCCTTATAAATGTGTCCAGCTATGCTTGAGTCAAAACAGGTATCAGCATACAGAAACTGCATAAGACTGATGGATTTTTTTCACATACCCTAAAATAGTAAGATTTACGTGTGATTCTGGATATCTGAGCATGTAAATCAAAACAGGTTGTTAAAAAATATATATACCTTCATCTTAGTTCTGCTTTTTTGTATTTCCAACATTGAGCACAAAGATAATTAAAATTGAAACAGTAATAGAATCTTAATTCTGTAAAATTTAGCAAATTATAGGAGAGTAAAGAATGCTGAGCCATTCTGTCCTGTCGTAAGTATAAAGGGGCCAATTTTAAGAATAGAAGAAAAATGTTCATGGAGATTATTGGTTTCAAACAATAGCAATATGTCAGAAACTTGTAGCTGCTTTGTGAAATTGGGTTTTTTTCTTTTAGTGTTAAAGAAACCTTTTTCCCTTTTTCAGAGAAGGTGAAGTTGAAATAGGTAAAGATCTGAAAATTAAAATTGTTGATAATTATGTATCCATAGTATGTATATTTCTCTGTATATAAAGGTGTATATAAAAGTTCCTTGATCATGAGTGCATTTTTTTATATTTACTTCAAAGGAAACTTTTCCCCAACTTTGGCAGCTGAATAAACCAACATCTGTGTACATGCTAAACAAAGGGTGGCCATTTTTCCTCAACAAATGAGATAAATTCCTTAGGCATATTCTATATTTCCTTAGTATTGAATATGGCTACTAGAAACACTGTCAAGACAGTACCCGTGATAGTGTCTTGTCATCTTTAGAAATAAATAGTCCTGTAGAAACTGTCTCAGGTCATTCTGCCAAGAATGCCTTCCTTACCCATCGTGGAATATGCATTATCAAAAGCAGTGCATTTATGTCTTAGGTTGGTGAGGCTCTGTGCAGGATCTTACCGGTCCTTGGCTTGCCAGCCTATTGATTTAATAACTCTGTCTGGGGGTCCATTTTCAGTTTCAAGCCAAGTACTTTGGCTTCCAACATGTTGATGTTGTTAAGCACAAGCTTTAACACGGTGGGCAAAAATAAAAGTATCCCCAGGACAAAAAGGGTTAGCATGATCAAGCTATATATGCCATTCTTGAAGCTTGACCAAAATAGAAACATTGACCTCAGGCCATGGATAATTTTATCAGCAGTATCTGCCACATCAACAATCAGCAGAGCAGCATTCTTTAAATTAATAAGCTCACTATGCAAAGTTAAAACATCCAAAGAGGTGTTAGAATTATACCAAATACACTGCAAGTGTCTTAAACTTTTTCCTAATTATAATGACTGCCACTGTAAATTATAAAACTAACACGAATCCAATGGTATTTGGTGTGATGCTCGAGATGGCTCCTTACTCTTAAATTCTGAACCTCCTTCCAATAATTTGAATAGGATAAAGAACATCAATCCATTCTTCCAAATGCTTATGTAAATCATCTTGTATATTCAACACATTAGTAACATTTTTTGCTAAATGATTAACAAAAGTAGCTGTCTTAACTTCTTGTGTCAAAACAATTATAGAAGCAGTGTCTTATTTATGAAATAAAAAAGAGGGAGAGGCAGAGAGCTTTGGGGGCTGCTTGGCAAGAATCTGACATGGGCCAAGGACAAGGAAGTGGGCTTCAGACATGAAAATTACTTTGGGCTAGGACAGGGAAGTTGGCTCAAATATTTGGTCATCCTGATAAGCCCTTAGAAACAGTGATCACAAGAGTTTTCAAGAAATTTTGTTTATTGCCTTGGTTGTTTTTGACTATTTGTGTTTATTGTCTTGCTTGTTCTTTGACTATTTGCATCTATTGTATTGCTACTCCCTCAACCTAAAACTGACTTTAATACTTGCATGTAATTCGAATGGTATAAAAGCAAAAAGAAGGAGGGGATTGGCTAGGGGGGTTCTAGGGAGGAGAAACAGGGAAAGGGGATGACATCTGAAATGTAAATAAATAAAATATCCAAGAAAAAAAGAAAGCATATTTGTTTCTTGATTTTTATCCTAGGCTGAACAAAATGAAAACCTTAAACTTTTGCTTATTCATGTGTTGTCAGAGACATGAGTATTGGAATGACAATTAACCAGTTTCACATTCTCCTTATGTGGGCTTCTGGTTAAATGCATTCACTACAATTAGGATAAAGTAGAACTATATCATATTTGTAGAACATATATAATATAGATAATATAGTTCCCACAGAAATTAAATAATAGGGTTTTCCAACTAGGTAACATCAATAATGTATTTCAAGGTGTTTTATCTTTATTAATGGAAATCAAGTCTTTTGTTGAAGCAGTTCAGATAATCTTGGATTGTAGAAATCCATAAGCATGGCTTAACCTCATCTGTTTTCTGAAAATTGAAAAGTCATACCCTGGAGGAATATAAATGGAAGTAACCTGGACCAAAAGGTCATTCTTCCTGGAAGAGAGAACCAAAGACAGGAAAGCTTAGGATCAAGAGACCTTGCTCAAGCTGATGGCTCATGTAAGCAACTTTATTGTGATAGTCAGCACCTTATTTATATACTGTATGCAGAGGGAGAAATGGAACAGAGTCAGTAGGAAGCTAGTCAAGCAATATTACTTAAAGAGAATATAGGATATCTCAAGTCTATCACAGACCAAGCCTTGTGACTAATAACCCTACTCTGTACAGAGGAGGGAAGTCATGTTCCCTGGAACTGAAACCTTAACTCCTTAGAGGTCCCAGCCCCCAGCAGCAGACCAGACCCTGCCAAATCTAGCCCTGGACAAGGACACAGAACTAATATTCCCTTTGTTCTTTCATCAGGGATTCTGAGAGCCTTGGATCAGCTTTGATCCCAACAGGTAGGTCTTGTCCAGGGGAATTTTGTATTGTGACTCCTATCATGTAAACTATACCTAAAAATATAGTTTAATAATTGTATGTGATTGGCTGGGCTTTTCACATTGGTTATAATCATGTGACCCTCACACTGTTGTAATTGGTTACAATCCTCACATGGGAGTAAAACCAAGAAGAGAGACAAGGAAACCTCAATGATATACCACTAACTGCCTACCATCTCTTAAGAGTTGAGAGTGTGACAATGAGATAAGGAAAAGAAATGTTTGATTTGGGAAATAATAATAATATAAAATAAAGTAAAAATAACAACACAGCAGGAAGACTGTACTAGGATTTTATGTTGACTCAAATTGGAGCACGTTATGTGAGAAAACTTAGATGATTGCAATGTGACATGAGAATCCTGAGATTCCTTGGGGTTAGGTCATATTTAACCAGTAATCTTCCAGGAGATCAAATTCTTGCTTGGCCTAACAAGATTAAAGTAGTTCCTAGTAAACCAGCCAAAGTGATACATCTAGTTAGATCCATGAAGGACCCAGAAGTTAGTAAAATAAGGAGCAAGTAGGGTTTGGTATTTCTAATTTAGGGGTAGAGAGTAATGCTTAGATTACCAGCTAAGCAGATGCCAAATATTACATTCCCATCTATGCTGTGCAACAGGTCTTGGCAATCTAACACCAGTTGTTTTACACTGTGTTAACGGGACGGTAGTCCAATAAAAACAATTTCCCTTTGTGAATGTTTCAGAAAGGGCACAAGGGTATAAATCTACCAATGAGACCCCATAGATAGAGTTTTACAATTGTACCTTTAATAAGCTTACATTTTGACAGAGTGTCTACTCTGGTGACATGAATAAAGGGACAACAACTATGTAAAGAATCAAAATTCCTTTATGTGTTGAAGGCTATTAATGTTGACCTCAACCCAATGAATTTTGTGGGGAAATTTGACTAAGTATGTTCCATGTTGGACCCTAGTGAAGTGAAGATGACTTCATAGTGGCTTAAAGCTATGATTCAGAGCCAAAGCTCTTTCTTGGGACACAACTTGACTATGTTACTCACATTTACTTAGTATACGTGTTTCTGTAAATGTGCCAGGTTGCAAAAATTAGCAAGTAAAAATGAAGTGTTTAGGGGAGAAAGTTGTTTTTACTTTATAAAAGGAAGGAGTGAGAAGGGAATATATACTGTACACACAATAAGTTTAAGTGTTGTTGGGAATGACCTTTTCTCACATTGTATTAAAGTGTGTCTCTGTATTTTCAGTTGTTGATTCCGTACTGGCAGAGAGCTAACTACTAGAAGGGTGTTGGTATTGTCATTTCTATGGCCCATCACCAGGTTTTCTATTTTGTAAATATTAATCCTTCCTCACCTACCTAAAGGCAATCTAGAGATGTATCAGAGGTTGTCTTGCTGCTGATTGGTTGTAATAAAGAACTGACTGCCAATAACTAGGGCAGGAAGGAGAAAGGTGGGACTTCCAGGCAGAGAATGTGATGCAGGGAGACAAAAATAGATGTGACCTACTCAAAAGCAGACAAGGGGGGAACAGACAGGACCAGAGTGGAACAGAGAGGTATAGAGCTAGCCTCATGGCAGGTTATAGGCTAGAATAATCAGGTTAAGTTTGAACGGTAGCTGGAAGACTGCCCCAACAAAAGGCTGTAAGGTACGACATGATTGTGAACGTGGCTGCATGACACAGTTTTGGCTGTGGAGCACCAACAACTTGAATCATGCATTTCTGACTTTCTAGTATACAGATGGTGTTGCTTTTTCTTGCATGCTTATCTGTTTTGCCTTTTTCTATATCATATTTGTCCTCAAATACAACTCTAGTAAAATTTTCTGAGAAAGTGATTGCGGGCATTACTAGAGAAGGAAATGGCTCTCTTGTTTATTAGGAACAAACTGCTCTGGCCTGGCCATTCAAGCAGTCAACTCAGGCATATCAGGACAAGGGGTTCTGGAGGTGGAGGCTGACTGCCTTAATTGTTCTCTGGGAAGTTTTAGCCAACTCATGATGATTAAGTTGTACCAGGAAATGTTTGAAGCAGGAAATGTTTTTGAGAGACCTGAAGTTTTAGTAGTTAAAGGAATTGAAGACCCCAAGGGAAAGAAACACTGGGTCCAGTCACTAAGGACAGGGATGGCCATAGAAAATACAAAAAACAAGATAGAGGAAGAAATAGCTGCATCTACTGGATTAGTGAGCAATGGTGAGGGCCCCCATTGTTCCAGAAATATGGTTGGGAAAATTGGAAGATATATTTATAATAAAAAGGATAAAGGGTGGGTATAAGAGTTTGGACCCCACAAGCGATCTGTAGGATTAGTGAACTGACCTTCCTGGAAAGACTTTGACCTCCCTGCTGGCATCACCTGCCTGAGGAAACTAGGGTATAAGTTCTAACAGATAGAATTCAGGCTTGTGAAGGAGCCATGGAAAAAGATGCAAGGGGAATTAATAATTGCATATGAAAACAAGCTTGAAAGGCATTGTAGAAACAGATAATAGGATGAGCTCAATAACTTGGAGGAAGAGATTGTGCAAATTTAGACAAGGTAAAAATATTAATGTTACCCTGGCCTGTTTAGCACCCTTCTGTTCTCCTGCTAATGTTGTAGCCACAAGTTCATGCCCAGATGACCTGTGATTTGGAGGTTTTTCTGAGAGTCAAAAGTTAATGTATAACTTGCTTTTGCAGATACTGAACTATGCCTTTGTGTGTGTGTTGTGCTTTCTGGTGATAATTACATGGGGGTTTTCAGTAAAAATAATGGGCTTGAGGAAAATAATACAAAGGCTTTTGATTATAAATTATTGCATAACAAAGAAGTGTATAACCAATAAAAGGCTGAGGTAAACTCAGAGAGGAGAGAGAGAAAACCTGAAGGTGGTCTTCAAGCACAGTTTCAGAACAACAGTGAGTCACCTATCAGCTTATACCTGCATCCTTGCCTGAGACACTGATTTCAAACCTCCCACCCTTGGCTGGTCCTTGGCAAAAGGCCTAAGCTTTAAACTATATAAAATACTCAATGTCATTATTTATACATTTGGTGGTTCTGCAGATATCCCCCACAATAGAATGTCATGTAAATGATGACATAAGGGAGCTATAACAAAAAACTAGTTATCTAAAAATCAGAATGCACTGGCTTCTATGTTATCTGTCATTCCTGTGAATATGATGATGGCATTGTGCTTGGTTTGGTGTCATTAAATACTTAATTAGTTATTAGTAAGGGAGGTTCATGCATAGTTGTCCCAAAGTTAGAATTGTTATAGGGTTAAAGAGTAAGCCTAATTGCAGAACAGAGACTTTATTGAAGAGATATGGTATTGAGCCAAAATAACTCACATTAACAATTAAATCATTTCTAATTTTCATGGTGTTGTCTTCAGTCATATGTAGAAGAGGTTGTGTTTTGTGGATCCTTATTTGTGGGGTTTTAAAGTACTTATATTCTTCAGCGAGGAAAAGGTCAGTTTATAGCTCTTTTAGGAAAAAAAGTGTACATAGCAGTATTCTAGCAGCTAGGCTCATTTAATTTCCACAGCAGAAAAGAGTCTAGAAAGAGCTAGGGAGACAGTCCTATGTCTAAGAACACTTTTACAGACAACCTTTGCTGGTTTCTCACCCATGTCTGGTGGCTAACACTCTCCTGTAAACTCTGTCACCAAGGGATCCAATGTCTTCTTGTGCACATCCACAGACACAAACATATACAATTTAAAAATAACAAAGATAAATGTTTAGATAAAGTCTACAAATTTAGAAGACAGTACTGCTTCCACACCATTCAAAGGTTAAAGGGACAACTGAAAGAGACATGTGGAACAAAATTGAAAGCAGGGGCATTTTTTGAAAATAATTTTTGCCTATCTTTAGCCAGGCAACTAACTCTTTCTAGCAAATTATGGAAGGCTTATTTACTGGAGAAATTGAACCAACAAAACTGAGAACTCAAAGACAGGATCAAAGCTATGTTGAGGACAAGGCAACAGAGAATGCCATTATGAAGAACACTGTGAGTGTAAGCCCGCATGCATTTTCTATCTGCTTATTATAGGTGTATATACCCAGGCATACCCAACCCATCCAGAAAAGATGAACAATAATTTGACATTTAATTGTTTGCTACAGTGAGACCCAAAGACTACAAGCCTTGCTCATTATGACACAGCTTATAGTCACTTAAACTCAATATTCACTGACAATTAAGAATCACCAGACATTTGAGGAAACTCCAACATGAAAGTTGAACATAAAACTACCAAAGAATCTAGAATATTCTTGGAAATATTGGAGAACATACTACATTCATGAAATAACCAGAAAGAGCTATGAGAAAAATTAGAATTTTAAATTCTTAATCTTAATGTAAAAACATTGCACAAAATTCAGAAAGTAGAACGTTAAGTCAGGGATATAGTAAAAAAATAAAATTATACCAGAATGAAAAACTCCTTGGTGACTTCCAAAATGATACCAGAAAGGACATTAGTTTAGGGTTTCTGTTTATGTTAAAGAATCAGGAATGAGGGCTATGCCGTTTACTAAAATTATACAAGGCCCAACATAAGCCTTCACTGATTTCCTTCTTTCTTTCTTTCTTTCTTTCTTTCTTTCTTTCTTTCTTTCTTTTTCTTCCTTCCTTCCTTCCTTCCTTCCTTCCTTTCTTTCTTTCTTTTTTGCAAAGATTGACTTCAGCTGTAAATAGAATAGTATCAGATTCAGAAGTCAGACAAATATTAGTCAAATCTTTGTGTTTTGAAAATGCTAATTCAGAATGCAAAAGTTGATTATGCCTTTCAAGGCAAGATCAACACCAATGGATGGAAGAATTAGAAATACAGCAATATTGGATCTCATGTTTATGATGTTACTTTGATAAGAGAAATAATTTTTAAAAGTTAAAAAAACCAAAATGTCAGGTGTTTTAATTGTTGTAAGCAAGATCATATGAAAAGAGATTGTAGACAAGGCATTCCTAGAAACAATGTTTTGTTTTTTTTTTTCTAGAGATAATCCAAAAGAAAGGCCTCAGCTTTTTGGAGTATACAGAAGTTATGGCAAAGGCCTACATTAGACTACTGAATGCAGATCAACAAAAAAAAGGCAAGGAAGGTAATTTTTTTGCTATTGACAAAAACCATAGGGGGCCTCCTATAGCCCCTCCTCATATTAAATTGGATTCAGTCATTCCCTGTCAGTGTTGGGAAACTCATCCACAGAGCAAATAACCTGGACCTCTGGGAGCTTCCAGAGACTGAGACACCAAACAAAGAGCATACGGGGCTGATTCAAGGCCCATGACACATATGTAGCAGAGGGCTGCCACATCTAGCCTCAGTGGGAGAGGATGTGCCTAATTCTGCAGACTTGATGTGGGCTTACAGTTTCTGTGGTTTAGTCCATTATCATCATGACAGGAAGAATGGTAGCATGCAAGCATCACTGGAGGAGCCAAGAGTTCTACATCTTCATCCAAAGGAAGCCAGGAGCAGACTGTATTCCAGGCAGCTAGGAGAAGGGTCTCAAAGCTCACCCCCACAGTGACACATTTCCTCCAACGAGGTAATACCTAATAGTGCCACTCCCTGGGTCAAGCATATTCAAAACACCACAGGTACCCAAAGAAATGAAATTTGGCAAACGGATATATTTCATTTTGCAGACTTTGGAAAGCTAAAATATGTGCACCATACAACAGCTTTGGAGAGACACTAAATAATAGGGGAAAAACTGCTGGATTAAACCAGCCTGTATATTTTAGAGATGTGTTGATGTGTATAATATATCACTTAGTGTATAATCCTTAGAAGAGAAACCTGGAATTGTGTTACATTGGGAAAGAATTTTTGTCTCTGTTTCCACAGGAGAAGAAAAGCTATGGATACTATCAAGATTGATAAAAAGGAGATTCAAACAGGAAAGACCTCCTGAAAGAAGAAATATCTCCTTATTCAACAGACAGCTTGGTCATTCAGTCCAAATGAACTTATAAAGACTAAAATATGCCTTTCACTTGATCAGGCATGAAGAAAGAAAAATACAAAATAATAATATTTTCTAATGATAATTTACCAAAGGCACACATGCCTTGCTGACATGAAATGAAAAATGGGTTTTCATAAACCATGTCTTAATTTTAATGTCAAGATTATATCAAGATACATACACTCAGAATATAGCACAAAAATTTCTGATTCCACAGAATTCCAAAATAGCTACTTTTATAAAAACCAGTTATTTCTATTTTTTTCTCAAACTTCATGTGAATTGGATCATACACTATGTGATATATTATAGTCATCTTCTTCCTTCAACATTCTACTTCATTATTTCTGTAATTTATCACATGGATTACCACAATTCATTTATCTTTTACCCATTGTTGGCACTGGAGTTCTTAACATGTTCGGGTTATTACAAATAAAGTTGTCCTAAACATCCTATGTCTTTGTGGATGCGTACAAACACATCCTCTTGTATTAAACCTAGGAGTCAAATTGATGTCATAAGTGATGTGTGATTAAGTTGTAGTAAAACTGCCATACACTTTCCAAAATGATTGTATCATTTTACTCTTCTACCAGTAATAGGTAAAAGTTCATTTATCATGTGTCTTTGTAAATACTTTATATTTTGCTCATTATTTTACACATTCTAGTAAACATTTGCTCTTTATTTTATACATTCTAAGTGGTATAGTAGCTTCTTAATGTGGCTTTATATTTTCATGATTATTTATGTTAAGTACATCTATATGATTATAAATCATGATCTATATGAATTAATATACTACTATTGAAAATACCACTTCTTGTAGAAGAATATTCATTCTTTTGGTCATTTGATAAATATGTAAGAACCTAATAGTGGTATGCTAAACACTGTTCTAGTCACTGCAGCTTTAGTAGTACATGAAACAGATAAGAATTCTTGCCTCCATAAAGTTTACATTTTATGTTAAAAGTTTTTCAGTTCATATACAGAATGTTACCTTTGTTTAAAAGAAGGCTAAGTCATTTGACACAATTATAGGTGTAATAAAATATGTGTTTCATCCTTTTGGAGTAGAATTATGAGAGATTTGCTTTTCTATTTAGTGAGAAGCATTTGTTACAAACAGAACTTCGGGTCCATTCCCTCTTTGGGTATTGGAGAGTTCCATTTATTTGAATTCTAGAAAAAGGCCAGAAATAAAACTATATTAATGCCAGATCTATTCCTCCCAGTATATTCAAAAGTCAAGTGTATTTTGCAACTGATTGTGTTACCTGCACCGAGAAAATGCTTGTGCCAGTGTACCTGACTCTCCTTTTTTCAGTGGGTTCCACATCTATTGCCACTAGCACAATTTTAAGATAGGAAGCTGGAAACAATGATGTTACCAAATACTTATAGGCAGGTATTTCCAAAATATATTGTGGTCCTCCTAATGATCATATTAACATTTTATATAACCTGATTGTATTTTTGCCTTAATGGCAAAAATGGCATATTCTGTGCTGTTATATGAATATACTTAATGAAATCTCAGTGCAAATGTAGCTATTTTGTGGCAAGCTAGTTTTGTAGCTTCCTTGACAGAGAAGATTGAGAAACTCTACTCCTGGCTCAGAGGGCTTCGATTTCAGGAGTAAGCCATCATACCCATTCCCAACATACAGTTTGAAAATTGGTTTAATTTCTTGACATTAAGGCATATAAGAAATAAAAGGGATGAAATCAAATTAAGTAGTTTGTCTTTCAGTATATAAATTATGAATAACTTGATGACAATGTACTTCAGGTGCTTGAACATGAGGAGACTCACCAGCAATGTGGCAAAGTGTGTGTTCACATTCAAATACCATGAGTCACAGGGCCACTGATGTGGTAATCCAAAATAGTGAATACTTTTTGGTTCAATAGTCTTGTTCCACGAAGGCTAATTTTCTTCTCATTTGCACAGTGGTTGAATACCTGTAAAAGTATATTATTTATATACTAAAGATGGCATTCTGTACAATTAATAAATAAATAGGGAGTTTGTGTTTAATACATGGACTCCTGCGACCTTGATCACCAGAGATTTTGTCTCAAGGAGTTATGGGATAGACCTAAGGTTCTCCTGGTGGCTCTTCTGCTTGTTCTATAATGCCTGGTGAGGAGGGCAGGAGTCCACAGTAGTGGTGTCCGTGTCTCCATTTCACACCCAACTGCTGTTTGTAATCACCCGATCAAATAGTTAATTTTTCTCACCTATAAAAATGAGTATTGTCACCTGGGGGGCGAGAAGTTTATAAAATAAAATATATTGGCCGGGCAAACTCATAATAATGATATTATTCCCACTTTAGAAAAATCTAACCAGGGTTCTGTCTCGTTTTTCAAAGTCCATTGTACAAAACCAAAGAAAGCCAGAAAAAAAATTGGCTCCCACCTACCTCCTTTCCCAAACTAAGGACAGCAACTTCAGAATGTGACAAGATTCAGCCTCGGGTCTGTCTGAGGTAATGGCACAGGTTTGATGAGCCGCTGCACTTTAACTGGGTAGGCTTGCCTTCTCAGCCCCATTTGATGCTCCTTGTGCCTGCCTTTCCCACCTCCACCCTTTCTAACTCTTGTAGGACTTTTTCTCCTTGTCGCTAACCCTTTCCCTACTCTGAGTTATCTGCCCCCCCCCCCCAAATTTCGGTCACTAGTGACCTTTGAGTGGACGATGCTGGGAGATCTCTAGCATTCCGCACTGAGCAGGTTCCTATCCAAGGTCGGGAAGGGGGCTTCCAATTAGTCCCACCGTGTAGTTCTAGGTTCCAGCTCTATCCCACTTTGAGCTCCAGATCTTAACCTCCTAGAATCCGGGTGGTTAGCTCCGTCACTCCCACCCCTGCTCTTCAGCATCCCTCCTCCTCTATCTTTACCCTCAGCTCTAAGCATCAGGGTTGCAGGAATTAGACCCACTGTCTCACCTGTCCCATCTACTACTACAGGATTTTCGAATATTTTCATTCTGATTTGCCGGTCTGCTAGGGACTAAAGCCAGCATTTCTTCCTCTTGGCCTGAGCTATCCACCTTGGGTTGAACCGCTCACAGTGGAGTTGGAAGCTCCATGCCACCCAGTTGGCCAAGGGCAAAAAAACTATCCAGGGCACCCCCCTGTCCCCTAACACTCTCTCAGAAGCTGTTCTCTTGCAGGTGTAGCCTGCACTCTCTTGGAAGCATCCGCAGATGATAAACCTCACGTGCAAGGCGCCAGCGCTACGCTGCAGGGTGCGGGTGCCCGTGAGCCAGTTAGCCCGCGAACGAGCACGAGCACAGGGAGGTGGTGCGCGAGTGGGCCTGGGAAGGAGGCACCTCCGGAAAGAGAGCCACGCGGCTGTGCTGGCAGGACTGCAGTGGCACCTCTCTGGAGAAAGCTCTCACGCCCGTGCTCGAACGCACGTGCACACGGCCAGCAGTGAGAGCGCGAGTCCGAGCATTTCAGTGCAGGGCTCCTTAAAGCGATGGCATCTGCCCTCAACAGCAAAATTCACCCGCCAGGAACCTGCGCGAGCTCTACAGCCGACGCCCGCGGTAGCTCGGGCTGGAGAATGGACTGTGACTCCGAGATGCACGTGAAAATGTGCAAGAAAATCGCTCAGCTCACCAAGGTAAGGCCGGGTGCTGCGGGCGGACCAGCTGTGTGCCAGAGGCACCCGAGTAGGGGTGGGAGTGTAGAAGCACCCCAGGGGAGACCCGCACTGAATCCCAACAAACTTTGTCTCGGAAACCAAGGGAAGCTGTTCTATATCTGGGTGAAGTGACCTTCTGGGGACTGCATTTGGAAGCAGTAGGCGGGATTCTTTGCCAAGGAAACTCCTGCAGCCTGCTTGCTGAGCAGGTGGGCTCTGCTTTCCCAAGGCTAGAGGGTAAGAGAGAGAGAGAGAGTGTGTGTGTGTGTGTGTGTGTGTGTGTGTGTGTGTGTGTGTGTGTGTGTGTGTGTGTGTGTGTGAGAGAGAGAGAGAGAGAGAGAGAGAGAGAGAGAGAGAGAGAGAGAGAGAGAGAGAGAGAGAGAGAGAGAGATCATGTTCCCTTGCCAGCTCCATTCAAAGCTTCAAACCATCATCCTGCCTGGAATGTTGTGATTTTATTCTCTACAGCTGGGGAGATCGCGTGAGACCTATTTAAACACGATTCATTTATTCCTTCATTCAACAAATATTTGAGTCATTTGTTGAGTGCTAGCAACCTTTCGTGGCATAGTACTAAACCTGGAAGGCAGCCCAGGGGACTTACTATCAAACCGACTACAGGCATGTGTCCGATCATAAATGGGAAAGGGTAGGATTCAGTATATGGTTGTGGTAACGGAAAAGACCTTGGGAGGTCAGCCAGCCCACATCCCTACTTCATCTCAGGGTCTTGGTTGGATATATCCAGGATGTGTAGCTGAGATGTTGCCAAGGAAGGTTGTTAATCCCCGGCTATTTACCAGTTAGGAAAAACTCCTCACAGGTTCCCTCCACATGTCTGTAGATATGTCTTTCCTGTAGGGTTTGAGTGGCTTAAATTAGTTGTTTACTTGGTATTTTCCATCTGGCCTCAAACCCCTAACACACTGCCTGCTAGTAAAGACTGGCTCAGGCTTTTGTCCCAGAGTATAATGAAAGGCATACTCTGCTTTCTTTCCGAAACATCGCCCTCTTACTTTCCATACCTGCTTTTCTGAAGGATGGATAGGCATCCTTACCACACTGGAATACAAGACCAGCTTGAAACAGAACAGCACTAGCTTTCTTCCCCTGACCTCCCATTGACATGTTCATGTTCTTTGCACATCAGCCTGTCTCCAGACAGTCCTCTCTTGGAAGCTACAACTTGTGCCGTGATGTCTAACCCACAGTTGTCTGATAGCGCCAATCAAAAAACTTACTTGTTTGGGAAGGATGAGGATCATTTAGGAAGTAGAGCCTTGTTGGAGGAAGTGGGTCACTCGAGACGGGTCTTAAAGTTTTAGAGATAGTATCTACTTTCAGTTTATTCTCTTCTTCCTGAGTGTGGATGCCATGTGACCAGACAGGTTCCTGTTACCTCCTCCATGTCTTCCCTGTCTGCTGCCATGTTTTCTGAAGCCTGATTGCCTATATCCCTCTGGAAATGTAAGCCAAAATAGACCTTTTCTATGTTTTTTTCTTTTACAAAAAATGATTTTTTTACTTACTTTTTTATATTATGTATAGCACAAAGATAATGAAATTATTCAGGTTTTACTTTTTGGATGTACAATAGTTCTTTTTTTATTGGATATTTTATTTACATTTTAGATGTTATCCCCTTGCCCTATTTTTCCCCCCACCCAGGAACCCCCTATCCCATCCCCCTCCTCCTGCTTCTATGAGTATGTGCTTAAGTTTATTATATAAAAATGATTGAAGTATCTGAAAAGGCAATTATAGTATCTGGCACCTTCCTTGTCTTCAAAAAGCTAAAGTTTTTGTTTGTTGTTGGAAGGGAAGCAAGATTTGAAATAGCAAGAGCAATCAAAAACACGGAACAGGGGCTACATGTGATAGTCCAAGTTAGGAGGCCTCTGAAAGTGGAAACCAAGGGTATGGCAGTGTGTGTAGAAAGAAGGGAAAATTTATGAAAGACCTACCCTTGACTTGTGATGGTGGTGATCTATGGGGTGCCTGCTGGATTTAAAGTATTGACTATTTTAAAGTATTTTTTATCATTTTTATTTATATGTACATGTGTAACTCTACATATACCCCATTGGGTAGGCGCTCATGGAAGCCAGAAGAAGATGTGGGCTTTCATGGATCTGGAGTTACAAGTGACTTGAGAGCCACCCAATGTGGTTGCTGGAAATCAAACTCGGATCGTCTGTAACAGCAGCAAATATTCTTAACCACTGAGCCATCTCACTAGTTCCTTATACTGAATATTAGTGCAATAAATCCTAGGCAGGTTCTACCCTGGCTAGTACAGTCATTTTGGAAAAGGGACTCTAAACTGAGAAAAAAAAAAACCTCTATAAGATTTCCCTGTAGGCAACTCTGTAGTTTTTAAAATTACAGTTAGTGTGTCTAGCTGACTGTGGACGGTGCTATTTCTGGGCAGGTGATCGTGGGTACTATAAGAAAGCAGGCTGGGCAAGCCAATGAACAGCACTCCCCCATGGCCTCTGCTTTAGTGTTTACCTCCAGGTTCTCTCCCTGACTTCCTTGGATGATGGTTTACCAATTGTAAGATGAAATAAACCCTTTCCTCTCCAAGTCATTTACAGAGATAGTGTTTTATCACAGCAATAGAAACCCTAACAAAAGCCTAAACTAAGCCCTTTCCTTTGTGGTATGTCAAACACATAAATAGACCATTTCAATGTGATTGGGTTGCGATTCGATTCTGTAATACTTATGGAATACTTATTTTGCTAAGCCATGAAGACCCAGCAATGCAGAAGGCAAACACCATCCCTGGTACATAATCAGCAATATTTCTCCGAGTATATTCTCCATTATAAGTCATGATTGATCCTTACTGTGTCGTGCCTCTCAGTATCACTTCTCATGCTAATTTCTTAAAGGAAGAATTTTGTTTCTGATAAACCACTCTTCTTTTGCCTACTATTGTATGGTGCATATTTTCTACACTTACATATTTAGTATTTTATGAGTTTTTTCTTTGATAGGTGAATTTAATCCAGGTGATCTCTAATATTCTTCCATCATAATTTGTGGTTTTCCTTTGCCATTCTTCTCCTGTGCTTTCTCAGTCTCTATTTCCATGTTCTGTAAGATAGGTAAAAATGATTTACATTCTGTGACTGGTTTGAGAGCTCGAGGCTTTAAACTCAGTCTCAGGACTGCCATTCGTGTTTCAACATAGTTACTTAACTATGATGTTTTCTACTAAAGTTTTTAAAGTGGATTTTCCTACAGAAGAGCTTTTTTTTTTTCACCTGTTAATGCAATTCCACATGTTTTTAGTGAACGAAACTGTGTCTGATGATTCACAAAGCCTAGCTGGAGAACAAGTCCGCTTCTCATGCACATTTGAAGGTACTTCCTAGTCACACCCCCATCACTAAGCAACCTTTTATTCTTGTCTATCCTTTTCTGAAACAATTACTTATTTAATGATTTTAGTGTGTGTGTGTGTGTGTCTGAGTAAGTATACACACACATGCTGTGTGTGCACATGCTGGTGGCCAGAAGGAAACAGCAAGTGTCCTCCTTTATCGCTCTCTGCCTGTTCATATGAGGGAGGCAAGGTCTCTCCCTGAACCAAGAGACTCTAGTTTTCTCAGCAAGGCTGGCAGCCAGCAAAGCTCAGTTATCCTTTCATTTCTACCCATTTCAGAGCTGGTGTGAGAGCTGGATGTATGGGTGTTGGATTTGAACTCTTGTTCTTGTGGTTGTTCAACATACACTGTTAGCCACTAAGCCATCTCTCCCTCCAGCTCAAATATCCAGGTTTGTCTCTTGTGGGTATTTCAAACAAATGAAATTATATAATACTTAATCCTTCATTTCTGGCTTTTTCTTTGAGGATCATCCATGTCCAAACACATAATGTTACATATGCCTCTGTCTCTTATATAGCTATCTCATGTTTGGTTTATCTAGATTTATCTATTTACCAATTGATAATTTTAGATTCCATTTTTTGTGGTTATCATAAACAGTACTGCTATGAACATGATAAATCCATATGCAAGTCTTTATGTGCCCTTGGATGCATACTGAAAAGCAAAATCTTTCACTTTTAATGCTCTTTTTAAATTTTTAGTTGATGCATAAAATCTGTATGTATTTTTGGGATACAGATGTTTCAAGTACACAATAGTTCAGGGCAGCAGTGTCTCCATCACCTCAACTATTTGCTGTTTCTTTGCATTGATACTACTCAAACTTTTTTTGAGCTATTTGCAAAGACACAACTATTTGTCACCCACCATAGTTATCCTGCAGCATTAGAAGGCATTCCACCTACTCCAGCTGTACCACTATATTCAATAGCCAGTTTGTCACTTCCTCTTTATTCTCCTTAGCCTCTAGGAGCCACTATGCTACTTTTTACCTTCATGAAACCAATTATTTTAGCTACTACATGTAAGTAAAAACATGCAGTATCTATCTTTCTGTACCTAACTTACTGCACTTACCCTGAAGCCATCCAGCTCCATTCACAATGCAGCACATGACAGGATTTTATTCTGTTATACGAGTAGATAGTCCTCTGTTGTGAACAGATAACAGAGTTTCTTTGTTTGCCCATTAGTGGACATTTAGGGGTGTTTCATGTCTTGGCTTTTGTGACTACACAGTCATCGCTCTTTTTTTCCTTCTTGTTTCTAAAAATTGGATCATATTTAACTTTTAAGTTCTACTTCCTCTAAAAATAAAAGTCTTTTTATTGAAATTGAAATTTATTGAAATTGAAAACCTTTTTAAGTGTGTTTATAATACAGTAATTCCTTTCTCTTATCCCTGTGTTTCTCTAGAGGCTGATATAGTAACAGGCACAAAATAGAATCTTACTAAGTTGGTTAAATTCAATTTTTTTCCATGTGTATGCTGGAGAGGTGGCTCAGTGGTTAAGAGTACTATCTGCTCTTCAGAGAACCCGGGTTGACTCCCACACCCACAAAGCAGCTCACAGCCATCTGTCACTCCAGTCTCAGAGGATCTGTAAGGTCTCTGAGGCCCTCTTCTGGTCTCTGAGTGTACTCCTCACACCTGGTACAGGTAGTTGTATACAGACAAAACAGCTATTGCATTAAAAAAATTTCTTCCCATATATTTTGCTAAGATTTATCATATTATACTGATTCATAAGGAAATGTAGTGATATATCTCCTAGTATAACATACATATAATATTATGTATATAATAACATACATCTGGTATTCTAGTAAGTAAATGATCAAACAATCCAAAATGCACATGAAAATCACCCGGAGAGCTTTTAACAATATAGCACTTTGTTCGATATTATTATAGCACATATCTGTAATCCCAGCTACCTGAGAGGCTGAGGTGAGGCAAAGGATTGCAAGTTCAAGCCTGTCTAGCTTCATAATGAGTTACCTAGGCAAGTTAGTTAGCCTTGTCTCCAAATTGTAAAAAGCTTTGGGATATAAGTCAATGGTACTGTGTTTGCCTACCATATACAAGGCCCTAGATTGATTCCCAGTAAAAACACACACGCACACACATTCAAGCAATGGAGTGATGACCCTAAACTGGAATCAACTCTGGTAGTTTGACCTGAGGCTTCCTAATATAAGAGATGTTGCAACCCAGTGCCAGCACATCTGAGGCCTGGCAGCTGTTTGACTTCCATCTTGATGCTCTGTAGAGGGTAAACACAGCTGCCCAGTAAACTTTGGAGTAAACTCTAGTAAACAGGAGAAAAGAAAGCCCTTGTCTGGCCTTGGAAGCCAGGAAGTATAATGAGACAATAGGAATGGTGCCTTGGCAAAGACGCGCTCCATCACAGGCTGCCACTTGAGTCCTGTGTTTTTCTGGCTCAAAAGAGTACATGTTTTATTACGTCCTCTGACTTGACTCCATCTACTTCTCTGAAAATATTCTTGTGCTTGTGGGAGCTTGTTTAGGGACAGATGTTTAAGCAGTCTGTCCTTTGAGAACTACAGATTTGTCTTAACAAGCCCACACTGTTGGAATTTTATAAGTTAACGACATAACCCCCGATGTAGAGAGAGCTCACGAGTCTTTGCATCGTATCTGTAAAACAGTATAAAGTGCTCCCTAACCTGAGTGTCCTTGACTGCCACTAAGATGTTTCAACTTTACATTACTATTCTAGTCTTCTCCCTCCTCCCCGCCTCCACCCCACAGCCTTCCTTCAGTCTTTTCTCCACACAGTAGCAACCAGAGCGATTTCAAGCCCTCCTACGTGGCTGGTAGGAATACACAATGATGTGACCACTTTCAAACAGTGTTCATCTTTCCCCTAAATAGTTGGACAGAATGTTATCTGATCCAACAATTACATTGCTGAGTACCCAAGAGAAATGAAAACACCTGTCTCCATACAAATTGACCCATGTTTGTTCATAGAGATATTATTTGTATTGCTAAAAATTAGAAACAAACTAAAAGTGTGTTAACCAAGGAGTAGGTGAATAAATCATACAAAATACATTGTTGGCTATATAACTTGCTAAGGAACACGGTTCAAATATGACATGGGGAGGAGCTAAGGGCTTTTGTCTGTCTTCCTTTTTTCTCTCTTTCTTCCTTCCTTCCTTCCTCCTTCCCTCCCTCCCTCCCCTTTTCCTTCCTTCCTTCCTTCCTTCCTTCCTTCATTCCTTCCTTCCTTCCTGTCTTCTTTCTTTTTTAGAGTCTCACTATGTACCCCTGGCTGCCCTACAGCCCACTGTGTAGACCAGGCTGGTGTCAAACTCAGAGATTCTCCTTCCTGTGCCTGCTGAGTGCTATGATGAAAGTCATGCACCACCTTATTCAGCCTAAGAGTTTCATTTGAGGGTTAAAAAAAAATTGTCCTAAAGTTGAATGTGGTGATAGTTGTATAACTAAATATACTGAATGCCATTTAGCTATCTATATAAGGTCTTTTATAAAAGACCTAAAAAAAAATAAAAATCAGTCTACTCTATTCTCCATTTCTACCCCCACATTCTAGTTTCTGTTTTCAACTCTGGCCCTCAACTCCTGCTGTGACATTCTCAATGATCATTCTCGCCCCTCACATTGTTGCAAGAATGATCTTTTAATGTGAACCAAAACATATAATTACAACATTTAAAACTCAATAAGGGTTTCTTTTGAAGCAAATTCCCATTTTCACTTAGAATGAAAGTTGTTGTCTATAATAAATTATTTACCACAATTACTTGAAGTGGCTATTTGAAAATGCTGTCCTTTTCCCACTGGACAGTTTTAGCTCCTTTGTCAAAGATCAAGTGACCAAAGGTGTGTGGGTTCATTTTAGGTCTTCAATTCTATTCCGTTATCTTCCTCTCTGTACCAATACCATGCAGTTTTTATCACTACTGCTCTGTAGTACAGCTTGAGGTCAGGGATGGTGATTCCCCCAGAAGTTCTTTTATTGTTGAGAATAGTTTTTGCTATCCTGGGTTTTTGTTATTCCAAATGAATTTGAGAATTTCTCTTTCTAACTCTGTGAAGAACTGGTTTGGAACTTGATGGGGATTGCATTGAATCTGTAGATTGCTTTTGTCAAGATGGCCATTTTTACTATATTAATCCTGCCAATCCAGGAGCATGGGAGATCTTTCCATCTTCTGAGATCTTCTTCTATTTCTTTCTTCAGAGACTTGAAGTTCTTGTCATACAGATCTTTCACTTGCTTGCTTAGATTTACACGAAGATATTTTATATTATTTGTGACTATTGTGAAAGGTGTCATTTCCCTAATTTCTTTTTCAGCCTGTTTATCGTTTGAGTAGAGGAAGGCTACTGATTTGTTTGAGTTGATTTTATATCCAGCCACTTTGCTGAAGTTGTTTATCAGGTTTGGGAGTTCTCTGGTGTGGAAGTTTTAGCGTCACTTAAGTATACTATCATATCATCTGCAAATAGTGAAATTTTGACTTCTTCTTTTCCTAGTTATATCCCTTTGACTTCCTTTTGTTGTCTAATTGCTCTGGCAAGGACTTTCAGTACTATATTGAATAGGTAGGGAGAGAGTGGGAAGCCTTGTCTAGTTCATGATTTTAGTGGGATTGCTTCAAGTTTCTCTCCATTTAGTTTGATGTTGGCTACTAACTTGCTGTATATTGTTTTTACTATGTTTAGGTATGGACCTTGAATTCCTGATCTTTCCAAGACTTTTATCATGAAGAGATGTTGAATTTTGTCAAATGCTTTCTTGGCATCTACTGAGATGATCATGTGGTTTTTTTCTTTGGGTTTATTTATGTAGTGGATTACATTGATAGATTTTCGAATATTGAACCATCCCTGCATTCCTGGAATAAAGCCTACTTGATCATGATGGATAATTGTTTTGATGTGTTCTTGGATTCGGTTTGCGAGAATTTTATTGAGTATTTTTGCATCAATATTTATAATTGAGATTGGTCTGTAGTTCTCTTTCTTTGTTGGGTCTTTGTGAGGTTTAGGTATAAGCGTAATCGTAGCTTCATAGAATGAATTGGGAGGTGTTCCTTCTGTTGCTATTTTGTGGAATAGTTTGAAGAATTGGTATTAGGTCTTCTTTGAAGGTTTGATAGAATTCTGCACTAAAACCATCTGGTCCTGGGCTTTTTTTTTGGTGGGAAAACTTTTAATGACCTCTTCTATTTCTTTAGGGGTTATGAGACTGACTCTTTAGATGGTTTGTCTGCTCCTGATTTAACTTTGGTACCTGATATCTGTCTAGAAAAATTTCCACTTCATCCAGATTTTCCAGTTTTGTTGAGTATAAGCTTTTGTAGTAGGATCAGATGATTTTTTGAATTTCCTCAGTTTCTGTTGTTATATCTTTCTGTTTTAGTTCTAATTTTATTAATTTGGATACTGTTTCTGTGCCCTCCAGTTAGTCTGGCTAAGGGTTTATCTATCTTGTTGATTTTCTCAAAGAACTAGCTCCTGGTTTTGTTGATACTTTGTTTCATTTTTTGTTTGTTTGTTTGTTTCTACTTGGTTGATTTCAGCCCTGAGTTTGATTATTTCCTGCCTTCTACTCCTCTTGGGTGTATATGCTGATTTTTGTTCTAGAGCTTTTAGGTATGTTGTCAAGTTGTTAGTGTATGCTTTCTCTAGTTGTTTGTTTGTTTGTTTTTGTAGACACTTAGAGCTATGAGTTTTCCCCTTAGCACTATTTCATTGTGTCCCATGAGTTTTGGTATGACGAGCCTTCATTTTCATTAAATTCTAAAAAGCCTTTAATTTCTTTCTTTATTTCTTCCTTGACCAACTCATCATTGAGTAGAGGGTTGTTCAGTTTCCACATGTATGTGGGCTTTCCATTGTTTTTGTTATTATTGAAGATGAGCCTTAGTCCATGGTAATCTGAAAGGATGCACGGGATTATTTCAATATTTTTGTAACTGTTGAGGCCTGCTTTGTGACCAATTATATGGTCACAAAGGTACCATGAGGTGCTGAGAAAAAGGTGTATTCTTTTGTTTTAGGATGAAATATTCTATAGCTATCCATTAAATCCATTTGGTTCATAACTTCTGTTAATTCCACTGTGTCTCTATTTAGTTTCTGTTTCCATGATCTGTCCATTGCTCAGAGTGGGGTGTTGAAATCCCTCACTATTATTCTGTGAGGTGCAATGTGTGCTTTGAATTTTAGTAAAGTTTCTTTTATAAATGTGCCCTTGCATTTGGAGCATAGATATTTAGAATTGAGAGTTCATCTTGGTAGATTTTTTTTTTTTTTTTTTTTTTTTTGACGAGCATGAAGTGTTCTTCCTTAACTTTTTTGATAACTTTTGGGTGAAAGTCGTTTTTATTCAAAATTAGAATGGCTACTCCAGCTTGTTTCTTGGGACCATTTGCTTGGAAAATTGTTTTCTAGCACTTTACTCTGAGGTAGTGTCTGTCTTTGCCACTGAGGTGCATTTCCTATATGCAACGAAATTCTGGGTCCTGTTTACGTATCCAGTCTGTTAGTCTTTGTCTTTTTATTGGAGAATTGAGTCCATTGATGTTAAGAGCTATTAAGGAAAAGTGATTGTTTTTTCCTGTTATTTTAGTTATTAGAGGTGTAATTATGTTTGTATAGCTATCTTCTTTTGGGTTTGTTGGAAGACTACTTTCTTGCTTTTTGTATGTTGTAGTTTCTCTCCTTGTGATGGAGTTTTCCATCTATTATCCTTTGTAGGGCTGGATATGTGTCAATTTGGTTTTGTCATGGAATATATTGTTTTCTCCATCTATAGTGATGGAGAGTTTTGCTGGGTATAGTAGCCTGGGCTGGCATTTGTGTTCTCTTAGGGTCTGTATGGTATCACTCCAAGATCTTCTGGTTTTTATAGTCTCTGGTGAGAAATCTGGTATAATTCTTATAGGTCTGCCTTTATATGTTACTTTACCATTTTCCCTTACTGCTTTTAGTATTTATTCTTTGTTTTGTGCATTTGATGTTTTGATTATTATGTGACAGAAGAAATTTCTTTTCTGGTTTAGTCTATTTGGAGTTCTGTAGGCTTCTTGTATATTTATGGACACCTCTTTCTTTAGGTTAGGGAAGCTTTCTTCTATAATTTTACTGAAGATATTTACTTGCCCTTTAAGTTGGGGGTCTTCAACCTCATCTATACCTATTATCCTTAGGCTTAGTCCTCTCATTGTGTCCTGGATTTCCTGGATGTTTTGGGTTAGGAGCTTTTTGCATTTTGCATTTTCTTTACCAGTTGTGTCAGTGTTTTCCATGATATCTTCTTCACATGAGATTCTCTCTTCTATCTCTTGTATTCCGTTGGTGATCTATGACTCCTAATTTCTTCCCTAGGTTTTCTATCTCCAGGGTAGTCTCCCTTTGAGATTTTTTTTTATTGTTTCTACTTCTATTTTTAGATCCTGGATGGTTTTTGTTTAATTTCTTCACCTGTTTGGTTGTGTTTTCTTGCAATTCTTTAAGGGCTTCTACCTGTTTACCTGTGTTCTCCTGTATTTCTTTAAGGGAGTTATTTATGTCCTTCTTAAAGTCCTCTATCATCCTCACAAGAAGTGATTTTAAATCTGAATCCTGCTTTTCCGGTGTGATGGGGTGTCCAGGACTTGCTGTGGTAGAAGAACTGGGTTCTGATGATACCAGGTAACTTTGGTTTCTGTTGCTTATGTTCTTGCGCATGTCTTTTGCCATCTGGTTAACTGTAGTGCTACCTGCACCCACTGTCTCTGACTGGAGACTGTCTTTCCAGTTATCTTGCTTGTGTCAGAACTCCTCAGAGTCCAGATGTCTCTGTGATCCTGTGATCCTGAGCTCCTGGGTAGAAGAGCTCCTGGGACTCAGGTCTCTTCTGGGATCCTGAAATCCTGCTGCTCTGAGTGCAGTGGCTCCTCAGCTGCTCCGAGGGCAGTGGTTCCACCATTGCTCTAAGATGGATCAGGATATGGTGTCTTCACAGGAGCAGACCTGCTAAGTGTCTGTCCCAGCCAAAAGGACCAAGCAAGGGGCGGAAGGGCAGTGGTATTCCGACGGGACGGAGTTTGCGTTGGTGATGGGTCCAGAGTGCCCCAGGCTCTCAGTTGTAGTTCTGGGGCATAGAGTTGTGGGAGAGGGATTTTACCAGCTGCTCTAGGAAGGTTCAGGATAAGGTGTATTCATGGAGCAGAATAGCCAGGTGTCTGCCCCAGCCAAAAGGAACCTTTTCTACCTTAAATTGCTTTTGTAAAGGGTATTTTAATCACAGCAACATAAAACTAAGACTCTTATTATAAAGCATCTGTATTATTTTTTTCAATATTGGTGTCTTTCATATGGAAACTGAGAATATAACATACATATGAATCTGAACCCACTTGCTATTCTTTTTTACTTCTTTGTAACACCTAATTTGATACTGTATTGGTTTTGTTTGGTTGGCTGGTGTGTATGTGTGAGTATTGTTTTGTTAGCAGCTTGTCTTTTTTTTTAGGTCTATCAGAAGCTTTCCGCAAGAACTTTCTATTCACACAAATAACAATTGATATAATCTGGCATTAAATTGCATAATTATAATAATAAGTGAAGCTGGTATAAACAGGCAACTCTGAACCCAAGAAAAAGATCCATTTTTCTAAATGGGGATTGAATGGGAACCTGTGAAAGATCATCTATTGTTTGTATACAGAAATAAATTACAGAAATGTTAACAATTTACTAAGAGAGAACTGGGAAAGCCTTAGTAGTCTGAATGATCACAAAGTTTCCTTAAAATAGTACCTGCAGGCATTTCAGTTGATTCTAGTTTCTCCTCACTATAGTCACTAATATGCCTTTCTTATTAACTTTTTTGACTCTCTACCTTTGCACACCTGCCAGATTCTTGCCTGGAGGATGACTCCTTTAGCAGAACTCAACTTTGATACAGATAGATGCCTGTGAAGATGAGGAAGATAGAAATGAAACTGCATAGAAGGAAAAATACTTAATGACATTTCAAACATTCCGAGAGCAAACATTCCTGAGAGCTCGATTTGTTCATTATAAGGCTTACCTTAAAAAAAAAAGACATTTATTACAACTCTCTTCTCATAATCTAAACACAAAACCAGATCTCTAAGAGACTCTACAGTTACAAAGACAATAGCATTGTTTTTGTTGTTGTTTTACTTTGTTTTTGATACAGGGTCTCTCTATGTATCCTTCACTCTCCTACAACTTACTGTAGTAGACTGGCCTTGAAGTCACAGAGATCTGCCAGTCTCTGCCTCCTGAGTGATGGGATTAAAGGTGTTTAACACCACGCCCAGTAACAGCATTACTTTCAAACTACTCTGACATGATCACAACCCAGGCTTCTGACTCACTTTCTGACTGTTTAATGAGCCTTTTGAAACTACCTAGTTTATTGTGAGCTCCAGGGAAGGAGAATATACCTGGAAAGTGCTCCAGGGTAATTTAAAGTATCAGAGAAGCAAATGCCTTTCTCATATATCAGACCCAATAAAATCAAACATACTAGCAAGTATATGAAAGGCAAATCATTGTCCTTGGTCTCTTCAGAAAGCCTTTTCTTAGCTATAGATCATTAAAACAAGAAATAGAAAGACCCACCTTTGCATCTTTGGTATCATCAAGAACAGCATCTTTCCCAAACTTCTAGGGTGTAACAAATGTCTTAAAAGCAATTTTTTTCCTAAGAATATATTTTCCCTGCTGAATCCTAAAGGAGCTCTGTATAACTTTGCTTCTTGACCTCAAGACTCTTTCTTCATTGAAATGCAAGCCTGTATGATCACTAAGCTTTCCTTCTTGTTGTATTCTTGGTGAATATTGTTTTCTCTTGATACTGACTATGAAAATCTTAAAAAAGAATCACTCACACACATACACACAGTGTCCATGTCAAGTCCCTATGAATGCTGCCTTATTGGGAAATAAAGAGCATTTGCAGATCTAATGAAGCAATGAAATGAGATAGACTTGTGTTATTTGACTGGACCCTAAACCCAATAACAAGCACCTTTATTAGAGAAAGACAGAGGATGATTGTGGTGGTTTGATAGGTTTGGCCCCCATATGTTTGAAAGGCTTGATGCAAGGAGAATGGCACTGTTAGGAGGTATGGCCTTATTGGTGTACGTGTGATCTTGTTGGAGGAAGTTTGTCTCTGTATGGGTGGGCTATGCTCAAGCTCTGCCCAGTATGGAAAAAAGAGCCTCATCTTGGCTGCCTTCAGATCAAAATATAGAACTGAGTCCACCTGCATGATGCCATGCTTCCCACCACAATGATAATAGACTGAACCTCTGAAACTGTAAGCCAGGCCCAACTAAATGTTTATCTTTAGAAGAGTTGCCTTGGTCACGCTGTCTCTTCATAGCAATAAAACCATAACTAAGACAATGATTTTAAGACAGAATAGGAGAAGGTCCAGAGGAGGAGAAGTGCATGTGAAAACTGAGGCAGGATTGTAGAGATACACCACAGATCAAAGGATGACTGCAGCCACCAGAAAGTGGAGGAATCAATGAATAAATTGTCCTTGTGAGGCTCAGAGCGGGGCAAATCCTAAAGTAATGTGGACTTTTGACTTCTGGTTCCTAGAATTCTGAGAGAATAAAGTTGATATTTTAAACTAGCAAGTGTGGGGTGTTTTGATATGGCAACCACAGGAAACAGTCTGATACATCTCTCTATTATCGCCAAAGGCTTCTTCCTTCTCACATCACTACTGCGATTCCCTAGGAATCATCAGAATCAGTTTGAGAACTCACATTTTAAGCAAGCTCCAAGGTGACACTGCAGACTATAGTTTGATTATTTTTTGAGATGATCAAGGTTTTTGTGGTTGTTGTTTTTATGGCTGTTTGTTTGATGTGGTTTGACTTTTATCTTCATCCTCTTTAAACTACCAACAGCTTCTAACACACTGCTGCTGGGAACTCATTCAACAGTGTGAACTGATGGCTTTAAACTGCCAGATGGGGAAGTTTTTAGTACATCTTTAGTACCACCATTGATGTCAGGGCCCAAGGAAGGGCCAGTAAGATCTAAATTAAAGAGTGGAGATGTAAGCAAAATTCCAGTTGAGAAGGGATGCTAAGTCACTCCTGGATGCCAGCTCACTGTAAACACCAAGAGATGCACAGATGGCAGAGCTCTTCCACTGTGAGTATTTCATGTGGTTCAGTGCCTCAGTGAGCTGTTCTCCTGTGGAAGTACAATTTAGAATTGCCTTGTGGAGTAATAAATGATGATAAATATACAGTTCTGTGAAATGGGAATCTCTGGTTAACAACAGGCTTTTACTTTACTGTGTAAAGATTCAGATTTGGGCCCAGAGCGAAGTAGCTTCTGGCAGTTAAAGGGTTTAGCTCACACCATTCTCCCCCATCTCTCTCCTCTTGTTCTCTTCAAGCTTTTAAATGGGCAATAAGCAAACCAGTTTGGAGAATGTTGGCTTCTTAGTTTATATGTGTCTCTTCGTCTAGTTTTACATTGTGCAGATGAAGATGCAGTGGGTTTATAGCAGAAACATTTGTAGATAATGACACAGAGATCGGTGCTAGAGAATAAGTCAATGGGGCGTGGCACATTCAAATGTTGAAACCTAAGTTTATCTAGATCAGAGTTTACTTAAAGCCAAGCCAGTTCCAAGAGAGGAAGAAAGGACCCATTTCAGGTTTTGTTCATTTTCCTGCCAGGGCAGTCTGTCCTTGAAAAGCATGCCCCCCCCCCCCCCAAGCATCTGCTATTCCCTGCACTTGCAAGCTCATTAATGACATGTTCCCAGAGACCCAGAAATAGCAAATTCCATTAAAAGGCTTATCATTAAATACAATGCAGCTCTTTATGTAGGAGAAGGATGGCCTCTGAATAAGAGTCCATTAGGGCTCTGGGCTGGAAAAATTAGGTCAGCTTTCTTTTAAGGGAGAAATTAATACAGCAGGCAAGAGCCAGCAATACTGCCAACATTCATCTTGCAAAGCTTTCCCTCTTTGTGCTGCCAATGTACATTCATCCAGACTCACTATTCCTGTCCTCAGCCACTTGCACAAATGGGAGCAAGGCCCATTTGTCCTGTGGAAAAGTATCAAATTATCTGATAAACTAAATATAAGACAAAAAATTAGAACCAAGTATAGTCTCTCTCTCTCTACATATATATATGTACGTATGTATATATATATACATGTATATGCGTGTATTTGTGTTTGTGCTTGTGTTTGTCTGCACATGTACTCTTAAAATTTATCTAAACCAATCCATAGAAAACTAAAACTAGGCAATAGCTGACCTCTCTCTCCTTCGGAGGGACCTAATGTCAGTTTTCATTGTCAAATCCAGTGTTTACTGTCACTAGCAAAAGCTAATGTACAGATTATTTCATCAGGGTCTAAAAGGGCTGCCCAGTGTCCAGTTCCCTCACTGCCACTTAGACAAGCTGAAAACGGGAGAACATGAGGAGACCTTCGTAGCTGAGGCCAACAGACGGGAGGGCAACATACAAATAGAGCAAGAGGTGGGAAGTGGATTTAGAAGCTCCATCAATATAGAAGTTTAGAAAACATCAGAATGAGTCACACATATGTCTGTAGGGGGAGAGCTTTCCAGTTACATAGACTGCAGTAGTGGGGGTTTCCAGAAGTGGAATGGACAAAAGGCAGAGGAATTGACAGAAACAGATGCTCTGTCCAAATTTGGAATGGAGGCATGGTGACCCAACTTCACTCTTAGCAGAAGCACAGATAATTTAAGGAGCTTATAAAATATTTAAATGGGCAGGCACTTTGTAGACTGCACAGTTGTTTCAATGATCAAATATTTTCATCTTCTTACTCTCCCACCAACCTACAGCTCCTTCCTCACCCCATTGATGATGATAGGCTTCTTTCTGAGACTTGATTTGGTCTCTGAAACATTAGAAAGTATGAACATAGTCAGAGACTTTAAATGAGTTTGTGAGGCTCAGCCCTCCCTGGGAGAAAGCATTCTGTGAGTGGCCACCATTGCTACCACCTGGCCCTAAGGGAGCAGACCTGCATCCAACTTCAGCTCTTAGCTAGAGTTCAAACAATCCAACTCATGATACTGAGAGCAGACCGTCATTCAGCCATTGCTGACCTACACGAGCATAAATGCTTCTCAGTGTCTAGATCATTGAATTTGGGGAGATGCTTGTTTCCTGGCATTATATGGGTTATCATTGATATAAGTCTATATTGATATAAGTCTAGAACTCAGAAAAGATGTCTAGGCTAGATTTGGTTTTTAAAGTTATCATTTCATAAGGGATAGTATATTTATTTGTCCTTTTGTCTATTTACTCAGTAGATCTTTTCAAATAAATTTCTTATGTGAATTCCTCAGTGTAGAAGACACTAAGATCTTGATAGAAATAAATCTTGTGGCACCTTTCCCAGGAAAAATGTTCAGGGAGAGGAGAGAATGCTATCAAAACCTGGATTTTGAAGATTGCTAGCCAATGGTTAAGGACCTAGAAAGGAACTCAGGACTCAGAGTGAAGGTGGTCCTTCAAAAACCAAGGAACAAGGAAAGAAGGCCTTCATAAAGGACAGAATGCTGGCTGTTAGTACGTAAGACAAGGAAATGAAGTGAGCTGACATCTGAAAAAAAGAAAGTCATAAAATCAGAATTGATGGCTTTACCATCAGGAATGAGCTAGGATTACTGGGATGATGAGTGATGAGCTAGGTGGAAAAAGCCTGGTGCAGAGCTTGTTGTTGGCATCTCTCTCCATCTATGCAGACTACCATAACAGAAAACCATGGACTGTGTGACTAGAACACTGACTATTTATTTCTCATTATTTTGAAAGCTGAGAGTCCAAGATACAGGTATGGCAGGGTGGTTTCTGGTGAGGATTTTTTTTTTCTTTTGTATCTTGTTTCTTCACTTGGTCTTTCATGAGTACTCACATGGAGAGAAAGAAGCTATAGGTATTTTCCTCTTCCTACAGGAGTACACTACTCCCTCCCTTGTGACTTCATTTAACCTAAATTACCTCCCTATGGGGACCTCAACAGGGCCTATACAGATTGTTCAGTAGGTAAAAGGCAAATGCTTGCCACCAAGTTTTCTGACCTATGTTTCATAGGAGAAAAGAGAGATCCACATGGTAGAAGGAGAGAACTTACTCCCACAAGTTGTCCTTTTACACACACACACACACAGAGGGAGAGAGAGAGAGAGAGAAAGAGAGAGACAGAGAGAGAGAGAGATTATTATCTCCCTATAGTCTTACAGTCTTATTCCCAAATGCAGTGATATTGGAGGTTAGGGTTGCCTCACATGAATGTGGAATATAATGAGAATACAGTTCAACCCATTGCAGCATCAAAAGACTTGTTTCTAACTCCTGCGTTACCCCTAGGTAGATGAGCTTCTGAGCTTTCCCAGGGCTCCTTGCTCTACCTGTCTAATATGCATGGTGCTCAGCTTACTCACCTACCTCAAGTTTTCTGCAAGAGAAAGTGAAATGAAACTCCTTGTGAACTTCCACACTGGCCACTTCCTGTTTCCTCCTTGTTGTGGTTGTGGGGAAGGGGCACCTCTTTTGGGGAAGAGGGGCTCCTGGAGAAGGAAGATATTTGTACCCTTTGACTTGTGGCTCCCTGGTAGGAGCCCTAAGTGCACCTCTGGCTTTCTATCTACTTTCTCAAATTTCTGAAAGCCCAGGCTGACAGCAAAACACATCCCCATCCTGAGCTCCCTTGTTGCTGATCTGTGGCCTTGCATGAAACCTATGCATCTCTCTACACTTAAGGTAGACAGTCTCAGCCTGAGTAATTTTGACATTTTTGAGCAAACTAATTTCTCATAGTAGGCACCATCTTGTGTATGGTAGGAATTTCAACAGCCTTGGCCTTGATACAAATACCCACAGCCCTCTCTCAGTTGTGACAATCCAAGCTGTCTAGAGACATTGCCAGACTCCCCCTGAGCATAGCCTATACAAATCAACCAATGAGAACAAATGACTTACGGTGAGGTCCTTGCTCATTCAGGGCTGAAGTACTCTTGGCATTGACTTTGCATAGCCCCCAATTTTTGACAGCAGGGCCCAATACAAGTCCCAGGGTCTTCTAGAGAAAGGACATTTCTTCCAGAGATCAACTAGCTTTTAGAAGATATGAAACAGTGTGATGGCTTCTGTTTATCAACCTAAAGTTCTGAGAAGGACCTAAGAAGTAGACACCTATCTTCCCAGAAGGCCTTCAGGATTCTATGTGCTCTGGCAATTAAAAGAATGTTTTATGCCTAACTAGCAACAGCAAACAATGTTACAAGCATAGCCTGTGTCCAGAAGGTTTATTCTTGGTTTATTTATGTGGAAAAATAGAGACTAGTGAGAGTCAGGGTACTGTGGACACCAGGAGGCCTGGATTTGAGCTGTGCTTTGGAGCTTCTATTTCTCTTAAACTTCATTTCTTCACCAGCAAAACTGATTGAGGTAGTACTGAATGTACCTTTCTTCAGATTCTCCTCAAGGTGTTCTAGGCTTAGAAGATAATTTATGTATGAAATTTTAGTAAAGTAAGCATTTCATTAAATATGGAAATGTTTAGGGAACCCAAGGAGATCCCAGAGAAAGACTCCTAGCTGTGTAGTCAAGATGGAATCACATTGTGTGCTATATAGAGACTGTTAAAATCACCCACCACATTCCTATGATTCCTCCTCTAACCAGTGTTAGAACCATAACCCCCACCCCTTGGCAAATAGAATAGGATACTGCCTCTATCTCAGAAAAAGCTGGAGACTTTAAAAATGATCCTTAAGAAGCCTGATTCCAAGTGTCAGCTGCTTGGTGGGTGCTGATGGTTTCTGGAGTCACACCCTACCCATACAGGAGGAGGGTCTGCTACCCTATGTTTCTAAAATGTGCTCCCCGGTAAAGTGGAATCCAGAAGGTAACTACCAAGGGACAGTGTTTGTAGAAGCAGTGCAGTATCTGGGTAAATGAGCTGGTCACTAACTGAAACAAGACCAGAAACACTAGGAAGGACTGGTAGGGACAGAAAGTCACCCCCTGATGGATGGCATTAGGATCCCCCAGCAACATTTAATGAAGTTTCAGGTCACATTTCCTTTGAGACTCTAGGAATTTGATACTTAGACTGAAGTTAGACCCACAGTACTTCAGAGAGACGATCAAATGGATTTTAAATTCATGATCTTTATTCTCGGGTTGAGTTCTGAAATCACAAAAAGCAGCTGGTTTTCTCTACCCTATATAACAGTCCTTTATTTTCAGTTGTATTAGGTTGCATTGACTTTTGCCCCACTGCCTGTACAGAGACACTGAATCGAGTAAATGACCATGTGTTATGCCAGTGCTACTCGGTTGTGGGTGCCATGGAAAAATCAAAGCTATCTATGATTCCTGAGCAGTGCACAGCTGACACTCAGGCTTCCAAAAACCCTATCTATTCCTCCTTTAACTTTACGGTGGCACACCTTCACTTAGGCAATGAACACGACAATGAAGCTTTCTACAGGTGCTTCCATGGATTCTATAAGTCAAATCACCTTGCCTTGGAAAAAAACTTATACCTGTCACACTTCTAAAACAGGAATAAAACCTGGGATGGAGAAAGCCAACAATCTAAATAATATTATTAACCTCAGACAACTCCCTGGCTATTGCAGGAAATGGGTTTCTGGACTTTTTACCAATTTGTGATCAGTGATGCCTGCATGGATACAACCATTTACTATGAAATACTGCTGCTTCTAAAACTAGACATGAGTTTTAAAGTTCTCTCTCTCTCTCTCTCTCTCTCTCTCTCTCTCTCTCTCTCTCTCTCTTTGTGTGTGTGTGTGTGTGTGTGTGTGTGTGTGTGTGTGTGTGTGTGTGTGTGTGTGTTGGTAATTGCAAAACAAAGCAAGCTTTGGTTCTTCTGTTCCTGGAAGTAACTGGAAATAACATAGAGATAATTTAATGACTTCCTCTAGTCCCTATACTGGGGAGTAGGGGGCTGAGAGGTTGCTTTGAGGTTATACCACAAGGCTTACTTAGAGTTTGATATTAGTTCTGTTTCTAACACATTGGGTTTGGGATCCCCATGAGACACTCAGCTCCTCATGTCAAAAAGGGAGTGGGAGGTTTTAATAATTGTTTAAGTGAAAGGTCATGGTTGAGTTATAAATTTGGGAAGGAATACTTCTCTCTCTCTCTCTCTCTCTCTCTCTCTCTCTCTCTCTCTCTCTCTGACACACACACACATTTTCAATCTTAAATTTAGAGTTTGTTGTAGACTGGAAAACTGGAAATAATACTTCTTTCAGGTAAATTTTAATTCTGATCATTCAAGTCATTTGCTTTTAGACAAGGTAATTGTTTATATCATAGTTTGCTATGACATCCAAAGTTTGATAGCATAGCATTAGAGAAAACCATTTAGTGTATCTTTCAAGCCCCATTGCTCAACCTCAAAAATTACCAGTGCATGAAAATGTTGCTTTATTTGGATTAATATCTGCTCCCTAAAACCTATTATTTTATATCATTCTCAAAATTTATTTCAGCCATACATGTTTTAACATATATGTATATATGTGTGTATATATAAATATATACATATATCTCAAGCATTTATAGCATGTCTACAATGGCATTGCCATATTAAAAAAACTCACCAAAACTCCTACTAAGTAGTCAGTGTTCAGAAACCCTGTTTAAAAGAAAACTTACATTATTTTGTAGCTTTAACCTATATACTACATGTGGTTTTTAAAAATCAGGATGCTATCTTTTAATGTATAGTTTAATACATGTACATACACACACACACATACACACACACACACACACACACACACACACACACACACAAACATTTCTTTTTCTTATTTAAGAAACTGGAACCAGATATGACATTTTTTTAATCCCAGAACCCAGGAGGCTGAGGTCCCTATGAACTCAAGGCCAGCCTGGTCTACACTGAGTTCCAGTCCAGCCAGGGCTACTTAGTGAGACCCTTTATAGAACCATTCTTTCTCAATATATTATTTAAAAAAAAAAACTACTGGGTGCTTAGGCATCAGCCATACTATATTCCAGTTGCTTTAGTCATTTTAATTTTAGCAACTGCTTGGATTCAGTGCAGGCCAAAGCTTTCTTTGTATATGATACAAGACACTTATAAGTGTCATCATATCTCATTTGGAGTTCATCTACAATTCTCATTTATACAGTCTGACTTACAGTAGATTATTTCTATTCTTTTTAAAATTAAAAAAAAAAAAAAACCCAAGGCACTGTGATTCACACCTATAATCCCAACATTTTGGGAGCCAGAGACAGGAGGAATACCACAAGTCTAAAGCCACTTAACTTACTTAGCCATTTCTAGGACATCCGGGGCTACATAATGAAACCTTATGTCAAAAGCGAGAAGAAGGAGGAGGAATCCGTACATGTTTTGTATAGTAAGCTGGTGATATCTTGAGCCTCCTCTTACAGTCCAATTTTAGCATATGATGGTTAGTCCCTATAATGGAGCCATACTTAAAAAAGGAGTATAGCCCACTGAAACCTTCAGATGTTCTTTCCCATATTAAGAACATGGCTCTTGGGGATCAAAGTGAAAACCAAGCGTTGTTGCTACCAATTAACCATTAACCATTGCTGGTCCACTAATCTGCCCCGCCACCCTCCAACTCACCAAATAGCCATTCCTTACTTTCCCCCTCTATCCAAACTTCTTCCCGACCACTCCTCTGCCCATCTGCCCTCCCTCACATCTACCTTTCTTTCCTATCCAGTATTCACCCACTAACCCACGTTAATCATGGGATCAGAATTTTTCCTGAGCCCCTGCTTCCTGCCTGTTCCCATCACACCCTGTATTCCTCAAGATAGAGCAGCACTGGCTCCCTTAGCCTCCACTTGTTCTCGTCCGTCCACACCACTAGTACTAAAAATACCCAGCTGCAGTTCTTCCCATTGATCACAGAGCCAATGACTGTACCAAGAGCTCCTGTATTTGTCTAAAATGTTTTTGGAGTTAATCTCATTTTACTCCCACCTGTCTGGACTTAATTGCTTTCTTGCTTAGGGCCAGAATAAGTTCTCTGGTTTTCTCTCCCTAGATTAGCATTTGTTTAACAAACTGAAACACACTGGGGATGTAACTCTGATCAAAGATGGCACTTGTGACCATGGGCTTGCCTATCTCTCATTCTTAGCTATGTTACTACTTTTAAGTAGTGTATTACCTACTAAATTGGCTCCTAAAAGCCAATTAACGTGATGTATGACAGAATCTACTTGAGAAGAAGGGTTTCTTTTGGTCAGTAAAGAAAATCTTTCTCAGATGTCTGTGTTTGCTCAGCTCCTTTGGTTCAGGACAGAGTTCTGGGTACAAACAAAATCCAGTTGATATGAATAGATGACTACAGAGCCAGCAAGGCCAGGCAACATTACATGAAATTCATCCCTTAAGTTAACATTAGCAAAAATTATGGCTATGTTAGCAAAGAGAAGATAAAAGCATTGAGTACAGAGTATCGGATCTAAGCTACTGAGTAAGAACTTAACATTGGAATGCATCCTGATTACAGCTGTGTGTTTTCCATCAGAACAGTGATTCTCAGTCAGAAACTACTTTCTCCTGGGTAGTTTGGTAGTATTGAAAGATGGTTTTTAGTTGTCACAACTAAGGGAGTTACTGGAATCTAGAGATTAGGGTTTTCAAATCCCTACCATGCACTAAACAACCAACAGTCTTTCCCCAGTGCTAGCAGTGGGGAGGCTGAAACTTCTCATTAGCTGGATGTCAAAGGAAGTTCTTTTATCACAGCAATCCAGAAGGCAGAGGCAAGAAGATATCACGCCCCATGCCAGTCTGGGTTACACACAGAGACCCAGTCTCAAAAATAGGAAAGAAGGAAAAAGGGGAGAGAAAGGGAAATAGGAGGTGGGGGAGATGGCAGAGCCAGTGAAAGAAAGAACGAGAGGAGGAGGGAGAGGGAGGAAGGGAAGGGGAGGGGAAAAAATGAATCATGCATAACTGAAATAATGAAACTGTTTCCAAATGTCTGCAAACACATAAGCTTATTCTCTGCATATATGTGCCATTGATTTTTTAGTGTCTTACTGGCATCTCTGAGAATCAAGGTCCATTGGATTAAAATAGAATCATGAAAATTTAATCAAGGGTTTTTTTTCCAGCAGTGAAGATTAAAAAATAAAATGTACCATGATAGTGAGGGTATGTATGGTATGACACAAACTGTTCATAATGGTGATAGATAAAAATGGTAAAAAAAAAAAAAAAAAAAAAAAAAAAAAAAAAAAAAGGCTTTGCAGAAGCAATTTAACGATGTGCATTCTTTCACATTTGAATTCCATTTCCAAGAATTTATCCTAAGAGACAAAAAAAAAAAAAAAACCCACAAGACCAGAAAACTTTGATGCATATCTTTGTTTGAAATACCTCTTAATTTTAAGAAAGCAATAAGAATATAATATTTCCAGCACTAAGTATGAGTAGCAGAAGATATTATTGCAGTACATGGCAGAACTTTCTATCAGCTTTGAGTGTGATGTTTATGAAGAAAGACACATTGTCCTGGTAAAAACTGACAGCTAAAAGTATAACTTTTAATTTTTTCAAACCTTATTTTTAATGATAGTTCCTAAACTCTTTAACTTCCCATTAGGCCACTACTCACCAGAGGTAGTGGGAAAGAAAGGGTACAGGGGTAGTGACATGTCTAGAAACGGTTCTTTGGAGCAAATCCCTTCTGTGTTATCTGGAAATTGGCAGTTCAGTTCATGGGTCAGTGCTCAATCCACTCACAAACACTTCATGGATACACCGGCAGTCCAGTTCGTCAGAGTTGGGATGGCAAACATGAGTCAGCAGCAGTGGCATGACCCAGCAGAGACAGCTGGGCCTCGGGCAAATTGGCACAAGTCAGCATCTGATTAGTAAGTTGTAGGTAGATAGAGAATGAGACTGGGTGTGATGTGGACTTGTGAAACCTCAAAGGCCACCCCCAGTAACACACCTCCTCCAACAAAGCCACACCTTCTAATCTTTTCCAAACAGTTCTACCAGTTGAGCACCAAGCATCCAAACATAACGACACTATGGGAGCCTTTCTTATTCAAATCTCCATAACTCCCCTTTCCAAGCTTACCAAGCTCTTGATCTTGCTATTTTACCTCCTATTTCAGTTATGAGAACAATATTTAAGCTGGGCCAATCAGAATCTTTCTTTGATTCAGTCTTCAAACACTAGAAAAGAGATATTTTCCTTTTACTAAAATAGCGAAACTATTAGTCACTGTCTTCACTATATAAAGAAAAATAAGTCCTGAATGGTAGAAGGAGAGGCTGACACTAGCCACTCCTTAAAGCTCTACTGGGTACTTACAGCTCATTCTAAACCCCCCCCCCCCATACTTCCTCCAACACTGGGTCAGTATATTCCTTTCACTTGATATAGAAGGCAGAATTCTAAGATGCCTCCAAGTTACCAGTTATACTGATCTAGTGTTGCTATGAAGGATTAGGAGTTGCAATTAAGGTGCCAAATAAACTAACTTGAAGAAAAGCAGATTGTATATTATGCCATCCAACGTAATCACATGAGCCATTAAAGATCAATCTAGATATTAAAGATGAGTAAATCAGACTTGGAGTATGAAGAAAAGTTCAGAGAGGGAAATGGTGATGCTATATGCAAAAAGATGCAGTGACCCTCCAGGAGCTGAGATAGACCCCTGATGACCGTTTGTAGGCAAATTGGAATTGAGTTAATGAGGCTTCTATTCCTTATTTTCTCTGGATAAAAACACAGCCAGGCAACTTCTTGGCTTCATTCAGTCTACAAAGCCCTAAGCAGAGAATTCAACCATGTCTTATCTATACTTCTGATGTGCAGGTCTTATTTTACACTGCTACACTGGTCATTTGTTAGCAGTAGAAACACAATACGCTTGAATTTGTTTTATTTATACCTGAAGAGGTCCTAACTAATCTAAAAAAAAAAAAAAAAAAAAAAAAAAAAAAAAAAAATGTTAAGTTCCTTTTACTGCTGTGTGAAGACGCTTAAAGCCTGTCATTTTTTACTGCTTACTTTTTTCTTTTCCTTTTTTCTCTCTCCCTTCCTGCCTCCTTTCTTCCCTTTCTTTCTCCTTCTCTCCCTCACCTTCCCTCTCTTTTCACTTTCTTTCTTATTTTAAGATACTTTATTACAGTGAGAACACTTAGCATGGCATCTCACCTCTCGCCAAAATTTTAGGTGTGCAGTACATTGTTGGCTATATGTACAATATTTACCATGGATCTCTAGAAACTTAACCCTTCTTGATTGACTGAAACTCTAATCGGCTCACTTATCATCTCATTTTCACGTGCCCCAGCTCCCAGGTAACTACCACACCACCCTTACTTTTCACAAATTTGAGTCTTCTAGATTCTGCATGGGTGGAACCAGGCACCATTTATCCTTCTAGAACTGGCTTATTTCCCTCAGCATAATGTCTACCAAGTTCATTGCTGTCTAGGAATAATAGGCTCTTAGACTCTTCCAGAAGCACTAATTCTTCAGATGCATTGATTCTCACACTAGCATCTTTGCCAGGACTTCACTGAAATGTTTCTTTCTCAGCAAAGCTCTCCTTGACTTCCCTGTGTAAAAATATAACTGCCCCCCCCAAATTATCCTTTCCTGACTTACTCTTTCTGTTAGCAATGATTTCTGCCTAGCAACCTGCTTGCTTTACTTACCTAACGTTCATTTATTTCATTATTTTCTGAGTTCCTTATAGAATGTTAGCTTTATATACACACCAGGGTTCCTATTGGTTTTAAGTATGCTATATCCTCAACATCAAAAACAGCACCTGCCACACTGTGGCCACTTAAATATTTACTAAATGCCTGATCGAAAGGAAGATGTGTGCAGAAAGAGAGACATATTTCCTAAAGGCATTATCATCTTTCTTTTTACAAAGAAATTGGTGGTACATATACTTAGAAACATAGTGGGGTGTTCATTTCCTCTCCTCCAGGAGTCCAGAGTGAGAGACAATAAGGCTTGGGAAACCTGATTTTTTTATGCAGAGCTGACAGTGAAGCCTGCTGGGATAGTAGAAAACAAATGATACAGAATATAGATCCCCTCCATGGCTTGATGCAGAAAAACACCTGGGGGGGGGGGGCTAAGGCTTGGCTCTTGATGACAGTTACCTTTTATAAATATTAAGTAAGGACAACCATAAAACCTCTTACTCTTTCTGCCTCCCCTGGAGCAGCTGCCACTCTGCCTTGTCTGTCTGTTGTGACCTACACAATAAGGCCAGCCTGACAGCAGCTCTTCCCAAGAAGAGAAGATAGACTTCATTTCAAGGAACACATGTAAGCAACAACCTAACTGGGTTTTAAAAGCCACAGTGAAACATCTCCTTATGTTTTATATGTATATGTCTAAGACTCATTTTCTGTTGTCTCTGTTATATAGCCACTTGTTCTGCACAGGTACTTTGTATTGTCAGTCTTCATGCAACTGCAGGAGACAGAAAGGTGATCAAGATAAAGAAACCCTTTTCCTTTTATTGAAAATAGATTATTTAATCAATTTATTTTATTTGAGATATATTGAGGTTTTTCCTGTACATGTGTTTGTGTTAGGGTTTGGGACCCCTAGAACTGGAGTTACAGATAGTTGTGAACTGGCATGTATGTGCTGGGAATTGAACTCAGGTCCTCTTAACTACTGAGCCACCTCTCCAGTGTCAGAGTACAGTTTTCCACTCCCTTCTGCTCCTCCCAGTTTCTCCCCACTTCCTCTCCCATTGAGATCAACCCCTTTTCTGTCTCTATTAGAAAACAGTCAGGCTTTGAAGGGGGAATAAAACAAAATATGACATGATAAAGCAAAACTAACAGAGGAACAGGACAAAACAAACAGGAGGAAAAGAGCCCCAAAGAAGGCAAAAAAAAAAAAAAAAAAAACCACAAAACCACACAACCCTCTCATTCACACACTCAGGAATCCCATGAAAACACTAAACTGGAAGCAGTAGTATATTTGTAAAAAGACATGAGGGTAAAAAGAGAGAAGGAATATATAAATAAAATAAAAATAATAAGTAATAAGATAATTTTTTTGAAAAGGAAAAGAAAAGGCCCTGGCATGGCATGATGAGACGAGGAATGGTCAAAGATGCTGTTGAGTTCATTTTGTGTTGGTCATGTACTGCTGGGCACGCAGCTTACCTTTAAGAGTACTTAACCCAGCGAGACTCCCTTGACAGAACTAAATTGTCACCTGTAAGTGATTATCGATTTGAGACTGCTTCTGGGTTAGGAATTGGTGCATGTGTATGCTTCTAAAGAAACTTGTTTGATTGTTTTGAGACATAGTCTCTACGTAATTCTGGCTGGCTGGCTGGCTGGCTGGCTGGCTGGCTAGAGCACTCTATGTAGACCAGGCTGGCCTCAAACTCACAAAGATCTACCTGCCTCTGAGAAAGGAACTTTTAAATAGGAATGGGTTGAGCTATGTTCAACAACAACAACAAAAACAAAACAACCGCAACTTAGAAAAAAAAAATGGTTTTCTATATTACATAAGGGAAGTCTGGAGGAAGGAAGTTAAAGGTTGGTAGAAAATGTCCATGGTGGAAGTCAGTCTATTTTTTTATTGTTATTCTCTGTGTGCTCTCTAGCCTGACGTCCTTTATCCTGCTGTGTGCTACATGGCTAACCTGGCATCTTTCAAGAGCCTAGGATAAATAATACCTATGGAATTGTTCTATAGGTGTCACAGGTATATAGGTAGTTCTCTGTCCTGGACTGAGGTGGGAACTGCAGAGGCAGAATCCAGTATCTACCCTGGGACAGGAATTGCAATTCTCTTGCCTGTCAAAAGATCTCCACCTATGGTCAGTGAGATGGAACAGGGACATTCAGGAATCACATGGAGAATACCTGTCTGGAGTCAAATCCAGCCATGTAGAGGACTTACTTGAATCCTAGCCATATATGAAACATTGCTGCCTTAATCCAAAGGCCACCTCCTTGTAGCTATGGAATATTATACTCTAGTGAAAAATAGCTGTAAGACTTGTAAGACAATTAAAGTTCATGGCTCAATTCTCTAATTAGCTTTGTGACCAGCAGCAAATTATTTGTCCTCACAGGAGGGCTGTGGCTCAGAGACGGACTGCATGTCTAGCATGTGTGAAGCCATGGCTTCAGTCTCCAGTACTAAACAGCAAAACAACCATGTGTTATGTATCCTCTTTGTTTCTCAGTTTACTAATGTGTAAGGAGAGAATAAAACCATTGCAACTGTGTGAATGCTGCCATTATTATTTGATGCCGTCATACCCAATGCATGCACTTCATTTAAGCATCCTGGCACAAGGGAGCACTGGATGCATTCATTCTGATCATCATGACCATGCAGGGATCCGGGTATCTGTTACTCTGTGTTTCAGCTTCTTATATATGTCTCTGAATTGGTCTGTCTAGGAAGCCACTCTTCTCTCTTACTAACAGGCTTTCCCTGATGGATGGAGAATAATATCACAGGTTATTTTAATTTATATTCTTCCAGTTTCATCAGCTAAAGTGGATTCACCTCATTGTGTAAATTGTGAACACAAGAAAGGTTCAGCTTGGCCTAGCTTGGTTCACGTTGTCAGTCCCTGTGGTCAAGGACTACAGTTCTCTCATGGACACAGCTTGGAAAAGCAGTTCATCTGGATGGCCAGGGTTCATGCATGGTCTGTTGGGCCCTGATTGTATGTGGGTCATTATGTTTTCTGGGAAAGTAAAATAGCCGATACCCCAGACTCTCCTGTGGCACCATTTTACATGACTACATGGTACTTATTTTGATTGTTATTTGTGGAATTTTTGAGCTCCTTGATACAGAGGCCATGGATTCTATGTCTTTCCATTCTTTAACACCTAGCAGAGTACCTCATGAAAGGAAAGGCTTTGGTAAGTGGCTGTTGACCTGACCTAGCTCACAGATTACTAATTTAGGAGATAATGTCCTCACCAAAAGATGGAGTGGGGTTTCATGAAGTTTCTTAGACTCCAAAACTAAGATCCAGAAGCCTTATCCTTCTGAGGGACTTTGAAGGCCTATGGAAAGAGTCTTGGAAGGCCAGAAATAAAGGCCCATTCTAAATATGGCCCTTCTATGTAGACTGTGACTGTGTGAAAATCAGTGACTTCTGGGCAAAAGCCACCTCACCTATGCAGTGAGGAAGATGATCATGGTGGTGTCTTCTATGAACGCATTTCTCTTTCTTGTGAGCATTTATCAGCTCCCTTTGACCCTCTGTTGTAACATCTGAGCAATGTTCTATTCAGGCATCATTCTTGTTAAATGTCACTGGTTATCTGGCACAATATATAAGTTTCATGGTTTCCTTTTCAACTTTATATGAAGACTCAATTTAGAAAAGAAACAGTCTGAAATTCTTCTTTAACAAGATGAAGGATGTTGACAAAACTACCTGGCCTCTCTCAGGCTCAGCTTTTCGATTGCTACACAACAGAGCTAGCACAGACTTGATAAAAGGCTAGTTCTAAATTGAACTCTGTGAGGCACTCCCACAAAGCAACAGTTCTCCTGTCTCCCCTTTTTCCTCTCAGGAGCTGAACCATCTTTGGCTTCTGCTAGACACATAAAATCCCAGCCAGAAATGCTCTTTGTTTTTCGGCCTCTGTGTGGCTGGAGTGAACACAGACTTAAGTATAAGAGAGAGTGAAGTGAGGAGCGGTGCACCTTCAGTCACTCCCAACGTAAGCGTAGGTTGCTCACTCAGGACTATCTCTACTTCCTCTTCTTGGGAATAGTGACCTTAGGCTATCAGTAGCTTCAATATAAGGGTTAGTGAAGTATGACAGAAGGCAGCGGCCACATATCAGAGCCTTAATTTATGACCACTACCACTGTTATTTGGATTGTTCTAAGAAAGGGAAGAGTAAATTTTCACTTTGCATGTATCTAGGCAGCAAAATCTTTTTAGAATATCCTAGGCTGAACTCTGCCAGTCTTAGGATTAGAAACCACTTTGACTCAAGACTAAACAGACCACGGAGTGAGGATTCATGGCTACCTAAGTGGGCATCCTGGTTTGGCTGTGTTCCATTCCACAACCTCAAGAACATCACCATCTTTGCTGATTCTGTCTGTCTGCACACTTCGATCAATGATGAGACTTACCTGCTGGGATGGGTATGAGCGTTAGATGCAAGAACATAGATGAAAATGTTACCGTGACATCTTGAAACCCCTAAGGAAGTGTTAATTGCTAATATAATTATCAGCAGTGCTACGCGGGTCATTATCACTGTCTCGTCGCCATGATCTCTTCAGATCTCATAAAATAGATTTGGTGAGAGCCTCAGACCGAGGAAGCTCACTACACAATCACTCATCCTTATTCTCTGGGACTCTCTAAGCATCTGTGCAGCCAGGAGGAGTTTGCTGCCATGCACAGTCTGTATTCTAAGGCAACCTGCTACCTTTCCATTTATTCCCACGGCATGTCATTGGCAGAATGACTAAGCATGCCTCTCCCTGTGCCTATGACATTGTACATCTGACATTCTCTCAGGAGCCAGAACACGAAAAGAGAGAGCAAAAGGAAAAACAAAACTGTTGAAATGAGAATGGATCCTTTATTCCCCCCATAATTCTCATGTACAGATTTGCTTCTAGATTATGAAAAGAATACCAATGGTATGAATGTAAAGAAGAATCCTTAAAAGCCGAAAGTTTCTCTTTCATTAAATACATTAGATAGAGTCGGGACTCGGCGCACACGCGTCTTCTATCTCTTCGTTGCCATGGCTGCCGACATCAGCCAGTGGGCTGGGCCGGGCCGGGCCGCTATGCCTGCAGAAAGTGGACAAGCCGCCCCAGCACGCCCTGCAGGTCGTCTAAGCCGGGGTGACGGTGGACGAGCTGGGCAAAGTGCTAACACCCACCCAGGTTATGAATAGGCCCAGCAGTGTTTCATGGGATGGCCTTGATCCTGGGAAACTCTACTCCCTGGTCCTCACTGACCAGGATGCTCCCAGCAGGAAGGACCCCAAATTCAGGGAATGGCACCACTTCCTGATGGTCAACATGAAAGGCGATGACATTAGCAGTGGCACTGTCCTCTCGATTTCGTGGGCTCCGGGCCTTTCAGTGGCATAGGTCTCCACCGCTTTGTCTGGCTGGTGTACAAGCAGGCGTAGCCTCTGAGCTGTGATGAGTCCATCCTCAGCAACAAGTCTGGAGACAACCGTGCCAAGTTCAAGGTGGAGACCTTCCGCAAGATGTACAATCTGGGAGCCTCAGTGGCCAGCACGTGTTACCAAGCAGAGTGGGATGACTATGTGCCCAAACTGTACGAGCAGCTGGAAGGGAATTAGGGGCCTGTGGAGGCCAACAGTCCTGGGCCCCCACATTGTTAAGTTGTGTAAAGCATGCTGTTTCTCCACTGACCTTCCTACCCTCTCTTAGGGAGTTCTCAGCTGTGCTAGGACAGAGGTTTAGGGTGTCTTCTCACTGCCCGTCCTTACAATTCTGCATAGTCACATCCCAGTTTATGTTTGATTGAATTTAGGTTCCATCTGGGGAGGTGTCTGGTGTTCTGATGAAGTCATTCTATCATTGATTTAAAAAGAGCAACTCTGAAAAAGAAAACATTCTGCTAGGATCAGGTCCACAGAGGAGAGCCAGGGCTAGTGTTGTCTGTAAGTGGTTAACAAAGAGACTTGGTCCAGAACCAGGCAAGGTGGCATCTTTAGAGGTGGGCTTTTAGGGACTTGTCCCCCGACTGAGACAACCCAAGTCTCCCATCTCAGCTGAGCCCTGACTGTCCAGGTCAGGTGGCTGCATGAGTATCAATGCCCCTTTAAAGAACAGTGCTGCTTCGGAGAGACCCTGTTAAGCCCCTTGCTTCTCAGTGTGGTAAACAAAAGTCACTGAGGTTGCTGGGTGTGTTAATCCTCATCGTCAAATACAAATAAAAGGCATTGCATTCAGAATGAATAAATAAATAAATAAATAAATAAATAAATAAATAAATACGATATCAGCAAACAAAATCTCCTCACAGTTAATTGTGTCAACTATCCTTCAAAATTCATTTTCCACACCCCACTGGTTGATTTACTTACCGTCTGCTGAATTCAGGACCACACAGCTGACTAACCATGGTCTGCTAGGTGATGAGACTACACTATTTAATAGCAAACAGTCCTTACTAGTACCTCCCGCTAAGGACCTAGTACAGGACCGATTAGACCCTGCTAGTTGTCTGCCCTGTGTGTGTGGCATCTGGACACAGGAATGATTACGTTGTGACCCTGCATAATGGCCAGCAGGCTCTGCATTTGATGGGTCTCTCATCTACAGCGCCCTGCATTCAAGTGTGGTTCTTGAAAGGACGTCAGGGACTGCTAAATGAGTGTGTAGTAAGCCACTGGTTTATAAAGAACACTCCAGATAGGCAAGCAACGAAAGCAAGGTAAAGTGAAATAGTCCTAGGTAGGGCTGTTTAGGGGAATAATCACGGGCATTTCTAGGCAGTGTCAAGAGCAGGGTTGCCCTTCTCATTATGAAAGCTAAATGTCCTTACAGCATTCCTTCCCTGGAAGCAGAACTGCAGGCATGAGGTTAGCTATAGTCAACATGAGCTCCATTATTTGTCTGTGGCCTGTGTTTAAGGAACACCTTTCATGCCTCATTATGTCACAGCAAGACTCTCCTAATCCCTTCTTTGTGAAACCAAGGGCCTTAATGCTAAAGAAAACACAGCTATGGTAATTAGACTGCTCAAACCAAAACAGACCATTTTTGTTTCTCAGCAGCCGGGCAGAAGGCAGACACACTGAAGCCAAATCTTGCAGGGCTGGTCCTTAGAATGTAGTCAGTCCTCCCTTGTCTGAATTTATTTCTCCTTCCAGGACTTGTCACTCAGGCGCATATACTGAAGGATTAAGTGATTAAAAAAAAAAAAAACACATACTTTATAAAAGAACATTTTCTTTCTGGTTGTGTTTGAAGTACATCTATCATAGTGCAAATGAGAAACACACAACAAGATGGGAGAAGACTAGTTAAGTGGTAGCATACAAAGACACCTAGTCATGGGAGAAGACTAGTTAAGGTGGGAGAAGACTAATTAAGATGGGAGAAGACTAGTTAAGCGGTAGTATCCAAAGACACCTAGTCATGCTCTATTACCTACTTGACCCTCTTGTTGTTGTTGTTGTTGACATGCATTCACATCAGTGAAAGCATGTACTTATTTTAAATTGTACTATTTCAATTATTAGAATTTAAAATTATTAGCATCAGCTTTATATGCACTAACATTTTTTAACTCAATCTATTCTTGTAGTCGGTTGTTTGGTTTTGTTTGTTTGTTTGTTTGTTTTTAAGTCCTTGTCATAGTGAATAGGCAAGGACTATATTCTTACAGATCAGATTGTTCTGGCAGTCAAAAGATAAACTGGCCATAAACTCAACCCAGAGAGGCCCCTGTTTCTTGGTTGCAGGATAAATGCATCTGTTCTGTTACCCACACATTAAAGTTATGAATGAGCCCTTAGCAGAATTCTTCTCTGTTGCTCTTGGGGCCACATGGAGCCAGAGCAAAAGAATCCAGCATTGAGTGGGAGAACAATTTGCCAAAGTGACCAGATCATAAGTGCATGCTTGGGCTTTGTTAAGTGATGCTTGAACAAGGATATGTAGCCTGAAACTTTTTGTCTTTTTGATGGCTTTGCAAAAGCTATAGTAAACAGATTGGGTAATGATTAGAGAAAATGTTGTCCCGTGGTATTAAGACCTAGGTAAAATATTAGAGCCTAGATGGAATGTTAAGGACTAGGTAACTGTTACCTGGAACTGTTGAAGTCGGTAGAATTGCTTTGTATAGTTACCCACAATAAACTTGGACCTGAACCACCCCCCCCCCAGTAGTACTTCCTGTACCTGTGTATAATCCCTTATGGTATTTGCTTTTATAAGCTGATTCTGGGGTGGACCCCAACAAAACAGAGACACTTGCATTTATTTAGAGTAAGACTTCCATTTTGAGTAGGGGTGAAGTAAAGTTTAAGTTCCAGAGACCTCCCTGGGAACTGGCATTCTACCTGGCAGAAAGAGACATGTATGTTGGTAACTGATGTCCTGGTTAGCAAGTTAAGACATGAATGTTGGACAAGGCAAGTCCCCTGACACAGTTGAATACCCCAACTGTGGTATTCAATGGGTATTAATGGGAGCAGGATAAGTGTACAACAGAGACATGTTTCTAAGGAAATCTCCTATCCCTAAGTCCTGATTGGTGGAATAACTTGGCATAGATGTTTGTGGATTTTAGGCTTAAAAACTCTGTAAGATCTTAATTCAATGTCACAGTCAGCTCCTGAATCTGACCTATGGCCCTTATTGATCAGTCTTGGAGTGTGATGTCCAAAAAACCATCCTTATTTTTGACTGAGATTGGTGTTTGTGTGGCTTGTGTGGCAATTCCCACACCCCAACACAAAGAATAGTAGAGAAAACAATTTGGGATGAGCATTGAGAATATTCATATTTATCAAATTGTGAAGTTTCCTTCTAAGCTACATGTAGCCTGGAAAATGCAATGTAAAAGTAATGTTAGCACTCTTAGTTGCTTTGGTTATATAACTGGAAAAGTGGGCGTGCATACCTATTTAAGTATGCAGTCAAAGCCTCTACCTTAGTTACTTTTCTATTGTGATAAAGCACCATGACCAGAGCAATTTATAGAAGGAAGTGGTTTGTTTGGGGCTTATGGTTCACAGGGGATAGGAGTCTATCATCATCATGGTGGGATCATGGCAGCAGACAGACATAGTGTAGGAATAGAAGCTGAGAGGTCACATCTCAGTCCATACAGGAGGCAGAGAGCACAGTAGGAATGTCAAATGGTTTTGGAAGCCTGCCCAGAGTGGTACAGCTTCTCCAACAAAGTCACACACCTTAATCCTTCCCAAACAGTTCCACCAACTGGGGACCAAGTACTCAAACATGAATCTATGAGAGGTATTCTCATTCAAAACACCACAGCCTACTTTTAAATTTTAAATATATAAAATTGTAATGTAGCTAATTGAACTTGAAGAGCAACTATGTCTACTTTTGTGTTTGTACAATTATTTTTATAAATTGTGCTTATTTGCTTATTTATTTACTTACTTGGTTAGTTATTTGAATATCTGTTCATAACTGCAAGTACATACATGCCATTTCACACCGAGGGTCTCAGAGGACAACTTTCAGGAATTAGTTCTCACCTTCCAACTTGTCAAGGCAAGATCTCTCTCGCTTCTGCTGCTGTCATATGTATTCTAAGCTAGTTGGCTCTGGAGCTTTCAAGAAATTCTCCTGTCTCTGCATCCCATCTTTTAGGAGTGCTGGGATCACAGATGTCTGCCACCACATCAGGCTTATTATATGGGTTTCAGAGACCAAGCTCAGATAGCAGGCTTGCGCAGCTAGTGCCTTCAACTGCTTAACTACCTCCCTGGTTCATACAATTGTGTTTCTATGTTTGCAGGTTCTTATATCACTGCTTGGATTACTTCATGGGAAAAGTGTTAACTTTTCCCTTTAGTCACAATAGAATTATGATTCACACATGTGCACAAGGGAAAGCTCTAAACGCATCATTTGAGGTTTAAGATGGAGGAAACGATTCCTTTCCAGGTCTCACAAATTTTACAGCCTACAGCCATTTCCTGGCTCTGTGAGAATCCATGAAATGAAGGAAGGCTATTTCCAAGTATGAGGATTGCAGTGGCTGTAATTAAGAGCCTTGCTGAGAGTCTGTCCGCTGCTTTCAACAGAGTCTCATTTTAAATTGGTTTGGGAAGCAGTTGAGTTTCAATTACTGAGAAGCTTATATCTCACAGTTCAATGCCATGTATCAGGCACCTAGCAACAGCTCTCTGATGGATAATAATGAGATTTTAATTAGCATCTTGGATCCATCTAGAAATTTATTCCAAGCTAATTTGCTTGAAGGAGCCCAGCCTTGTCTGGGACCTGTTCCAACCTGTTTTCACAAAAGAGGGGACAGCAAGTCCATGACCTTTGCTTTTCTGAGCAGCTCATTACCTAAATTCAGAGTTCCTTCTAAAGAATTAGCTAATCCTCTCTCCTCACCTGGTGCCAGGCTTCTCTCTTTGTATAATGTTATGAGTCCAAAGTTTGGTGACAAGAAATAGACTGGCTTTTTCTGTGTTCTTTTGTCTTATAATACTGTGCTTCCAAGTTGGGCTGGCATGGTCATCTCCTCAGTCATCAGGACAGAGAATGCTCAGGACACTTCCCTCTCCTCCCTCCACACCTTACCTGAGAGTCACTGGCTCTGTCCTTGCTGGAAGCTTTTGTACTCATATCAGATTCTTTAACTCTGAACTGATCTAGCTTTCCCATCCTGGAGTCTCGTGAGAAAAACTTCCTGCATGAAATTCACAGCACAGATCATCAAAGTATGCTTGCACTCATGTGTCTTTCAGAGAGAGATCTCTGGATCAAGGCCTGAGAGTCTTTATGTAGGCTATTTGCTACACCAACAGAATAAAGCCTACTAAGCTCTTTTAGGTGAGTGTTGGACCCTCTCCTAATAATTGTTTTATCGCTATGAGGTGACACCATGACCAAGTCAACTTATAAAAGAAGGGTTAGTCCATGAACATCAATGCAAGAAGCATCATGGTGGGAGGCAGCCATGACACTGGAGCAGTAGCTGAGAGCTCACATCCAATTCAGACACACGCACACACAGAGAGAGAGAGAGAGACAGACAGACAGACAGACAGACAGACAGACAGACAGACAGACTGGGTTTGGCCTGTGCTTTTGAAACCTCAAAGTCCACCCACTAGTAACACACCTCCAACAATACCACATATTCTAATTGTTCCCAAGCAGCTCCACTCACTGGGGACCAAGCATCAGACACATGAGCCTATGGGGCTCATTCTCACTGAAACCACCACATACCCTGCATATTTGACCAGGCCTACCTGCCCACTGTTATATCTTGCTATACTCCTGGCTCCACTGTCCCATCACTCTGGATCTTACCATTTCACACTCCTTCCAACAATATATACAGGCTTCATTTCTCCATATCCTCGCCATCATTTTTTCTCTTTTTTTGTGATAGTTATTCTAATGAGTATGCAATACCATAAAATTGTAGTTATGGTTTATATTTCCCTAATGATGATAGACATTAAGTGAAGTTTCATGTGCTTATTAATCAACCCCATTATTGTTTACCTAAAAGGATGAAAGAAAGTAGTTGATATGAAATGAGATGGGGAATGTTGCTGAAAGAGATGTTTGTGAATGCAAAGTGCACAAGTAAATTGAGATGCACATGGGATCTCTGCGTTGAGATATTGGCAAGGAGCTGGATTCACGAGCACCCGCTAGATGGCAAATATAACAGCATAGACAAATAAAATGGGGACTTGCTAGCAAACAGAAGATGTGCAGCCCATGAGATTAGATAGGATCCCAGGGAAGGTGCCTAGAAAGGAAAAAGACTGGTAGCCTGAGCTCTGAGGATATCACATTTGAAAGATGAGAAACAAGGAGTAAATGACTAACCAAGGTGATGGAGATATGTTATGATCAGTAGGAAATATTACAAGGGAAGACAATACTCCAAAGAGGAGGGGATAATTTACTACTAAGTCCAATGTTACTGAAAAATTGAAGTCTGAGACTTGGGTATTAATAGCTTTAACATCATGGAGGTCATTGTGACCTTGATGAACAATGGAGTAGATCGGTTGGCATAAGAACTGATTGAGAAGGACTCATGAAGGAAGAGGAGGTGAGAAATTAGTGACAAGAGATAAAATATTAAAGGAGTTTGCTATAACCAGTAGAGGGACATACAGGAGGGGAGACCAAAAGAATGAGTTTTATTAATGATAAGCTAAGTAGGGCCAGATATGGTGGCACAGGTCTGTAACCTGAGCACTGAGGAGACTGAGGTAGGAAGATCACTGTGATTTCAAAAACACACCAGGCTGTGAGTGAGTTCCATCACAAGCAATAACAACAAAACATAGGGCAAGTGTATATGCTGGTGTGGGAGGATGGGAAGAAGTACCAGACAGGTAAGAACACTTATTCCCCCTTGCCTTTCTCTGCGCCTCTGCAGACGTCAGGCAGAGCATTTCAGCTACCCACTGTGTATACGAATTGACTTACAGTCAATCTCTTTTTGTACGTCAGTGAAATTTTCGTCTAATCTAGCTGTTTAACAACAGATTCTAAACCTCAATGCATGCAACAGTGTTTGGCCTCATGCTGAGGTTGGCTGCTGTTAATTCTAGGCTATTAATTGGGGTTCTGCATACTCCACATGTCTCTCATTCTTGGACCAATAGCAACTCTGTACATACTTTTCCCATGGTAAAGGGCAGAAGCACAAGAAGGCAAGCCAAGATGCATTAATACATTTAAAGGCTCTGCTAGCAACAAGTCCACGGTCCAATCCCCAGAGCAAGTCACAGAGTCCAGTTCAACTTTATTATGGAAGAGAAGTAAATTCCACTTACACACTGGGAAGGACCATGGCATGGAAGTGAGAATGAAACCAAAATGTTGACCAACAATGCAGTCTCCAACATTCTACTCACCTACAAGCTTCTCAGCAGAATGGACTGATTCGTTGTACTTTCCAGACATGGAATCATGTTGATGACGCTCCCAACACTGACTAAATACTACTGAGTACACTGAACACTGGCTTTTCCTCGGCATAAGTCCAAGTATTTATTCCTAGACAGGTGGTAGCACTTATGTCCCTGTATGCTGGCTCCCAGTACAACCCTAAGATACTGATATTATTCTTTTTTAAACTTTACTAATTCTCTCCAGTAGGGTTAAATCATGAGCCCAAGCTCTCCTGCTAAAATTCCATGAAGCTGGGACTCTGTCTCTATAAAGTCCAAGCTCTTAGTCAGCCCATCTCTCAATGCTAAAAGCATAATCAAGCTAGGACTTAGGTTTGGGTCATAACAAACATGGCAGAAAATTGAAATCATCCCTGTGATTCCAGATCCCCAGAAAAGGAATGCTGGGCTGTGAGTTGGAGGGCATCCTACACAAAGCAGATGAGGTCATAACTCTTAAGTAGAAATTACTATGTAATAGTTACTGGGTTGATAAGGTGGTGATAATGTCAAAGATGTGATGTTAAAATGAGGTAGATGATGAAAGAGGATTTCAAAGAATAAATAGGAAGGTAATAGAAACAATTGACCATGGAATCCAAGGTAAGAAAGGACATAAGTCAGGATGAGATTAGTAGAATAAAGATTTTTATCTTAGAAAGCAAGAAGACAAGAAGAAGAAAGAAGAAAGGGTGGGGAAAAAAGAGGATGTGAAAATGGGCTGTGATCACTGTGGCAGTCCAAGGAATCCCCTTGTCCTGGATAAGCTCAAGCATATTTACATACACTTCCATATTTCCTGGTGTGTGGCAAAATCAGACTGATGTTTATAGATTACAGACTCTTCAAACTAATTCAATAATGCAAAGTGTCTTGTCACTCACTTTCCACAAGAACATACCTTTTTTCACCTCTTCCTAAGGATCACCTGATTATGAACATTTGAATTTGCTAAAGCCATTTTAACTTTCTTGTTTCTGAATCCTATCCATGGGTGAGTGTATGAGTAACCCTATAGGTGAGGTGGGGCAAATAGACGGTAGAAACGATTGAATATGGGCATCCTTGGAAAGCCAGAAGCTATCTAGACAGATCTTGGCACAACAGAGTAGTTTGGAGAAACCTAGGACTGTTTAGGGTCTTCAGGTAGACACTAGGAATAATATTTCTATGTCAAACTACTCTGAGACAATTTGTGCATACAATCTGGGACTCTCCCTGCTACTTCTAGCCTAAAACTTGATTATATGTTAATGGAGGAGTGGATAGATAGGACAAAGTGGATAGATAGGTCCTCTCTTGAACATACAGTTCCTCCCTCCTCCCTGGATCTCTCTCAAATTGGTGTGACATTGAATGTTTTTTTTTTCATTGAGTGTTTTCATGGCTATGTCAGGGTATATGAAATCTGCAGCTGTTTTTTATTCTATCTAAAGAACCCAGTATCCCCAAATCACTACTATAGGTACACTTACTTCATCCTGAATAAGGTCACAAAGCTATCTTCTTTCTATTGTGTATGGGTATATGATATATATTTAGGTGTGCAGTTACAGTGGCCCATGCACATGCATGGAAAGGCCAGAGGCCAACACTGGGTGTCTTCTTATATTGTTCTCCGCCTTATTTTTTTTAAAGCTGTGTCTCTCACTAAACCTGGAGCTTACCATTTCTACTAGGCTGGCTGACCAGAAAGCACCTGTGATCCTCCTGTCTCCACTCACTCAGTACGGGATTGACAACATCTAGCATTTATGTGGGTTCTAGAGGTGTGAACATGGGCCCCCATGCTTACACAGCTAGTACTTTACACACTGAGTCATCTTTGCAGCCCCCACAAAGCTAATTTTCATGGAGTAATCTTCTCAGGGATATTTGTTCTTTTCCACAAGAACCACCCACTCACCTTAAGATTTGCCTCTGTTAAAGAGAGTCATTTAAAAAGAAATAAAAGCCTTTCTATATCATTTGAGGGTATTAAAAGTACAGAAAGAGTTCATGCAGCAATGTGAGGCTTAATTTTTTTTTTTAGAATACATTGCTTTCAAGGTTGATCCTCAGCTGGTATCTAAGAAATTACCAGTTTCCAAAGGGAGCCTACTACTCAAAACAGTGAGAGCTGCTCTCACTATTCCCAAAGGGTCTTTTCAAATGTCATTTTTACTGAATACCTGCTTTCCTTCTTTGAGTTTAAAACTTTGGTGCATGTCAAAGGAGAGGTTGTTTACATGAACAGTAAAAATATTGGTTGCTAAATATTTGTTATTACTTTTGAGGGTTATAATTACATATTCATAATCACTCTCCCTTTCCTTTCTTCCCTCTCAGCCCTTTTTGCTCTCTTTCAAATTTATGCCCTCTATTTCATTCATTGTTATTCATATTATATATTTTTTTCTAAATACAACCTGTTCAGTCTGTATAATGTTACTTTTAAGTATGTTTTCAGGGATGACACCATTTGGTAGTAGATAAACCAACTGATGTGCCCTCCCCCTGGAAGATGATTTGCCCCACTCTCTAGTGTTCCTTGGTTGCTCATAGTTCTTTGTGTAGGGTAGATGCCTCATAGTCTTTCCTCACACACTTTAACGTGTCTATCATTGTTATCCTTGTTCAGAGATCCATGGTGACTTATTTCACATATAGTACCACAACTTCTCACTAAGTGGCTTAGCTCTGATGACAGGGAGAGAGGCAAGAAAGCTTGCCCTCAAATTTACACTCAGGCACCTGTTCCCTTAGCTGATTTTGCTGCAGTAAATCACAGCTATAAGAATGAATATGTGCTGAGCTTGTGAGTCCTCCAGTGTATCATCAAACCTGGGGTAGTCTTTACAACCTCCGTCGCATCAGGCGAACTACCAAATGTCATGAGAGACAAAGACCAGCAGGTCAGACGCTCAATAGAGTAGTTCATTTCTAGCACATGCCTAGTGCTCCCAGTGAATAGGGAATCTTTCTTGATCATTCAGGTCTCAGATGCTTTTCATTTTAAATTTAACCTCTAAATTCTGAGCTTGAGTTTGTGAATGGTAACAAGAAGACTGGGAAGGGCATACACCTTTGGTTAATCTTAACCCCATTCTGGCCCTAAGATAAAACAGATCATTCCATCCACCCAAATTCTATTAATATGACTTCACTTCGGTGCAGGTGACTAGGAAATGCTGTCTCTTTTGATGTCTGTTCCTAGCAGCAATTCTTCTTTGTGGGAAGAAGGTATGCATTATTGATGACCAGTAGCAATTCTGCAATAGACACTTCTTATGAGCTTACTGTGCCCCCCTCTTCATATAAAGTGCTGTGCCTCAACATATAGACATGAAATTGTTCTTGTGCATTCAAAAATTGACAGTAAAAGGGGGCTTGGACACTTCAAGACTAAAGAAACAAGAAGGCTCACTTTTTTTCTGGATGGTCTTCCTATCAGAGTCCTGACTCTGTTTCTATAGTAACTTGTAGTCCTCTCATGGCACTTGTTAGTATGTATTTTAAAAAACATGCACACACACACACACACACACACACACACACACAGAGAGAGAGAGAGAGAGAGAGAGAGAGAGAGAGACAGAGACAGAGAAGAGACAGAGAGACAGAGAGAGACAGAGAGAGAGAGAGATATCAATGTCAGATTCTCCTTCAATCTCTACCTTTTTTGTGTGTTTTGTTTTTGATGCAGGGTCTGTCTCATCATATAACTCTGGCTGGTCTGGAACTTACTGTATAGATCAGAACGACTTTGAATCCAAAGAGAGCTAAATGCTGGCCTGACTCAACTGTTTGTTTGTTTGTTTGTTTGTTTGTTTATTTATTTATTTATTATATTCACTTTACATCTCGATAGTAGCCCCCTTCAGTCCCACCTTTAAAAAAAAAACTCTCCTCCCACTACTCCCTCCCTTTCTCTTCAGAGAAGTGAAAGCCCCCCACCTTGGGTTTCACCCCACCCTGGGACATCTAGTCCCAGCATGGCTAAGCACATCCTTTCCCACTGAGGCCCAACTACCAGGCAGTCCAGGTAGGGGGAAGGGGAAGGGGATCCAATGGCAAGCAACAGAGTCAAACACAGCCCCTGCTCCAATTGCTGGAACACCCACGTGAAGACCAAGCTGCACATCTGCTATAAATGTGTAAGAAGCCTAGATCCAGCCCCTACATGCTTTGGTTGGTGGTTCAGTCTCTCTGAGCTCCCATAGTCCCAGGTTAGTTGATTCTGTAGGTGTTCTTGTGGTGTCCTTGACACCTCCGTCTCACTCACTTCTATCCCCGACTCTTCCCCAAGACTCCCCAAGCTCCACCTGATGTTTGGCTGTGGGTCTCTATATCTGTTTCTATCAGCTGTTGAATGAAGCCTCTCAGGAGACAGTTATGTTAGGTTCCTGTCAGCAAGCATAACCGAGTAACATTAAAAGTGTCAGAGGTTGGCTTTCTCACATAGGATGAGTCTCAAGTTGGGATAATCATTGGTTGCCATTCCCTCGATCTCTGCTCCATCTTTATTCCTGTGGATCTTGTAGGCAGAACAAATTTTGGGTTGAAGGTTTTGTCGGTGGGCTGATCCCTCTCCCTCCACTGGAAGTCCCACCTGGCTATGGGACTCTCCATATGCCCCACTGGTAGGAATCTCAGCTAGGTTTTAGTTTATTTTTTAAAATAGACTTGTCATTGAATCTGGAGCTCACTGATTGAACTAGACTAGCCAAAAAGACCCAGGGATCCTATAGTTTATTTGTCTCCTGTGTCTCCATCATGTCACAGCTTTTATGAGGGTATGGGGGAGTTATTTTAAGTCCTCATAACAAGTACTTTACCAACTAAATCATCTCCAACGTCTCCTAAGTTTTATTTTTAAGGTTGTAAATTCAATTATATATTTTCCACTGCCTTGTATGCAACATAGCTCTTCCCTGGTATGCAGAAAAAAATCCATAAATAATTGAATGACTAAAAGAGTGAGTGAGACACACTGCAATCCTGAGCAGTAAGCGTATATTCCTGAGCTTTTTAGGCTTTCTAAAAGTTGGGGAACTTCTCTGAAACTCAATTCTCAGGGGTAGAACAAGAAGAAAAATAACATCTTTTGTAGAGTTGCCAATGGAATTTCCTGAAATGAGAATGCGTATCCAGTACCTAATCATGGAATAGGCACAAAATAATCTTTTATTATGAACACAAATCACAGCCAGTGGGATATCAATTTCAACTTCACTTACTAAAGATATGGCATTAGACAGAAGTCATTAGGAGAAGACAGAAACTACCAGAAGTGGCTAAATACTGTGCATGGTGTGCAATGTTGTGAGAGGGGGAACTTGGGGAGACAGTGGTTTCATTTTATTGTGGAGTCTTCCTTGAAGAGTGGGGGAAGGGGTGTTCCAAGGACAAGCCTTAGCTTGGAGAGAGGAGTTCTGAGGAAGGGGTGTCTAGGAGCATCAAAACAACTTGAAGTCATACTGTGGGTCCAAGCTGACTACCTATGTTCTACTCAAGATGGCTTTCCAGATTGTTCTCTCTCTCTCTCTCTCTCTCTCTCTCTCTCTCTCTCTCTCTCTCTCTCCTGCTCAAGACAGCTTTTTTTCTTATGATAATAAAAACTCTTGAGATAGCTCATCACTTGAAGATCAAAAGCCCAGTCTTTTATTAACATATCAATTCAATTCAGTCATTACCCCAGGTTCTCTTTTGATTATCCCATGAATTAGCATCCCATGACCCCAGTCCCTTGATTCTTAGAAAGAGAGAGCAAGCACAAATACAGACAATAAGATAGCTGGGTGGGACCTCACCCTAAAATTATCATTTCTACCATGCCTGGACCTGGACCTAAATTCCTTCTGTCACAGGCTGACCTTGAACTTAGGAATCTGCCTGCCTTTGTCAGTATTAATGAAAAAAAAAAAAAAAAACATAGCTGGGTAGATTTTGCCCTACAATCACCATTATATAAATCTCTTTATTTCCTTGCTTAGTATCTTTCTGACAAGCTGGCTTATAGTGCATTTGCCTCTGTTTTAACTAGGTCTGAGAAGTCCCTGGCGATGCAATAATTCATATTGTATCCTTATATTCTGCATAGTTGAGAAATTATATATTTTCAAACTCAGGTTTTCATAGTTCTTTCCCACAGCCTCAACAGCTGTCCTGAAAGTCACAGCATTCTGCCATTTTGCTGAGACATTAGACACACCCTCACCTTCATTACTTGTACTGTCTCTGATTATCATGGAGCCATTAACCTTGGCAGAGAGGACTTTCTTCTGAAGGAGGAACATAAAGTTTCATATACATATGTATGTGTGTATATATATTCCACGTAGCCATAAATATATATATAAAGATATATATATATATATATATATATATATATATATATATATATATATATATAAAGTTATGGCTACATGGAATATATATACACACATACACATACAAACAAGCCTTACACTCACCCATAGCAACCATTGATATTTATGGAGGTCCATGCCCTGCTGGCTATATTCTAGGGGCGGGAATCATATCACATTGTCCCTGCTATGGCTGAGCAGGACTCAGTGGGGGATGGAGGCCGAGGAAGAGAGGTAGGGAGGGGGAGATAGGGAGAGAGGACTGGAACAAGAACAAGCACACAGGATGCCGGATCATGGTTTTTAAGATGAAAATGGTTCTCTCAAGACTTTGTGATTCAATCTGGCTGTTTCACTCTCAATTACCCACTGAGAATGTTTTGAGAATATCCACTTGGATCCAGGCAGTGGGGACAAACATGTTGAACAAGAAATCAAACTGTTCTTTCATGGAGCCTGCATTTTGTTAGCAAAGGCAAGAAGTAAGTCAATAGCAATATCATATGAACACAATGTAAAATCAGATCTTAGCTATATCCTGTACTTACTCTTTCTTCAAGGTCTGTGGTCTCTAGTAAATGCTTATTAAAGCGAGATAGGCTGACCAACATTGGTGGTGCATTTGGCCTTGTTTGTGAGTTATCTTGTAGTTATAAATATGTGCACACAGAGAGACCATGTAGCTATAACTTCCTCTCATAGACCCTTTCTAATCAAATTTTTCTCAGTTTAGTAATTATCTAAGTGTTTCAACTTTAAAAAAAAAAAGAGGCAATGGAAAATTTTTTTCCCTAAAGTACATAAAATGGAATCTCTCATGTAAATACTATTTCTCCACCAGCTTTGCCTCTACCAAACATCCTGAAATGACACTCAACCTCCAAAGATGTCAAGAAAATAAGGCCACAGTTTAAAAGCTTAGGTGAAGCATTAGTAGGACTATAAGGCCCCCAGGAAGGGAGGACCTCACCTAAGCCTCAGGAATTCATGGCTACCCATTAACTCACAAGACACCGAACTTGATGCAATCAGCAAGAGTTATATTTCGATCAACATGTTGAGGTTAAGACCTGTAGCCCACACAGGGGCAATGGGGTCTGACCCCAGGGCTTCAGAGACAGAGAATTTAAAGCCAAAAACCACAACTCAGGGGGGAAACCACAACCCAGGGGGAGTAAAGGAGGGTTATTGGAGAGCACCTGTGGAAAGTCCCAGTCCATTATTCAGTTTGTGACAGGGTTCAAGGAACAGTCATGGGGAACATTTTGTATAGATTATTCTCAAGAGCCTATTCATAATCAACCATCTATCTTGTGGTCAACCAAATTCCTGAAACACAGAGCTCACAACCAAGCTGACCTGCATTCTTGGTTCTGCTCTGTCTGTTAGGAGTTTTTTGAAAATTCTTAACCTTTTCAGGACTCTGACCATGGCATGAGAGTCGAGTTCTGTAAACAGACACATAAGGAAACGCAACTCACTGAAGCTAAAGCAGGTAAGTTTCAAAGTGTGTGGTGGGAATCCTCAGAGAGAATCTATCTTAAATCCCACAGGATCCTTCTTTTAAACTATTATCAGTGAGAGCATTTCAAGTGGGTACTGCCCAGCCTCTTGATTTTTCCATCGCTATCTCTTGGCTCACTAATCACCACTAATCTTTTCCTCTTACTTAAGTCACAATTTTTCTTTACCAAACCCTTGACCTTGTCAACCTTGCTTCATCCAGTTCATCGAGTTTTGAAAATACTCCCACTCCCTTGACTTTCTCTCCTGTGACATAACAAGTGAAACCCAGCTCTTGACGATCAACCCATCTCATTCTTGCATTCATTCTGCTGAACACGCCTGATGAAAATCAGAATTTTAATCAAATACATCATGCCTTGCTTCTCTGCCAGGTAGACTACTTGCTTCACTCTTCTAAAAAAAATTCACAACTTCTCACTCTTCAAACCTCCCATGTTTCCTTTCTTGTCCAATTTAGCACCACTATTTGGGGACCTTGATTTGTTCTTGGCTGAGAATGTAGATGCTACCTTCTCACCACTGCATTACGGTAGCTCTTCATTTTCCTGTCACCAGTGCCACAAAGCTGCCTCCATCTTCCCTTTCTGTCTCTTGCAGAAGACCCATCTCTGTGAGACACCTCTTCAGGAAATTTGATCATGTATTACCTTATGCCTGGAGCTTTGCTTTGGAGTTCTCTGTCAGTGGATCTGACGGGGATATATTCTAGACTCTCCTAAAGCAATCAGCAGCGACTGCATAATTTTTGGCTCTGTGGCTCTTTGTCTGTAGCTCAGACTTTCTCCTTGGAGTTCTTACCTTGGTGCCTTCTTCATCAGCCTGTCTAGAGGTGTATCAAATGCACAATACTGCTGAACACAACTTCTAACTTTCTTTGACATACCCACACTATCTTCAGTTTTCATCATCGTCGTTGTCGTCGTCATTTTGAGGCAGCATCTCACTATGTAGCTCTGGGTAGCCTGGAACTCATTATGTAGACCAGGCTTGCCTCAAACTGACAGATCTTCCTTTCTACGGTTTTTTTTTTTTAAGTTTCAGTAAACAGATACCTGTTTTTCAGATCAGCCTCCTGGACATCATTCTCAATTTGTGGACTTTGCACTGGGTTCTAGGCCCCCCTTCTACACTCAACATGCCAAGCATCCTCTGCCTTTTTCCTGATCTTCTGAGGAAAGTGGTCAGTCTTTGTTATTGAGTGTGATTAGTAACTAGAAATTTTCATGTGCTCTGTCAAGTTTTAACCCCAGCACTCAGGAGGCAGAGGCAGGCTGCTCTCTGAGTTCAAGGCCAGCCTGGTCTACAGAGTGAGTTCCAGGACAGGTCTACACAGAGAAACCCTGTCAGGCAGGGTTCGTGGAGTAGGGGGTGTTAGGTGGGGGAAAGTGGGGGAAGGGCAATGCCAGGTTTTCTCAAATTAAGTACCTATTAAGTATATTGCTGGATTCAATCCTCTAAGATTTTACTGGATTTTTGCATCCCAGATCATTGTTTTATAACAAAGAGATCATATCACTTCTTTCTTTTCAAACCCTTCCATAGATTCCTACTGTACTCAGGAGATCCTTTACAAGGTTCCACCAAAGATTCTCTCCCAGATCTTTCTACATTGTTACTCCTTGACCTTGGTTCCACTCCCCTGCCTGTTTCACTTCCCTGCCTTCTTACTTCCTGGGTACCATTCCCAAAATGTCATCATTGCCACTTTGAAAATCCTTTTCTTAGGCACAGCGCATGGGAAAGGAACTCAGGGTCAACGTAAAGCATCTCTGGTCACAGTCAGCACCAGGTCCCAGGCACCACCTCCTTGCCCTAACTGTGCTGTCTCTGCTGTCCTGCAGGTAATTTATGCCCTCAATACCCGCCAGGATGAGGTAGAGGCCAGCGCGGAATCACTACAGGAAGTCCATCAGGAGGAGCTCCAGGATACAGCAGCTGAAACCAGGACCAGGCTCCTTCAGGATCAGGGCCGCACCAGTGAAGATGCAGAGGCCCTTCTGAAGCGCATCCAGACCCTGGAAAATGCCCTGGAACTGCAGAAGAGGCTGACGCAGGAGGCCCTGGCTGAGTCAGCCTCCTGTAAATTGGAGACCAAAGAGAGGGAGCTCCGGGTAGAGGCCGAGCATGCTGAACGAGTGCTGATACTTTCCAAGGAGATGCTGGAGCTCAAGGCTGATTATGAGAAAAGGCTCCAGCTGCTGACTAGCCACGAGGGTCCCCAGTGGGGCCAGCTATCCCAAGAAAGCCCTGATGCCACATCAGAGTCTGGCCACCGACCGGAAATGCACCAGGTCCTGCTGGAGGTGGAGCGATTGCGAGCTGAGAATAAGCAGCTGAGCCAGGATTATGCCCGCAAGGCAGAGGAGCTACAGGCCACCTATGAGAGGGAAAATGAAGCCATCCGTCAGGCCATGCAGCAGTCAGTCAGCGAGGCCCTATGGCAGTGGCAGGAGAAAGAGTCGGGTCTCCGAAAGAACTTCCAGGTTCAGGAGTCAGCCCTGCAAGCTCAGGTCAGGAAGCTGGAAGGGGACCTGGAGCATAGAGGGCGCAAGATAAGTGATCTGAAGAAGTATGCGCAGAGGTTGAAAGAAAAGATCCAGGTAAGGCCTCTTCTTCCTCCCCAAGGGCATAATAGGCAAAGTTGCTACTTCAAACACCCACCTCGAGCCAGGCACGCCACTTCCACCAAGGTCAGTATTATTTCTGGCATCAGTTCTCCCACATTCATTCAACAAGTATTTATTGAATACTTATTTTGGGCTAGTACTTAGTTTATGCTTAGGGGTTGTGCGGTGAGCTAGATGAGCGCTGTCCCCAGCCTCAGAGAGCACAAAGCTCTCCCTACAGGTTACAGATGAGAAGATAAACCTGGGAGGATTTAATGCCTAGCCCAAGTGGCAAAAAGTAACATTTTCAACTCTGGCTAGTCTAATTCTAAATTATTTTTAATGTTCTGTGCTCATTCTATGATAACTTGACTCTCCTAAAACCCTTAGGATATTTGAGTTCAAGGAGAGCAGACCCATTGATGAGCCAACTTTTGTAAGCCCCACAGAAGTACAGAAACCTATCTCTCAAAGCTACAGTTAGCATTTGTAATACTCTCCAAGTCATATATACTTTATATTAGCTTGTTCCTGTTCCAGCTGAAGAAGGGTTAAATAACTTTCCCAGGGCCACACTGCCATTAGAAGGTAAGTAGTGCTGATCCTCCCCCACCAGCTGCTAATTCTAGAGCCTCATGACCCCTGCTATACCCTCTCAGCCACCCTTCTAATCTAACAGCAGTTCTGTGCCCTCAGCATAGCCATCCAGAAAAGTAAGATCTCCCCTCTGTTTAGGATCTTGATGTGCAGCTAAGGGAGGCTCGGCAGGAGAACTTGGAGTTGAAGAGCACAGCAAGAAAACTCGGCGAGAAGTTGGCTATTGCCAAAGACAGACTGATGCTGCAGGAGTGTCATGTGACACAGAAAATGGGTGAGATGCCCCAGATTTATTCATTAAACATGCACGATTAGTGGCCAGGCTAGCTCTGGCTCCCAGGGATACTCTTAAGACCAAGGGAACAGAAATAGGGCCCTTGCATCTGACCTGCAGGGTAGGTGACTCAAAGGTGTCCTAGGCACTGGTGAACCAATACCAGCTCCTCACTGGAGCTGCCTGATATCTAAAACTCTGATGCAAAGAAGTTCCTTACTTTCCACAGTGACTGGACTTCCACTGTTTCTTCTTCATGAGTGACCAAGCTTTTGTATTTTTAACAGCATTTTGCAGAGTTCCATTACTGGGTCTTCCCAATAATTTTGCGAAGCAGGTGTTGTCATTCTCCCATATTACAGATGATGAGTTGAGGCAGAGGGAGGACCAATGACTGATTGAAGGTCGGCTAAGTGTCTGGTGATAAAAGCTAGTGTTTAGCTGTAAAAGTCTCTGACTGACTCTAAGTGTCTTTAACTAGGAGTCCACAACAAAAAGTTCTAGAAAGCTTGAGCTATGACAGGCTTGGTGGGAAAGGCAGGAAACATGGGTCCTGCCTTTGGGAAGCTTGAGAGATTGTTCCATGGCAGCCCACTCATGCTTTGGGATAGGGACGTGACCCAGGAAGCAGAGGACCAAGATGTCTGGGAAAAAAGAGAAACAATTTCTAGGCTGGAAGGGTGAAGAAGAGAGGTTTCTATTGGAAACAAAGGAGTGGTGAGGGATTAGAACACTGATGTTTAAACATAGGGCACAGGGAACAGAGAAAGAAAAAGAAGATAGCAGTTATAGTTTATCTATTATTTCTTTCCCTTAAAATTTCCATAAATAATTGTAAAATAAATGTCATAAATATACCTATGCTGGAGAACATGTTCAACTTTTTTTAACTCATACAAAATGAAATAACATTTTTTTATTCAGGAAAGGTGAATGTGGCCGTTATTTAAGCTCAGGATACTGAATTGAATAAAGACAAGAATTGAGCACAACAATTGAGCACACAAGACAGCACTGATCACACTTGAGGGCTATAGGCCTTCTAGCAGGCACCACACATGGAGTTCTTTATGTAGTAAAGCAAGATGTAGGTAAGCAAGATGGTTAATTAGCAGACCTGACTTCAGAAGGGCGTTGGCACGAACATCTCGGTTGATCTTGAAACTTACACTTGCAGATGACGTGAAGACTGAGGACGGAGTCCTGGGGAAAAAAGATGACCTGGAAGGCTGTAATCTCCTTCCTCAGCAGGAACCAGGCTTTCCCAACTTGTGTCACTGCGGGAATGGAGGCTCAGAAACACAGGTAGTGTCTGGTGAACACTGGAGGTGAAGTCACAGGAGGTTGGCATGAGCTTCAAGTAGAGGTCCTCCCCTTAACCACAGCAGAGCCGCTTGGAACCTCAAGCCCCACTATTCAGGGATAAACAAAGCAAGATCAGAGGTCTCACCAGTCTCTCTCTCTCTCTCTCTCTCTCTCTCTCTCTCTCTCTCTCTCTCTCTCTGTGTGTGTGTGTGTGTGTGTGTGTGTGTGTGTGTGTGTGTGTGTGTAAGGATGCTTTGCCTATGTTTATGTCTGTATACCACTTGCATGCAAAAATACCTGCAGAGTGTAGAAAGGGGCATTGTGTCTCCTAGAACTGTAGTTACAATGATTGTGAGACATCATATGGATACTACTGGGAATCAAACCTACGTCCTCTGGAAAAGCCACTACTGCGCTTAGCCACTAAGCCATCTCTCCAGCTCCCACCACCAGCACCACCACTGGTTTCTTGCCAGGTCATTCAAATTTAGGAGAACAAAAATGCAGCATAATTTCCCCAAATTTGTATTTATCAAAGAAAATAGACATTGTTTAGCTCCTGTTTCTACTCAAAACAAGCAATGTATTCCTTAGAAACTATAGTGTGTGCTAGAACATCCGATTCTGTGACCACTACAGTGTTGTACAGATCTCTTTTCCAGTGTCATACACAGTGAAATGTCTCACAAATATCAAATATATATATAGTCTTGTGAGATGCTTCACACCTCCTGATCCTTGCTATGAAATCAGAATATAAATGTGTAGAAGAGACATGGACCTCATTCCCCCCAGCAGTCTGCTGACGAAGTTTTATTTCCCTTAACAGACCAAGAAAGAGGCAAGTGGTGACATGGATCGCATGAAGCAGCAATATGAAGAAGACCTTCGTAAAGTCAGACATCAGACTGAAGAGGAGAAGCAGCAGCTCCGAGAGCAGCTGGGGCAGCGTCTGGACGACTTGGTGAAGAAGCACACCATGGAAATGAAGTCGGTGCGCTCCTCTGTGGAGGTGGAAAGACAGAAGCTGAAAGTGAGCATGTTTGCAGAAACCGCACTGGGGTTTTGCATTCTCCCACCCCCTTCCAGTTTCCCTTTCCTCTTTTGTTACCCAACTATTTACTGTGCTCCTAGTCTGTGCACGTCGAGGCTGGCACTCTTACGACAGGTAAAGAAAATGGTCACTGCTTACAGGGAGCATAGGTCTCTTGGGGATGATAATAGGAAACAACCTGACAGGCGCACACGAGCTTCTGGGGAGCAGGATTGTATCATGTGACATTTTACTTAAGAAAATTCTCCAGGCAGTGGTGGCCCACGCCTTTAATCTCAGCACTTGGGAGGCAGAGGCAGGTGAATTTCTGAGTTCGAGGCCAGCCTGGTCTACAGAGTGAGTTCCAGGATAGCCAGGGCTACACAGAGAAACCCTGTCTTGAAAAACCAAAAAAGAAAAAAAAAAAAAAAAGAAAAAAGAAAAACCAAAAAAGAAAAAAAAAAGAAAAAGAAAATTCAACTCAGCTTACGGGACCAAAACAGAGAAACTCCACTAACTGAAAACTTGGGGCTTCAATACTTCTTCAACCCTAATTCTGACTCTGCTGCCCACTGGAAGTTATTTACCTGCTCCCTCCCACCTATTCTCAGAAATTCTGCATATCCAAAATATCCATAAATGGATAGTGATAACAGAACTCTTACAGAAGGGAATCCTATGAAGAAGCAAAGCATCTGCTAGCATCCTGCCTTAGTTTCTGTGTGCTAACCTCACACAGATGAGACACCTTTCCACAGAGAATGTGTGGGAGGGAGCCTCCTCTCCTCCTAGCTGGAAAAAGCATGTCACATGCATGAGGACTGTAGGAAAGAGTACTCAGAACTCAGAAAGCTGAAGCAGGAGGATCATGAGTTCAAGGCTATACTTGGAGACCCTGCTTCAAAAAAGGATGCGGTATAAATCAATATTATTATGAACATGGGTAAAGATGTATTTGATTATGAGGTAAATGTCTGTGTGATTCAAGAAGTACCTGTGTTGAGTGTTCTCTGAAAGATAATCAGATATCACTGTAGGTCAGTGCTATGCATTAGTTAAAAACAGTTAAGTATTCAATAAATATATATTGAATAAATAAATATGATCGTGTGAAACACCCATTCTATCCCTAGGCCTCGGCTTTGACTCTTCCACAAGCTCTGTGACTGTGAGCCTTAACCTCTCTGAAGGCTGAATTCTAAAACAGTGTTTGTTGTGCACATTTAAATATGGTGTTACATGTGAACCTTTTGCTGGGTGTATAGTGTGCAGACACAGTTCAACAGATATCAGCTACTGCTAATTACCATGTGTTTTGGACAGCATGTGAAATAAAAATATTACAGGGTACTAATTATATTTCCCATTGAGTGCTCAAAAACACATTGAATCTTTGCAGTGTTAGACAGTAAGAAACTGAATCTAGAGGCTCGGTGTATCTTTCAGATGGATACTGGGTACAAGAGCTTCGGCTCAAACCCAACAGCCTGTCACCAAAGCCTGTGGCTCCCCACCTTCCCAGGGAGAAGACAGTCATTCTGAAAGGATTTTTCATCTGAGCTTCTGTGAGCTGTACATATCCAATCTTCAGACAAACAGACTAACACTCCATCCTGGGCCTGCATCACCAGGAGGCACAGTCACTTTTTCAAGCTGCAGGTTGCCCTGGTAACCTGATGGGAAAATCTGGCTCTCAGTGTGCACATCTTGCTTCAACCTTAATCAGGTCACGAGTCCATTTGGGAAATATGTCACACAGAAATAAACCATGTTTAGCTCCTGGCATTGTTTTACTTCTTATCCATATTTGAATTGGGGAATATAGATACTATAAAAGAGGCAACATGGGTTAGGGCAAGGCAAAGACTTGGAGAGGCTTCCAAGGTTTATGAGCTAAAAATAGTCACAGTTATCCCTGTAGCATTAAAATTGCTTTATTTCTTTGAGTCTTTGGCATGGGTAGAGTGCACATCCTAAATACTACCCTTACCTAAAGGAGCATACGGCAGGACGGCCTGGAAGACTGAATGCCTTTCCTGGTCACAAGACTAGAGGACATTCTCAGGCTATCTTGCCAGATGGAACTTAGTGCATATCCTGTAATTAACATTTGCACACAGTGGTTGTTTGGGAAGGAAAGGAAACAGATTCATGGAGCTGTCCCAAGATCTGTTTAACATTGTCTGCATTTCTCATCTCATTTGTACCAGTTAAGATTCCTTCCGAGGCTCATAGATCCTTTGGGCAGTTTAGCAGGAATTTAATATAGGCTGGTAGGTACTTTTCTGTAAATTCAGGGGAATGTACTTGGCAGCTACCAAACAGATGCTAATGTCCCAACTCCACTGAACAACATTAAGTGATATAGCTGTGTCCTACTTGTGTGTTCAGTCTGACTGTCTATATTTATAATACATAAATATACAGCACTTATATTTTATTTGATGCTTAAGCATACTACCTTGATATTTTTATCTTCCTATCATTTGCTGACTGTTCCCACTTTTACTGTTTGTTTTTGAAACACGGAATATTTTCGGTATTCTATTTTATCTCCACTTTTGACTTCTTATGCCTTGTTTTTGCTGGTGGAAATCTCATGCTTGCACTAAGAATAATATGAATCTTGGGACTGGAGAGATGGCTCAGTGGTTAAGAATAATATGAATCTTTAAATTTTTCACAGCCTTTTCCAAATGATGTATTTCTTTACATATAACATATATATATTATTTATATATTATATAATATATTATATATTATTTACATTTCAGATGCCATCCCCTTTCCCCATTTCCCCTCCCTAGAAAGCCCTATCCCATTCCCCCTTCTCCTTTTGCTTTTATACATTTTTTAAAAATGTTAATCAAAGGCTTTATAAGTTTGGTAATGCTCAATCAGAAGTGTAACCCAATACCCAACCTAGATATATAAACTATCTTTGACTGGTGGAGACACGTGAACATCTGCCTCCATGGCCCCCCTCTCTTTCTCTCTCTCATCACCTAGCTTCACCCTTCTTGTTAAAATAAAACTTTTCTCTCAAAATGCAATTAGAGCATAGTTATTCCTAATTGTACCGGTGAGGTACAAGATAGTCCTAGTACCCAGTCCATCATTTTGTTGACTAACCAGAACCTCTGTCAAAATGATATTTTTCTTAACATATGAAGCCCTTATAGTAATATTTTTCATTTCTTCTTCCCTGCCCTCTGGATGTTTGCTCTCATACAGCTTACTTTACACTATAAATTCTATGGTGCATTCCTTTTGTATTAAAATAAGTTTTTTGTGACATGGTCTATGTCATCTTGGTTGCCCTGGAATTTGGGATGTAGACCAGGCTAGTCTTAAACTCACAGTGATCTGCCTTCCTCTGCCTCTCAAGTGCTGGAATTAAAGGTGTGTGCCATTATGCCTGGCCTACCAGAAGACAGAAGCTGTCAGACTCCCTTGAGCTAGAGTTATAGGCAGTGGTGAGGCTCTCAGTGAGGGTTCTGAGAATGGAATTCTGCTGCTTCGTAAGAGCAATACATGCTTGAACCACTGAGCTAGCCCATTTATAAATATGTTTTGACATTTTACGTGTGTGTTTGCCCCTTGTACACTTGTATGTTATCCCAGGAATGGAGCCTCGGGCCCAGCACGTGCTCACTTTACCACTGAGTGGAATCCCTGGTTTTATTTTTACTCTGTATTTAGAAATAGCATCTCATTTTGTTGCCATGCTGGTCTTGAATTCACTCTGTAACCAAGGAGGGCCTTGAATTTGTGGTCAAGAGATTTGGCCCCTTGACTTTGGATCAAAATAAACCTTTTCCCTTTATAACTTAGTCATTGGCATTGCATTGTGTTGTTAGCAACAGAAAACAGACTTAGGACAGAGTGGCTCCTCCATTTGTCTTCCCCTTCCTTCATGCCTGCCTTCCCCACCTTTGTTTATTTAAAGTGGAGGAGGTTTTGTTATGTAGCCCAGGCTGCCTTCCAACTCCTGCTTGAGCTTCCTGTGATATCAGGAGTACACCACAACTCGTAGCTGTTTCTTTCCTTAAATTACCAATAACTGTGGATAGTGTAGACAAAAAGACAGGAAGAAAGACTCACTCTTGCTTGTGTCCTGCTCCTATAGCTGTGGGATTTGCTCCCTGTAAAACCTACTGCTGGGTACATAAGAGTTCTGTGGAAATCGAATTCAGAAAAGCACTCTGAAGTTGACCAACCCCCAGTGTGCGGACTCCCCTTCTCAGGGGTGATTTGACTCATGCGTTTGAAAGCATTGGTCCCTTTCCTTGTATCCTTGATCTTGTGGTTGCTTTCCCCATCTACCTGAGGAGGGAGAACATGCATGCTTCTGTTGAAATCCCCCAAGGTCACTTTGAGCTGAGCAGAGCTGAGCACATTGTTTTCTGTCCCCCTGCCCTCCGCACTCTGGTGACTCAGCTCTCTCTCACAGTAGCCCACATGACCCTGAGTTTATTAATGCTGAAAGTTGTTGCTGACATCAGTTGACATCTCCACCTGTAGGGGTTTGATTTTTCACTCTAGGGCCATCTGTCAAGGCACCAGCGGAAACTCTGATTGATGATATGCACCAGAAAGGTGTGCTGCATAATGTTAAAATGTGCCTTTCCTTTATGACAAAAGTCATTACGGCTAAGTGTTTTGCAGTGTCTTGGCAGACTTAGTTTCCAGACCAGTAAGCATAATAAGCTGGAATTTGTCCAATAAAATCTTCTTTGAATGAGGAGCTAATTAGTGAAATTATTATGAGAGAGAGAGAGAGAGATGAGAGACAGAGAGAGAGAGACAGACAGAGAGACAGAGAGAGACAGAGAGAGAGAGGAAGAGAGGAAGAGAGGAAGAGAGAGGAAGAGAGAAAATGAGAATGTTTTGCTAAGGGATTCAGATAGTATCTTAATTTTTTTTTCAACTTAAAGGGTAATTTACATATTGTCTTTAAGAAGCAAGCACTCCCAAACAGAAAATCCTGAAGAAGACAACATGGGTTGACTGCCTTTTCCTCTCCTCTTAATACTTAGAAACTTTCTCCATAAACTAAGCCATACTGGAAAAGCAAGGCATCCCTAGGAATGATTACACGCTTACACGCTTGTTTATTGAGCTGTTATTGTGCTAAGCATGTAACATGTAACACAGCCCAACACAGGAGGAAATGTGCTCAATACGACACAGCTAGGGTGCTGCACTGTTTCTCATGTGTTCTCCACTGTGCTTCGTACTGATACTGGAAGGCTGTGGGAGGCGCTGTGAAGGAGACATCATTCTAGCTACAGTATGAGTCCTGTTGAGATAGGGAGATGCCATGAAAATGTAGCTGGGTGGTTTTTGTTGGCTTGTCTTGTTTTTTATTTATGGGACACTTGGAACATTCCTTTTCTTATTTGATGCTAGAAAATGTTAGAGAAGGCTCCACGTGCCACCTCCTACTCCATCTGGATTGCTCCAGGCTATGCAATGAGTTAACACTTGGTTTCTGTTGATTGACTATGTACTTCAAAGTCACGTGTTCTTTCAGCATTTTATTCTACTATCATGTGTTCTTACAGCATTTTATTGTATGAGTTTCTTTGATCTCCTTCAGAAATAAGGCAAAGTGTGAATGCTTAAGTGGCCTGTTTTCCTACATTCTGTGGCTAATCCTCTAACCCTCATTTAGGAAGTCGAAGCTCAATTGGAAGAAATGAAGACAAAATCCGAAAGGGAAATAAAGCAGCTAGAAGACGAGAAAGCTGCCCTCAGTGCGAAGCTGCAGAATGCTCTACTTGAGGTAAATCTTAAAAACTCACTGCTTGGGAATGGAGGTTGTGACCCCTGGGAGTTTCTGGCTAAATGGGATCTGGAGGTTCACCACCACCTCCCTGTGTCCTCTGAACAAAATAAAGGACATCCAGCCAGGCAGGAAGGCTGTCTAGGGGTGAAGGGAGGTGGCCCATAAATTTAGCTGCAAGTCACGGGGTCTGATTTATAGTCTTAGACAAAGAAGCCTTTAGGGCCTTGTATAAAGGTGGGAAGTGAGAGGCTGCTGCTGACTCTGGAGCTAAGTGACTGCAGGGTTGGTGACTCTTCCTGTCCTTCTGCTCCAAGGTGCATTGTCACCTTTGTGGGTCTGAGGCACCCTTGACTTCCCTGCCCCCTTCTCTTATAACAAGTATATTCAAATTGTATTACTGTATTGATAGATTAAATGTAACCCAAGCTAACAATGATTTTTCTTTCAACTTTTAAATGAAATTAAAGCACAGGTTCTTAATGGTACTGAGAATTGGTGGAAGAGGCTGGTAACAGGTTCTAAGAGACATTTTGGAACCTGGTTAGACCAAAATGTATATAGAGGTCTCTTTTTCCTTGCCATCCATCAAACCTCAAAGAGACTTGTGTTGTGCCCTCAGGCCCTGGCCATGTACCACAACCCCTAGGGAGCAAACCTATGGCTTGGGGGGGGGGGGAACGACTCAAACTACTGCGTTACACACCTAATAACCCTGAGTACTTTCAAGACCTCAAGAGTCTGTATGCCCTGACTAAGCCCCATTATTTTAGGATTTCAAGATGCCTTTGAAAGGATCTCTGCAGAGATGCATTGTGAGGCCTCGCTCTCCTCATTTCTCCCCCTTTCTCCCCAATGTTCCTTCTATGTCTCCCTCCCTCAGTGTCTCCCACCTTCTTAGTGCTCCAGTGACTACTGTGCTCTGCAGAGCTTAAAGTGGCTTTATCTATGTATGTGACACCAGCGGGCACCATAAAAACTGGCTTACCTAATAGAACTGTTTCCTTAACCAGGAGACTGAGTTGTTTTGCATGTATTAACTCTTTCTGCCCCCAGCCATCTTATATCATAGATGCTATTATTATCTCTAATTTGAAATTGAGGAAACAGAGACCCAGAGAGAAGGTAAATCTACTCCCAATGCATAATCAGTAAGTAGCATGCATGAGATTCACACTCTGGGAATGTTGCTCTCTACTCTTCATCTGGTAGTCGGTGCTACAGCTCTGTGTCACCTCTAGTGACTGAGGATCAGTCAGGACCCGAATGACTGCTAGTCATAAGCATGACCATGGACAGAGCTGCTTTCTGTAAGTGTGGCTTCAACTTTTTTGACCACACTAATGCTGCTAAGCACTCTTCAGGCCTGGAGATGGAAACCGCCTTGGAGCACACCCTGTTAGTCTGACAGGTGGACTTCACACACATGCCACCTCCCAAGCCGTCTCCAAAAAAGGGAGAGCAATCCCACCAAAGGGGGAGTTTTAGACTTTTATCGGCTGGATTTAGTTAGATAGGAGAATATTAAGGAAAAAGGAACTGCTCTAAGCAATATGACGACGACTAATAATAATAATAATTAATAAAATATTGTTTTACTATTGTGAGCAAAATCTTTTTGCAGGAGCTTTTGGTCGTTAAGATGTTAGGATATTGTGATTAAGCTGCTCTGCTGAGATAATGGTCACATGATTTCAGTTTCCATGTCCCCAAAGGGACCTATTCCCACATGGGTTGTCTATCTTGGTATCTTAGGTGACTCATCTTGGGCCGGTTTAACATCTCCCAGGTCTCTCATTCTCAACCCCAGTCCCTTCCTAAGCCCACTCTTACAGACACTCATGTCATGTCACGTGGATCCTCTGGCTCAAGCCTGGCTGTCTCTTCCCTGCTTTCTACACAATGTCGTGGTCAAGACTCTCAGAATGGTATACATCAGTAGATTCCTTAGAGGTGTTCCATAAATCGTTACAGGCTATGTTTGCATTGCGGTCCATGTCCATGGTGCCAGCTGCTTGGAGCTAAGGTGTGGTGACTGCTTAAGCCCTGGAGTTTAAGAACAACCTGAGCAACATAGTTAATATCCTGGCTCTTAAAATAAAACATGACAAGACAAAATGACAACAATAAAAAAGAACTATTTTATATTTCATAAACTTAGAAAATATACACTCTGAAGGTTTCTGCAATAAGATGGCCCATTCCTTCCTCCTGAAAGTCTGCAATCCCTATTTTTTTCCAATCTTGGTTCAACCTAACTCACCACCAATCACTACTCCCCAGACTCTCCCAACCCTGACTACTGTCATGTGTCCAGCCACCAGTTGGAGCCTTATGTCGTGCATCCATCCTTCTGTCACTGGAAATTTGGTGTTCCTTCATGGTTGACAAATTATACGGAGAGGATTTGGGGTCCCCTATTTGGATTCTTAGTCTCATTAATGAAACAAATTTAAAATAAACTCAAATGGAAGCTGAAGAACAACTTTATTAAAGTTTAAAAGAGAAAAGCCCCAGGACAGGCAAGCTGCAAACCACAGAAGCTGCCAGGAGAAGACCAGAAGAGAAGGCAAACAGCCAGACCAGTTAAGCTGGTGGATGCATAGTGGGTGAGCAGCCACAGGACAGGAAGCCGTGCTTCAAAGAAAGAGTAAAGAACCTCAAAGTATCAGAGCAAGCACACTTACCATTCTGGCCTGCATCTGAAAGAAAGACAGAAAAACAGAACAGTTGCACCTTTCAGATTCAGGCCTCAGACAGGTGGAGTGACAGATTGTGGCTTCTTGTAAAGACTGTGTCATGGGAGAGACTAAGCAGGAATTCTGGAAAAGAACAGTATCTCATTAAAGGAAAAATTATTTTATTTATCTCTTTAGTATGACTCAATGTGAGCCTGCCTTCCTAGGGGTGGTTCCTTAGCCAGGCAATTGTCCCAACACAACTGGAATACTAGCCCCTCACCTGGGCCAGAGAGTCCTTAACCGGCTTTTATTGCTACTCTAACACTACCTATCCTTCCCCCACTCTACTTGCTAATCTTGCTTCTTAGAATTCCCTTTCCTACCCGTGCTCCTGGCAGACCCCTACCCAACCTTTCATGGCCTTGAAGTTGCCGGCCTTCCCAAGCCAGAATGTATTGCTTCAAATTCTATAAAGTACTACCTGCATCACTGTGGGTGTCATGAGGAGGAAAAGATCTAATATAACCAAAATGTTGTCTTAGTGACTTTTATCTTGCTGTGATAAGACAACATGACCAATGCAACTTACAAAAGAAAGTGATTATCTAGAGCTTATAGTTACAGAGGGTTAGAGTCAGTGACAGTCACACTGGGATCATGGCAAGAGCAGAAACTGAGACCTTACATGTTGATCCACAAAGCACAAGACACAGGGAACTAATTAGGAAAGGTGTGGGCTTTTAAAGCCTCAAAGCCCACCCTAGTGGCACCTCTCCAACAAAGCCACATCTCCTAATCCTTCCCAAACAGTTCTTCCAACTTGGCACTAAATATTCAAATACATGAGCCTATAGGGACCATTCTCATTCAAACCACCATAAATATTTGCATATGTTACTGGCATAAATACACTATTAACCGTGGCATTTTGTTGTTTACATGTCTCCACCAGGTTTGCTATGGTTATCAACCTGTATCTCCCTCAAAATGAGAGGCTTAAAGACAGCAACCATTTTCATTATCATATAGTCTGTCCCTTACTCTACTCCTTCCCTTTCCTTCTTGTGCCCATGGTGGTGTATGACAAATATGAGAGCCACTCAGGCTTGCTACCGGTGTTTGAGCTTCTCTTATGGCTATTGGCCTCATTTTCCTGAGAGTCTGCAGGGAAAAACAATCTGCTTAATTGACAAGTAACAGTTAGTTGGCTGGTGATTATCACCACAATGAAAGCTTTAAACTTTAATGGTGCCTTCTAGACAGCTATGTACTTCCTCAATCTAATCTAATACTTATGTGCCTTAGGCATATGATAACTTTTGTCTCTCTTTTTTTTTTTTCCTTTCTTTATTAGAAAAAGAGAACAAAAACAAAGCAGGCCTTCCAAGATGTTCCCAGATATGTGGGGTTTTCTCATTCATTTTCTAAGTTATCGCTTCCTCCTTGTGTCATGTGGTTGCTTATGAATGACATGGCTTTAATTCTTCCCCTCCTCCATCTCCCTCTCATGGGTAGCTGCTTAGATTTAGGCTGGCTACCCTGGATTTCTTCTTTTAAACTCTAATGAAACGGTCCACAAGCTTTCCTCTGTCTGTCCTTAAATTCTTCCATTAATGAGATTAAGAATCCCTAGAAGGGCCCCCAATTTTCTAGTTAACATGTGGTACACTAGGTAGGCCTCCCAAAATTTTCCAGTCACCATCTTGGCAAGGTCTCCCCTGAGAATTGGTGACAGGACTGGTGCCTGGAGGACTGGGTGATAACATGCTGGACACCAAGGTACACAGAAATGGGCAAAGAGAGTCTGGGGTGGGGGCCAGGGATCAAGACTCAGGCTTTGTTATATGCTATTCTCCTACCTGGAGTCTGAAGTGTGCTAAAAACCCGGAGCAGTAATTAACTAAGTAACACCAAAGGTGTGGCTTTCTATGGTTCCTGCTGCCAAAATAGGAACCAAGAGTTATTCTAGTCAGGACTTTATTTATCAACTCCAAGGGAAAGCCCAACTTGCCTGGGAAAGTCTTGGAAGGGCACTGTTTTATTTCATTCTCCTTTTCTAATGAAGAGAAGAAGAGACAAAAGTTATCACAGGTCCAAGGCACATAAGTATCAGGTTCCTTCATTTCCTTTCAGAAAAAAATGTATGGGGTAAAATGACAGCATAGAAGAAGTGACAGAGGAACTGAGAGAATTGTGTCCAGGAGGCACTAGCAAGTTATGAACCGTAGCCAACTAAGTGTAACTTGTTGACTGAGTTCTACCTGTGAAGTATATGTGAATGTTAACAGAGTGCCACATTGTGCCTCTTCTGTGAGTTAATGTTATGTCTGGGGAAGGCGTGTTAGAATCTTAAGCCCCAGTCCCGAGAAGGAGGCCTTATTTGGGAATATAGACTGGGTAGAAGCAATCTGTTGAAGTCACATTGGATTAGAGTGGGTCCTAGGTTCAATGACTATTGTCCTTAGAAAAATGGTTCTTAACCTGAGATTGCCATCCCTTTGGCAAACCTCTACCCCCCAAAATATTTACATTGTGATTCATAAAAGTAGCAAAACTTTTGAAGTTATAAAATAGCAATGAAAATAACTTTATTGTGGGTTTCAGCATTAGGAAGGTTGAGGACCACTGCCTTAGAAGAACGCTACATAGAGACAAATACTTACAGAAGGAAGCCAGCTGACCATGGGCAAATAGTGTCTGAGAACCACTGCCTTAGAAGAAGGCCATGTGAAGACAAATACTTAGGGAAGGAAGCCAGCTGGCCACTGGCAGATATTAGAATAATGTGTCTGGTAAAACAAAGAAAAGCTAGGATTGCCAGCAGCCTAGATGATGGATAGGCTGGGCAGGTTCACCCTCAGAGTTTGAAAAGGGAACCAGTCCAGCCAGCACTTTGCCTTCAGACATCCAGGCTCCAGAGCTAGACTAGAATACATTTCTATTGTTTAAGCCAAGAACCAGTGGAAATTCATCACTGCAGTCCTAGGCAAATGATACAGCTTTCTACAAATGCAACTCACGGGACCAGGCTCCACCCTTAGGTGTACCTGCAAGTGACATCAGCAAGATTGCTGTGACAGGAAATAGAAACAGGGGTGTGCAGGGAGGGCTGGGGGCTATTATTGTGGTTGGTGCTGGATGAATTTGAGGCTCCCTCCCCCACATTTTCCCCTCTGCTAGGCCGCCTGCTCAGAAGGACATTAATCTGACAGGCTTTTTTCTTTTTGAAGCCACAAGGATAATTCCTCCGAACTCCATTTCCTTCATGGTTTCTGCAAATGGATTTTTTTGCTGATTTTCTTCTCCCTAAGCACTTGGCACTGCTGAGGGGGCACATAAAAAAGACTGCTAACGTCAGCACGTCTCACTGGGGATGTAGATGGGCTGGAAAGGAAAAGAGAAATGTCCCTAATCAATGCACAAAAATATAAAAGTTATCTGGCTCTCTACCATACCACAACTTAAATTCTAGGGCTGTGCCTCCATTCCCTGTTGAGGTGCCTTATGTTGTTGAATAAATTCCTCTAGCCTTAAAACCTGAAACAGAAGACAAGAGAACCCAAGTGATAAAACACAGCTTCCTGGATGTGGTCATTAATCCGGGACTCAGCTCCCCTGGGTCAGTTAGACACATTCTAAGCAGGATGCTGCAAAAGTCATTCCCAATTAGCAGCTCGCTTGGTTCTAGAAAAAGACGAGCCAGTGAACAGCATTCTGCATTTTCTTCTCAAGTTATCTAAATAAATCTCTATACTAGATCACTAGAGTGATTTTTCTTAGCCAGGTGATTGGCCTATCCAACTGAATTAATTCTTAAAGGAGTTAATCTACACAGAGACAGCTTCAATTCTGTTAGCAGGTAGATAACAGCTTTCTCCCTAATGGGTCTCCAGTGCTACTATAACAGAGTAAGCCTTAGTTAAACATATATTACCAGAAAAAAAAAACATATACCAAGAATCAAGTGGCTGCGGGTTGAATAACATTTGGACCGGAACTGGTCAATTATAAAGCCCTGTTTCCATCTTTGACTTCATTAGAGTCTTGATCAATCTATTTTATAGAGGAGAAAAATGGAGATGAGAGTAGCTAGGTGATTCCCATATCCCTGGCATATGAGCCAGGAAGCAACCACTGGAGTTGACCTTGTCATGTTCTTAGTGTATAACACCCTCAAACCTTGCGGGGAAAATAGGCCTCAACTCTTTTGGGATTCAAGTGAGCAGGACTTTCTCTGTTGCCTCTGGTACCTGACTGGCAGAGAACCTTTCAGCAGCCTGTCTGTCCTTATGTCATGCTAGAAAAGAAGCCTGAAGAACCAGAGACTATGTCTTCCCCAGGGTGGGTACTTCCTGCTCTCCTGCTGTCCTCACCCACTCTGCCTGAGAAACCTGGAGATGTTCTTATTCTTCCATAGTTTCTTAGCAACTAGCCTTATTACCCAGCATTCAAGAGAATAATTCCCACACACAGCTGATCTCTTCACAGGTTCTATCCAGGATTGCTAAGAAAAGTTGCTCCTCGAATAGTCTAGTATTTCTCAGTTCCTCTGGGTGATTGCTGCAGGAAGGTAGAAGAGAAATGTCTGGGTTCCTCACTGATAAGATTAGATTTAAAATAAGGCAGATAATCTAGAGATGAAACACCAATACAGTTTAGGAAGACAGTGTAGCATGCTGTATTTTTGAGAGAAAATACAAACACATGGGTATCAGCATATAACCAGGTTGATGAACAAGAATCCAACAGCGTCAGTCACCAGTACATAAGCTAGTACTGTCATTGCAATTCAAGATGTCTCTATTTCGATAATTGGCTTTTTTTTTTTTTTGGTAGAAAATATTTTGATGTGGGGATGGACTATGCCCTGTCAGATGAATCTAGTTCTACTCACCAAGTAAGAGTAGTACACCCTCCAAAACAAAATGTCTCCAGACACCACCAGATGTCTCCTAGGGAAAAAAAAAACTGCCCCAGTCGAGAACTACTGTTACAGATTCTATAGCAAATCCTAGAGAAGTTAAAAGTACAAGTACGTGGGAAGGGATGTAAGTTAGCTCGACATAAAACCCAGCCGCCATCTGACCTCATTAATCTTAGTCCTGGACTAAGCTCAGCTTCTACGTGGAGGTGCAGTCTTCTATGACATAGAGTTGCAGGACACATCTCCACAATGTCAGTTTTACTTGATTTAATTCATTATGTACGTCATTCATTTATTCATCATGAACTATCTAGGAGGTGCTGGCTCCTGAGCTGGATGGGGTAGTAGAAGAGTGTAAAGCAAATACCTTTAAAATAAAATAGACCCTTCGTAATACAATTAAACATCTCATCGTCATGATTTCTACTAGGCAAATATTTTGCGCCTTGAAGGTGTTACATTCTCTTTCAAATAGTTTTCTTTTTCAAAATGCAATTTGTGAGCATAGTATAGAATTCTCAGTATGACTGAAAATTTTCCTCGATCCCATGTTTCTTAGCTCAGGATAACTACATGTTTTATGTCCTTGTATATCTTTCTAGAGATGTAATGTGTGTATGCTCACTTAATTGTGAATATAGTTTTCACCAACCATAGCATATTTTTGTTGGTCTGCTGGGTTTTTTGTTGTTGTTGTTGGGTGGTTTTTTTTTGGTTTTGGTTTTTGTTTTTCTTTATATACCTGGAATTTATAGCACATCAATACATGACATGTTACAGATTCGTTTTTTTTTTAAAGCAACTTGTTTAGTTTTCCTTTATAAAAGAAACCACAATATATTTACTCTTTTTCTTCTGATGGACATAGATTGTAAGAACACTCTTCAGTGGCAAGCATGGGAGAGGCATATAGTATATGCGGTATGTAGACAAGTTCGCTGACAAAACAGCCGCCAGAGTTCTTACTGGCTGGGTAATTCTGGGCAGATATTTAGTGTATGTTTGCTTAATTTTTCTCATGTATAAAATAAAGCTGATGCTACCTCAGAGGGGTTTGAGGCCAAATGAAGTCGTATATGTCCAGTATTGGAAACAGCACTTAGCATGTGTAATAACCCTTCATGCTACAGGGCTTGCTCAATCCTGTGGTGTATGGCGGTTTAACGTCAGTAAATAGCACCATGCATTTTCCCACTGATATTGGTCCAATGTATACTACCATCAGCAGCACGTGTAAGTGGCCATTTTAACACATTATGTCAATTTGATGATTTCCAAAACTTTCTGAACATTGCCAATCAGAGTTTTAAAGTTTAGTTCAAATATTTTCATGAGAGCCCCAAGAGAAACTTTGTAAACAAATAGATTTCATGAACCCAACATCAACATGCTGTATTACAGCCAAACCTATAACAGCATGAATGACACAGGGAGACAGGTCATACTAAAAAGCCTTAGAGGGACTCTTCTGCTGGTGGCACAGGGACACCAAAGCACAGTGTTAAATGCCAGCCTGCCCAGTAACATTCTTGTTAGACTGGGGTCTATAAAACTTAGGAGTCAGGGGTTTAAATTTAGGCTGTTGGTTGTCTAGCCAAAGTACCTTTGTTAGTCAAGAGTGATGAAAATAGCAATGTTAATTGAGAGCAGAATTCTTACTCCCCAAGCATGCAGAAAAGATTGCCACACCTAGGTGTGGCTCTGGGGTGCATACCCACTAAGGCTAGTTAAATATCCAACTAAGCCCATTTCCTTGTTTCTTATGTCCAGTGTTGTGATTCTCTTAGGCCCATGATGTTGTTCATTGGTTTCCACAAAACCAGTCTAGTGTTTGCAATTTTGAAAACTTTCTTCTGGAAGCCTCTTGGTACATGGATCCTAAATTAGGGACAAAGAGGGGAAGAGACTTTTATAGCAGCCCATGCCTTCATTCTCAACAGAAGGAAAGGAAAACTGTTGTGGTCACTGTTACCGAAGTCATTTCACTCCAAGAGTGTGTGAGTATTTTTACTGTACAAGACATACACAGGGCTAGATGCCTAGCTGAGGGAGGCCCAGGTTTCTCCTGGGAGGGCTCAAATTCAAAGAGGTAAAAATAGATATTTATTTAAAGAATACCATGGTGTGGTTAGTCCTACAATAATGGCAGAAAGGTTCTTGCATGGCTCTTATGTGAGTAAGAGAGAGGGGAGAAGAAGACAGGGAGGGAGGAGCGGGTAAGAGAGCACATGCCCTCTGGAAGGATTTAAGAAGGTATTTCAGAAGAGTAACATCTGCTGACACTGAGATTTGGGATTGATGCCATCAGAAAGAGTTATTCCAGGAAAAAGCACAAGATGAGATCCCAAGGACAGCGGAAATGGGTAAAGGGGGTAACACAGGCCTAGGGAGCATCCCTTGCTCCTGGAAGCCCTGCGTGACTTGCTGGACACATGCCTGAAGGATTATATGAATCCAGGCCATAAGCTATCCAAGAAGAAAACAACTGCAACATCTCAAGTACCCTCAGGCTGTGAGGGGCCAGCACTGTCCATCTGGTGTTACTCCAGGGGTCTAGTCCCATCACACTGGGAACAAGGGGGGCTGATTTCACCTGTTGGAGAGAGTCCTGGCATCCGTGGAGATGCTCTGGAACCTCAGAAGACAGCATGGGGCAGAGCAGCAGCTCCCATCTGGGACTGAGATAACGGTTCTGCCAGCTCTCCCCCAGCTCTGCTCAGGAGCACAGGCAAGTCTGAATACCTCCTCAAGAGCAGGACCAACATGTATCACAATGGTAAACACAGAGAAAGACCTGACTTGGTGTCTACAGGCCTGCAACAACCTCCAGGCAATGCAAGTACTCTCTTCATTTTATGCATAAAAAAAATGAGGCCTTACGCTACTTCTTATAGTGAAATGGCAGCAATAGCCCCTCTCCACCATACCCCAGAGACTTGTGGTAATAGACAGCAGAAATCATATGACAGCATTTCTTGAAACCATTAGGCATTCAATAAATGTAAGGTGACTTTATAGTATCTATTACAATTCCCAGCACTCATTTCAGCAAACACAAATACATTAGGTGTTCTATTTTAAGGTGAACAAAATGCTACCTTTGAAAGATTGTCAGCTGAACTTTAATGCTTTGGATGTTTTTGTCCTGGAGATTTCCTGGTGGTAAGTTTTTCTTTAAAATAGAAAAAAAAAATCTAGATGAGGTTAGATAATGAAAAAGTTTTAAAATAGCCACCCTTGCTTGGGAAGAAGCTCTCTGCTGACCATTTTGGAGGAGAAACAGTTGGAGTTGTTTGTTTCTCTGCGTGCACTGTTTGTACTCAGGCCCCTGTGGCACTGGAGAGAGCACTAAGCTAAACCTAAAAACTCAATGGAGAGCAGGAGAGAGCAATCCAGGGGCAAATAACATGTGATAGCCTCAGTCTCATTAGCCAGGAGTACTGTTCCTGCGGGGGGGGGGGGGGGGAATTGCTGGGATGCCAAGTTCATAACAATGCAAAATAGCAAGAGCCTATTCCAGACGGAGTTCAGATAAGTGGCAGCTAAAACAGCCACCCTCCCCTGGAGTTCAGAGACCTGCTCTATTCTAACAGCGGCACTAGGCTTGGAAGGGCTCATTCAGCCACTCCTTAATGCTCCCCACAACAAAGTCTATTTGTATAATACTCAAGTGTTAGCCTGGCACCTTTTTAATTAAAATTTATTTTATCTTCATGCATATGTGTGTTTGTCTGTGTACAACATGTGTATCTGGTGCCTGCAGAGTCCAGAAGAGGGTGTCAGATTCCATGGAACTGGAGCCACAGATGGTTGTGAGCCACCATGTGCGTGCTTGGAATCAAACCTGGGTCCTCTAAAAAAGCAATTCTAAAAAAAACAACAGCAGAACCATCTCCCCAGCCCACCTGCACCACCTTTAGAATGATCTGTTTGACATGTAACACCAGGTGCACAGGGTCAGGATAAGAGGGGATTTTTTTTTCCCTATGGTCTTAGAGTTGTCAAACTATGTGTCCCTTCCCCATGCTGGACCACATGTTTATGGGAATAATAATGCTGGTTATTCTCTCAGCACCTAATGTACCTGCGAATGGCTGATATTCAACACCTTTCAAACAAACTTGTATCTGACATGACAGTTGAATGATTAGAACAGACAAGGCCATTATTTAGTCCTGATAATTAAAAGGTTAGGTTAGAAAACTCCTAAAACACACCTTTGTTTTAGAAGAACCCTCGGGTCTTTTGTTGTTGTTGTTGTTGTTGTTGTTGTTGTTGTTGTTGTTGTTGTTGTTTTGTTTAAATCACTGGTGTTGAAGAAATGGTCTTTTTTCCCTTTGAGAAAGAAGCTGTGTTAGTCTGTTTTGTGTTACATAAAATACCTTAGGCATCTTTACAGCCTTGTAAAGAGTTTTATTTAGCCAATTTTGGAATGTGACTCAGTCAGTGAAAGTCTATGAAAAGAGGGTCCAGGCATGTGCAGAAACAAGAACTCAGCTATGAAACAGGAATCCAGAGAAAAACAGTTTGGGGCCCTTGTTAATACTTGCCCTTTCCAAAACTCACTTCATGAGACCAGTATTCCCTTCTCAGAGTAGTCTTGTATCTCAGTGACCGAGAACTTTTTGCTAGGCTATACCTTTTAAAGGTTCCATGAGTTCCTATGACCTCTAACTGTGGACAGCCTCCAACATAGGTACTCTTATAGGAACTCTTAGGGGCAAACCACACCCAATAGAAATCTGTCTCCTATGTTCACGAAGCTGGACATCAATAAGTATAAACAGAAAGAACTTCTGAGTTTATCTCCATGTTCAATGAGGAAATTAAGCACCATGTATCTCTCAGATTGATCTGTCTGGTGGTGGTGTAAGAACACTTGTCAGGTACTGTGCATCATTGTTGACCGAAAGCACTGTCTTCTACAGCAGATCTCTAGGCAAGGGCCATCTTACCTGGATGAAACCCTCTACTTCCATCTCAGCACCACAGCCTCTGGGAATCATTATCCCACTGTCTAACTTGATCAACTTGACTACCTTTTGCTTCCTGAATAAGGAGACTGGCATACTGTTTGTCTTTCCATGGCATCAAGATCCATATGAGAGTTAATGCAATGAGACTAGATGAGACTCTAAGTCTAGAAAAAGTAGGGAAGCCCAAAGACTAAGGTCTGGAGCAGAAAGGAAGCTTTAACAGAGGACACTAGGCCAGGGCAGCTAGTGTAAGGTTGGGCAGAGAAAGCCCAGGACAGGATTACAGTTCCCTGGCCTGCACTAACCAGTGGGACATGTGTGTTTTGAGTAGCCATGTGCAGACTCCACCATGAAAAAAAGAGGGGTTTGATAGTCCACATTCCACTGACATCCAGTTAGCTAAGCCATGAGAACATGTGTTTTCCATGGGAAAATGATCCACTCTTTCATGGTGGACTTGAATAGATATTACAGTACATAAAAACACAGAAGACAGTTTTGTTCCACATTAAGCTGGGCATGGGAGCCCAAGGACCAACCTGAAGCTCACCCTGTCTCTTCCTATCCTAGGCTCTTTATACCTCCTAGGATTTCAAGAACAGTTTGAAAATCACAGGTGCAAGCCAACAAGCTTGTCTCCATTAAATAATAATAACAACAGTAACAGCAACAACGACAAATAGGTTCAAAAAGCATACCCTGACTCAAGGCCATGCAACTATTTTGGAAGAAAAATAAAAATCAGGTTGCAATTTACCACCACTTGATAAAACTTGAGAATAAATCTGTCCAGCCTCTTATGTTCTTCAAGGACAGTGGCTTTCATAATAAACAGAGAAATGAAAAAAGACTTTGTCCTCTTATGTTTCTGTGGAAAGGAGAGAAGGATAGCACAAACAAACTCAATTGATTAAACACTCTGTGGCCTCACTGTGAGGAATAGTTCCCACTCTTCTCATTCCCCATCTGTCAGGACTTCTAGTCATTTGTCACATTCCATTCATCCTGTAAAATGAGAAGGGAGCATGCTACAGTCTGGGGCATGTGTATAGCATCAATGATGACTACAGTTACCTTCACTGACCACTGACTGAGTTCTAGGACTTCCCTTTGATCTTCCCCATGACTCCCTGGGTCAGGCCCAAGAAGGCCCATCTATGTGACACACTCAGGACTATCTCATAATGTGGGGAAAAGTTCAGACCTGATGTGAGAAGGCTCCACTGCATATCTCATTACACGACTCACTAATCTCGAGGACTAGGCAAGGCACTTACTCTTTCTTGGGTTTGTTTTACAACTGTGTGAATTACCTTGCAGACTGTGAATCTGGCAGGAGTCAGAGCTCATGCTAGTCATACATCTGGCTGTGTTCTAGGTACTTCACCGTCCCAAGCCTTACCCTCCTACACCTGCCAGTAGGGTGCCCAGTGGATCTCTGTAGGCTCTTTCTCCTCTGCTTTCTTGGTTTAACAAGCCAGGTTAAATTCAGGAACTTCAGGTAGTCTCATCTTATCATTATGTTTGCCCTAGGATCCATGCTCAAGGCCAAAGAAACCTTCTCAGACACTGCCCAGAGAAGAGGGCCTAGAGAAGCTGACAGATGAAGAAGAAACCAGCAGCGATGAGGAAGAAAGGTACAGGCAGGTTGGCAGCTTCTGAGTGTGCCAAGCATGAAGACTGAGATGGGAGGGATATGTGTGTTCATGCCTTCTGTCCTCGATATCTGGTCTTGCCCTGATGCTCTGAGAGAGAGCAGACTATATATTTTATTTATTTACATTTCAGATGTCATCCCCTTTCCCCATTTCCTCTCTCTAGAACCCCTCTATCCCATCCCCCCTCCTCCTTTTTGATTTTATACTACTTTAATTACATGCAAGTATTAAGGTCAGTTCTAGGTTGAGAGATTAGCCATATAATAGATGCAAATAGCCAAGGAACAATTTCTTAAATATTTGAATTTTTATTTTATATGTATGAATACTTGCCTGCATGCATGTATGTGCACCTGTAGAGGCCAACATAGAAAATGTCAGATTTCCTGCATCTGGAGTTACAGATGGTTGTATTCTACCATGTGGGTATTGGAACCTGAACCCAGGTCCTCTGCAAGAATAGCCCATGCTCCTGACCACTGAGAAACCTCTCCATTTCTCTATATACGTATCTTACGCCTGTGTGCCGGGACCTTCCTTCCTTTGCAAAGCAGAACCCCCATCCTCAGGCCCCTTTTCCTGGGGGCTTTTATCCCCTAACCTCTGCTCCTTGGCTAATGTTCCCGGCATGAGAAAGTTAAGGCCTTCACGTGACATCACTTCACATTGTTAAGGCAACCACATAGCATCCCAATATAAGCATTTTAATTTCTCAGCAAATCCCAAAGTTGGAATGAGGAAGGATGTCCTTAAAAGACATTTGTCAGCATTTTATCCAAGATGAGAAACTATTTAAGCTTTTGACCATCTTTTCAATAGAAGCATATTTTTCATCTCCTAGTTTACACCTAGGATAGCTGGTGAAAATTGTGAGCATGCTTTCAAAAGTGTGGAGGGCTGTACAGAATGTTGTGTCTTTTCTTTCTTTTTATGCATATATAGGAAAAATTGTGAAACCTGGTTATAGAGACTCAGCTTTTGGAGCTTCCTAAGAGCTTCAGAAGAACTCCACGCCCACAGTCTCTTATTTTTTAAGTGCTAAGATTAGTAGAACCTTGTAAAGTAGAACTTCGAACTTAAGCCAGGTTGCTTTTTGAAAGAGGAAAAGGTTTCCTACCCCATTAACTTCTCCAGGAGCTCCCTCCTCCCAGGGAGGAGCAGCTGAAACATCTACACCCTTTAATCATTATGTCTTTGAAGGACTGGAGAATCGCTCAAGGGAGGAAGTGACCTACAGCCTCCATTGGAGTCTGTGATGAAGGAGAAGGCAATGGAGATTGGACATCGACCAGAAGACTGGCAAAGCCAAAGGATCAAACTACAAACGCAGGTAGAAGAACAGCTCTGGATAGATAGGATATGTCTCACCCTTCCCAAAGTGCAAGTGTGCCTCCTACAGATGCCCACGGAAAACACTCAGGGCCTGTTTCCGTCCCCTGGGGAGGGTGTTGTAGGTCCAGGGCAAAGTAAGACTTCTTGCTTTTGCTTATTCATTAAAAACTTCCCATACTCATGAGCATGTACTCTAAACCATGATGGATTCATCAATGAACAAATCAGATAAAAGTCCTTGTGTTTTATACATTGGGATATTTACATGTAGAGCAAGGGTGGAGCAGACAATAAGCAGTCTGTCCTTGGCTTCCATATCTGTAGATCCAGCCACATTCAGGTTGAATACAGTCAGTGGAAAGTGCATCTGTACCAAATGTGTGCATACTTTTTGTTCTCCTAATTTCCTAAACAAGGCAACTTAATAATGATTTATATCACATTTGGTATTATTAGGTGTAGTGTGTAGTTTGAGCTACACCATTTTGAGTTCCCAGCCCAGGAGCTATCTCTGTTCCACGAATGGAACACACACACACACACACACACACACACACACACACACACACCAGTTCCTCTTAAAATGCCTTGTCCATCTCAATGACTGGGCTACTCCTAAACCTTTCCCTGCCAGACCCAATCGGGTAAATGGCCATTGGCCACTTCCCTGAAAACTTACATGGCTGTCTGGCTTTATTTGCTGCTGCTACTGCTTTCACTTCTTCTTCCTGAGTCCTCCTCTTCTTCTTGTGTCCTACGCTCTCAGTGTCCTGCTCCATGCTCTGCTATTAGCCACGGGCATCTCTATTGATAGATCAAAATACAACTGGGGACAAGAACCTTTGGCATCTGGACATGCAGATTCAAAGCTTTAGCACCAGTCTCCAACATCTCACCCAGTCCATTTGGGTACCTTGTTTGCTTTTTCTTAGTTTTTGTGTACTCTTAACAATATAAGAACAACTTATATCAGGCATTATGGTGGCACATGCCTATAATCTGGTACTCCTCCTGAGGATGAAGGAGGAGATCATGATGAAACTAAAGGCACCTGGACTACATAGCAAGACCCTGTCTCAAACAAAAAGAACATCTTGTTTTCATATCTTGAGTGGTGCTGTGTGTGATGCATGCCAGAGACTAAGGCTCAGCATGGCAGCCTTAAGAGAAAGGACAACAAGCTGAGGAGGACCACCCAGCTTGAAAACCCTTCCAGAGGGTAAGGGAAGCTGCAGCACGGTGGCCAGGTCATGACATTTAATCCAACCGGCTGTTCAAGGAACTAAATTACCTCATTACGTGTCACCTTCTGGCCAGTCTCAAGCATCACCTGTTAGGAAGAGGTGTCTCAGAGGAAAAAAGTAGACCTGGCCGAGAGAGCGAACGGGATCAAAGCCCTGTGAGATTACAAATGGGAAGGCTTTAAGAACCACAGTGTCTCTGCAGTCATCCAGCCTAGAAGACAAGGTGGGAGATATGGATATTGTGTTGGAACATTTTTTTTTTTTTACTTTTCAATTTTAGAAGTTGGGACAAGAGTTAAAGAGTGCTAAGCAAATTGGCTTTCAACAGAGCAGTCACTAATTCAAATGAAAGCCAGGAAGTTGTTCAAAGGAATGCCTTGGTCACCACAGCCCGTTTGAGTTCAGTGGAGAAGGTTGTTAGAGTACACATCTATTTTTAAAATGAGATGACTGAAAGGGCATAGCTGTAAGTGCAGAACTTGAGATGTGAAACCTTCATCTACTGGAAGAGAAGATACACCCTAACCTCCAAATAACCAAGACAGAGCAGGACAGAGGCACTCTTTCTCTAACATTAAATGCCAGAAGAAACCAGCAACCGTGAACAGCGCAGGAACAGGTGTGGAAAGAGAGAAAGAGAAGCCTGTTCATTTTCCTTTGGCTTAGTGCCATGTGGCTCTTTATAGCAAAGCGGATTACCTTGGTAAAAATACAAAATAAGATTTTAAAAAGAGGGACTGTGCATACAGACTGCACGCTAGGCACTCAAAAACTAAGAAAACAAACAGCACTAACAGTAACAACATAGACCAGAGTTAATTCCCTTCTCTTCTTCTTCTATGTCCTCTTCCAGCTCCACCTGCAATCTATAAGAACTACCAGCTCCTGGGATCCTAGGTCTGTCAGTCATTTCAACTCTAGCCTGTACATTAGCATGGACTCCCCCCCCCCCCCCAGGGCTATAGACCTCAGTCATTTAGAGGAACTAAAAGAAATCTTCAACCCAGGCTTCAGCCACCAGCATGAAGAGTTTCAGAGGCTGGGGATTAGAAAAGGAGGGTTTGAGGCCCCAGGAGAGGGGAAGAGGGTAGTAAAGACACAGATTGTGGAGATTCTGGAATAGATTAGAGTGTCTTCATTTCTGACTCCAGTTGGCATGGGAGTGGTTCCAAAATGAGACCAGAGAAGTCAGGCTGGGAGTATAGCTCAATCGTAGAATAACAGCTTTGCATGTGGCAAGACCAAGGTTCAACCCCAGCACAGACAAAACTATAAAATCAAGGGATCAAATCTTGATTGAAAGCAAACTTGGCACTTACAAGATGTGGGGGCTCAAAAGGTAACAGCACTGCCATGAAAGCAACAAAAGCAAGTACTTAAGGGGAACGATGTTAAAATTAGATACTGCTTATGAATTGTTTAAAATTCATTTTACTTGAAATATAATTATATCACTTTCTTTTTTCCTCCCTCCAATCCTTCCCACACCTCCCCCACCCCCAATCTCTCTTTCAAATAGATAGTCTTTTTTTCTTTATCACTGTTACATTTACATGTGTGTTTGGTTTTGGGTTTTGGGTGTGTGTGTGTGTGTGTGCACACACACACATGCCCACTTCTGTTTGTGTATATATGGTTTCAGGGCACTTTTTGTGTTAGATAACCAACTAGGTGTCTTGTTCCTGAGAAAGGCTAATTTTCCTCTCTCAGTAGTCATTAGTTGCCTGTAGTTCTTTGTCTAGGGGTAGGATCCTGTGAGATTAGCAACAACATATCTATTGGCATTATCATTTTTCAGGGCTTGTTTGGGCAGTCACTTCTAGAAGATGTAGTCTCACGGCAAACTTCCTGGTCCTCTTGCTCTTAGAATCTTCCCACTTCCTCTTCTGTGGTATTTCCTGAACCTAAGGTATAGGAGTTGTGTCAAAGATGTAGCCGCTTGGGTGGCCTCCCCATCTTCCATTTTCTGTGAATTCTATCAGTTGTGTTTCTCTATAATGGTCTCTATCTGCTGTTAAGAGGGGCTTCTTTGTCGAGGGATCAGAACTACCTTAACCTGTGTTTAAGGATATGCTTTAGAATGCAGTTAGGAATTATGCTGGTACAGTAAAGTGGCGGTAGTAGGTTCTCATCTAAGATCCATGACTTCACTAGCCCTGGGTATAGGTATCAGTCATGATTTTTTCTCTTATAGACTGGGTCTTAAGTCCAAGGCGCTGGCTGGCATCAAGATATAGTGCCACTACTCCACCTTTAGTGATATCTTGACATACTGATCAGTGCTGTGTGGTTGTGTGTTTCTACCTCACTGCTGGGGTATCTGAACATTTCTCAAGAAGTCCAAACACAGAGGTGCTAGGCTACATTCCTTACCTTGCTGCTGGGGTGCCAGGCTCATGGGATGCCAACATGCTGCTCAGGGGAGGCAAAACACAGCCTAACATAAGGGTCCCAGCCTGTGTTTCTCTAGATGAGAAGGCAAGGGCTGGGATGGAGGCAGAGTTCTCAAACTCCTGTGTACCATGAGGAGTTGGGAAAGGTCCTGAGATGAACCTGGGGTGGGGGGATCCAGTTTAGCTCAGGGTGAATGCCAGGAGTGAGGAGGGGCCTTCTGTGGGAGACTTAGCCCCCCCTCCCCGAATGGTCCTTGATGAAGGAGACAGTTCTTGCTTGTCCAAACTATTTATTCATAGTGGATAGGGATGCATATGATTTGCTCAGGGTAAACCTGAGATTAAATACCTTTTGCAGGAAGGAATGCCCAAGAGGGGAGGATTATTGGCTACTTATCTAGCAAACTCATGAGCATGGAGAACTCTGGGTTTCTATGCTACATGTGGCCAGTTGTCATGGTCCTCTTAGTGGGTTGTTGTGGTCACATGCTCCAGGACAGGAACCTGGTTGGGAGTAGATTTTAACACATACCTTTCTCAATGATGATGAGAATTGCAGGGGCTACTGAATCTGCTCAACATTACCAGTTCTTCTGTCTGGTGACATGGTTCTACTTGTCCCACAGTGCTGTAATTTTTATGTGGCAAATGTATATACTATTAATTTATAAGAGACACTGGTCAGTGTGTGCAATGTTAGGGCAACCCATAAAGTTTAACATCAGTATCAATTCTAGCTTGGAGGACACTGACATGGTAGAGTTTTCTCCTATACTTTCTATCTCAGAAGGCACTTAACACAGAAAGGAATGAGAACAGTTACCATTATGGCACAGAAGAACAACCAATGTCCTAGTCAATTAGATATATAGTAATTTAGCTCCTGTTTCTGAAGCAAAATTTAGGATGTTTGGTTTAATACAATAATAGGTCTATAGCATTGAAAAAATAAAAATTTGAGACAGCTTTCAAATTTAGGGAATAGTGTTAGAAAACTTAATTTCAGAAATAGACTGATTTTTTAAAAATGAAGTGTATCATATATGTAATAACAAAATACTTCTTTATTTTTTTTTCTGGGCCATAGAGGTAGACCAGACTTTAAAAAACCAGGACCACCCAAATTGTAGGTTTGGGTGGCTTGGAATTTTGTTTGGTTTTGTTTGAATGGTATTAATTTAAAAATGCAGAAATATCAAAAGAATTTCATTGGCCATAGTGGATTTTGTATAAGAAGAGTCCTTATTGTCCACTTTAGAAACCTTTAATTACAGACTTTTGCATGGTACACAGTTCGACACTCACTTAGTCACAGCTGCATAAGGTATTAAATGTACAAAAACCACCTATGATTCCAGGAGCCATGAAAGCCAGGCTTTGCTGGGCTTTGCTGTGCACTGCACAATGCCTCGTATCCACTGTGTCCAGGGATGACAACAACCACTCAAGGTCTGTGTGAATGCCATGTGTGTGCCTGTGCCCCGGAGGGCAGAAGCAGGCAGGGGGTACCCTGCAACTGCAATTACAAGCACTTACGAGATGAGAACTAGGTGCTGGAACCTGAATCTGAGTCCTCTGGCAGAGAAGCCAGTATTCTTAACCACAGAGCCATCTCTGCAACCTCATATCTTTGTTTTTAAAGCTGGGTTTTATAAATGTTATCAAAAACAGATCTGGGTCTTAGCAAACCCTCATTGTTTAAAGCAGAGGTCTGGATTTTAGTTTTATATCCATGTCCTGAATGGTGACCTTAGGAATTTTAATAACCGGCAGTCATCATACATATATCAAACCTTATATGATTTACTGGAACCTTCTAGGACGTACTTAAACATTCCGGTTTCGTCCTCATCGTTCTTCTTCCATTTTGGAAAAGTTCAGTCTTTTACCTCAAGACAAACCCTTATTTTGCCATACAAAAGCCTTTTCTCAAGAACATTATCTTTTTAGCTTTTCTTATCAAAAATATATCCAGATATTTATATTTTCTCTTAAATTTCTTTCTCTCATTCCTACTGATTTCTTTTTGTTTAATTTCCCTTCTTAATATTATAAGATAAAATAACAAAATTATTTATCAACTTAATTTATTTTATTATTATTTTGTTTGTTTGTTTGTTTTTGTTTTTTGAGACAGGGTTTCTCTGTGTAGCTTTGGCTGCCCTTGAATTCATTTGTAAAACAGGCTCGTCTGGAACTCAGAGACCTGCCCACCTCTGCCTCTGGTGTGCTGAAATTAAAGACCTACCACAAAGCCAGGCTTTTATTTACCAATTTATTAAAAGAAAGTTTAATTCTAATTACATTTTGGACATAATGTAACAAATTAACATCACCTCTCCACACATTGCTGAAGTGTAAAGTTCTTTTTTTGTTGCAAGTTCTAAACAGACATTGTTGCTACATGGATTTGTAAAAAGGTTCCCTTTAAGTATTTTTCTTTGTCAGTGGCAGAATGTCACACTCTATCAAGAGCTGTGCAAGGTAAGACTTCTGGTGGCCTTGGACAATGAATTATCTTGTACGAGCAAGACAAAGGGAGAAGATAAAATACACGGTTTCATCCCACAATTGCAATTTGGGCTGCAAAAGGCATTTACTCTCTTCCAAACTTGGGGAAAAATAGCAACCTTTTGACCACAGATGAATAAGCACAAACAGAGCATTTTGCCACAACATGCCCCCAGGGATTGTTGCCAGAAATAGAGACATTGCTACTCAGTCATAGCTCGGAAGTAAACCAGATGGAACAGGAAAGATACTTTGAAATCAGAGGCATGAAATTGGGAATAAAAACAGAACAGGCTACAACAAAGGCCAAAACAAGGAAACCAAACCAAAAAGTACAACAATTCAATCTGTTAGGCAAAAGATGAATAGAGTGCTAGGAGCTGAGGAGGGGGATCCCCAAGTGAAAACACTCGCCATCCTGGAGTTTCTCATCCTAGATCCAAACCCCAGGCCAGAGCCCAGCAGCAGTTGTCATTTCTTGTTAGCTCAATGACATGTCAGAGAGCCCCGATGTTGAGCCAGTAACCGCAGATAGAACTGAATTTGAATCTTTAATTCTTACTTTATTCAGAAAGCCAGTAATCCAGGAAGATCTCGGGCTAACTATCTTATGTCTCATTTCCAGCCAGCAGATCACATGGGAGAAGAAGGCAGGAAATAATCATTCCAGAACTTAGCCTGGCTCCTCTGGTCAGATGATGAGCCAGCCATATGTCTGAACAAATTTTTAACAGTGTGTATGTGCTAAGTAATTAATAACATGTATGTGTAGATTCCATAAAATGAAATTTAAATATCTTTATAACACAGAGCATGAAAGTGCCCCATCTATCCCCTCTGCTCCCTGTCAGATATACAAGGTAGGGTGTGAATGTAGGAAGAAAGGAAGACGCCGCCTAAGGAGGAGTGAGTGGAAATGAGGCCGGGAAATGGAGTGTAGGTGACGGTGACATGAAATCACTGAAGTGGAGGAAAGGGACCAGCAAGAGGGGGTGAGGTGAGGAACAGAGTGGATAGGGGTGAGTAGAGCAGTGGAAAGGGGAAAACAGAACAAAATACATGGGGCTGGAGACAAAGCCCAGTTGGTAGAGTATTCACCTTACATGCTCAAAGCCCTGAGTTCAGTCCCCAGCATCACATAATCAGGGTGTGTGATGGCGTGTGTCTAGGATCCATTTAGAAGATGGAGACAGGAAGATGAATGACTCAGGGGGAGAGGGAGGGGAGGGGGAGGGGGAGGGGGAGGGGAGGGGAGGGGAGGGGGAGGGGGAGGGGGAGGGGAGGGGGAGGGGGAGGGGGAGGGGGAGGGGGAGGGGAGGGGGAGGGGGAGGGGGAGGGGGAGGTATAACAAACAAACACACCATGATGAAAGCCATAACTTTATCTGCTAACTACAAAAATGACAAAGTGTGTGCTGTAGTCAGGCCATTAGTACATCACAATCCAATAAGGCCACCACAAAAGAGTCCTGCAGTTTCATGCCCCATGCCTTCTGTTTCTGCCCACAGGCTGCAGAGGAGTGTTTGAACAAGGAATCCACTGATAGCCTCCAGGCACACCTGCTGGAGCTCCAGGCCCTAGAGGACAATGCCAGACAAGAGCTGCAAGAGGACTGTGAACAGATGCAAGCCCAGCAGCCTGGGCTGCTTGGTAAATATCTCACTGTCCAGCCACTGTGTGCTCTACACATGGAAAGCAGTGGCAAGCGGGGCCCATGGACCACACCAATGATCCCAGTTCCATTTCCAGCTCTCTGTGAGAGTGGGGTGGGGCAGGCATCTGGGCTTCATTTTCCTTTTCTATCAAAATGGATCTGTAATTATCTCTACCTCACAGGGTCATTCTGTGGATTTAATAGGATGTTAAATACAACATGTGTAGCAAACACGAGTCCAGTGAACATGGACACTATGGTTACCACTCAGTAAAACACAGATACAAGCCTTGGCTAGGGTTTCATTGGATTGCCTCAGTTTTGTGGACTTTCCATTCCAGTGATATCTGCAAACTGGGGAACTCAGGCTCCTGAGCTCTACCTGGCATCCTTCTGCCTACTGTCCCCAACATGAAATATATCTCTGGTTCCATTTCAACATCAAACCTCCTCTCTTGGTGTTCCGGAAGTTAACAGAGGCAGTTAAGGTCTCTGGAATTAAACTAGGTTTCAAACTTAATTCCAGCACTCACTAGCTGTGTGGCCTGGGCAAATCTACCATTTTCCAGTGAGGGCAGTGACAGTGCTCACCTCATAGGGCTATAATGACTTTTGTGAATAAACTTCTCCTAACTGATTCTGGCTTTAGGCTGAATCATGCTGGATGACCATCTTCTACTGCTCCCCTCTCCCCATTGTGATCCAGCCAAGATCCTATACCCATGGCTAGAAGAATGTTCTGAATGTTTTGTCTCTTTAAAAGCTGACATAAACTTCAAGATCCCTGACCTGACTTTAGAAGAGATCCTCCACCCATTGGACAGTTCCTTGTGCTTCCTTTGGTTTCCTGACTTGGTGCCCAGACCCTCTGTTTCTTCTAGAGCTGCACTAGACTGATGCCAACATCAGTCTAACCTGCCGTTCCTCCTGAGTGGCCACATACAGGTGCTTCAAATCAAAGAAAAAACACTCACAATTTTGAATCTCATTCTGCCATTTACTTAATAGCTGTGTAGCTCTGGGTTGCTTACCTCTTTTGTTTCTTATTATAAAATGGAACTGGGATGGTAGGGGTAGCGGGCAGCAAGGTGGGAGGAACATACATGCATCTGACGTGGTTTCAGGATGTATCAAATGTCCCTTACATCCTCCGGTTGCTTGTGACCCTGGAATAAGTTTTGGAATGACCTCTTACTTCTTCTTTCCAGAGTCCCTGAGGCAGGAGCTGATAGAGCAGCGAGTTGCGTGCTGTGAGCATCAGAAGGCCCTGGAGATGCTACAGAATGAGCTCAGGGCCATGGGCCCCTTGGGGAAGTGGCAGGCCATCAATCAGTGTTCAGGGGACAGCAGAGACCACACCTTTATTACAGAGGTCAGTGCCTTGCCCATGACCACACAAAACCTTTTTTAAGACAACACTTTGCCCACAGAGAACAGGCCTGGATGGATGGATCTGGGAACTAGATCCCTCCCCAGATGGAAATAGCAGGACCCTGCTCCCATTCCTCTCCCTAGAGGCACTCACTGATCTTCAGGCCCCATCTTTGAAAAGCAGAAAACAAATCTAAAGTGTTGTAAGTTACTTATAGTTCAGATACTTGTTTGTATCTTGTCCCAAAATGTCATAGACTGTCGCAAATCACTGTGGACAGAGGCGGAAAGAACACCTCAAAACTGGGAGGAATGGTTACACTAGCTTATTTATTCATAAGTGTCAATAGACAAATAGCAATATGGGATCACACACACACACACACACACACACACACACACAGGCTCAGTTACCATGGTTACCTCTCAGCCAATTACAATTAAGGCGTTCACATTTCAGCGTTATCAGACTGCACACTCTCTTGGTTTGGTTTGGCTTGGTTTCCATGGTTACATTCATCCACAATACCATTTTTTTTTTTTTTTCATTTTGTTCCTTACATATCTCTTAGTCCTCCAGGTAGCTAGTCCGGGTCACTTTTCCAGCCTGTGGGGGAAATATCTCTGAACACTCCCCAGACAAACTTCCTGTTTAGACCTTAGTCTAAACTGATCTTATTCTCAGTATTCCAGGAAACTCGCTTTCAATTTCCTGCTCAGGCTTTGCCCGTGAGCCCCTTCCCTGCACAACCCTAATCCCTACTCTAGTTGGCATCACCTTGTAACAATCTGGGTCTCAAGCTTCAGGTGTTAGGGTATGATACAGCATGATTCTGTGCTCTCACTGGAATAAACTCTAGATGCTTGCTATGCATCACTGAAAAACCTCCTTGATCGCTGGCTTCCAAATGCATGTATAGCCCTGCTCTCTCTTAGTCTCCTGGCACCTGCATCCTGCCTCTACTTTCTCGTGATACTCTCCCTGCTTGCTGTCCTGCACAGCTCCACACTGGGGCCTCTGTTCTCCCAGCCCTTCTACCCTCCGACCTCCTGAGGCACAACTACCAATACAGATGACATCAGTCAATACGGTGACTGTGGCAAAGAGTGGCGTGGTTAAAGACATGCCAGCTTAAGCAGGTGGAGTGTGCGGATTATCTGATCTCTTATGAAACTCTCTGAAGGTTATTACCCTCAGAGGAACACCTCCAGAAAGGTCAGCCCCAAACAGGAAGAGACTGCATGGTAGCCCATCATCGGCTTTGTCAGCAGCCCCTCCAAGTCCCTGATGTTGAGTTGGCCTTGGCGCCTACTGAAATAAATCAACTAACTAAATAAAATGTAAACGTCTCTACCTGCTGCCTTCCCCCAGGATGTGGGTGTTACAGGCCCTCCTGGTTCCCTGCCTTGTGCTGCAGAGAAAGGGCTGCTGGAGGAGAATGCTCAACTCCAAGACACTGTACTGCGCCTGCGTGCAGAGGTGGCCCAGCATCTGCAGGAGGCGTTGCAGCTGCGTGAGCAGCACCGGTAAGTCCACAGCTCAGCTCCCATTGACTCCTGCCTCTTCCTTTTCCTCCATCATTGCTTGGAGCCTCTGAGATATAAAGTAGGCCTCTCCTCTCCCCACAAGCTTCCTAAGACCTAGAATCAGACCCAGAAGAGACGATGAGATGAGATAGTTCAGACAGTGCGGTACATTTTACCTAGCGAAGGCTGCATCCTGCCAAAGGGACTTTGGGACTCAGGGCAGTTAGGATAATGTAATATCAATGCAAGAAGCGTCCCTCTCCCAAGCCTGGAGGACATATCAGGATCGGTGTGAGTTTCCTCCTTTGTTGGAAGGTTTTAAATAAACATTAAATGTCTCGAATAGGACTTCTTAGGGTATCTGCTTTTTTCTGGAATAGGATTTACCGGTTTGTTTCTGTCAAGGAATTTATATGCTTCATCTGTTTTTGAGTCTTTCTTTCTTTCTTTCTTTCTTTCTTTCTTTCTTTCTTTCTTTCTTTCTTTCTTTCTTTCTTTCTTTCTTTCCTTCTTTTCCACCTTAACACACAGAGGATCCTTTTCCCCTGATCGTTTTCACTTGGGTATTGTGAACCCTGCTGGGCCGGCTCTAAACTACTTTCAGCTTAGGTTATACTTGGTCATTTAGCTTTGAAAGCACTTCTTTTCTTATAAGAGAGACGAGAGATGGCTTCCGGGGTTCATATAGCCTGCAGGTGCGAGGAAGGCTGGGGTTTGCACTTTGGTCTACAATTGTAACTTTTCGTTTTCTCTTATGCATGACCCCAACCAAGTTTCTTAACTGCTCCAGGCCTCAGTTTCCCAGAGAGCATCAGGCATGGCAAAGCCCAGCACACACGTGGTGGAGAAAATTAAGAGAAAGAAAAGAGATGTCACATGTAGAGGCGATGCCTCTAATCCTAGCACTTAGAAGGCTGACATAGAGGAATCTTGAGTTCAATGCCCCCATAAAGTACACCTTTCTCACCCTACTCTGCCCCCCTCTCCCAAAAAAGATTTCAGCCAAGTATTTGGTAGCATTCAGGACAGGGCCACCAAATAGAGAAATAAGCTCCAAAGTCCCAGGGCTCAGGCTCAGAGCCCAGGTGACCCTGAATGTGTTTCCATCCATCACAGGTTGTTGGAGGAGGACCAGAAAGCCCAAAGAGCCATGGAGGTGGAAGCACTTCGCCAGGAGCATCGGAAGGAGATGCAGGTCATGGTGGCAGATTTTAGTGGTGCCCAGGCCCGACTCCAGGCCCGGTTGGCTGCTCTGGAAGAAGAGTAAGCAAGGCCTTAGGCTGGGGTTGGGAGGGATTAGCACTGTATCATTTGGGGAAGCGACCTAGTATCCCTAGGCTTTAATGGTTTTAAAACTTAGAAGTCCTCTGACTCCGGAAGTTCTTTATTTCCAGACAAATGAGGAGGGTTGGCTACCCCTCATTTTATTCTCTCTCTCCCTCTCTCACTTTCTCTCTCTCTCCCCCCTCTCTCTCTTTATCTCTCTCTGTTACTTAAAAATGTCATAAATATGTTGATCATATTCATGCCTCTTGATCATCTTCTCCCATCTCCATCCCCCTTCCCTACCCACCCAACTTTGTGTCCTCTCTCTCTCTCTCTCTCTCTCTCTCTCTCTCTCTCTCTCTATATCTCTAATGCAGCAAGTCTAAGGTGTACTGCCTGTATATTCTTGAATATGTGGCCATCCACTGGCAAACCATGGGTGACTACAATCTTAAGGACAGGAGCTACGCTCTTAAGAAAACTCACCTCCTACCCTGGCAATTATCATTTGTCAATAGCCCCTCAGCCAGGGGTGGGGCTTGGTGCCCACCTCCCTCTCCATGCTGGGATTTTGTGCACCTTGAGCTTGTACAGGTCTCATGAGTTCTGTCACCACCACTGTGAGCTTATATGTGCAACTGTCCTGCTGTGTGAGTAACAGTTTTCCTTGTAGTCATCCACCGCCCCGGTACTTATAGTCTTTCTTCCCCCTCTTCTGCAATGATTTCTGAGGAGGGGGTATAGCAGTCTTTCTCCCTGCCACCTTTAATTAAAAATATGTTTTCTTGCATAATATGCATGACTATGGTTTCCCCTCCCTCGGCTCTTCCCAGTTTCTTCCCACATCCTCTCTCATCCAGATCCATCTCCTTTCTGTCTCTCATTGGAAAACAAACCAGCTTTTATGGAATAGTGGTAATATAATATAATATAATATAATATAATATAATATAATATGAAGAAACAAGCTAACACTACAGATTTGTACAATACAAACAGAAGAAAAAGAAACCAAGGAAAGGCACAAGGAACAGATCGACACAGAGAGCCACTTGTTTGCACACTAGGGAATGTGGGAGAGAGAGAGAGAGGAGGGGGAAGGAAGGAGGGAGGGAGGGAGGGAGGGAATATAAATAAAATAAAAATTAGATAGAAGGGGAAGAAGGCAAAGTTTTAACAACACAGCATTATGAGACAAGGAACCTTCAGAGTTGCCAGTGAGCCCCTGCTCTGCTGGCCATCTACCGCTGGGCATGCGGCCTGCCCTCGTGAATAGTCTCTCAATGAGACTCCCTCGGAAGAAACTAAAATTTCATTTGCAAATAGTTATCAATTGGAGACAGCTTCTGGGTTAGGAACTGGGGCCCACTTCTCCTGTCAGCTTTAGGACACAATCTGGTACAGAGTGGGGCAGGGCCTGTACATGGTGCCTCTGTCTCTGTGATGTCATGTATGCACCAATCCTGTAGACATAAAGGACCTTGTTTTCCTGGAATCCTCCAGCCCTCTAGCTCCTATAATCTTTCAGCCTCTCTTCTGCAGGTTTCCCTGAGCCTGCAGGGGATTTGATGGAGATATCCCATTCAGGGCTGAGTGTTCAAAGGTCTGTCACTCTCTGCATAATATCCAGCTGTGCCTGTATATGCTACAGGAACAAGAAGTCTTTGATGGCCCAAGGCACTGATTTATGAGTATAGTAAAATGTCATTAGGAGTCATTTTCTTGTTACTTTGTGCTTCTGGGCTATCTAGTCTTAGGTTCTGACCATCCAAGCAGTGTTGGTTATGGGTTCCATCTCGTGGCATGCGAGTGGGCCTTAAGCCAAATCATATATTAGTTTGTTACTCCCACGAGCTTTGTGCCACCACTGCACTAGTGCGTCCTATGGGCAGGACACCATTGTAGATGAAAGAGTTTGTGACCGGATTGGGTGCTTGTTTCTCCCTTGGTAGCATGCAGAGTACCAAAGACACTGGCATGTAGGGTGAAGGCTCTGTGCAGGCGCCAGCTCAACATCTGTGTTCAGTGAGTTGGGTGGCTGTTGTCTTCAGCAATGGGGCTTTGCCATGTGTTTCTAGAGAGCAACTATAGCAGTCTCATATTCTCTGCACTTTGATTAGTTGTGGGTCTGTGTTAATGGCCATTTACTGCAAACAGAATCTTCTCTAGTGTGAATTGAGTGATGCATTGATCTATAACGATCTGCTTTTATTTATGTGTATATGTATGTTTGTAGAGGGCTAGAAGCAGCTTTCTTCTGGCTGCTGGGTGATAGTGAACTAGAAGAAAAGATGACTGACAGGGAGACCAGTTAGGAGGTGATGTCGTGATCCATGCTGAAAATTAAAACCTCTTCCCCATGGTTATATAGTAGGAAGTGAATTTAAGAGCTATAGTCTTAAAAACCAGTCTTGACCCCAAACAGTTGTAGTGTGTCGTGCCCCAAACCACAGGCATATAATCCATAACAGGGAGATGAGACATGAGGATTGCAAGCCAGAAAGGGCTGTCAAATGAGTTCATGGGCTAGTAGTGAAATTGTATCTCAGAATAAAAAGTTTAAAAAAAAAAAAGCCTATGGATATAGCTCAGTGGTAGAGTGTCTGCTTATGATGCTCAGTCCCTAGCACCGATGAGCTGCAGGGAAATGCAGGAAGAGCACCACCCAGTGGGGACTTGCCACGTGCCTCTCAGTCTTGTGCCAGTCAACTCTTTTTGTATTGGATATTTTATTTACATTTCAGATGTTATTCCCTTTCCCCATTTCCCCACCCCCAGAAACCCCCTATCCCATCTCCCTCCTACTGCTTCTATGAGGATGTGCCCTCACCCACCCATCCACTCCCACCTCCCAGCCCTTGAATTCCCCCACACTGGGGCATCCAGCCTTCACAGCACCAAGGATCTCTTCTCCCACCTATGCCCGACAAGACTATTCTCCCCTACATGTACAGCTGGAGCCATGGGTCCCTCCCTATGGGCTCCCAGGCTGGTGGTTTACACCCTGGGAGCTCTGGTTGGTTGGTATTGTTGCTCTCCCCATGGGGCCACAAACCCTTTCAATTCCTTCAGTCTTCTAACTCCTCCACTAGGAACCCCATTATCAGTTCAATGGTTAATTCTGAGCATCTGCCTCTGTATATGTCAGGTTCTGGCAGACCTCTAAGGAGACAGCTATATCAGGCTCTTGTCAGCATGTACTTCCTGTCATCCACAACAGTGTCTGCCTTTGGTGACTGCAAATGGGATGGATACCCAGGTGGGCCCGTCTCCGGACAGCCCCTCCTTCAGTTTCTGTCCCACACTTTGTCTCCATATTTGCTCCCATGAGTATTTTGTTACTCCTTCTAAGAAGGACCGAAGCACCCACATTTTGGTCTTCCTTCTTCTTGAGCTTTACGTGATCTGTGAATTGTATCTTGGGTATTCCTAGCATTTGAGCTAATATCCACTTATCAGTGAGTGCATACCATGTGTGTTCTTTTGTGATTGGGTTACCTCACTCAGGATGATATTTTCTAGTTCCATCCATTTGCTTAAGAATTTCATGAAGTTGTTTTTAATAGCTGAGTCAACTCATTGATTTCACAACCAATCACCATTTTGTGCTCACTTTATAAAGGAAAAAACTGCTGGGAGTGGTGCAGCATGCAGGTGGACTTCTATGAGTTCCAGGCTAGGCTGGTCTATATGACAAGGCTAGCCTGAGCTACATAGTGAGGCACTGTCTCACCTGCACCACCACTCTCCTCTCGTCGTCGTCCCCCCACCCCCAATAACGAACTTTGGCTCCAGGAGAAGTGATGTAATCAATAAGAGCAACAGAGCCAGGATTAGAAGAGGGGTGGTGTTTTCTCATTTCAAAGTCCTCACTTGCCATCAATCAATAGGCATAGCCCCTCCCACCATCACCATCCTGCCTTAGTCTTTCATGGCTGCCCCTGAAAGACAAACTCATGGTGTACTCTATGACCCCACCAGATGGCGCAAGAACTTATTGGGCATCAGGGGATCCTGAAGGCTTAGGTTCCAGAAGCCAGGCTGTATGCACAAGCTATGTGCACACTCCTTAGTTTTGAATGAATGAGAGAACTGACAGGAACCAGACCAGGAGTAGGGGCTTGGGTGTCCATCCTAAGCACAGTCTCCCACCTGCCTATTGAGAAACCTCTGTAGGACTGACTGCATACTTTAAACAGGCTAAAAGAGTCCGGAGAGAAGGCAGGAAAAGGAACTTCACGACCTGAGGATCTGCAGCTCATTGGCCGCCTGCAGACACTCCTGAAGGAGAGAGAGGACATCATCAGGCAGCTCACGGTGAGGCCTAGGCTGTGATGGGGAGATACTGCCCAGCACGCACAGTAAAGGTGCTGGCTTTGAACCTGGCCTAAAAGGTTGCCTGTCAATCCTTCATTATTTTCTCCTATTCCTAAGAAGTACTCATACCAAAATAATTTTTTTCTTGGATACAGGCAAAGAAAAAAGCCATTCTATTCCCAGGTTTAACAGCACTTGTTTGATGTTGATTATATTTTTCACATATACAATTTGATAAAAGTCTGTTTACTTACCTTGGACTTTTAATAGAATTACTCAACTCTACCATTGTTGGATCTTCCTTTTGTAAAATCAACCATTCATTTTCTTTTATTTTTTGTTTTATTTATTTTGTTTATTTTTTTTGGATATTATATTTACATTTCAGATTTTATCCCCTTACCCCATTCCTCCCACCACCCAGGAACCTCCTATCCCATCCCCCATCCTCCTGCTTCTATGAGTATGTGCTCCCACCTACCCCCCTACTCCCACCTCCCCGCCCTCAAATTCCTCCCCCATTCAGTGTTCAGCCTTCATGGGACCAAGGATCTCTTCTCCCACCTATGCCCAACAAGGACTTCCTCCCCTACATATACAGATGGAGTCATGGGTCCCTCCCTATGTTCTCCCAGGCTGGTGGTTTAGACCCTGGGAAGCTCTGGTTGGTTGGTATTGTTGCTCTCCTCATGGGGCCACCAACCCTTTCAGCTCCTTCAGTCTTCTCTCTAACTTCTCCATTGGGAAACCCTTGATTGAATCAGTGGTTAGCTGTGAGCATCTGCCTCTGAATATGTCAGACTCTGGCAGACCTCTAAGGAGACAGATATATCAGGCTTTTGTCAGCATGCAATTCCTGACACCCACATCAGCGTCTATCTTTGGTGACTGCACAAGGGATGGATACCCAGGTGGAATGGTCTCCAGACGGCCCCTCCTTCAGTTTCTGTCCCACACTTTGTCTCCATATTTGCTCCCATGAGTATTTTGTTACTCCTTCTAAATAGGACCAAGGCATCCACACTTGGTCTTCCTTCTTCATGAGCTTCATGTGGTCTGTTAGTTGAATCTTGGCTATTTCAAGCTTTTGGGCCAATATCCGCTTATCAGTGAGTAAATACCACATGTGTTCTTTTGTGATTGGGTTACCTCACTCAGGATGATATTTTCTAGTTCCATCCATTTACCTAAGAATTTCTCTAATTCATTGTTTTTAATAGCTGAGTAATACTCCATTGTGTAAATGTACCACAATTTTTTTATCCATTCCTCTGTTGAAGGACATCTGGGTTCTTTCCAGCTTCTGGCTATTATAAATAAGGGTGTTATGAACATAGTGGAGCATGTGTCCTTGTTATATGTTGGAGCATCTTCTGGGTATATGCCCAGGAGTGGTATAGCTGGGTCCTCAGGTAAGGCTATGTCCAATTTTCTGAGGAACCACCAGACTGATTTCCAGAGTGGTTGTACCAGCTTGCAATCCCACCAACAATGGAGGAATGTTCCTCTTTCTTCACATCCTCGCCAGCAACTACTATCACCTGAGGTTTTTTTTCTTAGCCATTCTGACTGGTGTGAGGTGGTATCTCAGGGTTGTTTTGATTTGCATTCCCCTGATGACTAAGGATGTTGAGCATTTCTTAAGGTGCTTCTCGGCCATTCATGTTTCCTCAGTTGAGAATTCACTGTTTAGCTATGTATCCCATTTTTAATAGGGTTATTTGGTTGTCTGGAGTCTTAATTTCTTGAGTTCTTTGTATATCTTGGATATTGCCCTCTATCTGATGTAGGATTGGTAATGATCTTTTCCCAATCTGTTGGTTGCCGTTTTGTCTTATTGACAATGTCCTTTGCCTTATAGAAGCTTTGCAATTTTATGAGGTCCTATTTGTCAATTCTTGATCTTAGAGCATAAGCCATTGGTGGAACTTTTCCCCTGTGCCTAGGTATTCGAGGGTCTTCTCCACCTTCTCTTCTATTAGTTTCAGTGTATCTGGTTTTATGTGAAGGTCCTTTATCCAGTTGGACTTGAACTTTGTACAAGGAGATAAGAATGGATTGATTTGCATCCTTCTACATGCTGACCTCCAGCTGAACCAACATCATTTGTTGAAAATGCTGTCCTTTTTCCACTGGATGGTTTTAGCTCCTTTGTCAAGGACCAAGTGACCATAGGTGTGTGGGTTCATTTCTGGATCTTCAATTCTATTCCATTGATCTTCCTGCCTGTCTCTGTACCAATACCATGCAGTTTTTATCACTACTGCTCTGTAGTACAGTTTGAGGTCAGGGATGGTGATTCCCCCAGAAGTTCCTTTATTGTTGAGAATAGTTCTCTCTATCCTGGGTATTTTGTTATTCCAAATGAATTTGCAAATTGCTCTTTCTATCTCTATGAAGAATTGATTTTTACTAAGTTAATCCTGCCAATCCAGGAGCATGGGAGATCTTTCCATCTTCTGAGATCTTCTTCAATTTCTTTCTTCAGAGACTTGAAGTTCTTGTCATATAGATTTTTCACTTGCTTGGTTAAATTCATTCCAAGATATTTTATATTATTTGTGACTATTGTGAAGGGTGTCATTTCCCTAATTTGTTTCTCAGCCTGTTTATCCTTTGAGTAGAGGAAGGGTACTGATTTGTTTGAGTTGATTTTATATCCAGCCACTTTGCTGAAGTTGTTTATCAGGCTTAGTTCACTGGTGGAAGTTTTGGGGTCACTTAAGTATACTATCAAATCACCTGCAAATAATGAAATTTTGACTTCTTCCTTTCCTATTTGCATCCTTTTGACTTCCTTTTGTTGTCTAATTGCCCTGGCTAGGACTTCCAGTACTATATTGAATAGGTAGGGTGAGAGTGGGCAGCTTTTTCTAGTCCCTGATCTAAGTGGGATTGCTTCAAGTTACTCTCTATTTAGTTTGATGTTGGCTACTGGCTTGCTGTATATTGCTTTTACTATGTTTAGGTATGGGCCTTGAATCCCTGATCTTTCCAAAACTTTTAACATAAAGGGATGTTGCATTTTGTCAAATGCTTTCTTAGCATTTAGTGAGATGATCATGTGGTTTTTTTCTTTGAGTTTATTTATGTAGTGGATTACATTGATGGATTTCCGAATATTGAACTATCCCTGTATTCCTGGGATAAAGCCTACTTGATCATGATGGATGATTGTTTTGATGTGTTCTTGGATTCCATTTGCGAGAATTTTTGCATCAATATTCATAAGAGAAATTTCTATTTCTTTAAGGGGTTATGGGACTGTTTAGATGGTTTATCTGTTCCTGGTTTGATTTTGGTACCTGGTATCTGTCTAGAAAATTGTCCATTTCATCAAGATTTTCCAATTTTGTTGAGTATAGGCCTTTGTAGTAGGATCTGATGATTTTTTTAATTTCCTCAGTTTCTGTTATGTCTCCCTTTTCAGTTCTGATTTTATTAATTTGGATACTGCCTCTGTGCCTTTTGGTTAATCTGGCTAAGGGTTTATCCAACTTGTTGATTTTCTCAAAGAACCAGCTCCTGGTTTTGTTATTTTATATAGTTCTTTCTGTTTCTACTCAGTTGATTTCAGCCCTGAGTTTGATTATTTCCTGCCTTCTACTCCTCTTGGGTATATTTGCTTCTTGTTATTTTAACGCTTTCAGGTGTGCTGTCAAGTTGTTAGTGTATGCTCTCTCCAGTTTCTTTTTGTAGGCACTTTAGAGGTATGAGTTTTCCTCTTAGTACTGCTTTCATGGAGTCCCACAAGTTTTGGTATGATGTGTTCTCATTTTTATTAAATTCTAAAAAGTCTTTAATTTCTTTCTTTATTTCTTCTTTGACCAAGTCATCATTGAGTATAGCGTTGTTCAGTTTCCATGTGTATGTGGGCTTTCCATTGTTTTTGTCATTATTAAAGACCAGCCTTAGTCCATGGTGGTCTGATATGGTACAAGGGATTATTTCAATCTTTTTGTATCTGTTGAGGCCTGTTTTGTGAACAATTATATGGTCTATTTTGGAGAAGGTACCATGAGGTGCTGAGAAAAACATATATTCTTTTGTTTTAGGATGAAATGTTCTATAGATGTCAGTTAAATCCATTTGGTTCATAACTTCTGTTAGTTTCATTGTGTCTCTGTTTAATTTCTGTTTCTATGATCTGTCACTTTCTAAGAGTGGGGTGTTGAAATCCCTCACTATTATTGTGTGAGTTGCAATGTATGCTTTGAGCTTTAGTAAAGTTTCTTTTATGTATGTGGGTGCCCTTGCATTTGGGGCATAGATGTTCAGAATTGAGAGTTCATCTTGGTACATTTTTCCTTTGATGAGTATGAAGTGTCCTTCCTTATCTTTTTTGATTACTTTTGGTTGAATATCAATTTTATTTGATATTAGAATTGCTACTCCAGCTTGTTTCTTGGGACCATTTGCTTGGAAGATTGTTTTCCATCCTTTTACTCTCTGAGGTAGTGTCCTGTATGCAGCAAAATTCTGGGTCCTGTTTATGTATCCAGTCTAATAGTCTACGTCTTTTTATTGGAGAATTGAATGCATTGATATTAAGAGATATTAAGGAAACGTGATTGTTGCTTCCTGTTATTTTTGTTATTAGAGGTGTAATTATGTTTGTGTAACTATCTTCTCTTGGGGTTGTTGGAAGACTACTTTCTTGCTTTTTCTAGGTTGTAGTTTCCCTCCTTGTGTTGGAGTTTTCCATCACTTATCCTTTGAAGCACTGGATTTGTGGGAAGATATTGTATAAATTTGGTTTTGTCATGGAATATCCTGGTTTTTCCATCAATAGTGATTGAGAGTTTTGCTGAGTATAGTAGTCTGGGCTGGCATTTGTGTTCTCTTAGGATCTGTATGATATCAGTCCAGGATCTTCTGGCTTTTAGTCTCTGATGAGAAGTCTGGTGTAATTCTTATAGGTTTGCCTTTATATGTTACTTTACCTTTTTCCCTAACTGCTTTTAGTATTTTTCCTTTGTTTTGTACATTTGATGTTTTGATTATTATGTGGCAGGAAGCATTTCTTTTCTGGTCTAGTCTATTTGGAGTTCTGTGGGCTTCTTGTATATTTATGGACACCTCTTTCTTTAGGTTAGGGAAGTTTTCATCTATAATTTTATTGAAGATATTTACTTGCCCTTTAAGTTGGGAGTCTTCACCCTCATCTATACCTATTATCCTTAGGTTTGGCCTTCTCATTATGTCCTGGATTTCATGGATGTTTTGGGTTAGGAGCTTTTTGCATTTTGCATTTTCTTTGACAGTTGTGTCAATGTTTTCCATGGTATCTTCTGAACATGAGATTCTCTCTTCTATCTCTTGTATTCTGTTGGTGATACTTGTGTCTATGATTCCTGATCTTTTTCCTAGGTTCTCTATCTCCAGGGTAGTCTCCCTTTGAGATTTCTTTATTGTTTCTACTTTCATTTTTAGATCCTGGATGGTTTTAATTCCTTCACCTGTTTGGTTGTGTTTTCTCGCAATTCTTTAAGGGATTTTTTGTGTTTCCTCTTTAAGTGCTTCTACCTGTTTACCTGTGTTCTCAAATTTTTTGAGAGTGTTATTTATGTCCTTCTTAAAGTCCTCTATCATCATCATGGGAAGTAATTTTAATTCTGAATCCTGCTTTTCCGGTGTGATAGGGTGTTCAGAGCTTGCTATGGTGGGAGAACTGAGTTCTGATGATGCCAAATAACTTTGGTTTCTGTTGTTTACATTCTTGAGCTTGCCTTTGACCACCTGGTTAACTCTAGTGCTACCTGCACTCACTGGTTCTGACTGGAGACTGCCTTTCCAGTTATCTTGTGTCAGAACTCCTCAGGGTCCACATGTCTCTGTGATCCTGTGATCCTGAGCTCCAGCTGCTCTGAGTATAGTGGCTCCTCTAGGATGTCTCAGGATATGGTGTCTCCATGGTAGCAGACCAGCTAGGTGTCCCGCTGCTCTGGGTACAGTGTCTCCTCTAGGATGTTTCAGGATAAGGTGTCTTCACAGGGGGACAGACCAGCTAGGTGTCCACTGCTCTGAGTGCAGTGGCTCCTCTCAATGTCTCGGGATATGGTGTCCGCTGCTCTGAGTTTAGTTGCTCCTCTAGGATTTCTTGGGATAAGGTGTTAACATGGGAGCAGACCAGCTGGGTGTCTGCTGCTCTGAGGTCATTGGCCTCTCTAGGATGTCTTGGGATACGGTTTCCACATGGGAGCAGACCAGCTGGGTGTCTGTTCCAGCCATAAGGATTGTGAGAGGGGCAGAAGGGGAGTGGTATTCCATGGCAGTGGGGTTTGGGTGCCTGGTGGGTCCTGAGAGCTCCCTGCTCCCAGTTGTAGCTCTGGGGTGTAGGGCAGTGGGCAACTGTTCTTATCTGGTGCTCTGAGGTCAGTGGCCTCTCTAGGATGTCTGGGGATATGGTGTCCACACGGGAGCAGACCAGCTGTGTGTCTGCTCCAGCCACAAGGACCGGGTGAGGGGCGGAAGGGGAGTGGTATTCTGCAGGGCTGGGGTTTGGGTGCCTGGTGGGCACCAGGCAACCATTCACTTTCTAATTAGCAAAGCCATTACCTAGAGTCCTTGAAGAATTATTTCCAACTTTAATTCTGTACCCCCAAACCATTAAGACTCAATGCCCTTCCTTAGGGATATCTCTTCCCTTGGTCTGTCTTTGACTCATAGAATTATATTAATAAGGAATAACTGCTCCCTTCATAAGTATAAGAAGGTATTATACTTATGATTGTCTTTTTAAAAAAATCTATTTAAGTGTATATGTGTGTGTGTGTACCACGTGTATTCAGGTGCCTTTGGAGGCCCAAATATGTTGTCAGATCCCCTGGAGCTGGAGAGTTACAGGCATTTATGAACTGCACTAGGAATTCAACTTGGGTCTTCTGGAAGAGCAGTAAGTGCTCTTACCTGTGCTATCGCCAACCTCAGTTATGATTATCTTAAAGAAATAATTGCTCAGGTTAAGAATACTTGCTGCTCTTGCAGAGAGTCCAGGTTCAGTTCCTGGCACTCAAATGGTGGTTCAGTTCTTAGCACCACACAAATCAAGTGTGGTGGCACATGCTTGCAATCCCAGTACTTAGAAGTCAGAAACAGAGCACAAGTTCAAGGCCATGTTTATTCTTGGCTAAATAGTATGTTTGAGGCCAGTTTGGAATACATGAGACCCTATTTCAAACAAAGACAAGAGAGAGAAATGTTTTGAATAGGGAGGAGTTTTTCTTTAATATTTTTAACTTTTGTACTAGATTTTCCTTTTAGGTACTCAGGATAGTTAGATGTTTTTACTTGCTAAGGCACTATGCCTTTTCCTTCCCCTGTAATATGAAGCCCCAGATGTGAAGGTACTTCCAGTGACTGGCTGCCTGGCTGCCATTCACCTACCCTCCTCCTCCAGGGCTTTCCTTCTGTCTTCTGTCCTGTCACCATCCAGACAAAGCCAGTGGCCATGCCTAATATCAAAATGGTATAAAAGCATAAAGGAGGAGGGGGGATGGGATATACGGAGTTCTAGGGAGGGGAAATGGAGAAAGGAGATTACATCTGTCTTGTATATAAATAAAATATCCAATAAAAAATACAAAAAAAAAAAGAAAATAATTACTTGACTCATATACTAAAATAAATGATTAAAAGAAAAAAAAAAAAAAAAGACCTGGTTGCCTTGGTTTTCCAGGAAGAGAGAAGATTTCACTACGCAGCTTTCCCCAGTGCAGTGTCCCATCGGAATCGATCCTTCTCTTTCAATCCTCACCCAGGATACTTGACCCCTTCCATGAAAGTAAGTCAATTTTAGCACATCATACAATCTACACGTTTCTGTTCTCCTAAAAGTAGCTGCAGCAGCACACTGATGGGCTGGTGCACACTCAGACGAAAAGTCGCTGGAGAAAACCCATGTGAAGTAGTCTGCAGTGCCAGCAAACAGTAGGACTTCCTATATCACTATTAATATTCCCTCCATCTAGATGATGGGAGAGAATATCCCACTTCTTATTTCTCCATACTTGTGGACTTCATAATGACAAGAATATTCATAACAACTCTCTCATCTCCTATCACCAGATCCCTAAAGTTGAAGAGAATCGGTATTTCATAGCTCACAAAGTAACATACCTAGACTGAATGAACCTGTCAAGATCTCTTTCATGGTTTTTAATTTATCCCTCTATTGTAACAATGTAACTTGCACTCTAGAGGCTGACGATGAGGCAAGCCCAGCCCCTGCTATTATATGGCCTCCAAAATATTAAAGTTATAAAACATTTTCCCCAACTACTGGATAGAGATCATACATGTTTTGTTTTGGGTTGCAAAATAAAGATGGGAGAAAAAAATGGTTTGAAGGGCAGGGAACATAGCTCAGTGAAAGAATAATTGTCTGCATGCTTGATGCCCTGGATCCCATTCCCAGCACTGCAATAAAATTATCAATTAAAAAAATTACAGCAATTGACACATGGTTTCACTATGTAACCCTGGCTGGTCTAGAACTCACTGTGTAAAGCAGGCTAGGCCTGAACTCACAGAGATCTGCTTGCCTCTGCTTCCTGAGTGTTGATATTAAAGGCATGTGATAATATGCCTGTCTCTACCTCCCCCAATAATATCAGAACAATATTTTAGTATATAAGTAGGACTGTTACTTCTCTTCTGTGTTATTTGGGTTGGAGGAGCCTCTCTGCGTTTATAATAATGGTGTTCCTGGGTAAGCACTAACTCCTTTCCTCTACCACAAACAGAAGAAGAAGATGGAGGAAGTGCCCAGCCGAGTGGTCAGTGTGCCAAACCTTGCCTCCTATGCAAAGAACTTTCTGAGCGGAGACCTGAGCTCCAGAATCAATGCCCCTCCCATCACTAAGTCACCCAGCCTGGACCCAAGCCCCAGCTGTGGCCAGCCTTACAAACCCACCCAGCTACTAGATGGGAAAACTGCCTCAAGGTGTGACAAGTGAGGGTATTTCTCTATTTCTCCAAGGACAGGAAAGAAATTGGGGTCTCCTTAGACATCTGCTAAGACATCTGGCATCTGATCTAAAGAGTAGGAGTCCAGTCCTAGAAACAGTAACAGCCTAGCCAAATGGGACCACTGATGATAGAAACTGTGTTGTTCTTGAGAATTTTGGTGCTAGACTTTAGAAGGACTAATTTTTATGGCATCACTTAAGATCTGTATTTAAAATCCACTTTTCTTGGTTGTGTGGTCTTGGGCAGGTGATCTCTATAGTTCCCTATTTTACTATCTTAAAAATAAATACAGTAGCTACCTGATCAAATTGGTGACTAAAGGAATGTCATAGAAGATATTCCTACCCTTAAACCTGACACAAAAGTAGCTAAGGCTACTTTTCAGTGTGATTTGGCATTATTGAAGCAGTCAGAGCCTCTGTGTGTCAGGCTGAGTGTTGGTGATGCTGTCGGATGTACCTCTCATTTTCCCTTGTGATGTGCTTCTCTTCCAGAGGCATGTGTGGGTTCACCTGTTTTACTAATTGTCCTTCTTATCAAGCCCTTCATTCAAAGGGCATGCTTTAAATTCTGAGTCTGAAGTTTGCATTTAGAAAGGGTCTCCTCAAAATATTCTTATTCCAGAAGCTCTCTGTATACCAACCTGCCCATGGCTGTTTAAACTGGAGGGGAGGTAGAGATCTCATCTGCCACCCCTGAATGAACATCGCCCCTCTGGGTCCTGCCAGTGAGCAAAGCACACTGGTTCACCAGCTCCTGACTCTCAGTGATAGGCACCTCTGCTTCAAGCTATTCATTTTTTTAGTTTGTTTGTTTTTATTTTTTTTCAAGACAGGGTTTCTCTGTGTAGCCCTGGCTGTCCTGGAACTCACTCTGTACACCAGGCTGGCCTTGAACTCAGAAATCCACCTGCTTCTGCCTCCCAAGTGCTAGGATTAAAGGCGTGCGCCACCACTGCCCGGCTAAGCTATTCATTTTTTTGTTGTTCATTTTGTTTTACAGTACTTATGAGTCAGGTGCAGTGGTGCATATCTTTAATCCCAGCACTCTGGAGGTAGAAGCAGATTTCTAGGCCAGCAGTCTACATAGTACATTCTAGAACAGTCAGAGCAACAAAGTGAGACTCTGTCTCAAAAAAAAAAAAATTACACTATTTATTGGGGGCATAGCATCTGTTACTGAATACATGTCAAGGTCAGAGGACAACTTCTTTTATCATGTGGGTTCCATGGACCAAACTCAGGCTCTTATTGATCTGAAGCTCCACAAATGCAGTGACTAGTGACAGTTTCATTGACTGCTTTCTTTTGATCTATTAGGCAAATTTCACAGCCTCATTAAAATACTCAAATAATATTGTATAGAAGACTCACATTGCAACATCATGTTATTTTAACTTAGCTGATTTGTGCCTAAAATGGATAACAAATGCTACAAAATGCATCTCATCAGTATCATAACCATCAAGTGATCGGCCCTTGGTGGTTAAGAACTAGATACTTCTCCCACTCATCCTTCACAACTGGTTTCCAGCTGCCAATAGAGCTGGTCACAGTCTGGTATCTTCTGAAAGGATAACAAGCACTTAGCTTCTCCAGGAAAGATGGTACAGTATTGTTTTTTACTGAGTAAGTTTCACAGCCATGTAAACGTTTCCTTTTTTTAAGGGCCCAAGATGGAGAACCAGCCCAACCCAAAGAAGCCCCACAGAAGCAAGGCTCTCCACATCAGGAATGGTTTACCAAGTATTTTTCATTCTAAACTGATCTTTGGGATCTGTTCAAGGAGGACATTACTAGAAAATCATTTCAACCACTTGAAGTAATAAATTAAAACCACCCAACCAGGTAACTAGCTTGGAATGACTTACATGTGATGGATAGCTAAAACAAAGTGTGGCACTAACATTTCACCTTCATTGTGACACCTGCTTATATAAGAATGCTTAAAGATTAAACAAGCCAGTTATTAGAAAGCACCCCTAGGAAAATATTAATCTCTGATGACCAAATTACCCATTGTATTCCTAGTGCCTGTAATGTCATACTCCACTTGGTGAGATATCAGACTTGTGACTGCCATGGTCTACTTTAAAAGTATTTTTATTTTTTTCTTGGTCATCTCCAAAGTTATGACTATATATATATATATATGCATATGTATATATACACGTTATATATGTATATATTAACATATCATATATATATATATATATATATATATATATATATATATATATATATATATATAATTCCAAATGTACCTCTAACCTCAATATGAAGAGGAATAAAATTAAAGTTCCATATAAAAAGGAAAAGCAATGAGGACAAAACACCAAACCTACCAAGAATGGAGTGCAGCATGCTTGGATTGCATGTTTTGACTTCCAAGGTCTGGCACAGGCCACAGACTACAGAGGGATAACACCTACCTCAAACAGGACTCCATAAGGTTAAGCAGCATACTATCAAGCCTGCACTGGAATGATCGGTGAACAACTGTGCCTCCCGTTACACATCTCAGCTTCAATGATCATTGTGCTAAGTCTCTGCAAAGATTTCTAGACCGTCTTTTCTCTGATGTCAACGATGGCTGGGCCCATTCTTTATATCTGTGTCACCAGCCTCAGATGTATGGCTTCCTCACTGCATGGACTCCCAGAAGAGCAGGGAACTGCCCATGGTGCTGAAGCTGCATTCTGTCTCACCCTCTGACAACTTTTAGTGGGTAGACTTTTCTCTCTGGTGCTGGCCCAGCAAGTGGCTTATCAACTGATGTCAATTCTATGCATTGTCAAATTTTTGTTCTTTGAATAATAAAACTCTGAACTGGACAATAAAAATAAAAATGTCTGCCTCTGCACTACCACCACCTGGTGTATTAATCACTTTCAAATTAAAAAAAATTTTTTTTGGTAGTACTAGATCTAGAACCCAGGACCTTATGCTAGGCCAGTGCTCTACTACTAAGCTACCTTGCCCATAAAAATCCACCTTTTGTTGGTGTTTGTTTGGAGACAGGATCTCATTGTGCCCAGAACTCACTATATAATATAGACCAAGATGGCCTCAAACTCTTTCTCATCTCTGGCCCCCACCCCAGTGTACCACCATACCCAGCTAGGATGAACACACTAAAGATTGGCGACTCGTCAGTGACTTTTTCCATTTTGAATGCAACCATTTGTCACCATATTGGGAATGGCACATGACTTTTCAGTACCAAGTTTTTGTCTTTCCTGCTCAAGATGAGCCTGCTATATGCTGAAGACCCTTAAGTGTGTTGGGCTGTTACACTAAAACTTTCATGATGGGTTAATACAGACAACAGAAATGCATTACTTGCGGGTAAGAGATCTAGATGAAGGTGCTTAGCAAAGTAGGGAAGCATTCTTCCCAAGTCTCCAGTGTGGAGCCTCATGTGCAACAGAGCTGGTTTAAGCCTAATTAAACCAGGGTCCTAATCCCATTCATGAGCAGGCAGCTTTCATTGCTTGACCACCTCCTACTGCTCACCTTAATACTACAGGCTAGGCATCCCCTCTCCCAGCATTGGGACAATGAGTGCTTCGAGTGCACAGCAGTGGTAGCACATGGTTAGCATGTGCAAGGCCCTCAGTTCAATCCCCAGTAAGATTTAAAAAAAAAAAGTTTGCATACTTTCAGATTTATGAATATACATGAATATATATCTTAAGCATGGGACCAAAGTCTAAACATATTCCCTTATATTTCTATATCTGCCTTATTTTTTTCTTGGTCCACCTACATTTTTACTCAATGTATCAAGTATGAAAGTTTCCACTTACAGTGTCAGGTCAATATTGGAAAAGTTTAGATCTGGGAGCATTTGCATTTTTTTTTTGTTTGGTGTTTTTGTTTTGTTTTATTTTTGTTTTTTTGGTTGGGTTTTTTTTTTTTTTTTTTTTTTTTTTTTTTTTTTTTTTTTTTTGAGACAGGGTTTCTCTGTGTAGCCCTGGCTGTCCTGGAACTCACTCTGTAGACCAGGTTGGCCTCGAACTCAGAAATCTGCCTGCCTCTACCTCCCAAGTGCTACGATTAAAGGCATGTGCCCCCAGTGGCCGGTGCATTTGGCTTTTTGAATTAGGAAATGCCCAGTCTGTTTCCCGTAAGTGTCAAGTTCCAATATTTGCCAATAAACAGTGAGCACTGTATTTTACTGAGGCGTTACAGGTGGGTGTGCTTTTTTTGGTCTGGTCACTTCTTAGCACTGTTAACTCTTGGTAAGGCGCAACACAAGACTGCTTTTCTGCTGCCCTGTGCATTTTCTTGCTGCTGAGATCAACTATCTGCCAAAAAGAACTCAAAAGAAGTTTATCATGGTTCAAGGTTTTAGTGGTTCAGGTCCACCACAGCTGGGAAGGGCTGAGCTGAAACAGTTGGTCAGTGTCCAGATGGGAAGTAGAGAGCAAAGAATACTGATGCCTAGGTCACTTTTTATTCAGTATTGGACCCCAGCCCTTAGAACGATGCTGCCCACATATATGGTGCGCTGACCTACCTCAACCAACATAAGAAACTTCTTCGAAGACATGCTGAGAGGTCTGTCTGCTAGGTGAGACTAGAGCCTACTGAGTTAATAATATTAACTATGGAAGAGGATAAAGGTCACAATGATTCAATTTCATCCAGCAGGATGTTTGGTGGTTTGAATGACATCGTGACTTTGTTTTGGGTGTGTATGTGCCCCAGTAAGACCATAAAGTGATTTGTCTCACCTTATGATTTCTGTCAGGTAACTCTGAGGTTTGGTGTTCTGAGCTTGTTTACCTCAGCAGAGTAACTGGGTAGCACTGCTGGGTCAGCTTCTGGACTAGAATGACAGACTGTCCACTAGAGGAGTCCAGAAACAGACCTGACTGTAGCACCCATGCAGGGCAAACAAATATCCAGGACTGGCAAACTTGCTATGTAGCTGAAAATGTGATTAAACTTGCAGCCTTCTTCCTTCCCCTATCTCCCAAATGTTGGATTATAAGCATGCCACCATGGTAGCCTAAATTTCTCAACACTTTGTTTAATTTATATATTTTAATTAAAGGGAGTTGATGGCTTTAGACTGGTTCTAATTGGTCCAGGCACTAAATATCATACAATCAAGCATACACATGAAAATAGTAAGATCTTGCATAATCAAGGAAATTCCTAATTCTAGCAGGCATACAACAGAGCAACTAACATAGTCACAATTCATAAAGCATATGTGGAATTTAAGTCAGCAAAATTAAAAACAAAACAAAAAACTGTGCCCTGGGATGCAGTGAAGAGGCATTCTGAAGCTTCAGAGACCAGGTGGCTGTGCCCACACTAGACAGGCAGTGAGTGGATGTTAATGCTTGTGACCTGGGCTTCAAGGCTCCAGAAACCAAAATGGACAAAACCAAGCTGGAGATGCACTGACTATTCAAGAGGTACGGAGTATTTGTTTTGGGTAAAGACAGGTGCTTGGCTTTGGGGGCTGGGAGGCAAAACAAACAAAAAACAAGCAAATAAAACACAGACAGAGACAATCCAAGCAGGTTTTTGGCCTCATTCCTCACCCAAGCCTTCCCTGGGACTCCATCCTTACACTGCCCATCACAGCCCAAGAGCACTCAGCACGCCATATTCCTGGTATGTGTGCCTTCAAGGCAGAGTGAATAAGGACTCAGAAAATGTGACTTAGCCCAGATAAAAATCCAGCATTAAGGTAAGCAGCCTCCGTAATCTACTGAGCAGCACATTTTAACCTCTTCTGAGTCGCCTGTAAAATATGCTCGCCTTGTGCCGCCCTGGAAGCATCACACTGCTGTGCCAGATTCCTCATGAGGGAGCTCAGTTTTGGACAGCTCGTTTACATATTTGTCTACACTATACTGGTCATTATTAAGGCTGATAACCAAACTCCGTATCTCCTGGTTTCTCAAACTATTAAATATTTTTTCCTTCAGATTTTTCACCAAATTAATAGGTTAAGAAAAAAAAAAGGGAGATGAAGCCACAAAATGTTGTCAAAACAAATGGCAAAGGCTAAGTAAGAATGTGTGTGAAGACTCTAACAGTCTAAAGATTAAACAGTGTTAAAGATTAAAAAAAAAAAAGCAAAAACAAAAAACAAAACAAAACTTTATTAAAGATACAGGTATTTTATAAAGTATTCAGGAATTTAGAGTACTAGAGGAGCTGAGGCAGGGGATCACAGGTTCAAGGCCCATTCGGGCTTCACACTGAAACCCTACCTTATAAATAGGGACATAAACAAATACCAACTCATTATCCAACATTGTCCTTCCAATATGCCAGGTCTGTTAGGAAAGGTGTCTGGCAAGACTGCAGGGCTGCACCACAGGCAGGAATGCTTAGGTCTGCTTCAGAGGTGCAGGAATGTTGGCAGACGCCTGCTCGAGGTAGGCCAAGGAGCCCTGAGGCATGTCAGCTGGCTTCTTGTGCTGCACATTGATGTCCTCCAGTACCTGCTGCCAATGCCTCAGCTTTGTCAAGTGCTTCTGAACCAGCGCATCTTTCCGCTGCAATTCACTCCTTAGTTCTGAGACATCCTATGGACCAAAGTGGTAGGGGGGAGAAAAAAGTGATGAGGTCAGCCATCTCAAACAAGAGCAAATGAATAAAGTTTCTCCTTAGTAAGGAGCATTAGGACGACCCTGGTAGAACAGGCCTGTAATCCCAGCTACTTTGGAGGCTGGGGCAGAATCATGAATTTTCAGGCCAAAGTGAGTTCCATAGTAGCTTGGGTAATGCAGTGAGACCTTGTCTCAAAAAACAAACAGGAGGAAGAAGAGGAGGAGGAGGAAGAAGAAAAAAGAGAAGATATGGTTTGCCTAGTTAAGCTGAAATGGCATCAAAAAAGCAACGCTAAGAAGCAAAACCAAAACAAGGGAACCCACCAAAGCTTTAAAAAAGCTCATTGCTCTGTAGGCTCTACTGTTTCAATCAGCCAAATCAATTCTTTGTTTTATTATGTTTTTCCAGACAGGGTTCTGTGTGTAGCCCTAGCTGCTCTGGAACTCAAGAGATCCACCTGCCTCTGCCTCTCGGGTACTGGGAGTAAAGGTGTGCACAGCAGCCACCACCACCACTAATGGCAAAAGCAACTCTTCCAATGAGAGATGTCTGCCTAACACAAGAACTTTAGTATTTAACTGTTTTTCTTTTAGTAAGAAAAAAATACAAGTCTAAGATTAAAAATCACTGAGAACATCTAAAAGACCACTAGTAAAAATACCAAACACTAAAAATATGAAACAGGTGTTAACAGCTGTCTGTAAGGATCCACACTACTCTACAACTTCAGATTATAAAGTGTTAAAAAATTACATCTTTTTCAAAAGCTTAATATGAACAATGATGCTAAATTCTTTATTGAAATTTAACTTTGGGTCTGGAGAAATGGTTCAGTGGGTAAGAGCAGTTGGCTGCTCTTGCAGAAGACCTGGGTTCAGTTCCCAGCACCCACAAATGTGCTTTTCTAGCATCTGTGGGCACTGCATCGCAGTACACATACTAACATGGTGGGACAAAACACTTATACACATAAAACAAGCAAAAATCTTAATAGTAGCATTAACCATTTCCATATTATTGGGGTATTCATATCAAGAAGTACTTGGTGTAACAGGCTGTAAGAATATGATCTTACTGTTACTGTTCTCAACAGCTGGCTTCCTGGCTGAAAAGACCCTTTCTGATGAATTGGTCAAAATCCATTATTTAGTTTTGCTTTTCTCACTGGCCTTGGAGCTAGAAGATCAGTCTTCTATACTGGGATAGCAGGAATTATCTCACTAATACCATTAAAACTTCCTAGTTCTCATGGCAACTCATTTCCAAATATCCCAGTTTAAAGTGCACTTTTAAGGAACCTTAGCTAGAAAAATGGTGGAAGCCATGCTGAAACAAGCTCCCTATGGCAAGTCCCTTGGAGATCCCTGTCCACTTGGCAAGGACTCGTGGAAACTATTGCAAAGGCCTGCACCAATCCTAGGAAGCATGTTACTTTTGTTTTTTGCTGTGTTTACTCTAATGGTAATTTTTAGTTTCATTTTCACTTATTAGTCAGGTTTATAGCTGGATTTATGATGAAAAAACCTGGAGTTTTTTCCAGTTCTCCTGGCTGCCCCTGGCTGCTTCTACAGTCATCCTCAGTAAGCAGGAGGAACTCACTAAGGTTAACGATTCTTGCTTACTTAACTAATCTAAAAAAGAGATAACTATATTCCAAGAATTTAGGAGATAGTTTCTTAAAAGATGGCATTAAGAACCTATAGAACATATAAAGAAGAAACAAAGGGCAGAGAAGTCAGACATCCTTCCAATGCCAGAAAAATCAACACAGAATCTAAATCTCCCATTCCCCTTGGAGGCAAAAAGTACATGTAGAATCTGCCAAGAAAAATATAAACTTGGTCCCAACAGTTAAAATTTAGGTATTAATCATTACCATTCTGAATGCATGAAGGACTACAGCTACTATTCACAAAAAATGTAAGCCATAAAATTAGACTTACACCTGAAAATTATTATTTTAGGCAGGGTAGCACACTTTCTGATGATCACAAAAATAAAAAAGCAACATATTGTTAAAGATTAATCATTTTTGAAACTGCATGTCTACAACCTGTCTAGGTACAGTACTACTAGGAGATACCTGGCTACACAGATATAATCATGTGGCTGGCAATATAAAATCCAAGCATAGATATGAAGTAAAAGTTAATTAATGCTTAGATATGAGTTAAAGGTCAACTAATGACAGCGTGGGAGTGGGAAGGAGGAAAAGAAACCAGAATGGGTAAATGTCAACGATGCTTGGAAATGATTAAAGAGAATGATTTGAAACTGCTCACACTTGACTGCTCTGGAACTCGTATAAATAAAGAGGGAGGGCTCAAACTATTTAGAGCCATCTGTTTGAAAAACAAATGGTGGTCAGACTCATTTCGGCCAACACCACACATCCACCCTTCAGACCAGAACCCTGCTGAAGCTGAACTCCGGCAATTTCCTTCCCCTCCCCCCCCCCCCCCCCCCCCCACTTTCGTTCTCCTCCTTCTACTTTAAAAAAAAAAAAGAAAGAAAGAAAGAAAAGAAACAGAATCTCATGATATAGCCCTGGCTGGCCTGGAATTTGTTATGTAAACCAGACTGACTTTTAACTTAAATGAGGTCCGCCTCCTGAGAACTGGAATTAAAGTCATGCACTACCTTGTCTGACTACAATACTTGTTTTTTATTCCATGAAGTTAGTAGGCCATTTCCTAAGGTACCAAGTAAAACAATTTGGGAACACAGTTACAGCTCCTGTCCAAATCATCTTTAAATCTATACTGATGGTTTTCTAACTTTTCTCAGGAGGAAAAGCCTCCTCTTTAAGAAAACTTTTCCAGGAAAACCAGTGTGTGAAATGAGTAGGCAGGGCTGTTTGCAGCTCTGTTCCCTCTCCCATGACTTCCCTACGTGTCCAGGCTGTCATAAATGCTGGCACCCTCATCAGTTCATTGACCTATAAAGACCTCCTACAAATTACAGGAAGAGGGTACATCTTGTTAAGATACAATGGAATCCAAATGACACTTGTTCTCCTTAAAAGTTGGGGAAAAGTCAAATTCGTACCTCTTTGATAACTTGGTCTGGTTTCTGGACAGACAACTGCAACCTTTTTTGTAAGAAAAAACATTCTGTCTGTCTTGCAATGTCCAAAAACTTCTGGATACACTGATCAACACCTTAAGAAAAAAACAAAAGGAAACAGCAAAAGTTTACATATACACAATATATATATATATATCTCCCACCTAAATTAATAGTTAAAAATTAAAACAGCACTTTCTCATAGACATAATTTGGGATTTTAATCGGGATGACAGCAATAACCATCTTCAAGTTCCCATGTAAAGCGAGCATGAAATAACATGTAATTCATTTTTTTCTCAGGTTAGAGACCTGATACAACATGGAAGTTGTTACGTCTTCCCAGGAAACACAATCCAGACTCAGCAAATTAGGACAATTTCCACTATAAAAAAGTTATGAAACACTAGAGATAATAATATACGTAACAGGGTGGGCTGTGGTACACACCTTTAATCCCAGCACACTAGAGGAGGAGACAGGAGGCAGATCTCTGAGTTTGAGGCCAGCCTGGTTTGCAGAGTGAGTTCCAGGACAGCCAAGTCTACACAGAGAAACTCTGTCTCAAAAAAAAAATAATAATAATAATATGCATAACACTTATATTTCTGTCAGAGATGGTGAAAAAACTCAACAAAATTTGTGCATTTTAAAATAAACAGTGTTCCTTAGTTTTACATAGGAGTACCCATATGAAAAGCTCATTTTAAGTGGTTCGTAAGGACTCAGAAAACATGTCAGCTAGTGAACCAGAGAGCCAGAGTTTATGGAAACTTTGCACACATTTCATTCCCTGGAAACGATCCAAGATACATTCAGGGCTAAACACACAGATATAAAGTCAACAACAAACATCTTGCTGATGACAAGAACACATGTGCAAAGAGGAAAACCTTACCAGTTCGAATTTCTTCCTGATCAGTCCCATTGACATAATCCTGACTCACAAGGGAAGCAAAGCAAGCCTGCATGAGCAAAACATAAAAATGTTATATACACACTAGCTATTACTTATGCACAGGAAATAACTTCTTCTGAGGCCATCAGGCCAGTGTAGACACCTGGTAAAGACACCTGAGAAGACATCAGGCCAGTGTAGACACCTGGTAAAGCAAATCTCAGCTGGTCTGGCACCTCAATCACATGGTCTTATTCCTACCACCTGCCTCTTCCTCACTGTCTTATTCCATACCTGGATACCTTTCAACCCCATCATGGCCATGGCACTCTGGCTGAACCTTATAAGAATTTTATATATTACTATGTCATGATGTCATCTGTCTACTCTTTCTAAATGGTACCTCCTGTTCATACTCTACAGTGGAGCTTGGCAAGCTTTTCACAGAAGTAATTGATGTTATATATCCACTCTTTTCAGCCATTGTTATTTGTCTCCTACCAACAGCTCTGCTTGCGTGGTTCAGCCCTATAACTCTAAGTACTTGGAATTCCATTTGGCATTTAATAAGTAACAGGTGTCTGTATAATAAATGGTTAGTGTCACATGGATAATCAAATCCCAAAGTGGGAGTTTTGAAAAGGCACCAACTGAGCTGTACCTGTGGGTGCACCACAGGGGCACAGGCAGCCCTCAGAAAAGACGAGAAAGAGCATGACAGCAGCTTACAGAGGAACAGAGGCTGGGAACTAAGACACCCCCCCCCACCCCCAAGCAGTGAGCAAACAAAAACACAGAACTAAAATTGGGTTCCAAACACAAGTCATGACTACTCGTAAGGTTCCTTTCAGAAGCAATGAATCCTCCTGGCTAGCTCCAGACCTGAGGTATGGAAACAGTCATGAGGGCTTCCCACTCCTGTAACAACTCAACAAACAAATAAGCACTCTGGAGGCAGATGCAGTTATGTGTCCAAAGTCAGCTGGTTCCACGACAGCCAGCGTTACAAAGAGAACTTGTCTCGGAAAAACAACAACAAAACAAAACTAACACAAAACAAACAAAAACTAACTTCAAAACTTCAGTTCCTGGTGACCTCCCAGCCCGCCTTATCCTTTGAAAACCACTTAAAGCATGGACCTTTATCGACAGTCGGTCTTAAATGAAGGTAAAAACAACGCATGTCGGTCTATTAAAAGACTAGAATTTTAGGGCCGGTGCGATGGCTAATTGGTAAAGATACTTGCCACCACATCTGAGTTTCATCCCTTGCATTCACATGGTGGATGTAGAGAAGTGACTTCCGCGGGTTGTCCCTTTGAACTCCACAAGTGCACCAATAACATGCATAAATAAAATAAATAAAATACAATTTCTTTTTTAAAAGAATGTGCTTTTCAGAAGTATGACTAGGTCAGCTTTCTCCTGGAAAGGCAGAAGGCAAGAATACTCGTCTTTGCTTGCACAAACCAAGGCCGACTTTGGGCAAGTTACTGCTGAGTCTTACTTTCTGTTTCTAAGAGTAGACGAACCCAAACAATCTAGCGAAGTTTCCTCCCACAGTAAGAACTCAATTTATCCAAACAAGAGCATTTACCAGACGACTAGAAAGCGAAAGTCAGAGACGTCAAGGGGTGGCACCCAAATAGAAGAGCTAACAGGTAAGCAGGGGCCACTGGAAGGCCTACACAGAACACGGAGAAACACAGGGAAAGCGTACAATATGTGACCTGAAAATTCAGAGGAGCTCAGCCGAGTGACCACGCTCCAGGGAAGACCGGCTCCTACTAGACCCGCAGGGGTAAAAGCCGCCCCGAGGTTGATGAAAGTTGAGCGGACTTCAAGTCCACGGTCTCCAGAAATGCCGCGGTTGCGAGGGCAGACCTGACACCACCGCCCACGGGTGGTACCCAACCTACAGCAGGCGACTTCCATCCTCCGGTCCCCCGCATCCACTAGGCGCCGGGACCGAGAAAGATGTTAACCTGCGCGGCCTTCCGAACGCGAGTGAGGGCTGCACAAAGACGCCCACATCTCGGCTTACCTCGAATGATGACTCCAACTCGTCCACCAAAGTGCTATTAGATGGTCTCGGGGCCCCAGGGGTTGCTTGCAGAAGCGACGCCTGGCCTGGGAGCCCGGGCGGCGGCGGAGGAGGACCTGGAAGCTGCCCGGTGAACATGCCTCCCAGGGACGACGCCATGACTACACTGGCAGGCGGAAACGCCACCGGGCCTGTGTGCGCAGGCGCAGGCAGTCTGATCACGTGATCGGCGTGGTCACGTGACGGGCGGTTCTTCTGTTCGCCAGGAGAAAGGAAACACCTGAATCCTTGTTTCTGTGCGGTCTTTCCGGTTCATAGGCCACTTGGGTTTACTCGTTATTGACCTAGGTACCAAAGGCTGCGACTGGTTTAAACCAGTCACTTGCCGAGACTGAACGCGGGCCTTCCCGCCACCAGCCAAGCCCCTGGGCTGTCTCTAGAGACCTTAGAGTAGTCTTTTCTGCGCCCCCTTAGTAAAATGAGGAGTCACCAGTTCATTCCATGGTGAGTGAGGACTTGCTATGTACCAGATGTCAACCTAGTCACTTGTTATAGCTGAAACAACTTAAGTTCCCTCTAACTTCTGGCGTGAGATGACTAAAAAAAAAGTGACATCCTGAAGTGTCCCTGGTAAATCAGGTGTAAATTGGCCTGAGTTAGGCTGACTCCATGATAGGCTGTAAATTAGCAGTTTGGATATTGGGTTTCACTTTTGCTACCCTGCCTAAGCTCTGGGAACGGGACAAGATACCAACCCCCACCCAGATTCCCTTGAATGCAAGGATAAAAAACAACAACAACACACACTAGTTAATCTTGTTTTTGTTTTTTTGTTTTGTTTTGTTTTGTTTGTTTTTGAGACAGGGTTTCTCTGTGTAGTCGTGGCCATTCTGGGCCATTTTAGTGACTTCTGCCAGGTTGTGGAGAATTCAGGGCTGGTTGTTCATTCCAATAATCTCATTACCTTTTGAAGGAATAAATGACCCATCTTTAAAGTTGGCTGTCCCAAGGAGAGAACCTTCCATCACCCTATCATTAACCAGGTAAAAACTGTAGTTTATGAAGCCTCAGGTCACCTGGACCAGGTGCCTTGTATCATCACATGGCAGCATTTAGTGGAAAGACCCGCTGTTTGGATGGAACCTTTCTTGCTACCGGCTGCACCCTGGTCAACCTTACTTCCTCCTTCAGATCTGGAGGAGGATCTTGATCCCCTCTTAAGTTGCTGCCACAACTCTCGCTTAGCAGGTGCAGGCAAAAGAAGAGGAAGTTCTTGACTCAGCCTAGAGTCTATCCCATACTCTTGCTGGAGCCACCTAGAGAGGTGATTCAGCTTCTCATTAAGCTGACCTCACCACCACCCTTCATCTACCCCTTAGGGCCACAGGATCCCTAGATCCCCTGGAGAAACAGTTTATGACCTATTTGCCTTTTGCTATTAATGACCTTTATGATTGGAAGATGGACACACACACACCCCGTTCTAAGGAAGACCATCAGCTCTTCAAGATTCAGTCAGGCTGACTCACTAGCCCACCTGGGATGACTATCAGTAACTGCTGCAGATCCTCTTCACCACAGAAGAGAGGGAGAGAATTGTGCTTGCCACCCAAACATTGGTTTGGGGCAAACAGGACCTCCACCCAAGTTCAGGCTGATATTGATGCAGCCTTTCCCTTGATTCGACTTCTCTTGGATTCCAACCCTGATGGACGTTAAGAGAGACACTGGGCCTACCATCAGATTCTAATGGGGTGCCGCTGAGAGGCTGCCAGGCGGCCTACAAATTTATCCAAGGTAAGCCAGGTTATCCAAGGAAAGGATGAGAACCCTAGGTTTCTAAAAAGACACATAGAGGCCTACAGAACCCATACCCACTTTGATCCTAAAGCCAGAGAAAAACCAGTCAGCTGTGAACTTGGCTTTTGTTAACCAGACAGCCCCTGAATTCAGTGAAAACTCCAACACTTGGAGTGGTTTAAAAGGTAAACTATTGACAGAGCTGGTAGTTATAGCAGAAAAAGTCTATAATAAAAAAACCCCAAGGAGCGACAAAATGGAGGACTGACCAAAATAATACTAGCTGCCACCAACCAAGACCACAAGGACAACAGGGGACTGTGAGACGTGACTCAGAAAAGAGGTAAGCAGGGTACAGCTGGTGGGGAATCCTGGGCCCAAGTGACACTGAAGAAAAGATAAATGTACCTACTGCAAAGAAATGGGCCATTAGGAAAATAAATGCCCCAACAGAAAACCCAAAGTCCTGGGATAAGCAGAAGTCAGTGACTAAGGGTGGCAGAGCTCAACCCTCCTCCATTCGCCCTGGGTAACCCTGAAGGTGGAAGGGAAACCAATAGATTTTCTGGTGGACACTGGCACACAACATTTCCATTTTAAAACAACCACTGGAGCCACTGTCAGATAGACAAATATGGGTACAAAGGACAAGGGGCACAAAGCCCTAGCCATGGACTACTGGAAGAAAGGTGAACTTGGGAGGGGACAAGTAACTCACTCTGTTGTGATCATCCCTCTGCTGAGGAGAGATCTCCTCACCAAAATGAGAGCCCAAATCCATTTTGGCCTAGAGGGAGTGGACATGCTGGATAAGAATGGCCCTATTTATGTTTTGACCCTGGCCCTAGAAGAATACAAGTTGTTCCCTCAGTCAATGCCCTCACCAAGCCCATTGCTCCAGTTTCCTAAGGTCCATGAAAACTGGGCAGAGAGAAATTCAATCAGACTTGCCCATCAGAGGGCCCCAATCATAAGTTGGGGCTACCCCAGTTCACACCAGACAATATCCAATGCCAACAGAGGCCCACTGGGGATAACCCCACACATCAACCAGCTCTAGGAAGTTGGGATCCTAGTCCCTTGTCAATCAGCATGAGACATCCACCTCCTTCCAGTCATAAAGCCTCATTCCTGTGACTACTGACCCATGCAGGACTTGAGGGAAGTAAATAAGTGGATAAAGGATATTCATCCCCCAGTTCCAAACCCTTACACCCTGGTGAACAGCCTTCCCACCCTGAGCACACCACATACACTGTACTTGACCAGAAGGATGCTTTCTTCACCCGCCTCTGGCATCCAAAAACCAGCCTATTAACCTGTTTATGGAAATCACAACAAATTACTTAGAACATGATCCAGGGATGGAATCCTGTGAGGAGAATTCTAGGTGTTTGTGAGAACACCCCAAGAAAACAAGAGTCTTGTGATCTCAGTTTAAAACGGAGTTTTTCTTGGAAATGCATTTTCATGCCCCTCCCTAGTGTAGTGGATAGGAGTGAATTTACTTCAGATTACATTGCTTGCTGTTGTTAATTAAATGTTTAATCTATCCTTTACATTCCTCTATGGAAACACATGGCTTGTCCCTGTAATTGTGTACAGCTTGAACTCATGAGAACTTTACTCATGTGACTCCTCTTAACCCTCAGTATAAATTGTCTGAGGCTCTGAATAAAGTTTGCTAGCTATTGCCTGAGACTTTAGTCAGCTTCATTCTCTATTCTCCCAAGTCCTACTGCCTCTGGAGTGGTGACACTTGTGACACCATTTGTTTCCTTTTTTTCTTTTTTGCAAATCTAACCATGATGTAAGTTGATAAAGATCACATCAATGTCACTTCTCATGGACGCATCCAGAGCATAAAGCACTCACTTCTTGTTTTTCTGTTTCTTCACTCATCAAACAGGAGAGCACAGTCTTGAGATTACTGTGTGACAACTTCTTTGTAATGGTTTACACTACAGTAATGTGCAGCACAGTCAGCTCCTTGGCCTGATACAGACTAATTTAAGATAACGCAATGTAACTTTCAGAGCTAGTTACCCACTGGCTGGAGAGATAGCTTAATGATTAAGAGCATGCCCTACATTTCTAGAAGTTCACATTCCAGCACCCACACTAGATGGCTTACAAACACCTGTAACTCCACCTTCCCCTGGCCTCTGCAAATATCTGCACTCACTTGCACTATTAGGAATATAGTTACCCACTCATGGTGACACACAAGACCAGTGAACTGGGCATGGGTACACAAAGGTATAGGATAGACTCAATAGGATTTACTTCACCTAAAGGTTGACAAGTTAAAGAAAATGAAAATACAAAAGGCAAACCATCCATACAGAGGATGAAAGCATATTTAAGAACCAGTAGACTCTGTATATTGAGCTGAAACTGCAAATGAAAGACACCTTCAGCTTGTGAAGTGAAACTACGAGACTGAGAGCTAAGCTAGGTGAATTAAAGCTAAAGTGCAAACCTAAGGAGAAAATAAGAAAAGAAGCGAGAGGTGCTACTATGGGATATAACCACCCCAAAGAAACACCTGCTGCTAGTGTCACTGGGGACAGAGTTCCTAGCTTCCCAGCTCAGAGAGAGGAAAGAGTCCTGTCTTAATAACTTAGAAAATAACACTGTGCAGTGTGAACAGTCAGCATCTTCAGGCATTCTGCCAGCCAGTCTCTCTCCTCACAAGAGGCTGCCTCTGGATATGCTGCCAAAGGAAAAGGTGTGAAGCTTGTGAATAATGAGGCCAGCACTGAGGCCTTACATGAACAAAGTGGGAACACATCCAGCTCTCCCAGGTTAACTGCTGAATCAAGGCTTCTAGCAGAAGTGAAGGAAAGGAACTACAAGTAAGTTAGGGAAAGGAGCTGGTGAGAGATCACACACCATCATGTATGTGTCCTCAAAAACAACCCCAGGGATGCAGTGCCTGGAGCAGTGGGCAGCAGTAATGAGGCTGCACTATGGAGCTTACTGACAAGCATCCTTATGCACAGACACCCTTTGGGAGCATGTGCATATACTCCAGTGCTAAGACCATCCCTGCAGAGCATTTGCATAAACTCCAGTGCTAAGACCTGGTGTGCACCTCTGTCAGTGACTAGGAACCAGATATGGCTGATTCTAGCTCAGATGTTTCTTAAATAATGACCCTTCACAGAACTGAATCACAGTAAACAAACAATTATCAGAAGGAAATATTGTAATTTATTTACTGCATTGGATCTGGATTTTGAAAGTTATATGAACACAAACTTAAACAATCCGCCTTAAGAATCAAAACTTGGAAAATGTAACAAATTCATTATATTTTCCTTTGTACATTTTGTTGGTGGTAGTGTGCCTTTTTTTTTTTTTTTTTTTTTTCCTTTTCTGTGACAGGTTTTCTCTGTATAGCCATGGCTATCCTGGAATTCATTCTATAAACCACAATGGTTTCAAACTCAGAAATCCAGCTGCCTCTGCCTCCCAAGTGTTGGGATCAAACTTGTGCACCACCATGCCTGGCTCCCTTTGTTCATTTTTATGAACTTAGATTTTCCCTGTCTTGTAAAAATAGTCAATTTTGCTTGAAAATACAAAATGTTTTAATAGTTTAAAGGACCTATATTAACTCATATATATCATTTAGATTTCCATGATTTAAGCATGCTAAAATATTCCAAAAATTAAGATGAAAAAAAAAACAACATTCATTTTTGTCTTTAAAAGATTTTCATTCATTTAAAAATATTTTGAAGGCCAAAAATCCAATTCAAGACAGATGGAGGAATTTCTGAGTGTTTGAACTAAGAACTGTCTTTACTGAAGCGAAGTAAGAACTCAATCAGAGTTCTTGTGGGCCGCCCACTCATTCCCTTCCGCAGGTAGGGAATCTCATCTTTGTTGGTCATCACACCTGCTATGTCTAAATGTGCCCACTTCGTATGAGTCACAAACTCTCGCAGGAATGCCGCAGCTGTACATGCACCTGCAGATCTGAAGAGACAGGCAAAACAGGATCACTTTTCCTTGTGTCAGAGTGCACTAACATGTCATTAAGAAGCCACATTCAGAGCCAGTGGGACAGCGGGGATTGTATGCTTCTTGTATGAGCCTCACAGCCTGAGCTCTGTCTCTGGAACACACATATACACACATACATGTGGAAGGAGAGCACCCAGTCCACAGGGTTGTCCGCTAACTTCTACATACATGCCCCAGGACCATGGCACATCCATCACTCCACACAAGGTAAATGAGTTGTAAAAATAATATTACATTTGTGCTAACTAGATTCTATCTACTATGAAAAGGAAAAACTTAATCTCATGTTATCCATTAAGAAATTAACCAGAAATCACTTCCAGAATATTTACTTGTAGTTATGGCTTTATGGGATGAATGACAAATTCTAAACTACTTTTTCTGTGTAATGGATTTCTATAGTTGTCATCACTGTTTTTTATTTTCTTAAAATAACCTTTAGATTTGAAATTTTCTAACATTAAGAGAACCCACTAGAGAAAAATTTAGCAGCAGTAAGCTTAGAAGTACTACAATGAAAGGAAGTTGGTTAGTTGTGAAATTTTCTGTAAGAAGGGGGAGACTGAAGGGTAGTTTGGCAAACAAGAATGATTGTAAAGAGAAATTTATCATTTCACATACCTGTATTTTCCAAGATTGTTGACATCAGCAAGCTGGCAATCTATGACTTGTCTTGTATAATGCTCAAAGAGAGGCATCCTCCAGACTCGGTCCCCTGTTTCTATGCTGGCCTGAAGAAAAGTATGACAGCGTGAGAGTACTTTATAGTCTGATGCGTGAATGAAGAGCCATTCTAGCCTGCTACTACAAGGCAGGGGAGTGAGGGGTGTCTACGATTGTCTAGCCTGCTACTACAAGGCAGGGGAGTGAGGGGTGTCTACGATTGTCTAGCCTGCTACTACAAGGCAGGGGAGTGAGGGGTGTCTACGATTGTCTAGCCTGCTACTACAAGGCAAGGGTGTGAGGGGTGTCTACGATTGTCTAGCCTGCTACTACAAGGCAGGGGAGTGAGGGGTGTCTACGATTGTCTAGCCTGCTACTACAAGGCAGGGGAGTGAGGGGTGTCTACGATTGCTTTAGGTCACAAAAGATTTATCCCAGAATTAGGAAATAGGACATTTAATACATTCGCAGTTGGAGCCTTTAGGCTCTGAGAGTTTTAACTAAAGTGGGAGACTCGGAATGGTCTAGTCACCTTGATCTGCTAGAGACATGCATGCTAGACCTCCATCACTGAAAACCAAGTCCGGAGACAAGATGACATCATTCATGCATTGCCTAACTCCCCATTCATTTGCTGATACTAAGCTTTCTAGCACTGCTGAGCTGCAGTGTTAACATCTGCACCATCAAAAGTACAGGCTCAAACGGCAGGCTGGTATACTCATTTTCACGAGAAGTAAAAAATAAAGCTTCAGAGTAAAAGGTCAAAAAGCAGCGGCAGAACCTGTTGTTTTAGGAAATAAGTATATCAGATGCATTAGCTGCCTCTGGGAAAAGCAGACTAAAGGCTGCTTGATTGCTGACTTAATTATGCCTGTGAACACATTATTTTAGCTAGGAGAGTAAATAACTCAAAAAACCCAAATACTGTGTGTACCATGATGATAGAGGGATGCTCTGTAATATGGAAGGCCAGGAGAGGTTCCTGGCTCAGCCTTCAAGGAAATAGCTTGGCTATTAGAGAAACTGAGAGTGAGCCTCACAAAATAGATAGAGACACGGGGGAAGCACTGCCAAATGAGAAGTAAATCTAGGACATTAAATAAACTCATAAGTGTCTTCATGGATTATGTGTCTATTCCTCTAGTAAGCTGCCCTAACTGCTTGTGAAAGAATGCATGAGCTGCCAGATGGAGCTGCCAAGCAGCCACATGGAGCTCTGGAGACACAGCTGTTAGAGGGCATGGAACAGACAAACTTTATCATGAGGACTCTGAGCACATATCAGGTCTGAACACTGTCCAAAGGGGAGGACATAGCAAACAGCTAGCAACGGAGCTGAAGCAGGACAGCCACATAAGTGAGCCAGAAGAGAGGGTGACAGAAGTTAAGGACTAGGGTCATTCCTGCCATCTGTTGGCTAGAAACAGGCTAGATTAGGCTAACAGTGGTATTGGCAGGCAAAGCCAGTAGCAGTGAGTGCAGTGTAATGTGTAATGGGGGCAGGGGCAGGATGGAAGATGACTGGGGGAAGGGCGCAGAGCAGAGCAGAGCAGAGCAGAGCAGAGCAGAGCAGAGCAGAGCAGAGCAGAGCAGAGCAGGGACTCCTCCTCAATGACACACCCAAGAGCTCTGTCTACACTGCTGGATCCACACGCATTCAGTAGAGGGGCATTCTTTCACAAAGTTGGCCTCGTGCCCTTTCTACCTCAGAGCTTCTCAATCTTGGCCATGTAATTTGTCAGTTATTTTAACACCATTCTGCAGCTATAAGGACAGGGAAGGAAGTGGTGTCACACCTCTAATTTACAAGTATCTTTAGAAAAACTCACTGAATCAAGTTTATTGCTATGACCTATTTTCAATTCAAAGGCAACCCAACAGGTAGAAATCACTTTAACACAGGTCTTGATTAAGCCTATTATTCAAGGGCCCTTAGCATCACTGTAACTTGTAGGTATATGACTTAGGCCTACCTCAAATAGTTTGTTCCAGAGCCAGGACGAATTGGTAAAGACTCCAGTGGCACCTGATCCCAGGGCTACGTCCATGGCACCTGTAAGACACAGTTCCTGAGGTCAGTGCCAGTCTCCCCTGCTGTTCAGACCACAACTGCTGTCCCCAAATCTATTATTGGCCCTTCATTATAAAAGGTATATAAGCTTGGGAATAGTCACTTGTATAGCTAGTTATGTCTCTCAAAGCTACAAGTCCCCTCTATTGTGGAAAATGCAGAAATGAAAATTATATCAATTTTCATCAACAAGCCCATTCCAAGGTAACTGTCGGTTTTTTTGGATGGTTCTTTCTAGAGTTCTAAACAGTTAAGAGTAAGGTACTACTATTCGTCCTCTATCTGCAGCTACCAGCATAGACCTGGCACACAAGGAGTTAAATACACTGCCATTCATTTGCTATCAATTATATATCAGATACTATAGCAAGTTGTAATTATTTGAGGCCTATGAGGCATCTCTGTGGGATATGTGTGTCACATTTTAGCCCATCAATTTAATGCCTTATCTTTGAAGTTGGTAGGTTTTGATACAATATTCATTTTTCCTCAAAAGTTTTCAACTAAACTTATAAATATTTCCATCAGTTTTAAAAATTCTCATAAAAGGATAAAAACTATAAACAATATGTAGTATTTTCACTTAAAAGAACAGAAAATGACAAGCATAAATATTTAATGTACTATCTTGATTTAAGAGGATTTCATAATACACATTTTAAATTACTGTGTTTTCTAAAACTCTACAGCTGTTGTCACAGTTCCAGATGCAATACAGAAGCACACTTACTGACAAGGACCAGTCTAGCTGGCCAGTGCTATCTCAGCGGCTCCAGGCCACCGATCTCTCTATCACTGCACCGACTTTGCCATGGATGCCTCTTCAAGTTTTAAGTTTTTAGGAAATGAATAGGGAGACCAAATGCTTCAGAAATTATATAATGCCCAATTTAAAAATGTATGAAACTGCCAAAATGAAACTACATCTTTGTATACCAGCTTTAAAAATTAGTTAAAAAGGGAAGACTTTGGGCTGGAGAGATGGCTCAGTGGTTAAGAGCTCTGACTGCTCTTCCAGAGGTCCTGAGTTCAATTCCCAGCAACCACATGGTGGCTCACAACCATCTGTAATGGGATTCAATACCCTCTTCTGGTGTGTCTGAAGACAGCTACAGTGTACTTATATATAAAATAAATAAATCTTAAAAAAAAAAAAAAAGGGAAGACTTTAAAGAAAAAATAGAAATAAAAAGGAATTCGTAGTGAACCACTGTGCACTGCTATTACACCCACAAGGGAACATGAAATGACGTCTGCTCCAGTGAAGGGTTCCTTGACTCAGGAAAGATCACAACCAAAGACACAGATGATCTGGATTTTATCTTAGAAGAAGTACATATAAATTCCTAGGGAGAGATCTTTGGATGGAAGGTTGTGAGTTTGGGGATTGTTCAACAAGCCACCATCCCTCTCACCCATCAGGAATCTCTGCAGTCTCTATAGAGCCGAGCCAAGGCCCTCAGGGAAAACTGGCATCCAGCAGGCTCCATGCAGCCCTTCCCAACCCTTACAACTGTGAAGCAAGTAGAGCCGGCCTCAGGTACTGACACTGGAGGCCAAGAAAATCCATGCAGCTGCCCAGCTAGTGAGTAGGAGTTAAACCCAAGCTGACCCCAAAGCCAGGGCTCTCCTCACATGCCTATCACTGCTGTGTGTCCATTAAACAAAGATCTTGCTACCCCCCAAATTTCTTTACAGTATGAATTATAAGTTTAGAAAATTGATTGGATATCAGATATATAATTAGTATATTTAAAAATGCCACTGATTTTGAAATGTATTGGCCTTTTTAGATTTGCATTAGATGGCAATCGTAACAAAAAACATATCTCTCTCTCTCTCTCTCTCTCTCTCTCTCTCTCTCTCTCTCTCTCTCTCTCTCTCTCTGTTTTTGAATCAGGATTTGACCCATCTGTTAAAAGTTACCTCTGAAGAACCAGAAAGATGGCTTAGTGCTTGACACCAAGCCTCACAACCTAACTGTGATCCCTGACACCCACATGGTAGAGGGAAATCAAGTCATACAAGTTAACCTCTGACCTCCACACATGCACTGTGGCATACATAAAGTTACTGTGGAATGCTTTCAAAGGAGAGAACTAATATTGAGATCATTTTATAACTGCAGAGGCAGTTCCTTTACTGAAGGATCTTTGGATGTGATTAAAGTAAACCAAGTTTCAGCAAAATAACACCCAGAGTACAGTGTGTGCACTGCACCCAACAAGTAAGGTTTCAGACGAGACGAGAAATTGTGGTCTGACCTGTTAAGGTAGCAGCATTGATGATGACCTTGGGATTGAAGGTGTGTGCATAACAGAGTGCATCGGCCAGGATGAGCCTGCCCTCAGCATCAGTGTTATCGACCTGCAGAGATAAAAAGCAGAAGGGCTTAAACAACCGAGGAGTGAATATGAAACCCAGACACAACAGCATTTGATTTTAAAGTGGGGAAAGGTCAGCCTGTTGTGAGGTAGTTAAAGGACACATATTTTAGCTATAGCAGGAACGTTTCTAATCTGGAGGGTAACTTTGTAAGTCCCTGCCCTGGCTGCTGATACCTACACTGGAAATAAGTAGGGAAATGTCTGGTCCATTAGAATGGCAAACATTAACAAGAAGGAAAACTGGGAAGAAATAGTGGAAGAATGACAGGGCTGACGGGGCAGCATGCCTGCCTCCCCATCTCCCATCTCCCCTTTCAACCAAAACCAAGACCTTAAGGAAATCTGAAAGGCAGTCTGAACTCTTAAGCTCTTAAAATTTTTAGTAACCCTTTGTAATCCCATATTCTTCCCTCAGCAGAAGGCACAGCGTCCTGAGCAGTGCACACACGCACATTTGTGCTCCACAGATGCCAGAGCACAGAGCCCAGGTGCAAGGCAGGGCTTTCTAATCGAGCATCCAATAGGGAAGCTCCTCATGGCACAAGCACCTCCAAGAGCCCATGCTTTCCTGGTGTAGCGTGCTCTGCAGGCCAGGCCGCACATCCCAGATCAGAACGTATAGCACAGCTCGTGGGAGATAGAGCAGGGGAGAAAAAATACTCTAAAAATCTCCATCAGAAACTAACTGTGCTGAAAACATCACCTTGCCCCAAAGAGCAGCTGGCGTCCTATTCCCAAGTTACACTGCAGTTGTGTGGCCAAGATGGGGTTCTGAGAAATGCCACATGGGGGCTGTTTTGTTTTCCCTTCACAAACCTGGATGGTCTTCCCATTCCTGGCTCTGACAACATCCCCTGGTTTGTTGGCCTTGCCGCTAGGCATATTCTCACAAAGAGGGGCCAGACCTATTGGAAAGACATAGGAAAGAACGTGAGACATGCTGGATCCAAAAATGCCGTCCTTTGGGACAAGAGGCTGCCAGAGAGCCATCGAAAGCATACAAATACAGGCTTCACTTTCACAAGTGACAAAATTTGGTAACACCAATGGCACAACTGAGACTGTATCAGGCAGAACACAGGTAACATGGTCTAACTGATTTTAACCCAGAAGTAAATGCAACTTACAGAGGGCCTCAGAACAGCCTAGACCTTTTAAACTGCCAGTGTCATGAAGAAAAGGAGAAGTAATGGGGCTCTTAGCAAGAAAAGTCAGAGAATGTAACACCCAGATGCAATGTACTATCTTTGCTGGGGCTCTAGATTTGAAAACTAAATATGGGAGCTAGAGAGACAGCTTAGGGCTAAGAGTGTACACTGCTTTTAGAGGACCTGAGTTTGGTTCCCAGCACCCAGCCTGTGACTACTGCTCCAGTGGCTTCAATGCCCTCTCTGGTCTCCATGGGCACCTGCACTCACATGTACACAGAACCATATGCTGATATACATAATTTAAAAAAAAAAACAGTCTTATAAAATACCAAGTATATCCAAAATGGACTTCTTTAGACAACTGGTAAATTTTTACTAGGTTATTATATTGAGTCTTTTGAAACATAATTGTATTATTATTACATAGAATATAATTTTCTTAGAGACATGTTAAAAGTACTCAGAGGTGAAAACATGTTGAAATATCAGCATATTGATTTCCAATAACACAGTTTTTTATTAAAAAAAAAAAAAACCAAACAAACAAACCCACTGTTCACAGGACAAGAAGACTATGAAGCTGGAATGTCTCTGTAAGGGAGATTCAGCCCTTGCACTAACTGCTTATTTGTATCAGGCATCGAATGGAGCACAGTCCTATGAGGTGTCAGGAAACGAGGCAGAGACGAGCCCTCCGCTCCACATACTCAGGTTTTCTTGCTGGAGGAAGGTACAAATGTGACTTTTGTGGTCCTAATGCTAACCACTTTTGCCTAAGTAAGACAAGTCAGCAGAAGTCATAGCCTACTGTCTGCAAAACCCATTTAACTCAGTCCCCTCAGACAGAAAACACCTCTTTCAGCCAAACAGTGGATGCCTGATGAGAAGCTCCTTAAAAGTGTCTTCTCAGAAAGAAAGGAACTGTCTGATGCTTCGGTTCTACCACATGGCTAGGTTTGGAAGCACTGTGAGGCACAACCCTCCCCTCCTTACCTATGATATTAATGGGCAAATTGAGCTTTGCTGCAGACACAATGGCCGAGCATATTGTTGCAGCTCCTCCCATATCAGCCCTCATGAGGTCCATATTTGCAGAAGCCTTGATGGAGATACCTCCACTGTATGAAAAAGGAAGACCGTGTGCAACATTAATAATAGTGATGTTGAGAGCCTAAATCACTTTCTTAAAAACAGAGATACGGCCATCAAGATGGGTAAGGACAAAGGTCCCTGCTGCCAAGCATAATAACCTGTGTTTGAGTCTCCCAACCCACATGGTGGAAGGAGAGAACTGATTCCACTGACTTCCATGTGACTGCTGTGGCACTTGGGTCTCCATATGCATACACACCACACATAATAAATACACAAAAATGTAAAACCCAACATCATTCATGTGGTGGTGTATGCCGGCAATCACAGAATTCTGGAGGCTGAGGAAGAATTTCAATTTGAAGGCCAGATGGGATGACACATCAAGATTGTCTCAAAACAAACACAAATCCCATACAAACTCGGAGTTTGCCACATAGAAGCACCACATACCTGCCAAAGAAAATCAAGTTTCTAAACTTGCAATCTGAATTACTTCAATTCTACATCCTTTATACAGACAGAAAATAATTCCTGAAATATGGATAAGTGAGGCAGGTCCTTTAATTTCTGTTTGAATGGAATCTGACCAGGTGCCATTAGAAACATCAAGCCACCTATGATCCATCTCTGCTTTCTATCATCAACACCAATACCAACAAAGACTATCTCATCAGCAATAAATAAATTAATTAACTATCTTTGAATTAACTAACCCATGAAACCTGAAGGTCATGAAATCCAACCAGCCCATGGAACACTGAAGCATTCCCCTCAAGCACACAAGACAGAAGAGGTAACAAACAGTTCTTCTGACACCTGCTGGTGGCAGATGGCTACTGAATGAGAAAAGGCACAGGGAAGGTATCTATGTGCAAAGTGTATGTATTTGTGTAATGCATGCTTGCATGTGTGTGGGCGTGACAAGCACTTTACTAACTGAGCCATCTCCTAACCCACTGACTCTAACTTGGTGGTATGACTTTGAACAAAGAACTTCTGAACTGAGGTTCCTCAGCTGTTGGTCGAAGGACCGACGGTATATAAAGTTCCTAATGTCTCAGGTGTAGACAAGCATGCAATTTCAAAACTGACAGCACAATACATCTACTATAATGTGGAAGACCTGATCAAACCCTATGCTTATCAATCACACAAAACATACATGGCATTCACCAACCCAGAGAGCACAGACACCCCCAAGAAGTACCTGTCAAAGGTAATGCCCTTTCCCACAAACACCAGGGGTGCTTCAGTTGCGTTGGGGCTGCCTGTGTAGTGGATTTCCAAGAAGACTGGTGGTTCTTCAGACCCCTTGGCTACACTTAGGAACGAACCCATTTCTTGTTCCTCTATCCAGGACTTGGGTCTACAGGTCAGAAAAAGGAAAAGGGAAAACTGTTACATTTATTCCAACAACTTAGAAAAATTTCAACAGTATGCCAAAAAATGCACAACATACAAGTTATTCATATTCTAAACAGGACCTGGTGCACTCAGTGGTAGGGCATGTCCTTAGTATGCACAAGGCCATGAGCTCCAAGCCCAGCATCAGGCTACAAACACAGGCTGAAGGCACCAGTGATCATAGCCTATTGTTTGCTTCTGTCTACTCGCAGGTAGACTTCACTCTGGAGATACGTAAACTGTATCTCCAGATATCTCCAGTAAACTGTATCAACAGTAAACTGACAGCAGGTACTCCTCTACCAAGGATTAGACAACTCCTCAGAGAACTTCTACTTGGTAACTAATAGAAATCCAGGTCATAAATAGTGTTCAATACTCCGTATTTCTGGTTTTAATTTGAAAATGAAATTAGCAAGTCTCTTAGTCCACAGTGGGGAATTTAAAGTCAAGGTGTTCAGCTTCGTTTTTATATTACTAATAATGGAACACACACAAAACTAACAAAAACAAGGCTGTCCTACAACAACAGGAATAAAATATCTGGTTTCTTTGCTTGTCTTTTCAGCTGCAAGTGCAATTTGAGATGTCTCTGAATGGGAAAAGTATTTAGTTCTCATAATAAACAGACTCAGTGCAGGTAACATGAACCCCCACCTTAGTGCAAACTAGAACGCAGACGCCATATTGCTATTCTTTCTAGGTTAAGGAACAAGTAACTGTTCTGTATTGATTTCTAGCCACAATAACAAAGCCTGAACTACTAGATGACCAGCACTAACCAGATCCAAGAACTACTCCTGTACTTGCCTGCCCATTTAGTCAGATTATTACACTAAAATTGTCCCCTTATTTCAAAGGGAAACCAGAAACATAAATCACATAAAAAACACAAGCTTATAATGTGTAGACATTTCTAAATCCAAGCTTTGTACTTAATATTTTATTTGCTGAGTTGCCCTTCTGGAAGAGCTGTATTTCTTTGAAGCAGCTCTACCTACCTACCGTGAATGGGGTGTGGTACATCTGTGTCACAGTGTGAGTCACAGGCCACCTGCGCATCATGCTGGTCTCCGAACTCTTCTTCCCTCTGCTCACCCACAGCCTGGTTTCCCAAGACTGCTGAACACCTTTCCAGAAACTCCTGGTCTGTTAACATTTAAAGTGACCTTTAGCACTCCGCTGCCATCCATCTTCACTCAGGCCTCCTCCTGCTTCTGCAGCAGCCTCCCAGACCCACTGTCCTGCCTGTCCTGACCTTTGCAGCCAGATCCATCACTGTGCATGCCTACCTGCAAACATCAGGCATTCCCTGACCTGGCAGCATCTTCACTACAGGCTGACACAGCAGAGCACTGGCATCTCTTCTGAGACAGGACACATCCATAGAACCTACACACTGACAGCCTCAGCACATAGAAACTATCGAAATAGGGACTTTCCCAAAAGAACAAACAGAAACCATGAACTCTGATCACAATTAAATGCTGAAGAATCCCCTTACAGGAAAAGATCCCTTGAGAAACAACTCTGAAAGTAAAGTAAAAGAGTCTGTTCGTTTACTTTCATCAGAACCCCCATGCTCACTGGGTGTGTAATGGGTTGAGGACAGTTCTTGAAAGGGAAATGAAAACTAGAGGAACTGACTGTGAGTACCACTGACAAACACTCGGGAGGCCCGGCAAGGCAACCATGTAGTTAAGGTCACGAGGCAGCTGGGTCTCACTCTGTGTCTACTCAGTATACTGCACTCTTCACCTACATCATGAGCAGAAACGTAGACAGGACAACACATAAGAACCTGTAAGTTCTGTAAATGTTAACCAGGGCCTGGAGAGATGACTCAGTTCAAGAGTACTGGCTGCTCTTCCAGAGGACTTACGTACAATTCCTAGGCCCCATACAGTGCCCCAGAACTGTCTTAACTCCAGTTCCTGGGGATTCAACACCCTCTTCTGGTCTTCTTGGGTTCAAAGCATTCATACACTACAGAAACATACGTGCACGCTAAATACTCACACATATAAAATAAAGATATTTTTTAAAAAATTAACTAGCTAGCCTTTCACCTAGGAATTCAACTCCTAAACTTTTACTCAAAAGTAATGAACATGAAAGTTATACCTCCATTTTAATCCACAAAATAAATTTTTAAAAAATCACACAACACAGTATGAAATCATATAACTCTCTCGAAGGTGAGGAACGCAAACCTCAATTGTAGCGCTACCTGACTTTGTATATAGCTGCTAGTGGGCTCCATTTAGGATCTTGACTTGTGTTGGTCAGGGATTCTGTTGATGAGATAAAACACCATAGCCATCAAGCAACTTGGGGAGGGGAGTTTATTTCGGCTTACACTTTTCGGAAACAGGCATTACTGAGGAAAGTCAGGACAGGAACTCAAACAGCAGCCTAGAGGAAAAGCTAACGCAGAGCCCATAGATGGGTGCTGCCTACTACTCAGTCCTCGTGGCTTGCTCAACCTGCTTGCTTATAGAACCCAGGACCACAGGTTCAAGGGTGGGGCTGCCCACAGTGAGCCACATCAATAGTAAATCAACCGACATCCCTTCTTCCAAAGGGACTTTAGCTTGCATCAAATTGATATAAAGCCAAACAGCACACACTGTTCTTTTGGCTGTACATCCATCCCATGAGTCCATGACATAATCATAAATTACCTGATATGGACCTCTGTTTTACTACTGGCACTTTTGAGATTTTTTTCAATAATTTCAGCAAATCTGGTTGGCGTCATCTCATTGGCTGGAGACTCCATCAGCTGGCGGGCCAAGTTCTGCCCAGAAGCAAAGAGGACCCCTTTCTCCCAGGCCTCGAGATCACCGCTGTGGAAGAAAAAGAGTTATGCTCAAATAATCTCAAGAACACTGGCCTTTCTGCTGCTAAGTGAGGCACTTATCTTAAAAAAATCAAGACTACAAGCAAAAAATGATTGCCAAAGACCTAGATCCATCCTGTGAGTAAAAAAACAAGCCCACACCACTGAGGAAGTAAGATAAATCTGGCTAAGCAGTCCACTTTAAGAATCTCTCCCTTTGCCAGGCTATGGTGGCGCACGCCTTTAATCCCAGCACTTGGGAGCCAGAGGCAGGCAGATCACTCTGAGCTTGAGACCAACCTGGATTATAGAGCAAGTTACAGGAGAGCCAGGGCTACACAAAGAAACCTTGTGTCGAAAGAACAAGAGTGTGTGTGTGTGTGTGTGTGGTCTGATAGGTATATGAAGCTGTAAATCTACCTGCAAAGGTTATGTAAGGATTCCTACCCAAAGTCCGGTTCACTGCAGAGATGACCAGCCCAAGTACTAACTGTGAAGCCAGCAAGCAGCAAGCAGCAAACATTCAGATGGGGGAGTTGTTGGCTCTGCCACCGTACTGTCCCTGATCTAAGTCCCAACCCACTGGACAGCAAGGATTAGCTTTAGGAGAGAACACACAAAGGTGCACACTGCATGATCCTAGCTCTTTGACTGCAGCTAATATGGGCAACATGGAGACAGGCAAATTAATAGCTGGCATCGCAGGGCATTCACTATGTGCCACCCACCTGACACATTTTATCTTGGGATTATCATACACACTATGATATCAACCAGGAATGATAGTACATGCCTGTACTTACTGCACTGCAGGGGCCAAGGCAGCAAGATTGTGAGTTCAAAACGAATCTAAGGCTATATAATGGGACTCTGTTAAAACTCAAAACTCCACACCAGGATTACAACTCTCCTATATAAAAAAAGAAAGAAGGCTGGAGAGATGGCTCAGTGGTTAAGAGCACTGACTGCTTTTAGAGGACCTGAGTTCAATACCCAGCAACCACATGGTGGCTCACAACCATCTGTAATGGGATCCGATGCCCTCTTCTGGTGTTTCTGAAGACAGCCACAGTGTACTCATATAAATAAAATAAATCTAAAAAAGGAAGAAATACAGATTTGGGAGGTTAACTGAGGTTTCCCCAAGTGATGGGGACGGGATTTGAATGTGGGTTGACTGTCTACAGAACCTTCATTTCCAACCAGTCTTTAGCAGATACTAACCACCATTCTATGCCAAGAGCAACCCACTGGCATCACAGCTCCTGGAGCTGAAGATCTCTTACTGTCTGTCCCTGACAGCACAGACCAGTCAAGACTGGAATAGAGCTGGAGTAATAGGTGGTCAGTTGTCTTCTGAAAGCATCTTCCACCATGGACCACCAAGGCAAAGATGGAATGCTCCCATCCACACAGGTCTAACGTTTAGCGTGTCAGCAGGTATGAGATCAATGGGAAGTATTTGGATAAAAGCCTATTAGGATATTCTGTCGAGTCATCCCTCCTTCTGGGAAAAGCCTACATTGCGAATGGTTCTTAGTGACCAGCAAGTACAGAAGATTCTCAGGAGCCACAGAGGAGTCACACACATGACAAGAGCCAGGAGCAGAGCTTGCGGACAATTATCACACTGTAAAGAGGGCCGAGGCAGGATAGGGTACACACAAGCCACACAGCACTGCTGGACACTGAGAAGCAGGCAGCTCATTTCCCAAACATGCTGTGAGGATGCCTGCCTGCGAGCGCCACTCACACCCTGGTTTCCTTCCATCACCTTCCATGGAGCTTCGCCGACACAGCCACCTTCTTTTTCTGCTTTAGGTCATCATACTCGTAGAGACCAAGCACAGCTCCTTCTGCAGCAGCTTGAGCATCTCCACAGGGATCCACCTCCACCGACGGCAGCTCCAGGTCTTGGACCTGCCTGCATCCCGCTTCAGACAGCAGAAGCAGAGAACTGAGTCAGCACAAAGCAGAGGCATGAGGTGCTGTGCCAGGGGAACAAACTGGCAACTGAGGTCTGCCTCTAAACTTTCATTTCCTCTTCTAGAAAGTGGATGATATGTGCCTCACAAGTCAAGCTGAGTACAGAGGTCAAAGGCACAGATCCTCACAAGGAGAGACCATCAGTGAGAGGCAGATATTACTAGGAGTATTTCAGAAGTGCTAGCGTTTCCTGACAAAGCTTCCCAATCACCAGGAGCTGCCAGATTAAAAGGACCAAGAAATGATGACGTTGAGGTTACATCCAAGCAACTGAGCAAAAACTATCATTAACGGCATTTATTAAAATTGAGTCAGTAAAAACTCCCAAATAAAAGTTAGGCATAGCTACTTAACTCTGAACGTAAACTTAATAAGCATTTATGATATACCCAGGCCAGGATTAGTCAAGCAAATTACTGCTGCCTCAGAGTGTTTCTCCAAGTGCATTTGGGGCAGCTGTCCTGTGGGAAAGGCTCTCCTGATGCTAGGCAACAAAGTGGCTCAATGACATCGACCTCAATTCCCCCAACCCACCTATCAAGCCAACTGGGACAGGCCCTGGTATTTTGCTAGCAATGAATAAGTATCCCACACTAATTTGTAAACAAAAGTCGGGCAACACCGTGGTTGCATTACGAAATAGAAAACCATCTACACATCACAATTTCTGATAGAAGATATTTCTAAGAAGAATTGGCAGCAAACCTCCCAACAGAAAATACTAAAAATAAAACTGTTGCAAGCTAGCCTCTGTATCTAGGTAAGGTCAGACATGTCTATATAAACGGAACTTGTTGAGCTGTGGCCTGGGAGCAGGGTAAGGCTGGTGGCAGTGAGTGGACAAAGAGAAAGGACCCTCGAGAACCTTCGGCTATTAAGTAAAAGGAGCAAGCAAACCTGCAACAGCAGCTCTGATGTTTTCTTTGCCTTCGTGCCAGTTTTCCTGGTCATCAACTCCAGCCGATCTCTTGCCAAGGCCGACCACCACCACGCTGGGGAAGTCCTGGTCCACAAACACACCAAGTCAACCACTGTAAATTTTTTAAACAGCTCCCCCAAAAAGGAATGATAGAGGGAGACAGAGCTGACAGAGAGTCACTCTAGGTTTAGCAAAGTGGAGCCCCGTGTGTTGGTAAGTACAACAGATGTGAGAGGCAGAGTGAGGGTTATCTTTCAAATAACTCTACAAGGGACGGTGCTCTCCCTCCACACTGAGGAACACAAGCTAGAGAGACGGCCATTCTCCTTTATGATCACAAGGAGCGCTTTTGCTTAGCGGAGCCACAAATGTTCTAACACAACTGCACCCACAGTAATGAGTACATGGGAGATCTCAATATGGATTCCAGACAAACATGACCTTCACTTCATACCTGATGCAGACCATAGAAGGTTCGAGTTTTGCCTGCCTTGAGAGGAGGTCCAGATCTAAAGGAAGAGGAGAGGGTTGTTTTAAACATTAGAGTTTGTGCTGTTCTCTTGGTAAATGACCTAAGCTTCAGCAGACACTCTTGGTAACGGCTTCTATTCTGTGCTTCACTGATGCCTTTACACAATGGATACAGGCTAGACTTCTCAGATGCAGCACTTTCACCTCAAAAAGTACCAAGCCAATATCCAGGCTAGACAGAACAGGAACACCAATTTAAAAACAGAGAAACCTGGTATAGTGGCTCATGCTTATAATACCTGAACTTGGCAAGCTGTGAAGAAGGACTGGATGTCCTGAGTTTGAGGCCAACCTGGACAATATAGTGAATTCCGCCTATAATACCAAATGTGGCCATGTCTTTGGTTTTTTGTTGTTTTTTGGTTTTTGGTTTTTTTTCCCAAAAAAGAAGGCAATACCATGGATAGGCAAAGTATTCCTGTGAGCAATGGATGGTGACTGTACTAAATAGTGGAAACCTTTTTACTAAAAGAAACACCATCAAAACAAAAAACAAAACAACAACAAAACAAACACTGCCTCCAGCATAGGCGGTTCCCAGATTGTTTACTGAGATGAGAGACAGCAATTTCCAAACAAAAGAGGTATTTTACAGTAGCCAGAGACCAGGTATTCTACAGGAGCACAGAGGCTGAGGCTGTAGCCCACAGGGACCCTGCAGGGAGGCCACTGCATTCTGGACTCTTACCAGGTTAGCTTCTGGGCTAATGATTTAGGTCCTTGTGAAGGCTATGTACTAGTAAAGAACTAGCAACCAAGAGGAGGTACAAACAAGTCCTACAATGAATTTATCAGATAATTACTATAGCTAGCAGGTGACACCTGGTACCTTCTAACATAGTTCGTTACCTGAGTAACAGGTCATTGAAGGGGCTTAGGCTACTATTTCAGCCCAATGTGGCCAGCAGCTCTAAAGTCTTCCTACTTCCTCTAGGACCTTGCTAATCTAGGAGAGAGAAGTCAGATCTCTGGCCCTCTGCAGACCACTGAATTTCAGGCTATATAGTCTTGCTAATCAGATGATCCACTCCTACTTTTAACATATGAAAAGCCTTCAAGCAGGGCAGAGGTGGCTCAAGCCTTTAATCCCAGCACTTGGGAGGCAGAGGCAGGCGGATTTCTGAGTTCAAGGCCAGCCTGGTCTACAGAGTGAGTGCCAGGACAGCCAGGGCTACACAGAGAAATTCTGTCTCAAAAAACCAAAAAAAAAAAAAAAAAAAAAAAAAAAAAAAAAAAAAAAAAAAGCCTTCAAAGTACAGCCATGAATTAACAAGGCAGGACCTTGGGCTGTTTTTAAATTATTCAGTTAAAGCACATTTAGAGACCCGTGCCAGACAGGAAAGTAGGAATTGTGAACCTGAGCCTAGGGAGTGGGCTGAGGAAATCTATTCCTTTCTAGATTCCTGTCAATCCTTCACAATAGGTTTGTGATCCGGCTAGAAACCATATGACTTCCCAGAACTGCAGACCCACCCACACTCAAACAACTGCCCAGCTTCTTCCAGAGCCTACTTTCATTTCCAGAGAACCTGCTGGTCAGGGCTCTATTAAGTTTATCTGATACAAGGAGAATAATCTCTTAAATCTTGGGGCCTTTAAGAACTACAACCCTGCCTTGTTTCATGGGAAATACATTTAATTCCAGCACACCAGGGAATGAGGCAGGTGATGAGTTTGATGCCAGCCAGCCTGGTCTACATAGTTTCAGGACAACCAGAGCAATATATCGAGACCCTGTCCCACGATGCAAAACAAACACACATACAAAAGGAACCCCAAATATAGCAACACTTACATGTTCAACATTTCCCTCAGCTTTCCAGACACCAACTTATTAAAACTCTCTCCTGCACTTGTAAACTGTGGCACGTCATCATCTTTGTCTTTGGAATAAATTCCTAAAACAAGGCCCTAAAAAAAATCAAGAAAGATAAATACAAAAAAAAAAAAAATCAAGAAAGATAAATACAATCAGAGTACATCCCTCAGAAGGCATTAGTTGCCCAAGGAGCAAACAATCCCATTAAAACTTTCCCTGAGCGGCCAAGAGCAGAGGTAAAGAGCAGAGCAGCACCTCCACCAGAGCAGCTGAAATCCCTGCCAGGGCATGATCAGAACTGGGTTATGTGAGATATCTTGGGCCAACCCTAAACCTGAAAATCACTTGTTTCAGAAACACTGTCTCAGGGTTTGGTCCTTTAAAATACTTGTGTTTTGACTCTGTCCACTCACTGGGTTGGCTACAGGACTTTCTGCTAACACTCAGAAGTGTCCAGTGAATGCTCAGAAAACCTGAGATTTTTGGAATACTTCAAATTTCAGGTTAGGGATGTCCACATTGTTTAGTAAGTACCCTGTCAGTCAGGGAAAGTATGTGACTTCGCAGAGAGGGCAGATGCAGGGCCTTCTGCCAAGCACTTAATGGTGTGGCCCTACATCTCTGTCACAAGCTTCAGGCCCCAAACACCTGAAATGAGGATGTAAAACTACTGTCATCATTTGACTTCACAAGGCAATTTATGACTTTTAAAATACTGCTCCCCTTCGGTCACTTCATCGGGCACTTTTCTCTCATTTGCTAGATAAGAAAACCTAGTCCCCGACACACTAGCTCCGGCCTAGTTAAACTTTGACAGTGCACATGCCTTCCTTCTGCTCTTGGTCCTTTGCAAAAACACCCCAGGTACTCCCGCCACCTGGTGCCCCATCTTTCCACTGAAGAAAACAGGCTTCCTTGGCATGGTAACTGCTAAGTTCTAACTTTCCCAAGATTGCTCGTCCTGGGGTTCCATGAGACCAAGCTGAGATTGTCTGTCCACTGTTACTGGGCAGGGCTGGAAAGGTGTCTACTTAACTCCTCTGCTATCTATGATAACTGCAGGGACCTGAGTTCAAGCTTCATCTGGAACATTCCTCCCTCACCAGATCCTGGAAGCATGACCTACTCCAGCGAGCCAACACCCTTCCAGACCCTTCACATCTGAGTGTCCTTCATAATTTCTCACAGACCGTAGGGAAGACGCTCTTCCAATTTCAAGATGACCTCTCCCAATAAAACCCTTTTCCCCAGAAGGACACTGCTGCCCTCTAGAAACCCAATCCAGCAGTTTACTCCCCCAGGGCCTTTCACTTCACTTCGGCGGGGGGAGGGGTCCAGACTACTCTGGAACCTTAGCAGGCTTCGGGACAATCCAGCCGCTGTCCTTTCTAGGGTTTCTGCGAGGACTAAAAGAATTGACAAAGTAGGCGCGTGTAGAAGGAGGAGTCAGTAAAGACTGGTTAAGTGGAGTGAGCGGTTCTGCTCAGCCTTCAGAACCCAGCACTGTCCAGTTAGGAAAAAAGGACGCGCCTTCAGCAAACAGCGCCAGCCCTCTTCGTCGCAGGCCAGGCCCAGGCTGGTGTCCTGCAAACCCAGGGAACTTTTCTGTCCAGTTCATTTCTGCAACTTGATGCGTCCGTCCTATACACATCGCGGCCTGGGTATGCCCGGTCACCCTGCAGCCCGCAGCCAGGCCTCGCGCGGCCGCCCGAGAGCAAGCCGCCTCCACTCACCTTCGTCATGTCTGCAGTGGACAGACCCCGATCCCAGAGACCTCTTACTCCCAGACGGCGGAGCGCGACTCGCGCGGCAGCCGGAAGAGGCAGCAAGTACATCTTCTCGGCTCGGCCCACGGCACCGCCCTCCAAAGAGAGCACGTGGCGCGTGGGAGGGTGCGCGCCTGGAGGCGGGTCCTCCGGGGTCGCCGGACGCGCGCCTGGAAAACCGGACCAGTGCGGGGCCTAGGGGGCGGGTCCCTGGGGCGGGGCTGTCGGCGACGGGGCGGAGACGCGCTAGTGCGCCTTAGGGAAGGGCGGCGGCCGGCCCCTGGGGCGGGGCTTCTGTTCTTGTGGGACCAGCCGGGCGTCAGGGGGCGTGGTTTCTGCGGGCTCAGGGTCTTGTCGGCTTGCTCATGCTCGCGTGGGAAGCCTGAGAAGTTGGTATAAGGCAGATTAATAGAGGCATGTAAATTTTATTTAACAAGTTTGTATATGCATGGGAGCCCTTACAGAAAAAAAATGAGGATCCTGAAAGTGTTTAGGTTCAAGTGCTTATACTGAACAAAGTAAATAGTTATGAAAAAGTAAGTAGGCATAAAGGAAAACAAAAAGAATGTAAGAATTAGCTAAATTAGGTTCATTTGTGCAAATTTCTAGCTTCCTTAACTTCTCACCTCGGGTAAAAGTATTTAGGGATAGCGGTAGTTTACATGGTGGTTTGATGTCCTGCTTTGGGGTTTGGGAGACCCAAAGATGGCTCTTGCATTTATTCCTATTCAAGTGTCTCTAGGCGCAAAATATTGATGCGCAAATGGCATACTTTAGTGTAGCATATCTGCCATCCTTCATTATCTAGTAGGGGCAAGAAGTACAATGATTGCAAAATCTGTTTTGAAGAGTGTTTCATGTAGACATGTATGGATATGGGCCATGATTGTCCCCATCTGGTACCCCACCTCACTACTGCCAAGGCTCATATTTTAAAGATTCGGTCAGCAGCTCGTGGTGCTACTAGGAGGAGGTGAAACACTTAGGATGTGGGACCTGGTAGAAAGAAGTTGGAAGGTTTCAAGGAAAATGCTGTGATCCCAGCACCTTGCTGCCTGTCTCTGATTGACCACAGATGAAGAGGCATCGTTTGCGTTCAGCATAATTGTTATGCTAGCCCTAAACCCGTGGACTGAATGACCACTGGAACCTCTGGAACTATGAACTAAAGTAAGTCTTTCATCTTTTTAAGTTCACATCTTCAGAAATTTTTGTCATGGTGATAAAAAGGTTACTAACGTCATATTCTCAAGTTCCTTCCGCCTTCCTCATTTTGTTCAATGTCGTTTCTTCCACAAGAAATGTCTCCAGACTGTCCCACTGTGGGTTATAGGTCTCCTTCTATATCCAAAGCAACCTGTCTCAAATTGCTAATCACCTGTATCCTGCTCTTTGTGCGTGTGTGTGTTTGGGGTGGGGGTGGGGGGGCAACATGGCTTCTATCTTTGTATATTCATGCCAAGACCTAGTGGCATCTAGTCCATATCTAGGACCTATGTAAACAAGGGGCTCATGAATATTTCAATGAATGTATGATCAAAGTACAATTGAGGTAGCAACATTTAATTAAAGACCAGGATACCTGCCAGTGTGATTTCCTGATAATAAACTGCATTGGAAGGAGATAGATAATTAAAGGGACATCGGGATCAGGAAGAGTATGGGCTTTGCATGGGGTGGAGACATCGGCCTGCTCCTAATAAAAAAGAAGATACAAAGAGAAAGTCCCTGGTTTAAAGAGAATCTTAAAAGGCAGGAAGCAAAGTTTATTGTGAATGAGGGAGTCAGCAGGGAGCCAGTAATGATCTTCACAGAAGCTGCAGGGAAAGCTATGTTTTAAGAGATGCATCAGTTAAACACATTAAAGCAGAGGCACCAAAATTTGTCAGAGTCAGTTTAAGGAAAGAAACCAAAGCACTTCCCCCTTGGGGTAATTTGACCAAGAGCGAGCCTAAGTTTGAACTCATGGCTTCTCTCCCAGTGTCTTCCAAGTATCTATAGCTTGTGTTTACTGGCTTGTCTGCAATCTGTTTGTCGTTATGAGTCTGAGTCTGCGTCCACCTCAGTGCTGTCCTGTGAATTTGTCCATAACAAAGCTCTTCTAATGAGCAGCACAGAAGGCATCACATGGGGGAAGGGACTGGGGGGGACACTTTACAGAAATCTTTAACAGTTTTACAAGGAACTGAACTTGGCTGATTCCACCTGACCCAGGAGCCTTCAGAAGAGTAAGGATAATAAAGCAAACTCTTAAAACCTATAACCATGTTGCTTTCAACATTTATTTGGTTTATAAGGTCACTTTTGATCTCTTTAATGTTTTCAGCAAATGATTATCATACACACAATGTACATTGCTATCTGAGTCAGGGGCATGGAAGAATACATAACTTATGTTAAAGGTATGCGTTAACTTACCTTGTATTAGTGATCACATGACAAATCCAACACAAGTAAAGTTAACTCTTTCATCGTCCTCTGGAAGGCAAGTTAAACAAAGAGGCAGATTATAAAATAAGACATAAGTCAAGTCTTAAATACTTGCAAGGTGTGCTAACTTGGCTAATGGAGTTCAGCAAAAGTTTCAGTCTCAGAATGTAAGAAAGCTTTTCATAATAATTTATCACCACGGAGAGACAATGTGTATTGGTGCCCAGGATAAAGAAAGACTGACTGATAATGGGGAGATCATAAGCGGATAGTTATTGTCACTTGTACATTCTGAAAGGTGGTGAGTCTGTGAATTGTACCCCTAATATTGATTTTTCCTATTACCTTCCAGTAATAGAAGCTTTAAAAAAAAATGATATCCCATAAGACTATACTTTCTAGATTTGTGCAATAAGGGTGGTTCTGTGGTTCTAGGTCAGAGGAAGGAATACAAGTCCATTGCCACCTCCAATGTGTGTTCCTACCCCAATCTACCCACTCATCCAGTCATTTAAAAACATTTATTTAAAGATGTGAGTGGACAGATTAGGAATATCAATCTCCGTAGACATCTAAGTGGAGATGAGAGAGGTGGAGATGAAGGTCGTCGACAAGCTCGTGACTAGCACCCACAAGGCCCCTGTTTTAATCTCAGCATTAACAATCAGAAGCCAGCAGTCTCATTCCAGCTCCGCAACAGAACCCCAGTGGCCGCCTTCCCTGTTCCCATCTCCTATGGATCCCACAGATCTCACTACAAACCCAGACCCCAAACCCAGCAGGCACCCTCTGCTAACCCATGAGCCACGTTTCACAGGGCAGCAAGTAAGCTAGAGGCAGACCCACACCCCTCCTACTGCTCCTGAGATCCAGTCCCCTGGTCCCATCACCAGCTCTGTGATGATCTCCCTTTCCTCTTTGACCCCATCCCTAACAGATCACAAAGACATTCTTTCTTAACCTTCCCCAAATCATCCCAGGATCCTTATCAGCAGGACAGGAAATCAGACAATACACAGTCATCACACTCTCCAAAAATACAGAAAGGAAACAGAAACCAAGAAACAAAACACCCACCCAACAAAACCAGAAATCAGCACCTAGATTGGTTATCCTCCTAAACCCAGATGTCTGGATACCAGTGTAAAAACACAATAAAAAATATCCAGGGCAATATGTCTCTACTACAGCCCAGCTATCCTACCAAGGTAAGTTCAGAATATTATAACATATGTAAAGCACAAATAAAAGACCTTAAAACCAACTATGAAGATGATAGAGGTCCTTAAGGTCGTCTTTAAAGAGGAAAGGACTGAGTCCCTTAAAGAAATCCAAGAAAACACACACAAAAAAAATTGGAAGAAATTAATAGAATTGTTCAAGACATGAAAATGGAAATAGAGTCAACAAAGACAACAAAAACTGAGGGAATTCTAGGAGTGAAAAATCTAGGAATTCAAACAGGAACTACAGAGGCAAGCTTTACCAACAGAGTACAAGAGATGGAAGAGAGAAGGTCAAGTGTTGAAGATAGCATAGAAGAAATGGATACATCGGTTAAGGAAAATGGTAAATCTAAAAGACTTCTGACACAAAATGTCTAGGAAATCTATGAAAAAACCAAACCTAAGAATAATTAGTACAGAAGAAGGAGAAGAATCCCAGCTCAAAGTCCCCCCTCATGGTAAATGTCTTGGAGAGAATAGGGATAAAGGGGACATACCTCAATCTAATAAAGACAGTTTACAACAAGCCCATAGCTAACACCAACTTAAATGGAGAGAAACTCAAAGCAATTCCACTAAAATTAGGAACAAGACAAGGTTGTTCACTCTCTCCACATCTATTCAACATAATACTTGAAGTTTTAGCTAGAGCAATAAGAAAACTGACCGAGATCAGAGGGATACAAATTGGAAAGAAAAAAGTCAAAGTATTGTTACTTGCAGACCAGGGAACTTCTACAGCTGATAAATACAACATCTTCAGCAAGTGGCTGGGTACAAGATTAACTGGAAAAAAATAGTAGTTCTTCTATAAACAAATAACAAATGGACTGAGAAAGAAATCAGAGAAACAATGCTTTGCACAGTTGCCTCTAATAATAGAAAAATATTTGGGGATAACTTTAACCAAGCAAGGGAAAGACTTGTATGCCAAAACTTCAAGTCTTTGTAGAAAGAAATTGAAGAAGATATCAGATGAAACTACCTCCCATGCTTAGAGAGTGGCAAGATTAACATAGCAAAAATGACCATTTTACCAAAAGCAATCTACAGATCCAATGCAGTCCCCATAAATATTCCAACACAATTCTTTACAGACCCTGAAAGGACAGTTTTCAGCTTCACATGGAACAAAAGTAACTCAGGATAGCTAAAGAATGTTGGAGGTCTCACCATTCCTGATTTCTAGTTCTACTACAGTGATAAGCAATAAAAACCACATGCTATTGGCATAAAAACAGTCACATTGATCAATGGAATCAAATGAAGACCCTGACATAAATCCATACACATGTGAGCACTTGATTTTTAACAAAGAAGTCAGAAATACTGGAAAAAAGAAAGCATCTTCAACAAATAGCTCTGATTAAACTAGATGTCTCCATATAGAATAATCAAATAGATCCATGCACACTACCCTACACAAAACTTGAGTCTCAGTGGATGAAAGCTCTCAACATAAAACAGATACACTGAACCCGATAAAAGAGAAAGTGGGGAATAAACTTGAATGCATTGGCACAGGAAATGAGTTTCTGAACAGAACACCGATAGCGCAGGCATTAAAATCAACAATTTATAAATGGGACCTCAGGAAACTGAAAAGCTTCTGTAAGGTGAGGGATACTGTCACTTGGATAAAGCAGCAGCCTACAGAATGGGAAAAGATTTTTACCATCACCACATCTAATAGAGGACCAATGTCCAAAATACAAAAAGGAAACAAGAAAAAAAAATATATATATATATAATCTAAGTTTAAAATGGGGTACAGATCTAAACAGAGAATTCTCAATAGAAGAAATTCAAATGGCTGAGGAACACTTTAAGAAATGGTGATTTGATTCAATCATCTATGGTGATTTGAATAGGTTTGGCTACCATAGATTCATGTGTTTTGCTGCTTGGCCATACTGAGTGGCACTATTAGGAAGTGTGGCCTTGTTGGGAGGAAGTGTGTCACTGTGTAGGCAGGCTTTAAGGTCTCCTGTTCAAGCTTTACCTAATGTGTATTCAGAGCCTAGACACTCCCCTTCTGTCAGGGGCAGCTTTGCTTATACCTGAAGGCCTAAAATCAGCCATAAGGCCTAAGTCAGCCTGCTAACACAAAGTCTCGGGTCTCTGTGGAAAAACACTGGAACAGCTATTGTAAACAAGCAGCTTTGGTGGAAAATTGCCAGCCTAAATAGTCATAGACTTTGGGTAGCCTTGGTAGATAGTACCAACTTAGATTAGGACAAGTGAATCATAGGTGGAGTCATAGTGTCCTGTCCCCTGAACCTTCACCCAGCTGACACTCTGTTCTGGAAGATATCTGTACTCCCCCTGAACACCTAGGCTCCTGCATCATCCCCTTCCCCACATCCTGCCTTTTTGTGTATATAACCCCGTGTGAAACAGTAAAAATTACGGTTTGATCAAACTATGGACAAGCCGTGTTTCTTTGTGTCTTTGCCTCCTTAACCACCCCCCCCAAGGTGATCTCCCCGGACCTCTGTTTAATGTCCTGCTGGACAGGACACCCTTCTGCTGCTTTTGGATCAAGATGAAGAACTTTTGGCTCCTTCAGCACCCATTCTGCCTGCATGCTGCCTGCCATGATGACAATGGACTGAACATCTGAGGCTGTAAGCCAGTCCCAATCAAATGTTTTCCTTTATAAGAGTTGACTTGTCCTTGTTTCTTCACATCAATAAAACCCTAATCAAGACAACCCTAACCATCAGGAAAATGCAAATTAAAATAGCTTCTAGATTCCAATTCACATCTGTCGGAATGGCTATGATCAAAAACACAAGAAACGATTCATGCTGGAAAGAATGTAGAGCAAGAGGAATGAACACTCATCCATTGCTGGTGGGAGTGAAAACTTCTGCAGCCTCTATGGAATCCAATATGGTGGTTCAACAGAAAGTTGGGGATTGATCTACCTCAAGACTCAGCTATACCACTATTGGGCATATAGCCAAAGGATGCTCCATCCTACCACAAAAATACTTGCTCAACCACGTTCACTGTGACTTCACTCATAATATCCAGAAGCTGGAAACCACATAGATGTCCCTCAGCTGAAGAATGGATAAAGACAATGTGGTAATTTATACACTGGAGTACTACTTGCCTGTTTTATTAAAAAAAAAAAAAAATGGCGTCATGAAATTTACAGGCTATTGGATGGAACTAGGAAAAAAAAATCATCCTGAATGAGGTAACCTAGAGTCAGAAAGACAAAAATAAACTTATTCACTTACATGTGGATATTATCAGTTAAGGAAATGATAACAAAGTTACAATCCGTAGACTCAGAAAGGTTAGGTAAAAAGAAGGGAGAAATAGAGTAGATTTATGGGTGGACTAAGAGATGGAAACAAGGTGGGAAATCAGGTTGGAGGGTACTCAGTGGAAGGAGAGAGTTCAGCTAGAATTGAGGGACATTTTGGGGGTACGGAGTGAAACCCTGGTGCAGTGGAAATGTGAAGACTCCTAGTAATGGAGGACACAGAGTTTCAATTGGCCATCTCTTGTAGCTAGGTGAGGATTGCATGCAACTGAGTTGCTGACCAAAGGGGTCCCATGGAAATCCCCCCAAATAACCCATGCTATTGCTAAGAAAAAGTGCTGCTCTCTGCAAACAGATAGGGGTGGCCCCTTTGCTGAGGACAACACCCACACAATTCACTGAACACAACTCACTTTAAATCAAGCCGGTGCATACATGGAACCTTCACCCCGACCTGGTGTGGGAGGGTACTGTGCTGGCTACTGAAAGAGAAACATAGACACCAACCCGGTCACAAAACTTTTGATCTGCTTTATGTACTGCCTACAAAATATGCTTGAGCAATGATGGCACAGAACTTATGGGGGTAGCCAACCAATATCTGATTTGACATAAAGCCCATTCTATGAGAAGGAATCCATAGCCAACACTGTTTGGGTAACCAAGAACAGGAGACTAGATAGTCCAGAGGCCTATACTAACACCAAAGACTACTGGTCTGTAAAATAAAAAAATAAGCAATAAAATGATTCCTAATGATATTCTGCTGATGTCATAGATCAGCGCCTTAGCTAGTCATCATCAGAGAGGCTTCTTCTGGCAGCAGATGGGTACAGATGCAAAAAATCCACAGCCAGACATTATGTAGAGAGAGAATCTAAGTAAATTGGAGGTCTCCAATCTTTCCCTCAGAGATCAGAGAATGCTGCAGAAGAGGAGGCAGACAATGTTAGAGCCAAGGGCCTGGAGAACATCAGGAGAACAAAGCCTCCTGAATCAACTAAGCAAGGCACATATGAGATCACAGAGATTAAAGCAGTAAGCCCAGCGTCTACACGAGATCTACACCAGGTCCTCTGTGTCTATATTATAGCCTTTGGTTTTTTTATTATATATTATATATAATACAATGTAGCTGGTCTTTGCTACTTTGTAGGTTCTGCTTTTCCCCACCCTTTATCATCCGCTCTAACCCCCATCACTAGATAGAAGAGAAAGAAGGATAGAGGGAGAAAGAGAGATTCCTGAATCTAATTTCTTTCCTTTTGTTTCTTCTTTGACCATGGCTACTAGCAAAGCAAACACCAACCTCCCTAAGTGACCAACAAGTACCACCACCACCCCTCACTTCCGGGCCCTGGCATTTATATACCCTTTGAAAATTTCCCAGAATTCTAAAGGTCATCACACTTGTAGAAACTATCTGCTGCTGGCAAAACCATGCCTCTGCTAGAGTGCAAGGCAAATCAGCCATTGCTTAGCTGCTGTGGGCAGTCTGAAGCAGCCCCACATCCCTATACCTGGGATTAAAATGGAAAGCACGTTTTTATAGATATTTCTGTGTTTCTTAAAGAACCAAAATTTCAAAATTGTCGCTACATATAAATAATGTATTATATATTATACAATAGACAATTATATAATATATGATATATACAATATATATATTACATCCTATAAAATTATATTATATATGTCTATATTAATAGCTAATCGTTTAGTGTTTTTATAAGACTCCTGATTATGAGAATGAATGGGTCTCTGACTATTGTACTTGCTCCTGGGAGTCTTCTTCTCCTTTTGAGTTGTCATGTTTAATATAATATAATGTCAAGTTTGATATAATAATTTTTTGCTTCATCCTATTATATATTATATTGTCATGTTTGGCTGTTATCTCTTAGAAGTTTGTTCTTTTCTAATGAGAGACAGAAAGGGATTTGGACCGAGGGGAGAGGAAACTGGGTGGAGTAAAAGAAGGGGAAACTGTAATCAGAATGTATTATATGAAAGAAGAATCAATTTTTAATAAAGGGGGAAATTAAAGAAGGAGAAGGAGGAGTCAGGAGGGGAGGAGAAAAGAAAGAAAATCAAAAGCCAAACAACATAAGAAAATGAAACTCAAAAAATAGAGACCAAAACAAACAAACAAACAAACAAACACCAAAAAACAAGTGGTAATGTGGTAGTCACTTTAAGTGGACACACTCAGGGGAACCTTTGCCTTCAGGTTAGTGTAAAGGACCCTACCTGGGGTAACAAGTGTGTTGAACAGCAAGACAGCTCCAGGAAAAACATAAAGAATAAAAACAAATGATGCATATACCGAATTTGCTATCACAGACTGGATATCAGAGGCATATGGCCTAGGTACCCAAGCAGCCACCAACCTCAGTATTTCTCACATGTGCTGCAGTGCTGTGTCTCCCTTGTGCTGTGGTGCAATGATTAGTTTCCACATTGCCCTGGTGCTGTGTGAGCCAGACACCCATTGTTCAGTAGCATCATTAACCTGTGCATGACTGGGTGCACAGTAAGCCCACTGTATTCCCAGGAAATGCACCAATTCTCTGTAGGTAGCTTGGGCAGTGAAACCTGTTCCACGGTCATTGTGCAATCTCACAGGGTATCCGAAAGCTTGGAGGGAGTTCTTGAAGGTAGTTATGGTCATTCCAGCCACTGTGAAGGCGTGCATGTCTGGATAAGGCTAAATCTCTTAAGTAAGTCTTTCAAACTCCAGTGGTCTTTTTTGAGACAGGACATTTGCCTTAAGGCACCAAGAGTCATTAGGAGTTAGGTTTTAACATTTCAATGTTTGCTTTATAAGTCTTTTAAAGTCACCAACCATCTGCCTGCTAAACTGTTGCTTTTTTAATGGCCTTTTAAATATCTACACTGAACACAAAGATTCATAAATTCTCGGCCATAATTTCCTTGAATTTCAAAGAAATTTGTAATGGAGTTGATGAAGAAATTTGGGTTTATTTACAATTTATTTACAATAGCAGAGAAAGAGAATGACTATCAATTTCTCTCTCCCTTCTTTGTGGCAGTATATCAACCTTATGGAAAAGATGGGCAATCTGAATATGCTGACTTAGCCGTGGGACAGGTGGTCAGCACTGGGTAAAAGCTCTTCCGGCTGAACATTCCTCCTGTGCCTTTAGGCTCCAGGACTCCTGAGGAAATTTGAACTCCTTGTGGTCCACTTTTATAGGAGCCCTGTTTTATTCTGAGATACTGAACACAAGAGATTAGTTTTGCAGACAGGAAAGGGCAGCAATAGAAAAATAGATGATCATTTCAAAGATACTTGACTTGTAAAGGTTAAAGCAGGAGGATTTTCTTTTGACAGTACTCTTGTTAAGACCTAGGTAGCCATTGCCTTTACTGTATCCATTTTGTTTATGCTTCCAGCAAGCCAAGTTACATTCTTACAGAGCATCTTTCTCATGCCCAAGTTAACCATTAGCGGCATATCCTGTTAAGTTCTATGCTTTGGTGTTCTTTGAAATTCTCCAGACTCTCACCCTCCTTTAGAGCCAATAACAGCAAATAGCTTTAGACACTATAAGCTTGGATTCGAACCAACCACCACAACTGCCGGACAGTACTTCCTGTACATGTGTATGAGCTTTTGTGAGTTTTGCCTTTATAAGCTCTCCCTGGGAAACAGTCAGGGTCATAGTCTCAGTTTCTGAGTAGGATCTGCTTGACCCATCATTCCCAGGGTCTGCTTGACTGAGATTGGTGTCTGAGTGGACTGTGGGGTGAATCCTGGACGCCAACACTCAAGCTGGCCTGTGTACACACTGCTCTGATTTCCTATAAGGTAAAGTAGGCCACCTGGTCTCTGATTCTAATTTGGGATTTTAGTGTAAGTGATCCCAGATTGTTGGATTGCTTTAGTCTAAACCAGCAGCCTCTGAGAAATGTGTTAACAAATGAAAGAAAAGCAAAAGAAAAGCAAACAAGGAAGTAAGAGAGGGGGTGAGGAAGGGAAGAAAGGAGGAAAGGAAGGAAGAAAAGAAAGAAAGAGGGAAGGAAGGAAGGAAGGAAGGAAGGAAAGAGGGAAGGAAAGAAAAAGAGAAGGATGGGAAAATATTTAGTCTGTGGTATTTGAGCACCTGAAGGAATCAGAAACCCACATTCCAATCCTTTCCATCATCTGGGATCTGGGTGAAGTGGAAGGAGTTCTTGGTGCCATATTGGGCTGTGAAAGCTAACACACACACAGGGTGGGGGGGAGGGGGATGGGTGGGGAGGCAGGGCAGGAGTGTACCTGGTGGCTATGTGGATATGACATATTAGTCATAGATGTGACCTCTATGCTTGTAGTCACTTGGTGTCAGAGTGTAAATCCTACATTCAGCGGCTGTTGATTTGGGCTTGTTACACGCTGCCAGATAAATTATCGAGGCTCAGAGGTGTGACGTGTCCAGTCCATGGCTGAACTACAATCCTTAGAACAGGAATTTAGATCTTGGCTTCCTAGTTCTAGAGTTTGTACCTTTAACTTCCAAGTTCTAGAACTTCCAAGGTATCAGAAAAGCTGAGGGGGGGGTGGGGTGGAAAGGTCCAGAAACTTATATTGACAGCAGAGAATACAATGAACTTTGAACTTGTCGTCAATAATAAAGATTGCCTTTTACTGCAAGGCCCAGGAAGAAAGTGCTGGCCTTTTCATTATCTTGTTTATTTAAACTGCTGACCAGTCTGAAGGTCGGACTAGGCCTGCACGAGACATTAGAGTAACTTCACTGGTTCATGGTCATCCTGTGATTGTGATGGCCAAGTGCAGCATCTGTTTGGATTATGTGCAACCAACAAAGGACAAATATCACTGAAATCAACAGAGGGCTTACCTGTTCAAATCACCTTGCTTGTGGGAAAGCAACATAAACAAAGTTACATAAGCCATGTTTAATTAATCTAATACATGCATCTTTTGCTTTGGGATTTAATCTTGCCGTACAGTATTAGTTCCTTTCTTCTAGAAAAGAATATACTGGGAAAACATTTCAATAAATTTATAGTATTGTGTTGGATGGCATTCTTAGCTGCTTTGGGCTGCCTTTAACCCACATTTGGCCTGTAAGCCAAAGGCTGGACAGTCAGGTAAGCCAGCTGGTATTGGAACTTGGAAGTTGTGTGTAGTTATTAAGACAATCGATTTGCTCCCCCAGAAGAATGAGGACAGGATGATACAAAGGCCTCCAGAGGAAACAGGAGGTATGCTTCAGGACACAAGAGCCTGATGTAATGGTCACAGTTACTCTGTACATTTTTTTCTATTTATTTAAACATGAGGATTAAATGGTTAATTTTACAGCAGAGTGAATGGAAGTGCAAAAAAAAAAAAAAAACTCATATTGTTTATGTTCTATGTGGGAAAATGACACTTTCTTTAAAGTTAAGTTTAATCTTTGTTTTAGCATAGTAGGTCTTTTTAAAATTACACACAAAGCTGAAGGAAAATTTCTGAATGGTTTTAGAAACCAGATTCCTAAATATGACCTGGGGCTGGTCCACACTATAGTTATTGAAACTAGCTTATTTGCATAGCTTTTGGAGATTCATCAAAAGGGCTTAAAATGCCAGCATTTGTCATGTTGAAATCAATGCAATTGCATCATGTATCATATATGCTGAGTGAGTTCCCTGTGGTTTGTGGATCAAAGTTTGCTGTCCTAAGATAACGTGTGATAAGCTTTGTGATTCACACTTTAATAAAACAATCTTGTAAGTTGTTTTCCAGTAAGAAAGAATCTCATGTACAAGGTTCACTGAAAATTTATCTTCTGAGTAAGACCCACAAGGGTTAAGAACCTAATCTGAGCAAGTGAAAACAAGTCATACATTTTAATATCAATTTCCTTTCTTTCCGTTTTTTTGACCCTTTGGTTTATGAATATAACAATGTCGTTACCAAATGTTTAATTTTCAAGAGCTTTATTTCCTTGTCTGCATGTGATTTGCTGTTATCTGTCTACAAACGTTAGTTATATTTTCTCTAAAACTCTGTTCTGCTCTCTGAATTGTCTGTTTCTTTGTTTTTGTTTCCAATTTTGCTGTCAGATTTCCACTCCAATGTGGAGTGCTCTTTGGCTGTCTGGTAATATTTAAAAGTGAGATATCAAAGGTTAAACCAAACTTTTTGTGTGTGTGTGTGCTAAGGGGAAAAGCTTCACAATAATAGTTGCCCTGGGATGACTGATGGAACCCAGTTCCTCATCGCACTCCCCAAAGTGTCAACATCTGCAGCCTTTTCTTTTGGTGAGTCCTTTGCCCTAAATGGGCTCTTTTTGATTTGTCTGTGCTTCGGTGGCCTAAATGTTGGTTTCTGGAGCAAGTCAGGAAGAACGTACTTAGTTTGAATAATCCAGTTTCTAGCTTTTTACCTAATTTTCCGACATTCATTTGGGTACTTCTTCCTCCTTAGAAGTTCCCAGGGCCCTGAGATCTAGGAGTCTCCGATTGGTGACTCTGAATTAAAGTAGAAGACCTGATCTTCTGGCAAGTTGAGGAAAATATATTAGCCAGAGGGTGAGCAAACAGATTGTGTAAAACTATTGCTGGAGTAGGAAGGTGGCTTAGTGGCTAAGAGTGCTTCCTTTGCAAGCTGGAGGACCTGAGTTCAAATCTCTAGCATGGGGCATGGCTTAAAATGTCTGTAACCCCAACATTAGGTAGAGGAGACAGGCAGATATCAGGAGCTAACTGGTTAGCTTCTAGTTCAGTGAGAAACACTGTCTCAAGGGAATAAGCTGAAGAATGACAAAGGAAGACATCTGACATCCTGCTCTGGCCTCTGAATGTGTGACTAATGTACAACCCCTTCACCCATGTGCACATGCCTCACCAGACACCTGCTTCTATGATTTCTTGTTTTTTTAGTTTATTTTCTACATTCCTAATTTGGTGTTGTGATTGCAAGAACCTATGGCTAGGTAGGTTATAGGCCCTTGTTGTGGTGAGTTTTTGCTATGTCGCTTTGGCTCCTGGTAGATTGTACATGTACACCCTCCCAGGAGTTATCTTTGGATCTGCGAATGGAAGACACACACACATTAGCTTATTTTAACAATGCCTTGGCTATCTCAAAGACTGGGCACTCCTAAACCTTCCCTTGCTATCCCAAGCCCAGTCAGGGTACCCGAAGTCTTAGATGGCTGGCTGGCTTTACTTCCTGCAGCTCCTGCATCCCATCCTTTTACCCTGAGTCATGGTGATTCTGTTCTGTTCTTCTCTGCATCCTACCTGTGCAACTCTAAGTGTCCAGCCCTGTGCCCAGCCATTAGCCATTGGCATCTTATTGATCCATCAAAAACTAACTGGGGACAAGGACCTTCAGCATCTGAACAAGAAGATTCCATATTGAATCAGAGCATTAGAACCAATTTCCAACAGACCCTAGGGGAGTACCTACTAAAATTATTCTGCTAAATGGCAGAGTATTAAACTGACTCCTAATGCCACTATACACACAGATTATGGCATCTTTCAGCTCTTACAGAAGAAGCTTCTTACAGTCGATGATGTTTAACACAGAGACCCACCACTGGTCAAGTTGGAGAGAGAGTAAGAGACTGGGGAGTACTCAGCCATAAATGAGACATCTATATTAAACTTCCTCCTCCACCCAAGGCCTCAGGGTCATTGCAGAAGAGGGCAATACTTCTTTTTAAGAGCCAGAGATGATGGTTGACTGACTGTAAGTAAGCAGTGGATGTAACAAAGCATGTATGCTCCCACAGCAGTTGTGACAGCATACACAAAGACTGTACTAACATTAGCCAGACAGAATCACAGCATGGAGAGGGCATGTTGGTACAAAGTCCTGCCTGTAGTTGAGTGTTAGGAGCCACGGCGAGCGGTGATAACACTCGCCATTACAAGATGGCACGGGCATCCGATGCTCCCACAAGTAAACAACTAAACTGCGCAGGTGCAAGAGGCAAAAGCACGCCAAGCCACTGCCCATCCTGGGGCATAATATGGGGTGAGGAGTGAACAGCCAATCAGAAGTGAACATGCCACTCTAGGGCGCATATAAGCAGTGCCTTTTCCGGGCTTGGTGTCTTCCGCTTCAGCTGATACAAGAATAAAGCCTCGATGTAGTAACTACTCGAACACTGCCTCACGTGTCTCTTTCGCGGGCGAAGGGGACTCGAAAAGGGGCGCAGAACAGTTGAGGGACTTTTGGGAGCTACTAGCTGCTAGGAGGAGAGTTGGTTTCTTTAAAGTATATCCTGGTAAGTTGACTGTGCAGCAGTGGATGTCCACATGCCCAAGAATATATGGGCAGCACAAATTGCCCTAGCTGGATGAAAAAATCAAAAGAGTACACACATTTGTGTGGCTGTGGAAGGGATGTTGGATCTGAGAGGAGCTGGGGGAGCGGTAGTTAATATACATTGTATGAAATTCACAAAGCGTCCACAATAAAAAGTAAGCCAGGAAAAAAAGAATTGAGGAGATATTTCTCAAGGAAACCATATCATAGACTGAGTAATTTATCACGCTTCTGTCCTTACTGGATGCCTGCTTTCTATCAGGACTTTTCCACATCCTGAAGAGGTAGCAGATAACAAAGACAGAAAAAGGTGTCCTGAGTTAGTGAGCCGTGGGAGCTAGGTATTCTCTTAGGTATTTGGGAGCCAATTGTGCTAGTTAGGTTCCCAAAACTGTGGCAAAATACCTGAGACAATCAACATGCTAGGAGAAAGGACTTATATTCACTCACACTCACAGTTTTATAGTTCCATCATCAATTGGCATCATTGTTTTGGATAACATTACCTATTGGACTAAAGGTGTTCACTTCATGGAACTGGGAAGTAAAGGGGGGGGGGGAATAGACCATGTCCCCTGTACCCTGTAACTTCCTTTTTTTGTTTTTTGTTTTTTGAGACAGGGTCTCTCTGTGTAGCCCTGGCTGTCCTGGAACTCACTCTGTAGACCAGGCTGGCCTCGAACTCAGAAATCTGCCTGCCTCTGCCTCCCAAGTGCTGGGATTAAAGGCATGCGCCACCACCGTCTGGCACCCTGTAACTTCCTAAAACTAGGTCCTACCTACTGAAGGTCCCACTACTTCCCAGTAGTGCCACAGGCTGGTGAGCAAACCTTTATACAGCTTTGGGGGAACCATAGCACTTATCGTATGGCAGGTAATGATTTAGACACTAGAGATCCAAGATAAATAGGGGTCAATCTCTGCCTTCACCCAGGACATCATGCAACAAGGGAAAAGGGAAGATTGGATGAGCAGCACCAATGATGTGCAGTGAGTAAGGGCTGCAGTGGAAAGGCCAGGGGCTCTCACCTGTGTGAATCAGGAAACTTGTGTTGATACTGTCTTGTGACAGGTGACACTGAAGCTGCCACCTGAACCGCTCACAGGCCTTAAACAATCGAGGAGAGAGAAGGCAGACAAGGGGGATCATGGAAAGGCAAAGGAAGATGAGCAGGCCATTTTGGCTGCAGGGGAGACAGAGCAGGGCCAATGGAGCAGGATTGGTAGGCAGCATCTAGTGGCTGAAAGCTTGGTGGCCCTCTGGGAAGAGCTGAAGCAAAGATGAGGTGTGGGGAATAGCCATGCCAGTTGCGAGATGGGTTTGGCAATGGACTGAATTTGAAGAGTGAAAGAGATTTAAAACTAAGTTGTAGACATCTAGATTAAGCAACAAAGCAGATTATGCCTTGATTTTTAAAAATAAATCTCCTAGGCTGGCATTAAACTTGATATGTATGTAAAGGTAATATTGGATTGCTGATCCTCCTGCCCGCACCTTCTGAATGCTAGGATTGCAGGCATGTGCCACCAGACCTAGCGTTATGCGGTACTGAAGATTGAACTCAAGGCTTCGTCTATGTAGTAGTAGGCAAGCAGTCTACCAACGGGGCTGCATTCCCAGTCCTATATGTCCTGCGTTTAGCTAGACAGAGATTCTCTCAGGAAAGCCGGGAAGACAGCCCTGTGTTTCCCAAGTTGATCTGAAGAACCTTGGGCCACCCAAGAGGGAGCATGCAATAGGCGTTTAGAAGAGTAGGCGGCAGCTCAGGTGAGCTATCCTGGTGTACTGCCAAGGAGTGACGCTGGAGCACATTACTGCGCATGAGCCAGGGAGGCATGATTAGCCAGGAAGCGCTCCTAGCCTGTGAACACCACCCGAGTAACCAAAGGACAGGAGAGGAAAAGAGCCCGGGAAGTAGTCCAGACAGGTAGGCGGTAGACCCTGATGAAAGGGCAGGAGGGTGAGGAAAAGCCGCCCAACAAGAATAACGACCTAAGAATTCTACAGGTTTACAATGTGAAGGTCATTCTTTATCTTGGCAAGAGAGAGAGAGAGAGAGAGAGAGAGAGAGAGAGAGAGAGAGAGAGAGAGAGAGAGAGAGAGAAAGCAATGGTTGATGTCATCTCCCACGGGGCCTGTAGAAATGTAGGGCAGACCAACACACCACTTCTCTGTTCAAAACTCCAGGCCTTCCCAGCTCTTTGCTTAGCAGACTCACAGGAAGCTCACACAGCCCTGGCGTTGTGTGAAGCTCTCCACCTCCAAACAACCACATGTGGGCGTCATCTTTGAATCTCTGGTCGGTCACACTGACTCCTTACAGTTGCTGGGAAAGCCAGCGTCTCCTGCCACAGGGTCCTGGCACCTGTTTGCTCAGTCAGGAATGATGCTCTTAGATTCTGCTGAACTCACATCCCTGCTTTATACCGGGTTTTCCTCAAATGCTACTTGTGAGTGTTCTCAGCTGACACTTTATTTAAATCATAGACTCCCTGAAAGCGCCATCCTTATTTCCTAACTTTATTATTTTTCATAGCGTCACTTACCATTATTTTTAAAATTTCTCTCAGCGTCTTCACAGTACAAGAAGAGTAGTGTACCAACTTTATAAAGGCTGTGAGAAACAGTCGGTGCATCAAAAGCCCTTTGTATAGAGATTTGCCCATCAAATGGGCTCAATCACACTGGCAATAACTGAGTCCTCTCAATCTTCAAATACAGACTAGAGGTTGATACAGAGTTTAGTGTCTGGCATACTTTTAGTATCTGAGAGAACTTGGATGTAGCTGACAGTGGCTGTGTCTGTGAAGGTGTGAATACAGCACTCTTCACTGTGGCTCATCCTTTCCACAGTGACTGAGAATTACTTCTCCACCATCCAATAATTCTGACACCTTCACAATACTTTTCACAGCAACTACAGCATCAGTGTCAAACTTGTACAATCGTTAACTTCTACCAGTATTACAGTTGGACAGCTGGCTTATAGACACATACAGAATCTCAAGGGAGTAGAGTTTGCTGGGGTTTTGTTAACACTGGGGGTTTGCATCAGCTTAGATGTTTCTCTGTCTTGAGAGGATGCTCTCTTGTCAGTGTGAGTCACTGTTCTCCGCTGTGGGTGGCAGAGACTGGAGATCAAGCCTCCACACTAGGGAGGTATTTTCTTTGGCTGCAGTTCAATAGGCGGTTTGCACTGCATTATTCTCTAGCCTGGCGTGTTGCTTGTGCAATGGGGATGCTTACAATGCGAGCCTGTCTTGGGGCCTGTTAATTAATCCATCTTCACTCCTTGGGTGGTGACCTAGGAATGTGCATGAAGTGATCTTTGATAGGCAGAACCATGTCCAAAAGCGTAATTTCACCCAAGTGTTTAATGAAGATACTGACTTCCCAGTTTCACCCTGGCCCCATCCCTCAGAACCTCTAACATATAGCCTGAAAATCTGCTATTTTAAAACACTTTGTAAGGCCAGTTTAATACTTGTTAATTCTGTTCTTAATTCTGTAAACTCTGGTCAGTGCCGGACAATATGAGTAAAATACAGCCGTAGACAGAAGCAACCGCTTCCATCTATGCTCAGATTCAACCCAAGGAAAAGTGTGTGTGTGTATGTATGCGTGTGCACGCACACATGCACACGTGTGACAGATGTATATCCTGTAGTGCACACTTGTCAAGGAGCAGGTCTGACTATGCTAGAGCACAGGATTATGTCATCTGGCTGCTGAGAAGAGACTGGCTCAGCAAATAAATAGATTCCACTTTTATTAGTTCTCAAGTAAGAAGAATGCAACCTCACGCTTCCCTCCTGTGCTCTTGAGATCTGTGTGTTTGGTTGATGCTCTTACTAGAGGGGTCTGCTGATTACTTACAGATTCAGGCAATTCTGCACTTATACTGGAACATGCAGGCTGAGGGTCAGTCTGCCTGAGCTTAGGAATAAGTTCATCACAGGCATCCCTGGTATGGCTCACACAGCACTACCCTCTGTACTAGGGGAGTATCTCACAGGCATAGGGAGACTTAGAATGCCTAACTGCAAGGAGGTACAATTGTCTACAAGTCCTGTGAAAAAGATACACTTTCTGATTCTGTAGGACTGGGGTGGTCCTGAGATGCCTTTGTATCAAGTTCACTGCTGCCGCCGCCGCTGCTGCAGCTCCAAACCTCACTGAGTAGTGGCCTTGCATTTTCTTTCTTCTTCCCTTTTGTATTTCTTCCTGCTTTCCTCCTTTGCCTCTTCCTCCCCTCTCCTATCTCTGTGTGCATGTGTTGTCTCTCTCTCTCTCTCTCTCTCTCTGTCCCTCTGAGTGTGTGTGTGTATGTGGGTGCAGTGTGTTTTGAATGCACCCATATATTCACATGTTCAGACACCAGTGCCTTCCTCTCTCAACCCCCACCTTATTTTCTGAGACAGAATCGCTCAATAAACCGTAATTAGTTTTCAAAGCATTTTAGCTGGGACTGGATGAAGCTTAATGATGCTTCAGCATTTGCCTAACATGAGCAGGGACTAGTGTTTGGGTCCTATAAACAAAATACTCCTGATAGATAATTCTGAACTTTGGCCAGGGCACTTTGAACTTTGCTACTGGAATAAGTTCTTGTGTGTGCCCCCATATTGATTTCCTTACTCTCTTCAAACGATGTGACATATTGATTCATCATAGTAGTTTAGGAAACCGAGAATTTAAGAAAAGAAATAAAAACATAAGCAATGTTTTAATCTTTATTTTTTCCTCTTAATTTTGCATTTTATTAGTTTTGTATTATTAGAATGACAGGGACTCCCCCGAAAGGAAGACATTTATAGGCAAAATATGGGGCTGGAGATATGACTTGGTGGTTCAATTCCCAGCAACCACACGGTGGCTCACAACCATCTGTAAGAGAATCCAATGCCCTCTTCTGAAGACAGCAACAATGTCCTTATAGGCAAAATATTGAGCCCTGTCATTTGTCATTATGCTTGACAGATTATCATTTTAGGTCCCTCTGTTGCTGCAGAAGCTCAGAAAGACTTTTGTTATGTACTGATGACGGGTAAGATGTCAGCTCTCTACAGTCCTTTCTCTGAGTCCATGGTCCCGCAACACCCTGAGAAATGACCTACTATACATAGAAATACTGCACAAAATGTGAAAAGGTTTTTTAAAATTCAGTTGAGACTGGAAAGTGGAAGTTAGTATGTTAGAATTATGATTCAATGTCTATTCATCATCCAGCCATCCTGCAAGCCAGGCCTTAGGATAATAAATTGATAGGTGATAGTCTGCCTCCCCCTAGTGGTGAAGATGGCTCTGGTACTTGAGTTCCGCATGTGTTTAGCGCCAGAATCACTTATGAGTTATTTTTGAGTTAGTGACATGGATTGTTTTTCTTATGACAGTGGCAACATATATGTTTGTGACACTGTCATATTGTTGAAACCACTTTGCACTTACTTAACAACCGAATCAATAACACCTAAGGCAATCAAAGCTCGTGACCTGTCTAATTTCTTTCTGACTCAAGATTTCAACTCCTGAAAGAAATCATTTCTGATTTGCTGGAAAGAAGTCTTAAGGAAATGCTTGTGCTTGTGTTACTTACTGTCCTAGGTAGCTTCGACTGTTAACCTGAAGTGGAGTCACCTGAGGAGAGAGCCTGAACTGAGAACTCTCCTTCCCTACCCCTTTCTTTCCCCAGTCAAGCTGGTGTCGGACATTACTTAGGGGAGGTTTGTTATGCCCTGCTCAGGTGACCAAGTTCGAAGAGGTGGCCCTGTTTCCACATGTTTGGCCAGTTCAAACTTCACTGCTATAACTGTGCCCATTCCTTTCTAGCTTTGAAAATAAAATCAGCCAAGCACTTCCGTACCAACAGTTTCTCTGGAAACTCCCTCTTGCCCTGGCACATGGTTACTGCTAATTATTTCATTTTTTTGAAACTTACCACTGGTGGAGCAAGGCTGTGTCAGGATGGAGTTGGTCCAGTGCCCAACCTTTTGTTATGATCCAATGAATTATCTGTGCTTCTGCCTCCAAACAAAGTCATATTTATCTTTGTATCTTCGGAACCGAGCAGTACTTGAGGGATAGTGTAATGCTCCCAAGATATCGAGAGTAACGCTAAAATAGTTGGATTTAGGAGAGAACAGAGCAAGTACAATACCACACACACCTGAAGGTATTACATTAAGACCATCTTTGCTAAAGGACAGGGAGAATAGGGCACAGGGTTCAAGGTTTGGCTGAAGCAATATCAGATCAAGCTGGTATTCTGGAAACATGTTAACCAGCACACAGACTACATTGTTGCAGTCTCTGTGCTTTTAATTATATTCGAACTGTTCCCCTGCAAGAAGAAAAAAAAAAACAAAACGAACTCACATCTGTTTGAGATCAAGATCTGCAGGTGCAAGAAGAAGTTGGCAGGTGATAATGAGCCAAGATGTTGCTTCTGCAGGGGGCGAGGGAAGCTTGTTTACTTTGCATTTTGTCACATGAACCCTTTGTGGGAAACAATGACTATGACACCCACCTCTTTTGGGGGAGAAGCCAAGATGAGGGTGCTGACTGCCTTGGCTTGTTAGTCCTTGCAATGGGTCTCAGTTTCCAAGGGATAAAACCCCCATTCAGCTGTGAGAAGTAACAATCGGATCACAAAGGGGGTATGGTCATTTGTCATCCTTTGGCTCAGATTCTGTAAACCGATTCTTCTTTAACAATGGCCGGAACAAGAGATCACAGGAACTGATGGCATTGTCTGATGTGAGACGCCTGGAAATTTCCACTACAAGGGGATGATGTCATAGGACTTGATACCAAATTTAGCCATTAAAGAAATTTAAGGATGAAAAATACATACAAGTAAGAAGTAGATTTGATGTTTTCTCATGTGAAGAATACAGACTAAAAATAAGTACATGGTGGATCGATAGATGTGGAATACTGTGATAGCTTATCTACAAGAGTCAAAGGTTGAGGTATACAGTCCTATACCAATGGACGAGCCTTCAAAACATTTGGCTGAATGGAAGGTCACACACTTAATATTGTATTTCTTTGGAATGACAAGAATCCTCAGATCTGTAGTATGGCTAGAAAATGAGTGGTTGCCAAGTTGTGTGCAGAGAGAGAGAGAGAGAGAGAGAGAGAGAGAGAGAGAGAGAGAGAGAGAATGGGAGTTTGTTTGGGGGGTGATGACAGTGCCCTTAGACCATGATTCTGGAATCACAATGAAAATGACCAAGTTGTCCATTTCATTTTTATATAGTTTTTAATTATATGTTTGTATGTGGTCCATATGGGGTGTATGGATGTAAGTAGAGTTGACTTTAGAGTCCAGAAGATGTTGAATTTCTTGGAACTGGAATTACAGGAGGTTGGGAAGCACCCAACATGGGTACTTAGTGCTGAACTAGAATCCTCTGCATACACTTAATACTGACTATCAGGAGAAAAGTAGTACATTGAAGAAACGTGGCTGTATCACTCAGTGAATGTCAGCACTATGATGAGCAGGAGACGAGGGTTCTGTGGGTCATTTGTAGGATGGGCACAAGTCACTTTGCAGATAGATGTCTGTATCAAGGATGCAATCCAAGTCTGAAGGGGAAGAGCAGGAACACTAAACTGAGGGAGACCCTATTAAGCAGATCTGTGTTATTGAAAAACATCAAGGTCATCAACAATGACCCAAGGACTTTTGTGTATAAAGGAAAGTAAAGAACTGCACAGCCTAAATGTAACCTGGTCCCTGCATCAGGAAAAAATATAAGAAACCACAATCGTAGGGCTGAGGCAATGGCTCAGTGGATACTGTGCTTAATATGTAAGCCCGAGGACATAGGATCGCCAGCAAATTGGAGTAAAAGCTGTAGATAGGAGAACAGAACTGTGGCAACATTAATTTCCTGAGTTTGATCATTGTACTGTATTTATTTAGCTTTTTGGGAATACAGATAGAAGTATTTACAGGTAAGGGCTATCTGCACTTAATACTCAAATGGTTTGATAAAAAAAAAAGTTATGTGTATGTGGCATGCCCAACCACAAAACACAAGAAACATTATTCTTTAAAAATTATTGTAGAACTTTGAATAGCCTGTCTGAAAAGCAAAGTCCCCCTTAACAACACAGCTGGTAGACAGCAATCAAATACAGAGGCACCTCCTAGATGAGTCAGCGTTGTGGTACCCAGGAGAAGAGCATCCCCATCATACAGACTTCCCTGAGAACAGTGTGTTTCTGTTTCCAGCAGTGCCAAGAAGCCTTTGAGAGGGCGCTTCATGCTCTCCGCCTCATACCTGCTGCACCTCACGACTAAGGTTGTAATCTACTGTGTCTGGACAGCTTTCCTGAGCTAAGCACAAACTCTTCTTCATAGGGCTTCCTCTTTTCTGCCTGATGTCTGGAATGCCTCTCCATGCAAATGACATATCCCTAGAACCATAAACCTCAGCCAATGAAACATCACCCTAAGAAGAACCCCTTCCCTCTTCTCAAGGTTTATATAGCCCTTAATTCACCCCAATAAAATGGATGCTCATGAGCTTCAGTGACTAAGAGAACTGGTTTTTGGTTTTTTTTTTTTTTTTTGGTTTGCCTTTTTATTAAATTATTTTATTTATTTACATTCCAAATGTTGCCCCCCTTCCTCATCCTCCCTCCCAGAGTTCTTCACTCATTCCCCCCTCCCCTTTGCCTTTGAGAAGGTACTTTCCAATCCACCATCCACCCACATCCATCTCCCTTCTCTTGGGCATCAAGTGTCTACAGGATTAGATGCATTCTCTCCCACTGAGGCCAGACAAAAGGCAGTCCTCTTCTACAAATGTGCTGGGGTGGGGGTGGGGGTGGAGGTTGTTCAAACTAGTCTATGCTTGCTCTTTGGTTGGTGGCTTAGTCTCTGGGAGCTCCCAGGGGTCTGGGTTAGTTGATACTGTTGTTCTTCCTATGGGGTAGCCATCCCCTTCAGCAAGAGAGTTGTTTTTTTAAAAGAACTATAACACTGAAAAACTGTAGCTCTGAAATCTTTGGCGACTTCCTTCCCTGCAACATTCCCTGACAGATGGAGATCCTACTGATCCACCTGTTCCTGACTTTACTTCATCCTTTCCCACCCGATGTGCTTTGGGCCTTGGACACCTCAGGGAAGATGACAGACCATATGTAATCAATATATAATAGAGATGATGGTGGGAATCTTTTCACAATGTTGAATTTCCAGGGTGTCTGCAGTGGCATCATCTTCTGTCACATCAGTAATCAGGTTGTGGAAGGTTATCCTGGGTATCCTGAGTCTTGGGTTGTGGGTTCGGCCATGCTCCCAGAACCCAGGCTCCTGACAGAGGTCTAATCTCCATTCAACCTGCACCTTTCAGTCAAGTAGGACACAGGTACAAGGCATAGGCCCCGGGGCCCTAGAGAGATTTACATAGTAATGAGGTACCTGAAGGTACCTCCACCAGAGGGTGGAGCCAAATAAGCATTCCTCCCCAGCCCCTCCCCCTCTCTCCCTGCTATTTAACTCAGGACTGCCCTGGGTTTTAGGGGTGTGCATCCAGAACCATCTACCATCCGTCGTGCCAATAAAGACTTTCTCGTGTGTTGGGGCTGTGCCCTGAGGAGCCATGGAGAGGCCTTTAGTGAGTAGCTGGGCCTAACTTCCAACTGGAGGAACCCAGAGCATTCCCAACCAACTACACACAGCGAGGCATGAGGAACTCTGTGGTTCCCCAGCCACTTTTACCTACATCCACTATGTAATGAGCATCAGTGGCTACAGAGTCTCATAATTGGCCAATGTGCTGAGCATAAATAAATGACAGCTTATGGCTGACATCTTATCACTTGTATCCGATGTCTCAAGATACAGGGATGCTCACAGCACCAGGGAATCCTTGTCTGTTTTATATTGCTATGATAAACATCATGATCAAAAACAACTTGGGGAGAAAAGGGTTTTTTTTCACCTTACAGTCCATCATGAAGGGAAGGCAGGAAGGAACTCAAGGCAGGAACCTGGAGACAGGAACTGGAACAGAGATCATGGAGGGATTTTTGTTTACTGGCTTGCATGGCTCACTCAGCTTGTTTTTTAATATAACACAGGATTACCTGCTTAGGGAGGTGATGCCACCACCCACAGTTGGCTGAACCCTCCTACGCTAGTCTTTAATTACAAAAATGTCTCACAGACCTGTCTACAAGCTGATCTAATAAAAGCATTTTCTCAGTTGTCTCTTCCCAGATGACCCTGGCTTATGTCAAGTTGACAAAACAAAACAACAAACAAACAAAAATAAACCAGCACAAGGGGAAGAAAACCTGTAAGAGCTAGAGGAAGGGTGAAGGGTGGTGTGGGATGGATGGCTAGGAACGGACCATGTGATTACTACACAAGATCTGTGTCAGACTGGCCCTGCCAATATCCTGTCACAGAGAGGGAGAAGCTCAGGAAGCCTCCATGCTCCCTGGGGATTTATCCGCAGTTAATGAATGTTAAGGAAGGGAAAAAAGTTTGCTTCAGTGGCATAGTCGCTGGGAAGGCTCCCAAACTCCTGCAAACAATTCCTCACCCACGCTTTTATTAGCAACCCCAGTGTCACTCACCATGTTATCAAAAGAGAAAAGAAATCATGTGAAAACATTAGTAATATTAGCTGGGTAGAGGAAGGGGGAGCAATGGATGTGGGAAGGAGCATAAGAGAGTGTAACCAGGAGTGAATATAATTGAAATGCATCATATAAATGTGAAAATATCATAGCAGGGTTCATTACCTATAACTAATATTTGTTAATAAGAAACAAAATCATTTGGAAACAAGAACAACCAAGTTATAAATAATAAAACAAGGCAACAAACACTTCCAGAGTTCCTGAAGTCATCAGGTAAAGTGTGTGTGTGTGTGTGTTTAAGTGGTTATAATTTGGGTGATAGTTAACCTTTGCCTAGCCCAAAGATAGAATATTACAAATATAGTCATTCTAGCGAGGTGGAATCATTGAAAAAAAAAAAAAAAAAGATGAATGAATATAGTTAATAGTAAAGCTTCTCCAGAAAAATAAAGCCAATAGTGTGTGTGTGTGTTGTATGTTTATAGTCAAACCTCTATATGTACAGTTCAGCAATAACGCATTTAGCCAGCCCTAGATCATAAATGGATTTGAGTCTGCCATGATTGTGTCTGTACTGAACATAGACACGTTGTCCCTTCATCTTCATTCCCTAAGGAACACAGCATGACAAATGTTTACAGCTTTTATTAAGTATTCTAAGTGACCTGGGGGAAAATTTAAGGTATATGCAAATATATGAGGTTATATGCAAACATCATGCCATTTTATATGGGCAGTTTGACCCTCCACAGAAGAGATTTGGGTACCTGAGAGAGGTCTTGACTGATTGATTCTTAGGAGTGGGTTATATGATTCTGGAGGATGATGTGTCCGAGTTCTGCAGGGTTTGCTGGTGAAACTGGATAGATCAGGAGCTAAATGTGAGGGATCCAAGGAAACAACAGATGCATCTTGGGAGTTTGTTCCTGGGCAGGCTGGGAGTTATATGTAAGGGGACCAAGGAAACAGCATAGATCTTGGTAGCTGTTTCCTGATAGTAAGAACTCCACTTGGGGGTTAAATAAACCACTTTATGTTCTTTGTTTTATATAAATAACAGTCACTTGGATATGTTTTCCGTGTGTGTGTGTGTGTGTGTGTGTGTGTGTGTGTGTGTGCACTAATGAGGGAGTCTGCATCCTCAAAAGATTCTGACTTCATTATTATATATCATTTGCATTATAATCCTCCTTGCAACGTTTAAGACTACCATGGGAAGAATTACCCTACAAAGGAAGGTTTGGTCTCCCATGATTTGGGAGAGAAAAGAGGTCACCTTAGCCCCATGAATGTAACACCTACATCATAAGTATTTATAAACCTTTTTCAGTGCTTGACCCATTGCATGGCTCCCTCCTTTGGGAATGCATACTCCATTCTGTTTGGAGTATACATGTCACTGTGCTTTGCTAAATGAATGCCTGCTTAAATTGTCTGTTCCTCTTTCTTGAATCCTTTCCTCGAAGAAGACAAGAACTGAGAAGAACCTTTCACCTGGTAACACTGATGGATGGATGGAGACTCGGAGATCCAGTCCAAAGGGAGAATTCCCTCGCCCTTAGGGGAGGTCAGGTCTTTTTCTATTAGAGAATTCAATTGGTTGAACGAGGCTGTTGAACTTGTAAAAGGTCAGTTGCAAATGTTAACTTTATCAAAAAGTGTCTTCAAAGAAGCATCTAAAATTTTAACTGTTATGGCCTATGTGAGTTAACACATTAGATTAACACAAGTTGCTTAGAAAATGTCACGCAAAACAGGTCCATGAAGGCCACATTCTCATCCCACTCAACATTCTCATGCCTGGCCTCCCTGGAACTTCATTCCTGTGTGTTCCCTCATTACTGGTTCATCTTGGGATCCTTTTCCAACCTTGCATCCCTCACCGCTGGAAAAAGCGTACTCATCTTTCACAGTTCAGATCAAATGTTAACTCAGAGAAACTTCAATACCACACTCCATCCAGAAGACTTCCTTCCTTCTTGTCCCTCTATGCTGGACTTTTTTTACATTTTAACATTGCCTCGCTTGTATACCAAACTGAAGATCAGCAGCGTGGGTTTAGAAGTATAGGGATTTCCTGAAGGTGGCAGTTGTTGGAAGGAACTACTGACCCTAGGAGGAACAAAGGGAAGACATTAGAATTATGAAAATGTGGAAGCTCAGAAATCGGTTCCATAAAGCTGACTGACCTCTAGAAATGGCCACCACTGGTCTGGTCCTGTTTAACTAACTTTGCTGGATGGACCACATGAACAAGAGATCATGACCTAGAAAGAGTGGGCATCAACTGTTTGCTGTTGACCACACCTTACCTGTCACATGTGTCTAGAGGTGGGGAATTGTAAAGATATTTTGCTTTGCTTTGTTAGTATGGATATGTAATCTATTAATGTATCACCTGTATTTTCTTCTGTCTTTGTGTACCTACTATCATAATTGAAGTAAAAGTTTATATTATCTAAAAGTAATATAGATTCTGGTACTGGCTTACTAGATTTCATCCCTCATTGCACCCACGTGTCTGTACCTTGCTTTTCCCATCTGTCAAGTGAGGCTATAATGACACTGGATACTTGGGAATATCAAGAGGATCTAGCCAGTTAATAGGTGGGAAAATCTTGGAATAGTGCTTTGGGCTATTCCCCGAGTGCTTGCTTAGTATAGGCAAAGCCCGGACTTGATCAGTATCACCAGACCCGGGAAAAACAAAGCCATGCAAACAAGCCACAGTCCAGCACATGACGGCCGCACAGAAACCCACACTTATTTCCATTCTTAGATACTTGATTCCTGTGTCATGTAATACATTATTATTTCTCAGGGACAGAGACATGATCATCGTGGTTTTCTTTGCACACCTCCAATACTATAGAGAACAGAGCAAGGTTCTATCGAAAATTAATGGAGTATATATAACCTTACTTGCAGAGAACTGTGCTTGCAGCAACGCCAGCACCGTTGAAACCTCACAACAGAGCATATAAAGTTATTCCCCCCCACTTTTGACAGATGAGGGAGCTGAGAATTAGTAAGAGAATTGTCCAGTGTCAGACACAGCTGACAAGTTCAGGAGTCTCCAGTTCATCTCCAAGGACATCAGAAGGAAGCACAGGTGCCCTGGTCATCTGGAGAGCTTTTTTTCCTTTCTGGCCCAATCACCTCGTTAGTCCCTCAGTAGCCTTCTTTTTACTACCGAGAATGGGTACATTGTGGAGTAAGAAAGCTGGAAAAGGCAAGCCTGTCCCCGCCCCCATTGACGTCACAAGGTCTGCACAGGAGTCAGTTATCAGTATAAGATGTCCTCAGGGGTAACGGTGGCCTCTTCCATTTTAGTCTTGATTTCTGGGAGGGGAATTTGACTGATTGCCACCACAACCAGGTTTGCTGCATGGGCTGAGGCGCTTGCCACACAGATCCAAAATGATTCTTCATACTGTTCTTCCACCACTACAAACTGAAAGATCCTCTCCTGGAAGTTGGCGATCCTTTCGGTCAGGTCGTGAAATTTCACCGCAGCCATGAAGCTGCTGATGGCTAGAGCCACGACTCCACCTGCAACCCAAAACAGCACCTTTATTTACTACCCGTCTTTGCAGTTGTGAGGTCTCTACTGAGGTGGCACGTCTATGCCGTGTGAAAGAAAATCTTTTGGGTTAGAAGAAGCGATAGAGCAACACGAATTTGAATTCACATTTAAAAGCAGTGGATAATTTACACAGTGTGAAAGGCAAGAGTGAGAGTTTTTTGGAACAAGAATAAGAATGATGAGCCGGGCAGTGGTGGTGCACGCCTTTAATCCCAACACTTGGGAGGCAGAGGCAGGTGGATTTCTGAGTTCGAGGCCAGCCTGATCTACAGAGTGAGTTCCAGGACAGCCAGGTCTACACAGAGAAACCCTGTCTCGGAAAAAAAAAAACAGAGAGAGAGAGAGAGAGAGAGAGAGAGAGAGAGAGAGAGAGAGAGAGAGAGAGAGAGAGAGAGAATGAGGACCAATGGACTTGAATCTGTGTGTCTCTCACCCCTCTCATCCAGCAGTATCCCCATTAGAGGACCACTCTCTAGGCGCCTGTACCTCTGTGTAGATGATGAGTACAGTGTAGAAAGAGGTAAGATCATATTCTGCAGGGTGAGGTTCACACTCTGGCTGCACTGTGAGAAGTAGCAAGGAAACTCGGGAATTCCATTTCTCTCCCTAGCAACTGAGGGAAACTTCGAAGTTGTTGCATAGGTCTCCCCCACCATTTTGATTTAAATTGCTAATCAAAAAGACATGTTGATTGAGTCTGGTAGTGCATGTCTGTCATGTCAAGGCTTGTGATGCTAAGACAAGTGGATTGAGAGTCTGAGGACAATTGACCTACACAAAGAGAATCAGACAGGGAAAAAACAGAGGCCTGGCAAAGTGGTATCCCAGTACGTGGGAGGCAGAGAGAGGTGGATCTCTGTGAATTTGAGAGTAGCCTAGTCTACATAAAGTTCCAGGCTGTCCAGGTGGTAAGACCCCATCTTGGAAAACACACACACACACACACACACACACACACACACACACACACAAACAAAAACCCATTGTTAGCTGTGTGTTTAGACTCATACCTGTAATGTTAACATTTGGGAGACTGAAACAGGAGTATGCCAGTGAATTGCACAGTGACCGTGAGATACAGTGTAAGACCTTATCTTAAAAAAATAACAGTATAAAGAGATATATTTTTTGTGTTTTTAAAAGATTGTTACATAGTCACTAACGAAAACTTGGACAACAGAGACAACTATAAGCAGGAGAAATTCAAACTAAGTTTCACCCTGAAGGCCAGACATACTTTGTACACATTAGTATATTTCTTTAGTATATTTCATTCTTTTAAAATACAATTTAAAGTTTTCTTAATTAAAATTTAAATTTGGTTTCTTTTCTCTTTCTGTGAACATTTTCCTGTTTTGATAAATATCCCTATAAAGGCATAAAGGGCATAACTTTAAAAACATGTACATTATTTTATTCTTCAGCCTGCCTACTTCTTTGAAGGATGGCCTTGCTTCTGGGACTCTAGGTAGTATGAACGGCTGCAGCAAAGCTTGTGTTCTCTGTATCTCCACATTCTCTTCCTTCCATTTTCTTTCTACAAACAAGGAAACTCTGAAATTCCAAGCCCCATTTATCTCCCTAGCAATCGAAGAAAACTTTGAATCCCTCTATGGGATTCTTCAGTAAAAGAATCTAAAAATGTAAAAGTCTAATTTACATTTTTATTCCTTTTGACAATATGTTTCCTCTGATCACCTATTTGTTATGATCTTAGCAGTGGAATTAGGGCAGTGGTTCTCAACCTTCCTAATGCTGTGGCCCTTTAATACAGTTCCTCATGCTGTGATAACCCTCAACCATAAAATTATTTTGTTGCTACTTCATAACTATAATTTTTGCTACTGTCATGATATGCAGGATATCTGAAATGCAACCCCCAAAGGGGTTTCAACACACAGGTTGAGAACTGTTGAGTTAGGGAGTCCCTGAGGAAGGACATGTATGGAAATAAATATTTATTTAGTGAGTAGAATTGAATACTGTTTACAATGAGAGTCTGCAGATATAAGACACCTGCAATCCTGGTGACTTTTGTGCACAAAGGCAGACACAGAACAACTGATGCACTATAATATATGTTACCAACCCAGCACCCATGTTTATACTTTATGATGCCCTTACACAGAGCAAAGGAGGTGAGAGGTTATTGGCACAGTGGAACCTTGACCATGCACTATGGGTTTTCTGAGACAGTTCTGTTTCCATAGGCTTTGATATTTTCATTATACATGATTTATTTAGTACACAATTAAAGGTAAATTATTGGCTAATTGTTATTAATACATTAGTAGCTGATCAATAGGAACACATACTGATACACTGCTACTTTCAGCAAAGAAAACATTCATTTCCACCAAGGTTTTGAACCCAGAGAGGTGCATGGGAAGGGGCGGAGCATAAATATTTTAATTTCTCCATACTTCACACCCAACTACGTATGTTTCAGGGCTTGATGGCCTGGGAGGCCTGTAAGGTGGACCTGTCCCTTGTAGTCAGTTTTGGATTTCCTCCCTCCTGGTTGTCTTTGCACTCCTGCCTTCTGTTTCCCTTGTAGCACTAGAAAGGGAAAACTTTGCTTAGGATCTAAATGGCTGTATGGACTGAGGTACCTGGTTGAGACCCATCAAGGGAAAGCTACTTTTTCTTGATCAAAATAGAATTTAAGTTCTACCTCTGGCCCTGGGTGGAGATCTGCCATTCTAAATTATCCCCAAACATTACAGTTTAGTGTCACTTCTGTCGAGGAGTTATCCAGCTGGCCCTGTCAATGACCTGACTAGGTGTCCACCCTTCCACATCCCTGAGGAAATCTGACTTTTGTGAGAATCTGCTAAGGAGATGGGAGAAGTAATCATATTACTAATTAAATCATTCTCCTATCTTTCCCCAAATCTCTTTCTTTTGTGTAGTTACTTAGCCTGCCCACCCTTCTGAAAATTTTTCCTCTTTTCACTGTTTGGATACTAGCCCCAGCCACAGGCCTGGGCATTCTTGTCAGGACACCTCGGGCTTTCTCATGGGCATCCTCTGAAGGTCCCTCTTTGACCACACAGCTTACCGACCTCCATGGCTGAAGCTGCCTGCTTTCTTGATGTCATTGTCTTTCCCTTCTCCATCTCCCTCCTCCTGGCAGCTGCCAAGGTTTACAGCTTGTCTGCTCTCATTTTTTTTCTTCCAAATCCCAATAAAAATGCCCTTTAGCTTCCTTTTGAGTCTTTTTAAAAATTATTTCATTAACAAGACCAACACCCCCCCCCCCACCAAAGGAACTCCCAGTTTCTCTGGTTAACACTTGGGAGTCCAGCCTGATGGTATGGACAGAGTTTCTCTTTTTTGTGGACTTCTTACCTGCAAGGACATTCCAAAGGCAGATGCCACCAGGGCCGTTGACTGCTCTGTAGGGGACCTGGATGATGTTGAGAATAGCAAAGCCCATGCTGACCAGAGCAAGGGCCAAGGCCAGGAAGAGGAGCAAGAGAATTGTGACATGGAGGCCTGCATTGAGCTCCTTCACCAGATGTGGGAAGACTGCAGAGAGAGAAATGATATTTCAAGGTCAGAGTGTAGCTTTTTTCACAAATGCCAGAACTTGCATATCCCAAGGTAAGCAAGTAGAGGGTAAGAGCAAGACACAAGTATGCTCTGTTTAAAAAAAAAAAAAAAAAAAAAAAAAACCAAGAGACTTCCTGAAATGGATCCATGGACCCTAGAGCTGCCACTTGTTAGCCGGCCAGCAATATTCTCTGTCTCGGAGTGGACACAAAATCTGAATGTGCTTTACAGTTGACACTACACTGATCCTGCAGTCCTGGGGTCTGATGTGGGCTGCTGCACTTCCCATAAGCCCAAGGCACTGCCTTAGCAGAGGAAATGTCATTGCTGCTAAGTATTAAGGACACATAATATTCTCATTGTATATATAATACTTCATGAAAATATTGACTTTCCATATGAATGTGGCAGAAGGGGGTTAGTGAAATACTCATTTGTGGTTTGTTTCTCTATGCTTGTCTCTAGTGCTAGTAGAGAAAATGACATGATGTACTAAGAATATTTCAAAGACTGACCTGGACAATCTGTTCTCAGAATTGGCGTCCGTGGGTATTGCTGTCATTAGTTTTTACTTTCTAACTTGGGAAAAGCATGTGGCCGCTCAGAGCCTCCTGTGGTTGCCAGTACAGTGGGGACTAGCAATGGTTGTGTGAGATAAGGGTACTTTCTTTTTGTTGAGCACAGTTATGGGTTGAGTGAACTCTTCAGGGCCATCCCTTCATTCAGTGTTTATAAGGGATTTGGTGGAGGTTGTCAGATTCCTTTACCCACAAGCTTGGAGATATGAAGTTCACTGTCTTTGGGCAAGGCAACCCTGAACTCTATATAGAATTGCATCCCTGTGCATAATGTGATATCAAGAATTTAAGGTCAGTTCTTAACAACTCTATATGGAAAATTAAAAGGATGAATACTAAAGAATCCCTGAGCACACTCCAAGGTTGGCATCTCTCAAGCCTGAGAACCAGAGTCTATTTTTACCATTTTAGACAGGCTTTCATTATATAGCTCTGACTGGCCTGGAATTGGCTATGTAGACCATACTGGCCTTGAACTCACAAAGATTCACCTTTTTCTGCCTTCTGAGTGCTGGAATAAAAGTGTGTACTACCACGCTGGGCAGGAGTAAGAGATCTAGTTCTCACCCCTGTACTGTGTTCTTCCCATTCACATGTTTCCAGGCACCACCCACATTTACATCCTAGGTTCTGAGTCAACTTTCTTTCCAGTTCTGTTTCCATTTGTCATTATCTCTGCACGGTCATCTCCATGACTTTGGAAACTTTGACCGGGAAGATGGGCTCCTTTCCAAGGAGTTTGTCTTTCTCTGGTGTGTTATTCCCTTTGTTTCTATTCCAACTCCCTTCTCTTGGAGACCCAAGACCCACTTTTCAAACCTCGAGCCTCTTCTTATTTCAGACACAGTAGCTTATATCTAATTGCCTGTCTCATCATCCCTATTGATCATGAGACCCTGAAGACGCATGACTAGCACATGTGGCAACCCTCACTAAATCCTTAAAATCCAAAATAGTCACTCAGATGATTGGCAAAGTTCAAAGCTCTTTGTTGATGGTGGTGTAAGAGAAAGGCACTTTTGAATCTTGTAAAGGATGCTCATTCCTTCCTCCTCATTAAAAAGCAAGTTGGCCAAAGGCAACATCTGGCAGAGCAATGTCTTTGCTAGTCACTGTTGTTCAGACAGACCAATGTATTCAGCGTTGAGTACATAAACGGACTGTTCATAACAACAGCAAAAGTCTGAAGATAGATTAATTTCTTCAGTTAACAAATTGGCTAAATAAATTTAGGTAAGACATCACAATGCAGATTTTAGAAAGAACCAGCCATGGGTACAAAATGATAAGAACCTATATTTGGGGTTGATTAAATGATAAATTGAGAACCTTATTAGGATGATGAAGACGATGATGAGGAAGAAGAGGGAACTTGGGGCACAAAGAGTTCTGTGAGCAAGAAGGTAAAAAGAACCCACTCCAACCTCCAGTTACAGTGTCTTAATTATATGTACAGTCTGTTGGTATATCGTGAATCTTTCTAGCCCTCACACTCATGTGTGGTACTTCCAGCTCAGGATACCCCATGGCTTTAATTACCTTTTATATATCACTACTTAGAAATTCAAGTGTTTCTTTGGGAGTTTCAAGGCAACAGTTCTTTCCATTAGTTTTTGAGAAGAACTCTACATTGGACTCTGTTGTACCGTACAGGGCCCAAAAAGCTGTGGCTCACTCCTCTTTCGTGTTTTTACGATTACCAAGAGTTTTAGGCATCTCTAACACAATGAAATTTAAGTTTAGCTTGTAGCTTAGAGTCCACAGCCATGAGCACAGCTAATCCATGGCTCCATTGATAATCAGGTATAAGCTGTGTGCAGGCACTTCACACACATTCCTTCTTCTGTCTCTCTTTTTCTCTCTGACTCTGTCTCTGCCCCCTTTCTTTCTGCCCCCTTTTCTCGGTGCATGTCTATATATGAGTGTGTACATATATATGATCATGCATGTGGAGGCCAGCGGTCAGCCTCAGGTTGTTCCTCAGATGCTATCCACCTTGTTTTTTGAGAGCCTGTCTCGGGGACCCAGAGCTATCCTATTAGTCCAGGCTTGCTGGCTAACAAGCCCTAGTGACCTTCTCATCTGTAGGATCCCAGCACTAAAATTACAAAGAGGCATGTCATCATACCTAGTTTTTTACATGGGCAGTGGGGTCAGAACTGATCATGCCTGCATGGAGAGCACTTTGCTGACTGACCTCCCCAGGTCACCCTCTCACGTTCTTACAGATGGGAAAACTGAGACCCAGATAAGTTAAATAGTTTAGCCAAGACCACACAGCCAGGAAGTAATGCCTTAACCATTCTGCTAAAGGGCTGGCAAGAGAGAAATCAGAAACCTTAGATAAACAAGAGTTTAAAAGTTTAATCACAATGCAGTTCAAATTCTAGAAGGCTCACTTTGAATTTAATTTTTTTTTTTTTTACATACGGAAGTGATACCTTGCTTGAATATCAGAACTAATTATTCTAACTATGCAGCATCTAAAACTTAGATGGTTTGTTTGTTCCTGATTCCAGAGACATTTGATTTTTTGCCCTGGTGAGACAAATAAACAAGCAGGAATTCAAAGTCTACCCAGGTTTTTTAGCCCTTGGGGAAATGCTTCTGGGGTAAGATGTAGGGAGGGACTATAGCCCTAAAACTGCAGCATACTGTATGTTAGGCACATTCATAGAAGTTATTTCATATATTGGTTTCTCTGATTCGCATCTTTTCCTTTAATAATATGTATGATAATATCAGAATAGAGGAAATGAACCACAGAGGTGGCTTCAGAGAGGAACATGCTGTCCCTAGTGACTAGAGTCTAGTCCAAGTACACTTCATGCCTCCTTTGGCACACAGCAGCCTTCTCTGGGCAAGCCCTTGTCTCCTCCGTTCATCCGTCTTCTGGTGGTGCCTGGCTTGTATCTACTCAACAGTATAACCAAAGGCGTACATATCATCAAGTAATTTAATGTTTGTCGCTTTCTTTCTGCAGTCATTCAGACATTACTTATTTCAGATGTTCTAGGTATAAAAAGGACCTTAGTGGTTGGTGGTGGAAAATTTCTTGGTTTTCCCATGATTAATATGGGAGTTGAGTCTCTCTCAAATGAGTCTCTAGGTAAGGCAAGCAGTTGCTTGTAAATGAGATTCAATTAAAAAAAAAAACCCTCCCTATTATAAGGTTTGCAATGCACTTCACAAACTGCTCTCTGCTGATTTGTGTACAGCCTTGAGAACAGGAATATTTTCCTGTAGACCTTCAGAAAGTGGGAAATGCTGTTAAGGATTCAAATGCCTTCCCCAGATGCTAATATACCCCATAGCTACTTCAAGTTTACATTCTACTGGGCTTGAGAACTGTGACCCTGAAAGAGAGGTAGTAATACATACAATGTCCCTAAACTACAGCATGCAAAGTGAACTGATTACAGGAAGAAGCTGCTTTGAGCTTCCTGAGACCTTTCAAGCACGGCCTCTTCCAAGGTACTGTAAATGAACACTTATTACATCCTCTGGAATGACCAGAGAACAGCTGAAAACAGCATTCTCAAATACCACCTAACTCATAGCTGAAAATGAAACACCTTCTATATATCTCACACATTTTGATGCTTGAGACTAGACTCCTCTAGGGGAAACAAGGATGGTGCCTGTGGATATCTTAGAAGGAAGGAGCGGGAAAGAGACATTTGAATTTTCCCAAGGGCAAACAGAAGGTACTCATTGTTACAACTCCCATTAGAAGTGGTTTAATTTCTGGGAGCTGAGGGTGGCAGGATGTTACCATTCAGGTACCAGTAGCACATTAAAGGACATGGCTGCCCTGCCATCCTCCCACATATTAAAGTTTCATAAGTGTCCAATAGATGTACTAGGCAGCAGAGCACACAGATAAGGTACAACCTTCATCCTCTCCTTTTAACACATCCTTTTCTTTATTGTTTGTGTGATTATTTTTCTACTTCGACTTTTTTGGTGTGTGTGTGTATTCACATGCCATGAGCATATATATATATATATATATATATATATATATATATATATATATATATATATGATGTGTGTGTGTGAGTATACAGTTTGCACATCTGAAAGCTGTGTGTGGGCTTTCAGAGACCAGAGGTAGATATTGGATATCCTACTATGTCAATCTTAGCTTATTGTTTAGAAATGGGGTCTCTTACAGAAGTCAGAATCTGCCTGTCTCCATTCCTGACAGCGCTGGAGTCCCACCATGCCTGAGCCACCCCTCCTGCCTCTTAGGCTATGGTAATGATGGAGCTATTTCCCCAACACTGAAGCTCTATTATAATCACTGGGTGAATAAAAATATACTCAGAGATGGTTTTTCTCAATAAACATAATGAACATGTATTTCTTTTCTGCATAGACATGAAGATCATTTGTATTCTGTAGTCAAGAGGTACAGCATTCTATTTTTGCGCATTTAATGAGATATATGTCCTGGCCAGGTTTTCAAACATTGCCAAAGTTTCGAGGTACAAAATGCAAGCGATGGGTAAGATTTCTGATCCCCATGTGCCAACAAGCCATAGATTAACTATGGTTTTATTGGATACTCCTGTTACCAGTGGTCTACTGTTTGATTCCAAGGGCTGCAGAATATTGTTTTACTTGTTTTGCTTTCTCCTTCCCAAGCCTTTTTTGGACTCATGTCTCAAGGCTTCATGGGACTACTCCGTTTCCCTTCTGAGGAGCTCTGAACTCTGGCCAATGCTGCTGGCTGCTCATCTTTAAGCCATCAAGTGCCTTCCCCAGCCTCCCTGCCAGGAAACGTGTCAGCTGCTCTTCAGTGCTGCCAGAGAAGTCCCTCCACTGTTCCTCAGGCTATGAGGCTTTCATATACATGGACGTGGGGGGCAGTTACCATGCTGCCTGGACGTCCCCTTCCACAGGCAGTCTGCACCTGTACACTGTTGCGGACAGGTTAAGACTACCAGAGTCATATGGTATGGGTTTGACATCTGGCTCTGTTGTTTCCTGGAAAAATGAGTGACCCCAGGTGAATTATGAAACATCCCAAGACTCAATGTACTCTGCTGAAAAATGGGCATATTCACCATGCTTCCCTTGAAAGTGTGTGGTGAAGCTTAAACAAATCAGGCCATGAGCAGCTTCTAGTGGGATGCCTGACACATGATCACTTGATATGTTACTAGTTACTATTACTAGAAGTAAACTACAAAATATACAAATCCCTACTTCTAGTATTTCTATCTCCTTTTAGAAAAGAAAGGAAAGTTCTCTTTGCATTGCTGTGTCGGAGATGTTGACTACCCATAGACTTTGATGCTATGTCTTACATAGGCAATATTTAAATCCCACTTTTAGACACAAGCACCCTGCTAAACAAAAAGTGCACACACCACTTTACATGCCCCAAGATACTCACTTGTAAATTGGGACTGGCGGCCCCCGAGTCCACATTGCCGCACCTTGCAGCCTCGGAAGAGCCCGTAGTAAATGTCCCCGATGAATTTGACCAGTTCTGGGTCTGTGGCATTGACCAAATCCACTCCAGTCTGACACAAGATTTTCCCACTCAACCAGTGAGGCAGAGCCAAGGCAACGATGATCAGAAGGAAGGAAGAGAAACTGAGCAGAGACGCCAGCCCGTACCACACCTTTTTGAACCATCCAGGCATGCTAGTGAGTGCAAATCATACACCATGGTTCTGGGCAACAGTTAGACAAGTGAACATACTTCAGACAGTCGATAATAGCCTGCTCCATACACGCTAACTCATCCTCCCTCGGTGCCTGCCTCCTCAGCTTCTGTTTACTCCACACACATCCCCAGCCTCTGCAGACAGTCTTCCCCTGGCCTGATATAGCAGAGTGTGTTACCCAAGGAAGTAACCCTATATCTCCCAACAGACTAGGGTTTCAGCAGAGGCTTTAATTGTTCCTCCATTCAAGTACTTAAGTAATCCTGATGGGGACATCATAATGACCAGAGAGTTATTATCAAGCAAAATCATGCAGAACTACTGACAAAGAATGTTAACTAGACTAGAAAAAAAAAATGTGTGGCAGAAACAAAACAGAAGCAGACCCATTAGTGCTCACGTGTGTTAGCAACAATGTGTGGGATCAAATGTCGATCTCTTCCAGGCGTGCCCTGGCATTTCTTTCTCTAAAATGTCACTGCTGTCAGAATCCCTGGAACTGTTACTAATACCTTGAACTGACCCTGGTTCATAAGACTTAAATCGACATCTATGAATTAAAACTGTATGGATTTTTCTGGCTGAACTATAACATGAAATCTATTTGTTGTGGCTGCAGGGTCAGACACTTTTATTTATTTTTTTCTTTGATGGGTTCTTTCTATGCATCTCAGACCTTGAATTTTCAGTCCTCCTGCCTCAGCTTCCTGGGTGTTGGGATTATGGAGTGAGGCTCCTATCTGGCTGAAAAGTTATCATCTAAAACTCAAGATCTGTCTGTCTATCTATCTATCTATCTATCTATCATCTATCTATCTATCTAATCTATCTATGTGTATCTCTATCTATGTATCTTTCTATCCATCTATCATCTATCTCTGTGTTTGTAAGCATCTATCTATCTATCTATCTATCTATCTATCTATCTATCTATCTTTGTGTATATTTATCTATCTATTGTATGTATGTATGTACTTGTATGTATGTATGTATGTATGTACGTATATCTATCTATCTCATTGGTGACTTTATACATGCATATAATGTTACTTTGATCATATTCTTCACCCCTTTCCCACTCTTATTTCCTCCCCACTTCCTCTGTATCTCTTATTTTCAGCAAGCCTCTCTGTCTCTGTAATCTGTAAACCCCAGGAATGAATAATTTCTATTTCCTATTTTATACCGTGGGGCTTTTAAAATTGTGACCTTCACTGTTTTACTGAGTGTAGGGTCCTGTGAGACTGGCAAAAGCCACTCTGTAAAAACCCTGGGGAGCAAAACTGGGTAAAGGCAGCACAGTAAACTCTCCAGTTTTGTCAAAGATCTCGGGGTGGGGGGAGGTGCTTCTCAAGTTTTATTGTTGGTCAGTGAGAACCTTGAGATTCTCTCATGGAGACATGTGAGCATGTTATAGAAATGACATGGGTCTCACTTGTGAGGGGACTTGCTACAGTGGCCTCTCCATAAGGGCAACAAAGAATAGCATTTCTGAAGCTTGTTGGGGGCTCTCCAGTACAAAGGGCTTTAGCATATGATTTAGCGTCTCTGATGCTTCAGCAGCCCTGTGGGCTAGGCCATTATTTTTCTTATGGACAAAGCAATGTGGACACTGGGCTGGAATGTAGGTCTTCAAAATACGGCAGCTTACCTTTACCACAGTGGCCTGGAAATAGAAAATGTTTATCTGACCATAAATGAGACAATACATACAAGAGCCCTGGAAGACTGCTTGCATATTAATGCATGGCAAATAATGTTAGCTGACATCCTTATTCTAACACTCAATGTTTTTGGAGGATAGGATGTACTTAATGCCTTGGAGTCATAGTTCTGTATATTTTTTATTATATAGTTCTGTATTTTTTTATTATATAGTTCTGTATTAAATGATGAACTTACATCAGATTTCAATGTTTTGAGGTTTTCAGAAAAATTCTATGGGATAACACCTGAGTTCTAGAAAGCTCATGCCATGCTGACTGAAGTGGTGGTCAAGAGGAACTCTAATTATCGAAGACCAGGTTCAGTGTTGCTCTCTTTAGGCAGGTGTCTGAGACTCCTATGCATTATTTTTACAGCCAGCCGTAGGATTGTTGTGTACAGGAAAGTGAACTCGCACACACAGATTGTGTGAAACAGTGCCTGGCCTGTGGAGGGCACTAGACAAATAGGCCTTTCTCTCGCCCTCAGACTTCTCAACAATTCTACCTTGGATAAGACAGCTCCCGACCGTGGAATATTCTGCCAGCCACATCCTGCTGTTTTCTGACATAGGTCTGCAGGTCTTATCTGTTACAAGTAAAAACTGTGTCTGTTGTGTACAAGGCACCGTGTGGGCTGGAAACGCACAAAGAAGTTCAATATAGCATCTCTCTCTCTCTCTCTGAAGGTGACATAAAACATCGATAGATATTGGTTCTTAGTCAAAGGTGAATTTTTACCCATCAAAGGATCTTTGGAAATGTTTAACGTGTATTTTTTTTTCCTCTTCTTCCCCTTCCTCCCGGCTTCAGAGATTGAATTTTAAGTCCTCCGGCATGTTAGGCAAACACTCCACCACTGGGCTACATGCCCACCACTCTTTATTTTGAAACAGGGTCTCATTAAATTACCTAATCTGACCTTGAATTCAGTCTACTGTCCAGGTCTTGAGCTTGTGATCCTCTTGCCTCGACCTCAGGAGTAGCTAGGATTCCAGGCTTGTACCACCAGGCCTGGCTAGAGATATTTTTGATCTCTATGACAGAGGGCAGGGGCTTGCTACTGGCTTCTAGGGTTCCAGCCCAGGGATGCTGTGAATACTATAAACATACAGGCAGTCTTAGTTCAAATTATCTGATGCTAAACGTCAGCAGTGCAGTTGTTAAATACCTTGCTCATGAGCAGAAGTAATTAACTTACAAGTGGTGGGTAACACCAGGATCTGCTGGGGATGGCTGGCATTTGGTGGATCTTAACTTATTAAAATATCCCTTGCTTGGGATCCCATGCAGCCAGGGACCCATAGGCACACAGTTTAGGACAGGCCTAAAACTTAACATCATTAAATTCGTGCCCCTACCAGACCAAAGACTGTCGTGCTAAATACTAATGCTATTTTAAATATAGTAGTAACTCCTCATCATAGTCTTTGTTTTAAAGGCGTTAATTCCAGAAATGGAGAGGTTTATTTAAACAACAGAGCACTACAAATTTTGTATCACTGTTTTGGCAGATTTTCACTTTTAAATGTATCCCCATTTAGACAGCAGTCTTCCTTTTGAACAAATGGAACAGACTTCTAAGATGCTCAGTGAATTTTAATAACCAGTATTGATAAGACATAGCTGCGCACTACTCGATGTACCTTTTATGCTCTTTTTTCCAACTCTAGGTACAGCCTATTATTCACATTTTATTTGCGAGGAAACTGAGGCACAACACAAAACAACTGAAGAAGTTGCTTAGGTCACGCAGCTATTAGACAATGGAGCCAGGCAAAGTTCATCTCTTATTTGGTAGTTAAAAATTTTGGTCTGTTTGTATTTGAAATTACTTTCTCTAACTTGAGCCCAGCAGCGTCTGCTCTAATAAACTATTGCTTCTGGCTAGGTGGTGGCGCTCCAGAAAGCTTGCTGCCTGAGGGCGGAACTTTGCGGCTGTCCGCTTCCTAGGAAGGGTTCTCGGCAGTGCAGCGAGAGTGCTCCGTGCCTACTGGGCTACGAGCGGAGGTGGGGCGGGTAGACAGGGCGCAGTTTAGAGCACGCGCCTAGGTTGCTACATTCCTATTGGCTCCAGGGCGGTGAAGGCGGGGCAGATGGGCGGGGCGCAACAGAGAGCGTCTGTTTCAGCTGCTTAGTTTCTACAGGTTCACTGAGGAAGGCGTGGCTTACTGTCTCTTAGCGGGGAGGGTAGGCGGGGCACAGTTGCGACCACGCGCTCCGGTTTTCGAGCTTCTATTGGCTGAAATAGAAGGCGTGGCTCTGCAATGTCTCCGTCTCCACCTCGGGGCGGGAGTTTTTGGGGGGGCGGGGCACAGGCAGGGGCGGGTGTTCTGGGAAATCTTGAGTTCTTCGCAGGGTAGCGGCGAGCCCGGGAGTGCGTTTGGGCTTGGCGTTCAGTACCGCGGGAGTCTGTCAGTAGCAGGATGGCGGCTTCAGGCGAGGCGCGCCGGGTGCTGGTGTACGGCGGCAGGGGCGCTCTGGGCTCGCGCTGCGTACAGGCCTTCCGGGCCCGCAACTGGGTAACACTGCGAGACGGCCGCTGCAAGCGGCAGACTCTAGGAGTAGCGGGGAGATCGGGGACTGCCGGCCATGTGCACCCGTGACTAGGCTGCACGCGCACGCACTGGTCTGCTCTGGGCCACAGGTGCCTGGCCTCTGCCCTGCAAAGAGCGTGAGGTGTAGGTGCTCCCTAGGCCTCCTCCAGGCCAAGAAGGTTCAGCGTGACTTGGGAGGGAAGAGGAGCGGTGTGAGCAAACTGGGAGGGGAAAGGCAGATTGAAGAATTGGGCTGCCCTAAATTACTAGCCTAGTGATCTTGGTGCCCGCTAGCCTCAGTTCCCTTGCAAAATAAATGACAATAACGTTTCTGTTTATTCTTGGGCCGATCGTGATGAATACATGAGATAATAGGTAAACGCCGTTTAAATGCTAGCTGTTACGGATACTACAGCCTGTGTTGCAGGCAGTATTATTAGCCCTGTTGGAACTGGTAGGAGAAGGCTCAGCCCCGCAGCTGCTGACATCTTTGCTTAGTAAAGGATATTTCAACTACTTTGTCTAGTCAGATGTCCACTCCCAGACGGTGGCAAATGAGTGCAGAACTGATCTTGGCCCCCAGCCTTTTTAGCAGGGATCAGAATGGTTCCGCTTAGCAGGGATCTAGAATCACTTCTAGAGTAAGCCCTGGAGTTTGGAGCACCTTCCCGAGAGTTTAGTTAGTTAGAAGCAGCAGCCTGGGCAAAGGATGCCCCTGAGACTACAGAGAGGGGCACAGGATTTTGTCCTGGCTTAAGTGTGGTACAAGAATAATAGCGCTACCTATTTAGAGCCTAGGAAGACTGGGATGTTTTCCACAGTCTTCAAAAAGTGGAGACAAAGGCAGCTCTGAAGATGTGGGGTGTGTCTGCCTCCACTGGGCCCTGTACTCCTACATATCAGCTCTCCCTGACTCTAACTTCATTGATCTCTTGTGCTGGTTGCCTTTTATTGTCACATTGACAATCTAAAGTCACCCAGAAAGAGAGACCCTCAGCTGATAAATTGCACAGGTCGATTTCCCCGTGCCCATGTCTGAGAGCTTGTCCTGATGGATGGTTGGCCTGGGAGGACTTAGCCCATTATAGGTGGCACTATGTCTAGGAAGGTTGAGCCTTGGCAGCATAAGGAAGCAGCTGAGCATGAGCCAGGCAGCCAGCCAATAAACATTGTTCCTCCTCGGCCTCTGTATTGAGTTGGATATGCCGATTTTCCTGGGATTCTGTTCCCTCTCCTTCCTGGCACCTTAGGGAGGGCTGGGCGGGGTCGACTTTCTATTATTCCCCATGGTTTGTGGTATACTAGTAATGAGTGCTCAGCGAGGCTGTAATTGCTCCTAAAGGTAGATACTGACATCTGGGGCTTCAGTCTGAAGGACCTGGAGGTTTCTGAAGTAAAACTCCTCGATGGAGGAGTGAGCACCCTCCATGTCATTTGGTTTTTACTGACCCTTTTAATCAGTCACCCGCTTTCTGTGGTGGAGAAGATTGCCACCTTACGGCAGAGCCAGCATTAATACCTGAGTTGGACATCTGCACTGAAGGCTCATTCATCTGCCTCTGCTGAAGGGCGGGGGTCTTCCACAGGACAGCCAGATAGCCATCATCTCTACGAACCCAGGAGTTTCGAATTGTGAAGGGTTTTACATTTTGAAATGGTTTTATAACACGAATAGAGTAACAACACGTGTGGCACGTATAGTTTATATTTCAGCATCTGTCATTTTCAGGGTGGTCCATCCCTGCCCCTCCAACTCCATATTATTTGTAGCTGTCTCCTGGGCTAGCAGGTTTAAGTATTGGTGACAGAGATCACAGAGTGACCTCAGGTGTCATTAGATACATGGAAGGTGTGGCTTTCAGAATCCAGCAGGGAGGGGAAAGGACCGTGTTGAGAGCTGGGGTGCGGTGTGGTAGACGGTGGACCAACTGTAGTCAGTGGTCCCTCAAGGATGTCTGGGAGGTCAGTTGTTACTACCTTTCTCTAGTGGGTTTTGTTTACATGGTAAATATCTCAAGATCTGAAATGCTTCTAAATCTTGAGCTTTTAAAGAGCTATATGATGCCCCAGATGGGAAGTTTCATGCCATGAAACCTCTCGCATGTTCAAGATTTAATTTAAAAGTACTATGTAAAATTACTTTTAGATTGAGTATGCAAAGTATATTAAACATGTGAATTTTGTGTTTAGACTTCAGTCCCATTCCCAAGATAAGTATATTCAAATATTTTCGAATCCCAAATTGCAAACTGGAAGCATTTCTGATCCCGTGTATGTCAGTTTAAGTCTCTTCACTTTTTCATTGCTCTTATTTCTGGGGGTTGCTCTTTAGAGAAGTCACAAGCTGTTGTTCTTGCTCTAGTGGGTTGCCAGCATCGATGTGGTGGAGAACGAGGAGGCCAGTGCCAGCGTGGTTGTTAAGATGACAGATTCATTCACGGAGCAGGCCGACCAGGTAATTCTAAAAGATCCCTCATGGTGACAGGAGAGGCCCAGGGAGGGTTCCCCTGGCTGTGTTCTTTGTCTGCCAATTCTAAAATCCTCTAGAGAAAAACTTAGAAAATGTGAAAAACAAAAGGTAAATTCTAGGCTCTATTTCTGACTGGCTTATTTTGGCAGGTTTCCTTGCCTTTACTATGCCTGTCCTGTGTTACTGGTGTTGCCTATCTTACGTTTTATATTTGATAGTTTTTTTTTTTAAGTTTACCCTTTAGTTTAAATACTTTAACTCACTTAAACACTTTGCTGATGTATAGTATTTTATTTTGTTGGTTGGCTGTGGCTTACTTAGTTTTTCCTTATTGTATGGAAAACCAGAGTTTTTCTGTTTTCAGAGTCTTCTCAGTTCTGATATCAGTGTGGGCTTATCTATTTATTATCATTATTGTTATTATCAGAGAGGGATGAGAAGGGGAGGTGCGTGAATGAATGAGACTGTTATTGTGGGTGCACATGCCATAATGTATGGAGACCCGAGGGCAACTTCTGGGAGTCAGTTCTTGCCTTATACTACTGGGTCTAGGGGTCTAATTCAGCTAACAGGTCGTGCGGGAAGCATTTTATTTGCTAAGCTGTCTTGCTAGCCACCATATAGGATTTTGAATGTCAAAGTTGTCCCCACCCAAGACTTGACTATATAGAATGTATCAGCAGGGCAAAATGCCTTATTATAATCTATAGCTTTTCAAATCTCTGCTTTCTTTCATCCCATTGTGAATTTATGTGTCAACTGTATGACACTTGGTTTTGAATTTTGAGGTACCAGAGAGGAAATTTAATCCTAGCATGTGTGAATTTGGTCTCCCACTCAGGAAATTCAGCTAGGGACAAGAGATCTAGAAGTGAGAAGAGATTTGAATCTCTAGAAGACTCCTGGGTAGAAAGCAGAAGTGAGGAGGCTGGGATTTGGAATTGCTTACCTTATTGTAAGAATGAAGAAAGGTGTGAAAAAGTCAGAGAGTTCATAGTTGATGTGTGCTTCCTTGAAGAGTAGGAAGGATGGTATGGATACTGGACCCATCCATATGTGGAGAGTAGTTGCAGCCTCTGGCAGTCAGGGTCCAGGTTCTGGCTTCTGAAAGAAGGGAGTAGTAGCCTGTAGGATTGCTCAGGGCCATAGGAGAAAGGTCAACAAATAATAAACCAGATTAGGTATAAGGCACAAGATTCTAGAATCTGTGTGAAAGGAAAGCGTTGGGCGTGGTGCGCAGGAAAACCGTGTTTGTATTGCCTGAGCACTCCTGTAGAAGGAACAGTTTGAGTCCTCAGAAAGGAAGTAATGGTTCCATGGAGATGCCACTGGAGAGATGTTGGGCCTTGGTATGAGTTTTCAAAAGATGGAGCATTCTGAACACCTCAGAGGCATTACCTCAGACATTCGAGCAAATAAGAGGCACGGTGGCCAGCCAACATGGCCTGCTGCCAGCCTGCCCCTTTAATAAATGATAATGAGAGTGTGTGGATTCCTTCTCAGGGCTTTAAGATTTCAAACACAGAGACCATTGAAATGAACTCTGTACTCAGCACGTACTAGCATTTTGCAGTTGTCTGGGTTTTTTTTTTCTTTTGTTGCTTAGTGATATTTCTTTGTTAAAATGGTTTTTGTTTGAGGTGGGGTAGGGTGAATAAATGAACCTTCTAGATCATGAGTTTGTGATTCCTGAAGAAAATCTGTAAAGGCACAAACCAGAACTTCACCTCTTTGTCATAAGGCCCCAGTGATGTTCTTAAAAACCCTTTCCCTCCTTTTATTATTTGATTTTGGGAGGTGCTTGTGTCTCTGCCTTTTAGAGCACTCATGTAGAGGCACTGCTTTATGGAAGCCATATTGAAAGGTGGTTGGCTTTACTATCCAAAATGCACGGAACTTCTTCCATCTAATTTTCCAGGCCAATTGATGGGCTTGTAAACTGGCTTAAAAAGAAGGGAAAGATCAGGCAAACTCACCTTCCAGTGTGTACCTCTTTTTGCCTCTTTTGTTTAAGGTCACTGCTGAGGTTGGAAAGCTCCTAGGTGACCAGAAGGTGGATGCCATTCTCTGTGTGGCTGGAGGATGGGCCGGGGGCAATGCCAAATCCAAGTGTGAGTCCTTCTCCGAGTTAATTATTGCTTCTGCTCTCCTCTTTGTCTAGCTGCCATGGCTCTGGTATAGATGAGGTGGCAGGCCAGCTGCTTTTCTGTTTGTCTCTTGGGATCCTTGCCACAGTGCCATTTCTTTCTTTGATTTGTGGCGGTAGCAGTGGGTGATTTGTAGAAACTGACTGCTCATAGTTCTACAGGCTGGGAAGTCCAGAGCCAAAGGCTAGTGTCTAGTGAGTGTGTTCTTCAGCATTATCCTGTGGTGTAAGGTGGGTGGTCAAGAGAGCATGAGAGCTGGGGTGGGGGGAGCCTGACAGTGTGACAGTGTCACCACCTGTTCCTTTCCAGTCTCTGGCAGGGCCAGAAGGTCAACACAGCTGTTAAGTGGTCACTGTTTCAGTGTTCTTGTACAGACTCTCACAGGCTCTCATTAAGTTTATCCATGAAAATGTAACTCTGTAAAAACTGTTTTTACTACTATAGGGTAGTTGTTTTATGGATTTTTATCATTGGTAAAAGCCAGAATAGGGATAGACATTCTTATTATTAATCTAAGCATCTTTATAAAGTAAAACCATTTTTGAAGTCATGACAGTTTGATGAGTCTGTTGACCCCAAAGTTATTTGCTAAAGTCTATTGGCTAAACAATTTGGCAGTTAGCAGGTGAGGAAACTGAGCCTTGGGAGATGGCATGGCCTGTGTTTGAATCTGCATCACTGGCCATTGAGCCCTGTGCTGTTTTTATTAGACCCTGTGTTTTTATTAGATCTGCAGAGTCTGGAGGACTCCCTGTAGTGCAGGCAGTGTGAGTTGAGCTGGCCTTCTGGGTTTTTCTCTGGAAATGATGAGCTCACATTTTTTGTCCTGTTCCCCAGCACTCTTTAAAAACTGTGACCTGATGTGGAAGCAGAGTGTGTGGACATCCACTATCTCCAGCCACTTGGCCACAAAGCACCTGAAGGAAGGAGGCCTCCTGACCCTGGCTGGGGCCAAAGCTGCCTTGGATGGGACTCCTGGTAAGCCTTCATTTTTTATGTGTGCAGTGCGAATGATTCTCGTGCTGCAGCTGCTGGATACATCCTGGGTTGAGGAGGTACAAATCCATTTGTGCTCCTAGAACTTTTCATTGGGTGGATTTACTGCCTTTTATGCCAGAATCTTCTTATGAGGAAGACTCTTAATCTTGCTCTAGGGAAATAATCTTGGCAAGTGGATTCTTGACCCCGATTCTCTGGTCAGATTTTTGCCAGTTTCTTTAATTGTAAAACAGTGACTGTATTACCTAACTTAAGAGTGACTACAGAGTTGTTGACACATAGATAGTGCCTACCATATGGTAGGACTTACTATATTCACCCGAAATATCAAGTATTGTTTTACATACCTTCTACTTCACACATGTATTTATTGAATCCTGGTATAGGCATCATTATTACCTTTTCAGTTCCTTGGGTAGGAAATTTAGAGAGCTAAGTGAATTGTCCATAATTATTTAATTCATGTGTAGTGAGTAGACTTTGAAGCAAGCCCCTGATGTATGTGCCACCACGAAGACCCTTTCTTTTGTATTTCTTACTTCCTGTATTTGTTTGTTGGGGCTGACATGCCTTGGCTTGATCAAACAACAAACACATTTCCTAACAGTTCTAGAGGTGAGATATCCAAGACCAGGGTGTTGATAGGTTGGTTCTGAGGCCTTACTCCTCACTCATTGGCTTGTAGATGGCTTCCTTCTTGAATCCGGATATAGTCATTGCCCTGTGTATCTGGGTTCTAAGTTCTACCCTGTAGAAACACACCTTGGTCATTCTAAATGAAGGTCACACCCTATCGATCTCACTTTAATTAATTACCACTTTAAAGACCTTGTCTCTAAATACAGTAACTGTGAATTTAGGGGGATTAGAACAACAGGCAAATTTGGGGGATGAGTACATTTTATAAATTCATTTAGGGCCAAGGCTAGAGGTATTAGGTGACACAGAGGGGTGGGAAGCAAGTTTCATCTGTACTACTTGAGTTTAAAATGTATTCCTTTTTAAATCTAAACGGCAGAGATCTTGGGGCACCTTCTCAGTTTTAAATGTAACTCTCTGAACCACGAGTCTCTTGCTAATTAGTAATTTCTTGCTGCTCATTGCATTTTGCAGAGCACAAGAGCTAACAGGTCCGTGGCTGTTGGAGTAATTAAAGCTGGGTAAATGTTAGGTGTCTGTCTGCTTGAGAGCTGCTTTTTATGAAAGGGGACATAGGGCAGAGGCACTAGAAAGTAAACAGAGAAATGAGTAATAGGTTGACATTTCAAAAACGAAACCCCAGGACTGAAAGACTAATTTTTCTAAAGGACAAAGCAGGTTCCCATTTCCTTTGGTTTATAAGTGCAGACAGTTCCACATGATGGTTCATCTTAGCGCTCCTGCTCTGCACCATTCTGTGCTGTGGTTGGAAGCCACTCTTGGGGAAATGTATGGTCATGTTCTAATTTGGAAGAAAGTACTCATAGTAGTTGTATGTACTTTTAAAAAAATATTTTGCAAAGGGCCTTGTACCTGTGTTGTCCTGTTGAATTATGTCTTGGGTTGCTGGTTGCTCATTTCTTTCCTCTCAAAGCTTCCCAGCGTTTATAGTGTTGGAGTGGAGAGGATGAACCCTCCCTTTACACTGCTGAGTTTGTTGTAGTTTTAGGCCATTGGCTCCCTGCCCTCTGATTAGACAGAGAAAGGAGGATGGTGAAATACTTCTCTAAGTAACTTCTGGAGACCTTGACCCTCGTTGGCAATCTGTTGTTGCTAAAGCTGGTCAGTGATTGGTTCCTGCACTGGGCTATGAATCCCACCTCCCTGGACTTAGGATGCCCTGCCCTTTGAGCTGTTACACTTGCAGACCGTCTGTGACAAGAGCATCCCTGACTTCAGTTAGCAGAGCCTCAGTGAGTTGTGGGAGGAGAGAAGCTTAAGAGGGCCAGTGTACTTGTGTCAGGATGAATTCAAATGGGACACCCTGAGCACGTGTAGCTCTTTATGCACATTACACCTTGGTACATTTATTTTTAAAGTATAAGTTTTAGGCATCTTATGTGTAATGTGTTTTTTGTTTGTTTGTCTTTTACTTACCAGAGAAAGGTACCTGGAAAATATGAAGATGACTGTCTCTTGATTACAGTTGAGAAAAACCTTAGCGATTCTAGGTGGCCTGTCTGAGACCACCTGGCTAGGAAGTGAGGTGTGAGCTGGCAGATGACAGATTGGCTGTTGACAGTGTGTTGAGGGCCTGCCACAGCAGCAGGGAGCAGGGAGCAGGGACCCTGTGCTGCTTAATTACTTTCTAAGCAAATACCCTGCATGAGTCAAGGGGAGAATTAGGGGAAAAGAGAGAAGAGAAGGTTCTGTCCCTGCAAATGTTCTATGGAGGAGCTGATGTCACCAAGGGGTGAGTAGAACTTAGGGAGAAAGTGGATGGCAATGTATTGTTTTTATCAGTGTAATTTTCTTAGCCTGTTTTAACCAGCACATATAGGAAATTTCACATGGTGATGAAGGACATGTACCTAATAGGAAGGCTGGTGCCTACTCAGGTGCCTGATCCCTACAGCACTCCCCAGCTACAGTTAGTCACAGACTTCAGACATCCGGAAGCATTCTATATGTGTTCTTGTGTACATCCCACCTCACTCTCTTTCCATTCACACACTTTTATATTAGAAACATTTTTTATTTTTTTGGAGCAGAGTTCATCCTGTGTATGTTGGAATGGACTTGAATTCACACTCCAGTTACTGGGATGGCAGGTATGTGCCACCATGACCGTCATGCTCATATAAATAAAAATGTATTGAGGGCTGGGGAGACGGGCTCTGTGGGAAAAGGCATTTGATTTGCCACCAAACCTGATGACCTGAATTTGATCCTTAGGACTCTTGTGGTAGAAGGAAAAAAACAACTTTCACAAGCTGTCCTCTGACTTCCATATGTGTGCTATGATATGTGCACAGCCTCTCTCTCTCTCTCTCTCTCTCTCTCTCTCTCTCTCTCTCTCTCTCTCACACACACACACACACAGACACACACACACAGACACACACACTAAATAAATAAATAAAGTAATTTAAAAAATAACTTGAGTGTCTCTTTCTGAGGTTGGACATGGTGGCTCATGCCAGTAATTCACAGGAGGAGGTAGGATTGCTGCAAGTTTGAGGCCAAGTGTATTCTACATAGCTGGTTCTTGTCTAGCCAGGACTACATAATGAGAATATGTCTCAAAAAAAGAAACAGAGGCTGGAGAGATGGTTCAGTGGTTAAGAGCACAGGAAACTCTTGCAGAGACCTGAGTTGGGCTCCAGACACTCACATCAGGCAGCTCACAGCTACCTGTAACTCCAGCTCTAGGGGAACAGATGCCTGGGGTTTCCAGAGCTCCTTGCACTCGTGTAGACGTGGTCGGTGGCTGAGAGGGCTGTTGATTCTCCTTGAGTCACAGCGCTGAGGAATCAGTGTGAGTCCTTAGCCATGACCTTCAACTTGGACCCTAGGTTTTTGACCCTTGATGTCAGAGAGCTGCCTTGCATTTCGTCACGTGCCTGGCACTGAGTCTGGGGATTTATGGTCAGAGGAGGCTCAATGGCATATGAAGGTTAAGTGGGGGTTTGGTGACTGGAAGCAAGCAATCATTGGAGCAGTAGACTTGATAGGCAGCAGAATGACAGTGATGAGCATGACGATCATAGAGACATAATACTATTAATATATATTAATAATATGTAATAGGCAGCTGTGTCTGAATACGCAGTCTGCTGCTCTGCATGTTAGATAAGGAAGGAAATGCCCCCAATGGGCTGTAGATGCCTGCTCCACAGTGGGAATAACTGTGCTAGTGAGAACACCATGAGTAGTGATGAATAGGAGAGAGAGTGGGAAAACACCTTCTTCTATGGTCCTGGGCAGGCAGCTCAATGGAGCTGCCCAGTGCAAAGTTGAGCCCTCCACAACAGCTTAGCAGTCCCTCGAACCACGTGTTCCCCCTGGGGCCTTCCTGGGTTTTTCCTGGTTGATATCTTCTTGGGTCCTCAGTGCAGACTTGTTGATGGTTAAGGTGTGAGTTACAACTTTCATGTGCACATAGACAACCAAGGCTAGAGAATCCATGACCATTACAGTCATCAGGAAAGCAGACTTGAGAGCCCCACTTTTGAAGTGCTCGGCCTAGGACCCTTTGTACTCCTTCGTGCCACCTGAAGAAGGGGAATGGCTAGTGGCACCATGCCCTTTAAAAACCTGCATTTTTGGAAACTGGCCCAAGGTCATACCCCTGCCTACCTGTCCCATTACCACCCTCTGTTTGCTATTATTCTGGTAGGGCTAGTGAGGGTACCATGTTAAAGGGTACAGCTGTGGCTAAAGTTTTAAGGGGGCAGAGAGAATGAGGAGATACAGCATCCAACATTGGTGTAACCAACTGTCTTCTTCACTTTCCCAGGGATGATCGGTTACGGCATGGCCAAGGGAGCTGTCCATCAGCTCTGCCAGAGCCTTGCAGGGAAGAACAGTGGCATGCCGCCTGGGGCTGCTGCCATTGCTGTGCTTCCGTAAGTGTTTGGGATGGGAGTCCCATTGCTCACACCTTGCCCACTGCTGAGTGCTGATGGTTTGAGAGTCCCTTTCTATCAGGGCTTTGAGTGTGTGTCACCAGACTCTTAAGCTCCCATCTGAGTGTATTCCCGATACTGTACAAAGTACCCTAGGCTGGGTGTTTTATAAGCCACAGCATTGTACTGACCACAGTTGTGTAGGCAGAGGATGCTAGCGGGTTGATGTCTGGTGAAAGCCTGTTCCTAGATGATACCTTCTCTGCTGTCATATGGTAGGGAATCAAAGGGGCTCCCTCAAGCCCTTCTGTAGGTACCTCATCCATCGATGGGGCCACACCCTGGCCTAATTATCTCTTAAAGACCCCACTCTTGTTACCCCGCAGGCTAGGTTTCAACCTAAGAGTCTGGCCTGGGAGGCACATTCAGCCCATGGTAGTATCTCAGAATTTCAACTATCTTTCTTGAGGATGGGTCTATCTTTTTTCATCTTTCATGCTTTCTTTTCAACCTCACTCTTACCTTTAAAGTCACTACATACTTTATTTTACTTTATATACTTCTCTTTTCACATGGCTATAAAGTCAGTGTGCATGTAGAGCCAGGGCAGCAGTGCGGGGAAATTATGTAGGAGATTGTGGCAATGTATGGAGACATTTCTGACTGACCAGGAAGCAAATCCCTAGTCAGCTGTCTCAGGCGGAGGCTGCTGCCTCGGACATGGCATGTGCTTTCTCAATGGAAGAGTTCTAGTGCCAACTGGCTTGCCTCTTGCTTTCTGTCCTGTAAAGGGCTCCTGGGGCAGCTCTGGGACTGGCTAGCTTTCCAGTCCTTCACCTGTGAGGCTTTTATGACTGAGCTGCCCTATGGTTTGTTCTGACTGATGTCTGAATGCTTTGTGCCAGTTCTGTATTCTCTTCCTGAATATCATAAACTTCCTGGAAGACAGCCATATGCTTAAAAAATGACAGTTTGCAATTTTGATGCTTTGAGGAATATTATTTCCCATGAATCCTTAGAAATGAGTCTGCCACATTTCAGAGAGTATACGAGGACTTAATGAGGCACTTGCCTTTGATAAGGCTGTGTTTGACATAAAGGTAAAATGTAACTCTCCCTGTTTTGTTTCTGTCTGCCCCAAGTTTGAGTCACACCGGGCCTTATTGGATTCCTCTCAGTTGTGATTTTTGTTAATGTGGGCAGCTTGCTGGTCTCTGATTATCTTGTCTGATCTCTTCATGTAAATGTCACTCTCAGTGCCAGAGGCTCCCTGTGGCGGTGCTGTGTTTGTCTTTTCATGGTCAAGGACCAGACTCCTGTTGTTATGAAGGCGATGCACAAATGACACACTTATCTCTACATTGCAGTGTTACCCTGGATACTCCGATGAACAGGAAATCAATGCCCGAGGCAGACTTCAGCTCATGGACACCCTTAGAGTTCCTGGTGGAGTGAGTATCACAGGAAAGGCAGTGACTAAGCAGCCTCCAGGCTCTGTTTGCTGCCCTTTGGGGACTCTCAGTGATCCTGGGCGAGGTTCTGGGGCTCTGAGGGCCTGAGACAGCTGGTCTAGGAGAAGAGCAGTTATATGAAGGGGTTAATAGCCCTGATATGAATCCTGGCTTCTTTTCTTATCCCTGTTTGACCAAAGCATGCATACCTGTAAAGTGTCCTAGCACACAGACTGCTAGCCTGTGTAATGAGGGTCCGTGATGAGAAGGAAACAGGATTGTGTGTGTTGTGCACTTGGCAGTGTGTCTGACCCAAGTGGTCAGTCAGCCCCATCTCCTCCTTATGAATTGGTAATGTATCCAGGAGCAACCAGAGGCAGGAAGATAGGAGGAAAAGATAGAAGGACAACCATATGTCTCTCCCGGTTCACTAACTGTTGACTAGAATTTTGGAAATACATCTCTGGCTCAGCATTGACTGAGACATATGGTTTGAGACATATTGACTGAGACAATGCTGAGCCAGAGATGTATTTCCAAAATTCTAGTCAACTGTTAGTGAACCTGGAGACAGTTTGAAAGCTCACTGAGGAAGGACCTGGTCTTACTTTCTGGTGTTCCTTTTATCTCAGTTCCTTAAAGCCTGCTTTAATAAGTCTAGGTTCACTAGGCACCTACCACAGCCAGGTGCTGCCTGGACATGAGATGGGTAGGTCACAGCCCCTACAGGAGATAGCCTTCCCCATGGTGCCAATGTAATAGCTGCTTTGTTGTCTGTATTGGATGTTTGCAATTTTGACCTACTGTTAGAGTCATTTAAATTAAATGGAGAGAACTTCTATTTATGTTTGAAACAAGTACCCACATAGTGCTAGTTATATATTAAGTAAGCACTATTCTAAACCCTTCCTATTATGGGTGTGTGTATGTATGTATGTATGTATGTATGTATGTATGTGGGCATGCATTGGGAGTCAGAGGTGATCCACATTGGGTATCTTAAGCCATTTTCTATTTTTTAAAATGTATTTTATTTTTAATTAATGTATGTGCTTGTGTCTGATTGTGGATATGTGCCCATGAACTCAGGTGTTGGAAGAGGTCCCTGGAGCTGGTGTTAGTGGTGAGACAGTCCCTGGAGCTCCAATTACAGGGGGTTATGAGCTGCCTGGTGTGCATGCTGAGAGCTGAACTTAGCTCCTCTACGAGAGCAGTATGTACTCTTGTCCACTGAGCTACCTCTGCAGCCTTCCACCTCAGTTTATGAGAGTCCCTCACTGAACTGGATGCTCACTGTTTTGGCTATACTGGCTGGAACACAAACACTGGAGAGCTTCGTGTCTCCACCTCTCCAGCTCTAGGAATATAGGCATGTGCAGCTGTGCCTGACTTTTCCCCAATGCTCTTTCAGAAGATCTAAATTAGATCTGTGTGCTTTGGTGGCAAGCACTATACTGACTGAACTGACCCCTCCCCCGCACACTCAGCCCACACTTCCTATTACTTTATTTGATGTTCATAGAAACGTCTTTTTATTTAAGACTGAGTAACCTTCCAAAGAACAGCAAACCAGGCTCCTACTTAGACTGTATGGCTGCAGGACTGTGGGCCTGCTAACCACATGAGCTGGGAGTCATGCTTTAACACGTGACTGAAAAGAGAAGTTGAGAAGACACCATGTTTTGGTTTCTGGTTGCTTTCCTATTTCTCTTTAGAGGCCAGCATTTCCACAGCGCTTGAGTGACATATTAACCTAGAATCTAGACTCCGGACCCAACACTGAGGCTCCTGGGCCTGAATACCTAGTCACAGACAGGGGAATCAGGCACCCTTTGCTCTGGCAATCAGTTTACCCACTTGAAACTCGCTTGCCAAGTTAGTGTGAACTTTGTCTGAAATGCTTTGAGTACAGTGCCTTCTGTATGTGGTAAACGTGCCTTTACTCTCACCTACTCCACACTGCTGGGAAGGCAAAGACAAGACAGACATGTGTGATGAAAATAGAAACCCTTAAATCCCTAAATGTCACTCCTGTTTCTCCCAGAGACACCCAGCTCAGCTCTGGCCCAGAGACGGGTGATTTGTGATCTGTGACAGTATGTCAGGGTGTTTAGTAGTGCTTTGGGTCTCGAGTCCATACACTTTCTTGGCTCGTACAGTATCCAGAGAAGAAGAAGCCCAAGTGTCTGGCAGCTGACTGTCAAGGCTAGTGCTCAGGGTTACACACCAGAACAATAGTGTCCCAAGAGCCAAGTGCTTCCCAGTTAGAGGTCTGGAATCCTGACAGTGGAGCCTCAGGCGGGTGGTCAGCCCTCCAATGTAAATGCCTCACTGTTAGAAACTCATCTGTTCGTTGCTTTTTCATGAAAAACTTTGAAGTTTTTTCTCCCTGTTTTTTTAAACATCATAAAGAGAGCCTCCCCGTGGTCCAGGTATGCTTAGTTGCCCCCTCTGCAAAAAGCCAGTTGTATTAAGTTCCAGTTCACTTTACTATAACAGCCTGCTGTTTACAACTTGTTTTGGGCACCCAAGACATGTTTGCTAAAATTGAAGGACGAGTTTGTTTCTTTTTAAACTTGAGAAGGAGCAGAGAATAAGCTGGTTTTCTTCTCTGTGTGTTCTCATGGACACTTCAACCAACTTCACATCAAACGCTGAAGGGACTGCTCAGTGCTCAGTAGGTGGAGACTCCTCCCCGCCCCCAGTCGACATTCTCTAAAGACAGTACAGTTTTAACTGCTGTTTACTTCATAGCACGTATGACCTGTGAGTTACTGTCCATAGTCTGGAGGTGACTGGGGAGCATCTGGAGAATGTGTGGGTTATATGCAGATAGCACGTCCTCTTATTTAAAAGGTCAGACTGACCTCCTGGGATGACAGTCCTCAGCAGTCTGGAAACCAACCTGTAGGGATGCCTGTCTGGTGCATATATCTGGCCTGTCTGGTGCATATATCTGTCTCTTACAGTTAATCATCTAAAATTGTCTTTTTAATTAAAATCATACTACTGTGTTGTGAAGCATCTTGACCATGTAGAAAAGGGCAAAAGTAAAAGCTAAGATTACATTAATTCTGAGTCAGGTACTGAGCTCTTTGGGGACCTGTTTATATATGTCTCTGATGCCTAGTGGCTTTCTCACAGTCCTTTCTAGAAACCATCCTTCACACCCAAGTCTACCAGTATGAATATTAGCACGTGCCTAGAGAATCCTTTAAGAATATAAAATATCTCTTGTTATTCTAGAACCTTCCATGACTGGATCACTGGGAACAAACGGCCAAACTCTGGAAGCTTAATCCAGGTGGTAACCACAGATGGGAAGACAGAGCTTACTCCAGCATATTTCTAAGCTGCTTCTCAGTGCCTGGAAGAGCACTTGAAACATCACTAACCTGTCTGTGTCGCTGCATCTGGCCCCGTGTTTTCTGTATTCCTGTTTGTGGTATGAGATAACCAGTCTTGTTTGTCTCTTACATAGCATTCCTTTGTTGTCCTGGGATATTGAGGTATGTTACAGGAAATGAGCAGAGTCCTATAGGTAGCACCATCAGTGCTGAGGGCCCAGGGAGGTATGTGAGCAGGCCTGCACCACAGCATCCTAGACTGCTTTGGAGACCTATATGATATCCTTTCATTTTTTGGCATTGATATGCAACTTGTTTTTAAATTTCATATTGGTGTCATAGATGTAGTTTTTACAACCTGAAAATTAACTGCCATGAAAATTCCCTGGTGATGTAAGCAAGCAAAGCCCAGCGGACTCTGTCGTGATATCCTTTTGTGTTCCAGCCTAGGCTAAGTGTGTGTGAGAACCATTTGTGAGTGTTTGGAGTGTTCTTCCTAATAAACACACTTCATGTCTTGTGTTGTCTATTTCACTCAAGTCCTGACTTACACCCAGTGGTCCCGGATATGTGGAAGCATGAGGTATGGGGATCTTTTCTCCTGCTGTCATAAAAGAGGATATAGCGTCCATCTGAGATGAATATATTTCACACGGCAACACAGGCTCCAGCCTGTCACATTCTCGTGACTAGAGGGTGTGATGGCTCCGTGAGGTCAGAAGCAGCTCTTCTCCATGTAACTGATTCAGACCCTTCTGGTTAAGGACTTGGGATGTAATTTAGTCCTGTCAGTTTACAGATGAGGAAACTGCGGCTCAGATAAATGATTAGCATCATCATTGACCACCCTAGGACAGGCGTGAGCACAGAATCCCATTACTAGATGGTCGCAAATTATAGAGATTTTCAGTTTGCTTTCTCTTTTCATGGAATGAAACAGCACCGTCATTGTAAGGCAAGGGCTTCAGCATTTAGGATACAACTCTTATATAAAGCCATCACCTCTAGTTCCAAAGTATTTTCATTGGCAAAATCAAATCCATGGCCCTTAAGCAGTTCTCAGTGCCCTACTCCCTCTGGCTCCTGGCCACCACCCATCTTCATTCTGTTCCAGTGGATTTTTCTGTTCTGAGTATTTTATAAAGGGGCAGTCATAACATCTGGCATTTTGTGTCTGGCTCACACATGGCATGATCTCCATTCTATCTCTCTCTAGACCATGCCTGAGTACATTTCTCTTGGTGATGGGTGAATAATACTCCCTTGTATCAAAAGACATTTTATCATCCAGTTGATACTTGGGCTCTCTCCTTCCTGCTGCTGTGTCTAATGCTGTAAACATTCATATACATGTAATCACACATAGTCAATATAGGTGACTAGAGCAGAGAGGAAATAAGCTGGCAACTGGCAATAGAGGTATGCAGAGAAGACCAGGGACTGAGTTTGCTAAAACGGTAGGGAGGGGCTGGAGAGATGGCTCAGTGGTTAAGAGCACTGGCTGCTCTTTTAGAGGACCTGAGTTCAATTCCCAGCAACCATCTGTAACTCTCGTTCTGGGGATCTGATGCCTTCTGTGGGTACCAGGTACACAGACATATATGCTGGCAAAACATCCATTCACATAAAATTGAACTTAAAAAGAAAAAACTACATTAGTTAATCTTGTGTTACTGCAATGAAAATCCTGGAGACTGGGTAATTATAAAGAGAAGAGGTTCATGCTGCTCTCATTTCAAGAGGTTCAAAGGGCCCTGTACTGACTGGTTTTGTGTGTCAACTTGACAGAAGCTGGAGTTATCACAGAGAAAGGAGCCTCCCTTGAGGAAATGCCTCCATGAGATCCAGCTGTAAGGCATTTTCTCAATTAGTGATCAGGTGTGGGAGGGCCCATTGTGGGTGGTACCATCTCTGGGCTGGTACTCTTGGGTTCTATAAGAAAACAGGCTGAGCAAGCCAGGGGAAACAAGCCAGTAAATAACATCCCTCCATGGCCTCTGCATCAGCTCCTGCTTCCTGACGTGCTTGAGTTCCAGTCCTGACTTCCTTTGGTGATGAACAGCAATGTGGAAGTGTAAGGTAAAATAAACCCTTTCCTTCCCAACTTACTTCTTATGATGTTTTGTGCAGGAATAGAAACCCTGACTAAGACAAATTGGTACCAGCATAGTGGGGTATTCCTAAGACAGGCCCCCATGAGATGAGGGGTTAAGCTTCAGCATGCCAACAGTTAGGAGACACAAGTCATATCCAAATTATAGCAGACACTGATGGGAATAGGCAGGAAAGCAAGAGAAGAACTCAGGATGCAGTGTGCTGTTTTTGTTTGTTTGAACTATTTTATTGGGTTCTTATATCTCTACTTCCTTCCAACTCCACCAGTACTAGGTAGAAGAAAAAGAAGGTTGGGGGAAGGGGGTGTAGGCTTCTTTCAGCCAACAAAATAGACTTTCTTTCTGATTAGGTACATTGGGTTCCTTGAGGTAAGTGTAATCTTCATAGTCAGAATATCTCCAACTTCTCTTCAAGCGGCAACAGCAGCAACCAGGAGCAGCAGCCTCCTTGGACCACGTCCTTGGCTCTCTCATTTATATCCTTTCCAGAGTTCCCAGAATTAAAGTATGTACAGCTGGCAAAGATCACACCCCTGCTAGTGCACGAGGCAAATCATAATCACCTGCTGTGAAGCAGCCTCTTGCCCACACCTGGGATTAAAACAAAAATGTGTCTACGGAACAGAAATCGGTTTTTAAAGCAACCAGGACTCTCATTACAAACGTGTCAAGGAGAGGTGGTGTTAAATGTTGCTGAGGAGAGTATTGAAAGCTGGAAATTAGCTACTGACAACTTCAGTTGGGATCTGGAGGGGAGGCTTCAGGACAGTATCAGGTATGAGATGAGTCAGCCTTATATGAGTGGGGAGGAGTTGGTGTACAGACACCTTTAACTCATACTGGGTGGGGTCTGTGATCTTAGTCCTTGCATATACTCTAGAAGAGTCTACCAGGCTTTGTCTCTGTTCCTATAGGGAGGCTCTACTGCTAAAGTTTACTGAGGAGTCGGCCTGATACCTGGACTTTGAATTCTGGCTTATTGAACTTTCAGGTTCCTTCAGCCTGTCTGGAACGTGTCCCTCTAGGTGCTCATTTTCAGTCAGATTGTTCTCAAAATGGGTTTGGCTGGCTGGGGGCTCAGCCCACATGTGGGTTCCCGGAAGCCCAGCTTCTTCAGAGCATCTGGGAATGGTCAGAGCCGCATGGCATGGCTGCAGAGTGCTAAGGAAGGGCCTGTTGTGGTCTGTTAGTAAGCAGTTGAGATTGAGTCTAACTCACCCACAGCAGTGGGGTGGAGAACTAGGGAGTCTAAGGAAGGTGACCTACATTGGGATTCAGTTATTCCACTTGTTTCTGTATAAGCCCGAGACTCTGCACTTGTGTCTCATGTTTCAATCATAGGATGAGATCATAGTGGTCTCCAAGGATGAAACGAATGTAAGCACATGTGTATGCGTTAGTACACATATGTGAGCATGTGTGTGCACATATGGAAGCCAGAGATCAACCTCATGTGTTATTCTAAGATCTAGGACCTGGGGTTCACTCAGAGGGATAGTCTAAATGGCAAGTGAACCCTGGGATTCACCTATCTTTACCTCTCCAGCACTGGATCACACGTGTGCACCATTGTGTCCAGCTTTTCACATGGTGCTGGGATTGAGCCTAGATCCTCTTGCTTGTGTGGTATTTACTTTATTGACGGAGCTATTTCACTAGTCTTTGCATTTTTAGTTAGCATGCAAAGCAATGCATTTCATGACACTTTCGTGCACCTTGCTTATATCTCCCACCACTCTCCCTGATTCCCCTCAATGGGGACTTTCCCACTAAAATAGTACCCTTCTATTTTCATGCCACACACACACATATTATATATACGCACATGTGTTGGGAGACCCTATTATTAGGGTAGCAGTCCACCATGTCTGGATAGCTCTCTGAGCTCATCGCAAAATGGAGGACTCCCTTTCTGAGAAGGACTTCCCCTTCCCCACTGACCTTATCTGGAGGTTGACCTTGCACAGAGCTTCCTGTAAATGGTGCTTGATTCAGCATATACTTTCCACTTAGCCCTTCTGGATAATACAAATTAGGTATGGTGTTATGACCAAACAACCCTTCCCACCCATAAGCACCCAAACCCTTATAAATCCTGGAGAAATAAAGTAGAGCTGTCTCACCGAAGCTGGCTCTCCAGAGGTCCTTACATCATCCTCACAGCTGTCTGAATTCTGCTTACCACTTCTACTCCCTCTGCCCTTGTGAGTCAGTGGCTAGTGACCCCTGAAGAGAAGGGAGACTCACACACATGTGATATATATGATATACATATAAATCCATCTGTATTCTGCATGTGTGAGAAAATTTGTCTTAACCTCTTCTCCCTTCTTCTTAGATACCTTCCTCCTTTATAGTACCCCTCTACTTTGATATGGCATATATATTTATGCCTATATTTATTTCCCCATATGAAAGAAAAAATTTGGTTTTTTTAGTCTATTTTATTAATTCCTTCCCCAACCTTGTGTTATTTCTTTGCATATACTGCTTTGAGTTTTGCTTGGTCTTGTTTACCTAAAACCATGAGGTACACCATTAAGTTATTTATTTTTATTTTTAATGTAACCACAGCTATAAACTTTATAGAGCTAACTTGCTGTCAGTGAGTCATTTTTTTTTTTTTTTTTGTTTCCAAATAACCTCTCATACGGATATATCACGTATACTTATCAGTTGGTTGACATTTGAGTCCCTTTAGCTTTGTGGCCATTATGAAGTGTACTGCTATGAATATTAACGTGCACATTTATTTGTATGTTTCCATTTTTCTTGCATCGTCTGAGCTAATAATTCCATTAAATGCTAGGTAAGAAGCAGACACTAGCACAAAGACTGGTAATAGATGTATCCTATGTCATAAAGTACTGAAATCTTGGAAACAACCCTAAAGACCCACAGTCAGATGCTGTTAAATAACCACTTAATTTCCCTAACATTTACCTGTTGTAGGATCTATTTAGTGGGCATTCACTAATCTTCAAGATCCAGGAAGGGACCTTCTGTTCCTCTATTTTGCTGAGGAGAGTAAGGAATAGAGAGTTACTGACTCCCTCCTGACCCTCACCACAAAGAAAAAGAGAGAATTACTGGCCCATATCACAAAGCTACCTCACATAGCAAAAGCCAGCTGGGCTTTCAGGGCACTGCGCTCTATCAGATTGCAACTAAGTAGTGCACTTAACTAGCACAAGTGTGCTAATAATAAACATGATGGCACTATTAAAATCTGAGAGAATCCCTAGTGATGTAAGAAAGTCCTCGTGGCATAATGTTGAGTCGTAGGTGATGTCATCCCAATCACACCAAAACATTTTGTCATCATGAAGATTTCACTATCACTGGAATCACTGCTGTCCTGTCATGGCTGGTGGGTCAGGGTGTGACTGGCAGTGTTCTGAGTAACAGCAAGTCATTAGCATAGCTGTTACAGACGCGGTGAAATACTGCATAGCATAGATAGAAAAAGCCAGATGCAAATGTAACTATGAACATGAGCTAGGGGTCCTGGTCATAGGAAGTTTTATTTTAGAATTGTTATTATTTTTTTAGCTTTTTATTGATTCTTTGTGAGTTTCATTCACATCATGCATTCCAGTCCCACTCATCTCCCTATGCCCTCATATCCACCCTTTGCTCTTGCAACCTTCCCCCAAAATACACACACACACACACACACACACACACACACACACACAGCATATAAAAATATCTCATCTTGGAAGCTGTAGCATGTCCCAGTGTGTGCCACAGTATATTCGTCTGCTCATACATCTTCACTTGCAAATACTCATTGCAATGAGTCAAGGTTTCTGGTTGATGGTGACACCATCAATATTGGGTTCTCGCTGGGACTCCTGGTTATCCTGTTGTTGCCTTGTGTTATGAAGATCCCAAAACCTTTGGATCAGCAAGACTAACCCTTTCATGCATCCCAACTCTTCACAGATGATATAGATTTGGGGTGGGCCAACCCAAGCCTTGGATCTGGGCCTGGGTTGTACCTAAATGTTTGGGCTCTCCCTTATCCATAACACCAGGGCAAGTTCTCCAGCACTGCTCCAGCTAGGCCACCCAATGCTGTCATCAGTAGGACGCAGAGTCAGCTCTAGATTTATTTGTGTGGGTGTGTGGGTGGGGGGTGGGGGTCTGTGTATTAAGTGAGTGCAGTGCTAGCAGAGGCCAGAAGAGGGCACCAGATCCCCCAGGAGCTGGAGTTACAGAAGGGTGTGAGCAGCTTGATGTGGATTCTGGGAATCGAACTTGAGTTCTCTGGAAGGATCACAAGTGCTCGTACCTGCTGAGCCATCTCTCCCGCACCTGGGAAGGTTCTTTAAGTTTATACACAAGTTCATCCTTAGTACTGCCTTCTGCTGGAGAAATATGATCCATTTAGTTTCTCCTCATTGGATTATTTGTCTTCAGTTATGTATTGTTCATTTTTCTTGCTTGTTTATCTTATGAAACTCTCGACCCTTGTGTTAGGTTATGGATGACCTAGCCAAACAGCTAACAGAGCAGGTGCCATGAATACTGGTTCATTGAATGACACTTTCTTTTACTTGTGAGTCTCAGGAGTGACAATGCATGCTGACTACTGTGGGTCACGTACTGTCCTAATTCCTCACCATTTACTCCATCCTCACAATGACCCTATTGGATAGGCATTGTTAACGCCCATTTTACAGATGGGAAAACAGGTGCAATGAGGTACCGACTGGTAAAACCTACCCCTACTATGACATTTTCACCTTTTCTTCTTAGCCTTTCTGGAGTTTGCTCTTTGAGGAAGCCTTTGGACTGTGGGACATTGAACTGCTCTAAACCCATATATAAGTTTAAACTACTGACAGGAATCTCCACAATTGTCTGAGATGTATTAGTCCCCTGCCTTCCCTGCCTCCCTATGTTTCTTTTCCTGGGTCTTCTGTCCTCAGACCTTCTATCTCAGTTCAGTTTGCCTGCAACCTTTATCTTTACTGTTCCTTTTTGGAGGGCGGCGGCAACGTAAACTGTCTTAAAACTCTTCAGCTGTCTTTGTCAAGCTTGCAAACATTGAATTCCTGTCTCGTCAGACTTGTGAGCAGAGAGGGCTTCATCAGTCATGTGGTGGTTCATAACTGTTTAGTCTAGAAACAGAAAGATCACGGGGCTGTAAATGGCCCACAGGGCAGGCACTGCAGATTCATGACCCCCCTAATGAGCTTTCTGTTTAATCTCCTTGAATCTACAATAACACTGGGTAGCAGACAATGTTGTCACTCTTATTTCACACATGAGGAACAAGGGAAGAGATAGGTTAGGTTACTTACTCAAGAGTTCAAGTGGCTTTGGGAAGGAAGTACATTAATTTTGAGTTCCAGACTGATTCCCAAGTTTACTTCGTTTGCTGAATTACCAAGGAACCATGGACGAGTCTTCTGGGAGAATACAGGCTTGTGGGAGCACAGAAAGAGGAGGAAGACTCAAAAGGCCAGGGCCACATCATAAAATATGGTTAGCGAGTAATTTTTATCTTGCAGTTTACAGGGCACATTGAACTACTGAAACCAGATATCCAAGAGCGTTCTGAAGGCTGCATGCAGTTTGAAACGTTTCCACAAGGGGGCAGGCGTCGGCAACAGATGCACACAGGTGCTTCTGTAAGGAACAGCTCTGTAAGGAACTCCTTACTACTCAGACTCTATGTAGACAAGTCACCCGCCATTGCTGGAGACCCACTGCTGTGCATGCTGCCTTTTTCTTGTTCATGTACCTCCCCTGCCCCCCATTCCTCATGTTTTATTTCTTTCACCGAAATGAAAATTTGTTGACAACATAGCAAATGCTTTCTAAACATCTCAAGGTAGGTGCTTCTAAGCAAGTTGTTTACAACCTGTGGGTTGCATATTAGAAATCCTGCATAGTAGATGTTTACATTATGATTCATAACAATAGAAAAATTACAGTTACAAAGTAGCAATGGAAATAATTTTATGCCTGGGGTCACTACACCTGGAGAAACTGTATTAAAGGGTCATAACAACAGGAGGGTTGAGAACCACTGCTCTAAACCAGCACCCTTGCAGGTCCTTAAAGTCAAATCTCTGAGAAAGAGACATAACACAGCCTCCACATTAGCACATTTCTCCAGAGTACACCCCAGCCCCAGAGAAAGGCCTGGTCCCCTGCTGTTTGTATCAGGATCCCTTGTATAGGCCCTGTCACTCTTCATACTTAGAAAATGGTAAGTGAACCTAGTTAAGGCCCAGTTAACATTTACTGAGTACTTAGTGTCAGGCTTGTGTCCACCCTGAGATTCTCAAGGAAAAACAGTTCCACAATTTTAATCCAAATTTAAAGCAAGCTTTAATTAAATACTGGATAGGTAGAAAACTCTGGCCAGGTTCACCCCTGAGTTCTCAGGGAATGGCCACAAGTTATGTTTTTCAGGGACTTAAAAAGGTAAAACCCTCAATTCGTTGCATTTCCCATCAGTTCCAAACCAGGGGCTAGCATACATCCTGACATATTTTTCTGCCTGTGTCTCCTGCCACATCCAATCAAACACATCTGGTATAAAAAAAAACCAAACAAACTTGTTTACGGGAGTCAAAACAGGTGGCTTTTTATTTCCCAAGAAATACAGCTCCCAGCATTTCAGGAAGTTATCTTGCCCTTGCACAAGTGGGGCCTACAAGTAAACAAACTCTGGCTCTTACACTTGGTACTGGGAAATCTAGCAGAAATCTCTCTTCCTCCCCCCCCACCCCACCTCCCCATCATATGTGTAAGGATGTTTTGTGAAGTAATATCATACACTTAGGCTCCAGGAATCAGGCTCCTTACATATCGAGGGCGCTATTTTATCCTAAAGTAGAGGTAGATGAATATATGGGGGACATCTCCAGGTGAAGTTAGCAAATACTACCTTATGTCACAGCTGCCTCCTTAAAGGCCTTTTTGGGACTCATCACCATCTTTGGGGATCCTGTAGATATGGTTCAGGCAGAGGAAGACTTCAGTATCTGAAAAGTGAGATCATTTACCAGTAAGCGTAGGCCATGTCATGGGATAACCTTTGGGGGAACTGGTGACCTGGAGTTAAACCTGGAAGTTAAGGGTGTAAAGAGTTGACCTGTTCACACAAAGGTTTGAGAAGAATTAGAGTAAAGGCAGCACTCAGCTTTGCTGAGGTGGAACAAGGCCGCACACACTTAGGATGTTCACAATTTATCCAGAGGTTTTCCATTTTTGCCATGCAGTGTTTTTTTTTTTTTTTTTTGGCTTGGAAAATGTGTGTGTGTGTGTGTGTGTGTGTGTGTGTGCATGCATGCACATCATGTGTGCTTCAAAGAAATGTTTGAAGTGTTTCTTCCTACTCCCCTTCTCTCTCCCGTTAAGGGAAGGCTGATTTCGCTATCTGCATTCTGAATGGCAGAGAGCAGCACCCGCACTGAGAAGTGACACACACAGGCAAGCTGGTAAGCAAACCTCAGCAAACATCGTGGGAACCTGGGTCTTTCCTCCCAGTTTAAGCCAGGAATCCTTACCAAGACCCCTTGGATCCGTAAAGACTATACAGCGGCCTTGAAAGAACCAGCTAGAATTCCAGCCAACTCTGTGTGACTCCAGGGGTGTTCTGGAATTTGCAGTAGGTGTGCCGGTGCCTGCTTACCAGGGACCCGCTAATCTCAAGTCTTGCCAGGGCTTCAGCATTGTATTAAGTGGATCCTTCAGGGTCAAGCTGGGTAACGGTTCCCTGATGGTGGTTTGGTGTGGAGAATGGCTCTTGATGGGCTGTCAGAGATCAACAAAACCAGACACTGAAGTGTTAAGGATGGGTTCAGTCAGCAATGGGCTAGCATAATGGGTGAAAACGGGAACTTCATGCAGAGCTGGCTCAGTATGTTAAAGGAAGGATGGAGGGGGAGGAAAGGGGTGGGAGAGGGGCAGGAGGGTCCGCGCAGTGACAGTTTCTGAACTGTGGGATGGAGGGCTTGGTCTGGGTGCAACCTGTCTAGGTTTGCTAACTGACACGTAATGAGGCCAGGCTCCTCCCTCCCACAGAGGCTGGGAGACTCTTCAAACAGGCAGCACATTCTTTTGGAAGCTTCTAGTTTCCTCTGGCAGACACTGTAAGATGGCCAAGGGTCATCCTGATGATATAGCCTTGAGCTGTCAAAAACTACAGAAGTGAATTTTTTTTTCAAGACTTTATGTGCCAAGCTCGATAAACAGCCTGGAAAGAGTTCGGAGCTTGGTTAAAATGTAGTTAGGGAGAGAAGCTTGGTCAGGGTTATCTTCTATGCCATGACCAAGAGTGTTCCTTAGTATACCATTGTGTCATAGGGAGAACAGGAGGTTATGACAACAAGGTATCACTGCCAAGAAAAATACCCAAATCAATCAATCAATCAATCTATCTATCTATCTATCATCTTTTTCTGTCAATATATTTACCATATACCTATCATCTATCTCTAATATCTAATCTCTATCATCTATGGATTGATATATATATCAATCCATATATATATATATATATTCTACACCTCAAATCTGTACCATCTGTTATCTTTTTATCATTATTTATCAGGTATGCATGTGTATATAAATTTGTGCATATGTATATATGATTGTAGATACATAATTGTGAAGGTATGTATATATCTGCATATATGTATGAATGTATGTGTGTGTGATTGTACACATGTATGTATTGAACTGTCCTTTGAAGAACTTCTCTGAGCCTCTAATATGTGCATTGTAAATCTCCAAGAGGGAGATTTTTGTTTTGTTTTTTTTTGTTTTGTTTTGTTTTGTTTGTTTGTTTGTTTTTTTTTTGAGGTCACTCTCTAGAGAAACTGTGCCTAGCACTGAGCAAGTACTGTGTTATATGTGTGCCGTGAGTTAATTAGTAGATGTCATGGATGATTGACTTCAGGAGGCTAAAGTGAGACACATGATTTCCCCCATAGTTCAGTATCACCTCAGCTATGGCAATGAATACATTTATAACTATAATATTTGGGGTGAGCAGGAAAAGACTTCTAGAGACTTGCCTGCTGCTGCCTGGCATAGTGGCCCATAGACACACAGAAGCCACCTGTCATCATGCCAGGCAGTGTGGGCAGGAAAAACTGCCCAGAGACCCACCCAATGCCATGCCACATGGGCAGACTGTAGACATACAGAGGCCTGCTTGCTGCCATGCTAGATGGTATGGGCAGAGGTCACGCAGAGGCCTCCTGTGGGGGCCCACTGGCAGTAGGGTCACTACATGTACAAGTGGGAGAGAAAGAAGCAGAGTTTGAGCATTAAGAAGAAAGACAGAACTGTAAATGTGAAGGAAGAGGGGAATAGCTTGTTTTGAGTAGCCAGACCTGCCACCTGTGGCCATCATGATGTCCAGCCCGTGCTACTGCTGAGGGCCATGTTTGGGTCTGTGGTCATGCAGTGGCAGGGGTTGGTCCATGACTCATATTGCCACTAGAGACCACAGGGAGTCCCTGGTCTGGGCAGCAGCCTGGAGCCACATAGATGTTCAAGAGCTGGGCAGAACTGGCCCAGGCCCTCACTGGCTACAGTACTTAGGAGAGTGGGCCCTGTACCTTGCCTGAGCAGCACAGTAGAGCTCTGCCCACTTCAGTGTATAAGCAAAGCTGCCTCTGACATGAGAAAGGGAGAGCTGGCCCTGCCTCTTGCTGGTTGCAGGACTCAGGAGAGTGGGACCAGCACCTTAAGTGGGTACCGCAGTAGAGCTGATTCTGTTGATGCGGGTGCAGGTGAGCTGGACCCCAAGTCATGAGAGCTGGAGAGCTGGTCCTGACCTCTGCCTGCAGGTGGCATTGGGTGAGCTAGCTGGGGCGGTGCTGGAGAGCCTGCCCTGGTGGTGCAGATAAGGGAGAGGCTGGTGAACTGACCACCTCCACTACCACCCAGGCCCAGGTTCAGGGCTATGAGTTGGCCCAGCCCAAAATCTATATCATTTGTGAACTGTTGGGACATGTGAAAGGGCCAGTCCTGCTGATCCAAAGCTACAGGATCTCCACAACACAGGGCAACAACAGGAAAACTGGAAGGATTACCAATTCTGTTAAGACAGAAGCCAGAGGCCTTGAACCAGACCAATGACTGATTGTAATGACAGGATGTTGTCTATGCCTTTTTTTGTTTGTTTGGTTTTTATTTTCTTTTTGTGAGGGAGGTTGCAAGGTCAGAGAGAGGACAGATATGGGGGCTGGGAAGATGAATGATACTGGGGTACATGTTGTGACACTCATAAAGAATCAATAAAAAGTAAAAAAAAAAAAAAAGACGATACCATTTGGGGTTAGAGAGATGGTTCAGCAATTAAGAGTGCGTATACTCTTTCAAAGGACCAAAGTCTGGTTCCCATCACTCATGTTGGGTACCACGCAACTGCCTAAAACTCAGCTCCAGGGGGATTTGACCTCTTTCACCTCTCTGACCTCTGACCTCTGACCTCTGAGCACCTGTACTCATGTCATCACCCTCCACCCCACCACACAGCTAGACATATAATTATAAATAATGTAACTACTTTAAGGGTATAAGCATTCTCTATGCTTATAACTACAGTTTGTAAAGAACCTACTATGTGCCGGGGATGATGCTAGGCTTTCTTCTATTGTAGTTTTAGTTGAAATGTCATCAAGAAACATAATCGGCCATTTCACTGATTGATGGGATAGGTTTGGGGGTCTCATTCAGTAGAAGTCATCATTACAAGGCAGCTGTGATAACCTAGGAAAGATGTCACCTAACTTGGTATCATATAAAAGACCCAAATCCTTCTGATTCCCAAGCTACTTGAAAAGTATGTAATTAATGACAGTGAGATGCATAATTAGTCACCAGTAGTGTGCAGCTCTTTGACATGTGGCATTTATTCTGGATGTAGTTCTCTCCTGTTTCAGGGAACTGTGGTGTCTTGTACATCATTAGGTGAAAGCAGGTAACCAGGTCAAACTCTAATTAAATGTTACTGTTGTTATTTGAAAAAAAACGACAGCTTATTGTTGATGTCATGTTGACTTTATCAGTGGATGGTATTAGAACATTTAGACATTGTGGGCTGTCTAATGCATGCCTCACACTACCCCAAAAGCCTTCCTTGACTTTACAATGAAGTTGAAACAAATAAAAGTAATATGATGAGGATGTCAGTATATAAAAGGATTATGCTGTTTCTGGTTTTCTTTGGCCCTCTATCAAGGCTTTGTGAATGGCTAGGCACTTTCCTGAGCTGTGGGTTCCAAGTTGGAAGTCATGTTCCTATAAGACAGTTCGATGGTCAACGTGTCTTATCTTCCTGTGTGTAGTATATATGAATGGGTTGTCTATGTAGGAAGGGAAATAGCCTTTCCTAAGTAAAATAGAACCTTGAGTCTGGAGATGACACTGCTGAGAATGCTCTTGGTTATATTGGAAAGTGAGCATAAGGCAAAATCTCCCATAAATCTAATGTTGGGCAGGCAGCATGATGGAGATTGAGAAGTACAGAGGCTTAGTAACTGGTTATGGACAGATTCACCATGTGATTGGCACTGTGCCTGTGGCCTATTGCTGCCTTTAAAGCTTTGAGACCAGAAAAGACCTATACTTGCACTGTGAGATAGACGACAGGGTCCACATCTCTTATCCTGTGTGGCCTCTGGCAGGTTACTTCTTTCCGTTTTTTCACTTTCTTATCTGTAAATGGAACATTAGCCACTCCCTCCTAGGCTTGTCAAAACATAAAGATACCATATTAAAGTTCCAGCAGAGTGCTCTGTTTGTATACCCAGTCCTGAGTGGTCTGCCAGCTTCATTTCTCCCACTTTCTTTGTTTTCAGAGTAAATAATAATACAGGGCCAGGAGGGAGGGAGGGAGGGAGGGAGAGAGAGAGAGAGAGAGAGAGAGAGAGAGAGAGAGAGAGAGAGAGAGAGAGAGAGAGAGATATCTGAGGGTGTACGATGAAGGAAGGAATCTTGTCCCTTCTCACAGGGCTTGATTTTAAGCCAGTCAGTAGACACCATTCTGGGTTTTGGAATGATCTCAGGGCTATGGCATTGTCCTGGCTATCAAATTATAGCTACAAATGAATGTTACATCATTTTTTAAAATACAGATTACATGGATCTGTGGGCTACACAGGTAGCTGGTTCTGATGGGTGTAGGGATGCCCAGACTTTGGAGTCACAGTGTTTACTAGCCATATGCTTAGGAAAGGTTTATAAATGTCCTCAGCTTCAGGTTTCATGTACTCCATGTTTGGAGACTAATTCCTTTTCCATGGGAGTCTTATGGTAATTAAATGAGATAATATCTTAAAAATAGAATTCATCTTATATAATATACCCATATATCAACCTATATATAATATACCTATATTAACCTATTAATGATGTCATAACAAAACAATCAGGGTTGGAAAGTTTATAAATAATAGAGATGTATTTCTTACAGTTCTGGAATCTTATAAATCAATGATCATGATACCAGAACTTCAGTATCTGGGAAGGGCTGCTCGCTGCTTCTAAGCCTGGGCATTGCTGTGTGTCTTCATGTAAAAGACAGCATAGCAGGAAGGGCTCAGGCAGTTCCTCCAACCTTTGTAATACCATTCATTTTATTCATGAGGACAACATCCCTCCTGGAGGCACTGCCTCTTAATGTTGTAATGTTGGGATAAATCAGCATGAATTTTGGCAAGGTCAGAAATGTCTAAATCATAGCAATATATTTTTCATCTTTTGCTTGATTGAGACTGAGTCCTATAATGGAGCCCTGTTAAGATTTGTGAGTCTTAGATATGGGCTACACGCAGTTCAAATTATGACAAGGTCATGAGACTACAAGAGCCTGGGGTGAAATGTTATGGTTTCAAGTGAGCCATTGGGTTTCAAGGTGACCAGAGGTTGGCTTAGGATGGTCCATTCTGAGAGGCCACCGGGCTAGAGTCAGAAAGGATTGGGTATCAGTGAGCAGCAAAGGAGTGTCTGCTGAAAAGGAAGAGGGGATACTTGGATTTGATATAGTGGGGTTGGATAATGAAAGTTAGATGCAACTTCTGAGGCCCCATGCAAGCAACAGTTTCTGGAGTCCAGACAAGGCTGGCTTTATCTTTAGAAACTTCCTTGATCTAGCTATCAGGATGCTGGTCATGGTGGGTGACAGAGTGCAATGGCAGTGGGTGCAATGGCAGTGAGATCGGAAGAAACTGGAGTTTCAACACGGAGGTGATGGGGTTCATTCAATACACCTTAGGGGAGGAAAGTGTCTTGGTTAGTGTCTGGCAAAATTGGCTCAAGGTTTCTTACTACATGAGGGCATTTCCAGGAAGGATTAGAAAGACATGCCCCTAATGTCATCACCCACAACCATAGGCTAGAACCCCAGACTGAATATAAAAGAAGTAAGGAGAGAAGAGAAGTAGCTGAGAAGCAACATGCCTGCCCAGATGTGAGAGGGTCCTGCCGCTACAGCTGTGAGCTGGCCACTGCTGCTATGCCTTTCTTAGCTGATCAGTGGACCCTGTCCCCAGAACCATGAGTCCATGTGACCGTTTACTCCCTCAAGAAGTTTCTTTTCAAGTGTTTGCTCACAGTAACAAGAAAAGTGTCTCACAGGCATTTGCAAAAATTCAGAAACAAACAATTTTCAACTGAGGAATACTGAACGGCAGAGAAGCACCTAAAGAAATGTCATCAGGGAAATGCAAATCAAAACAACCCTGAGATTCCACCTCATACCAGTCAGAATAGCTAAGATCAAAAACTCAGGTGACAGCAGATGCTGGAAAAGATGTGGAGAAAGAGGAACACTCCTCCATTGTTGATGAGATTGCAAGCTGGTACAACCACTCTGGAAATCAGTCTGGTGGTTCCTCAGAAAATTGGACATAGTATTACCTGAGAACCCAGGTATACCACTCCTCATCATATATACCCAAAAGATTCTCCAACATATAACAAGGACACATGCTCCACTATGTTCATAGCAGCCTTATTTATAATAGCCAGAAGCTGGAAAGAACCCAGATGTCCTTCAACAGAGGAATGGATACAGAAAATATGGCACATTTACACAATGGAGTATTGCTCAGCTATTAAAAAATGAATTCATGAAATTCTTAGGCAAGTTAATGGAACTAGAAAATATCATCCTGAGTGAGGTAACTCAATCACAAAAGAACACACTTGGTATACAAATACAGATTTTAAAACATCTGAGTTGAACTGAAAGCTCTACTGTTTCTTGATGCTTCTTGAAGATAGTGTTATTCCCCTTCAGAATTGCCATTGATGGGGTGATTTCTTCTCTATTCTTTATATCAAGTTGATTGGTTAGATTAAAACTTCCCTTGTCATGCCTGTCTCAAAAGTGCCAATAGAGCCAGATTCGAGCTATAAAGTCCTCAGTTGCAAGGAGTAAAATGCTTGCTAAACTTGGGGCCGAGTTCAGACACAACTTGACCATGATGCCAATGCATGAGCGATAGCCTGGCAGACACTCATTGTTATTACAAAGGCTTCTCCACACCAAAGTTAAGGGCAGCATAACTCAGGAAGGGCAGTAAAACAGGAAGAATGCTGAGCAGGTAACACTTTACAATTTATGACTGAGCAAAAAAAGGAATAATTCCAAAATGGAAGCTAGATGGTTTTGAAGGAGAGACCTCCTTACCCTGCATACACTGTGGTGGCGAATTTCACCTGTCCACCTGACCTAGCCAGAGGAAGACAAGTATTTGGTCAAACATTCTTCTAGGCATATGTGCAATGACATTTGTGGATGAAACCAACTGCCTCTACCTGAGATTAGAGGTGTGCTGCCGCCACACTAGCTCCTGGTAGTCTTAGTTTAGTTTTGTTCTTCAAAAAATGATCACAAATTGATCATGTACCCTGATCATGTACCCCATAAATGTTCATCTGAAGCTCAAGGTCGTTCACTTCAGCCATATGAATACAATTCTTGTTTACCCAGTTCTCTTAGCTTTCTGGTATTTATTATCATTTCATTTTCAATTATTATAAAAAAATAAGAACCAGTGTTCTGCAAATTTACCAAACAAAATAATAGTTGATTTTTTAAAAAAAATTCATATGCTTACTTACTTGTTATAGAAATTTTATTGAGTGCTTATTTAGTCATGGGTGGGAGTGCAGTTCTGACTGTGCACCAAGAGTGCATTTTGTTCAGTGACTTATTAGAAAAAGAAGATGGCATAAGGACAAGTGTACAAAAGATATAATTAACTTGTTTTTCAAACAGAACTATGGTTTTTGTGATGATGGGTCTCTTGATTACACTATCACATAGTATAGTGTGTAACCCTGGCTGTCAGCCAGTGCCTTCAAGTTCTACTTGATGTGAAGTGCCTTTGTGAGGTTTCTTGTGAGCAGGACAGAAGGGAGTTAAGGTACCCACTGGCTACCTCATTTGACTTAGCTCTTTGAGCCTCAGTTTACTTGACTAAGAAATGGGAGTAACAATAACTTCAAAGGGCTGCAAAAGCAAGCAAGCAAGCAAGCAAAGAAACAAACAAAAAGAATGAAGCTACTTCTTTGTAAAGAGGATTTGGTATGAAACTTAGAGCTCTATAGTTATCTACAGCATTTGGGTCACCATTTTTTCATTCCTGTTTCTTTTAAGAATTTGTGGAATTGTTAAAAGAATTGTTGTAGGTACTGAGTTATATTAATAACCAAATTAAAAAATAAAATTATTTTTTTTTTGCCATTGCTCTAGAGGTGTTGGCATCTGGGAAAACTGAGCCAATAAATGAGGCAGACTAAAGTCTCATATACTAGCCAACTTAGAGCGTCTGACAATTTATACCTGGAGGTTTAAGAGAAACCAGAGTACAGTTCTCATTAGCTTGAGCTGTGTACAATCACAAGGACAAGCTACAGGCAGCAGAAACATAAAGGGTAGTTTAAAAATTTAATTGATTAACAACAGCAAGCAATAGTGAGTAATAATAATCTGAAGAAAACTCTCTCCTATCCAATTCACCTGGGAGGGGCACGAATACTCATTCCAAGAACAAGCCAGTTGTTTTGAAGAAACAGAGGTCATGAGACTCTTGTTTTCTTGGAATCTTCTCACAAGCATTCTAATTCTTTACACATGACTCCAATCCTGGATTGTGTTCTGATTTATTATTATTAATTATTATTATTTAAGTTGGGAGAATGCTGGAAGCTTTCAGAGTTAACTTATGCTTTATCTTCTGGTTAAGACATTCTTCCAGGTCAGATGTCTTGGAATTATTTGCCTAAATATTTTCAACCATATTGGAACACACACATGTGCTCAATAAACAGGCACTCACATAGATAAGGTGAGTGTATGCTTTCTCTCTTGTGTGCACAGCTTCTCACTTGTATATATTTGTATCTTTGTGCAACTAGATACAACTAGGCCAGGCAACTAGAAAGGGACACATGAGAAAAGAGAGCCTTTAAGGGAGTCGTTGAGAAGAAGGGTACTAGAACACATGTAGTTTGAGTGTAAAAGGGGAATCTTGGGAAGGGAAGAGTTTAAGCAGGAACCAGAGTATAGAATCGGGGGGCGGGGGGTGAGTGGGAGGACAGTCAATCAAAACTAAGTTCTTATGAAAATGCTAGAAGAAAATTTTTAAGTTAATTAAAGAAAGAGAAAAAGAAAAGAAACGAGGGTCTGGAGAGATAATTCAGTGGTCAACCACTGTTCTTGCAGAAGACCTGCGTTTTGTTCCCAATAGCTGTATCAGGCACCTTGCGGCCTCTGTAACTCCCGTTACAGCTGACATGTGATCCCGACACAGGTGACACGCCCTCATCTGGCCATTATGAGCACCTGCATGTGTGTGGTGCAGAAACATATGTTTAGGTGCGCCCCCACACAAAATAAATACATCTTTTAAAAAAAGAAGTGGAAATTAAGAAAAAATAAGGTCATGGGGGAGAAAGGTGAAGAGTTTACACCTCTCTGCTCTGTGCAAGGGGTTTCTGCTTCCGGGAATACAGGGAAGCTGTGCTAGGTCATCTGCTCAGGTTCGCTTTTAGTGGAAGCAGCACGAAGTCTCTTCCGCCTGTTTGTTTCTGTTAGGTGCATGTCCTGAGCAGCTTTTCTAGGGGAGAAATCGCTGTATGTGGTTAATTGATAAAGCCCCTGTGATGCTTTCTAAGTGGACATCAGAGCTCAGTAACCCAGTGAGGAATATGTTTCTCAGCATCCTTGGAGCAAGCAAGAGGTATATGTACGTATCTGATTCTGTCATGGTGCTATGGTTTATGCAATGTCAGTTCAGAGCCCAGGCACAGAGTACAAAGACTTGACATCCCCTCTCGATTCAACTTTGTCTTGAAAAGTCTGAGTCTTAATGTGAGGGTCGCCTGAATCACTAAATCACATGGATCATAGTTGCTCTGGACTTTTTAATTATGAGAAATAAAGTCATACTGAAACTTGAGAACTTTCAAATGCATGTTTGTGTAACACACACACACACACACACACACACGTTCAACCTAACCAGTATAACCTTTTAGAGAATCTACAAGCTACAACGATCTTAAGATTCCACCAAATAGCACTGTCTTAAATGATAGATGATCAAGACTAAGATAAGAGATAAGAGATATGAGGATGGAGAGAAGAGAAGCATCACATTTAGGGAAGTGACATCAGAAGTGCTTTATAAAGTGATGCCTGCTGCTTTTTCAGGGTTTTGAATTAGCCGGTAATATTCCTGCATTCCAGATCCACAAATTGTGAACATTTTGCCTTTTTCAAAGTGATTGCTCTGAAGACCACCGTTTTCAAAATGCCTTGAAGACTGCTCACGGCAAAACCCAGCTAAGTGTGTTAACCTACCCTCCTGCAAGCCGGGAATAAGTACAAGATTCACCTCCACTTAATGTTAACAAATTTGGGTCAACAAATACAGGTAGGAGATTAGTTCACATCAATCCATTGTTGTGTGGCTCTCAGGACAAAGATGAATGAGGCTTGCTTCCCGCCCTTGAGGTGCTCACTGTCTACAGGGAAAGGACCATACAGACAAAACAAGTTAGCTCCGGGGAGTGCTTCAGGAGAGTATAAAAAGATGAAAGATGCAGAGCCCAGAGGAAGCAGAGATCTGTCTTGGTTTGGGTAAATAGGCACCTGAGCCTATCTACTATTACTTGAAGGACAACAAAGACCTTGAGAGTTTTCTGTGAGCTCTGAAAAGCAACTGGCCTTGTTTCTGAAACTTTAGGATATTGCACTCCGTGCCACGGATACACTAGCTCAGGAGATGCAAGAAATTTGGGCATTTCAAAGCCCACATAATGAGAGGTCTAGACTAACAGGGAAATAGTCATACTTTTGTCACCGAATGCAACATTTTGTTGATGTATTTTGCTGAATTGCCTTTATTGAGTCATCGATCCCTCTGGCTTCCTGCACTGTAACAAGAAATACTGCAGATTTACCTCCCCATAACACCATGCACTTGGCTCTTGGCAGCCTTCCTGATGTGGTGGTCCTTTCCAGATGTGCTTCTTAACATGTGGACTTTGGAATCTCATAATAATGGATGCATGTAAGAGAGACAGGAGGCTGGAAAACCAACCTTCTACAGCTTACAAAGATCAGTGTTTTAAACTATGATTCCCTGGAACAGTTTTGGAAATATTAGTAGGTGTGCTATGTGATAAAAGGCTTAGATGTGTTTTTTTTTTTTTCTCCCAGAGTGCTGTTCCTATTATCTCTCAGCTGCATACTCACCCTTTCGTGAAGCATAAAGGAAACAAGAAAGCATTTCTCCTTTGCAGCAAACTCCAACTTCGTCAGTAGAGGGCGCAGGAGGAACATTGCAGGAGATAGGAGTGGCTCGCACTGCTGTTACTTGACTGCCATACACTCACATCTTACAGTGCTCTCAATGGTAGAGCAGCTCAGCCCTCAGGCTCATGTTCTCTAGAGAGATTTTCTATTTACCTCGACACAGAAAATCTGGCCTTGTCTGGCAATTCAAGGATCTTCTGTTATCTGAAGGGCCTCAACCCTGCATGTACTAATTGTATCCGAATCCTTGCTTTGAGGAAGAACCCCACTTCCAAATTTGTCCTTCCTTGAGTACTTTTCCTTGGCCTTAGAGTAATATTTAGCATTCAGTTTACATCTTTATAGTTACTCTCTTGTGGTTAATAAGCGTTAGTGTCAAACTTTCCCTGCTCAGGCTTCTATACAAATTTCGTCTCTTTAGACGCTTGACTCACACAGTCAGAATACAATAATGATTCTCAAATACTTACCTTGGGGTTCATTTATATCCTTAAAGACCCCAAAGAGCTTCTGGTAGGTTGTATTTATTGATATTTGTTATACAGGGAAGTAGAACTAAGACATTTGAAAGATGTTTTAAAGCTAATTCCTTAAAGGGGCTAAACCTATTATATCCTAAGCAACATTGAAAAAAATTCACATTTTCAACACAAAAGGCATTAGTGAGAAGAGCAGAGACATTCATTTTTGCGGAGGTCTTTCATGCCTGATGATAGAAGACATCATGGCTCTCGTATCCGCTTCTGCCTCCACTGGGACGGGTCCTATAGCTTGGATTTTATGTAAGAAATCTCTAGCTCCTCACAGATTTGGAGGAGGATGTTCATAACCCTTTTAGGTTAAGTGTGGGCTGCTGCTTTGATGCTATATCAAAACTCAACTATTGATAGTTTTGTTTTGATTGTGGCCCCTACCTCCCTCAACCCCCATCATGCTTCGGGTCAAGCACAAGGCTACAGTGGTAGTATCTACCAGGTTGGTAGTGAGGCTTTATAGCTGAGAGACTATCAACAAAAGATTCTTGTTCTGGAAGCTTGGTTTCCAATGTAGGGCCGGGGAAGGTGGACAGCCGATCACTAGGGCCTGCTGCTGTACTAGGGACTGCTTAAAACGAAAACTAAAGGTGACCAGGAATCTCTTGGGATTTCTATTTTGGATTTCATCTTCATCTTTCATTTGCTCTGCCACCCACCTTGAGGAATTTGCCAGAGCAGAACTGAGAAAATGTAGGAGCCGTGCCCTTGAAATCTCCCAGAGCTGTAAGTGAAACCAATCTCTTCTCTTTATAAAATTAGCTTGTGCACTGGAACACTGATCTAGTGGGTAAGAGTACCCACTGCTCTTCTGAAGGTCCTGAGTTCAATTCCCAGCACCCAGATGGAGGCTCAGAACTGTCTGATGCTGTCTTCTGACATGCAGATGTACATGCAGACAAAGTACCCATATACATAAAATACATAAATAAAGAAATTTAAAAATAAATAAATTGTACTTTATTAAACAATGAAATTAGCTTGTACAAGGTATTTCATTAAATAGAAAGTGGAGTAATACAGTGAACACTCTGAAACTAAAATCCATAAATCTGTTTGGTACTTTAACTCTGTTTTTGCCCATGAATGACGGTGATGTCATTTATTTGTCATCTGGAAAATACTGGTTCATTGAGTTGTACAGGTATTGAAATGTTGCTATGTTTCTTTATACAACAAACTACATCCATTCATGTTACCACCGATGTTATTTTAAAAACTAGGTGTTAGGAGTTATTAGGCTTAGAGTGGCAGGCATATTTGTTTTTTCCAAATCATCTAAGAGTATGTAGTTTATCATTGGTAAGAAAACATTTTCCAAACAATTAATTTCAACTAATCACAATTTGTTTGTCAGTTGTGTTCTCAAATAGGAAGATAATTTCTAAAGGAAACAGTAGCTGATCTGACTTGTCATTAAATGATACCTGTGTAGTTAGTTTCTCAAGACAAACAAGTGCTTTGATATGTGGTGAGAAAGCTTTATGTTAAGAATCATCACTAGTCATTTCTTGTGTTTCTTCAACTGATGGACTAAAGATGCTTTTGTTAGAAAGATGACTGAGTAGGACGAAGAAGCCAATGGTGCTGAACAGAGTTTGTTGTTGCTGTTTTGACACATGTAGGGGCCAATAGTTTTACCCACAGTTAATTCTCTGCCTTTAATGGAAACGTCAGACTTGTCTCAGCATCATCATGAGAATAGTTTTGACTCCATGGGTCCTCACACAAGGTCTGAGAATGCACATGGGTCTATCGAGTTTGAGGACCACACTTGAGAACTATGCCATGATAATGATTGGCTATGGAATTTCAAGGGCTTAATTCACCAGGATTTACTCCTTACTCATATTGCCTGCCCATTATGAGGTGTCTGTGTCATCCTCACTCCAGGACTTAGGATGTGGAGCAACTTGTTTCTGGGATACCTGAATGTCAGAGGGAAGAGGACAGGGACCAGGAGATGGGACTTAAGATTTCAGCCCATATGTAAGTGTTATATATATAATTTATGCTGAATCACTTCATCAGCACTAGTGTTCACCCTTTGAATGTACCCAGAAGTTATCCTACCACACACAGGCACTAGCGCACATACACACACACACACACACACACACACACATTCATGCACACGCACATGCACACTCACACATACACACATGGTTAGTTCCTGACAATGATAATTGTAGTTATTGACTATAGCCCAAATAAATTTTCTTTTTCCACCAAATGTACACCCCATCCCACGCCACATTGACCGTTATTTCTACGTGCTCCTGGCATAGGTCTTTTTGTAACTTGTGATTATTATTCTGTGTAACTATTTTCTGTATAACTGAAATGCTCACGATGATTAGAAAAACCACACCTAGCTTGCCCATCACTGCCTCACTTATGGCCTGGGGCTTGGTAAATTATGAGTAAAGGTTCATTGAATGGATGAAGGAACACAAATGGAAGCCTGAAAGTCCCCTCACCCATTTTCATGACACTTATTTGTGCTATTTAAGTGGCCCTTATTATTAACACCATTATCATAATAAGTGGGAAATTTTGCTAGAAAATGAAGCCCTGATACAGATAGTGACAGAATATTTGACAACATGAACATATTAACAGTAGTAGATTTTTCTTACTCCCTTTACTGTTATTGTCATCATCATCATCACTATTATTATCATCATCTTATTTTATCCAAACTCATTATCAATATAATCCTTGACCTCACTCATAAAGCGCTTGCTGCACTAGGACATTTTACAAAGCATAGTTCAAGAAGTATGTGTCTCCTTAGGGATTTTGATCATATAGTATCAAGTTAAGGGTAAATAACAGCTGTAGTTTGACCTGTAGGTGATGAAACAAACCCGGAGCAGAGACTGAGAACACAGAGCTGCCCTCAATTAGCAAGCGAGCCATAGGAGCTAGGCATATCAGTAAATGTAAAGTTAAAGGAGGCTCTCAGATGATGAAAACTATTGCATCAGGATGAGGTCATTTCTTTCCCTAACGATTTAATGTTTCTCTTGAATACAACTGTAGTTAAGGTCAGAATCATTCCATAGTTAAATCTTTGTATGTCAATCACACACACGCAGTGATACATGTATATGTACATATTACATATATTATATAGTTGTATATATGTGTGTAATATATTACATATATTATATATACATATTTATGCATTATACACACATATATAATTATATATAATATATTACATGTATATCTATTTCAGTAGAATCATTTCTGTTGTCTGTTGTCGCTAAATCTGTGGTAAATGAACATTTGATCATGTCTCCCCAAGAAACGTTACACAATCATGAAGTATCTGCTCTCTTTATTTTTCTTAAAAATGTATCTGTTGAGCTGGATGTGATGATGAATGCCCTTTAATGCCAGTGCTAGGGAGGCACAGGCAGGCAGATCTCTGAGTTTCAGGCCCAAACGGTCTTTAAAACAAGTTCCAGGCTAGCCAGGGCTACATAGTAAGGCCCTGTCAAAAAACTGTGTCTATTGAAAGTGCAATGCCAGGGCATTTTAAAAGGCCTGATTGGAATGGCGTTGGCTGAGCCATAGTTAAGATAGAGTGAGTGGGAGGGAAAACTTTTCATGTAAGATCACTTACTTGGATGGGCTAAGTATTACATGATCCATGTTAAATTTTCATTTATTAATTATCCTTTAGCTTGTTTCTACAACTAATTTCTGTAATGGCTAACATTTTTTTTCACTCAATAACTGGAAACAAACTAAATTTGGAAATTTACTTTAATGAAGGAACAACATCTAACAATTCATGAACTTTGTAGTGTAGAACAAATGCTTACTGTATTTTTAATTATGTGGACATGTGTGGGTTTGTGCACGCGAGTGGAGATGTCTACAGAGGACAGAAGTAGCATTGTCCTGGAGCTGGAGTCAAAGGCAGTGTGAACTCCCTGATGTGGATTTTGGGAACTGAACTTCGATCTAGAAGAGCAGCAAGTGCTCTTAACCCCCGAGCCATCTCTCTAGTCCTGAATGTTGTGGTCTTCAAGAAGTCCAACACTGATGATAAAATTTGGATTTAATTACTTTACTTACTTTTAGTTATTTACTGTGGTGCTTGGGATTGAACCGAGAGACTTGCCCATATAGGATCAAGTGCTATACTTCTGAGCTATGTTCCCTGCTCAGTTTGTGCCAAAGCAGTAATGTAGATTCAATGTTGGAGCAATACAATTACAGGGTCTTCTAGTCAAATGATAAAACAAGGGAAAATTGTGCTTCGATCTTGACTGTGCATCTAACTTGCTATGGTACCCAGGTAAATTGTGACACCCTATTAATGAGAATAGAGGCCGAGGGAGATGGCTCAGAGGAACCTACCGCTTGACAACCTGAGTTTCATTCACAGGGCCATGGTAGAAGGAGAGAATTGACTCACACAAGCAATAGATAGTTAAAAACTGATTGGAGAGATGGATGGCTCAGTGGTTAGGAGTACTAGTTGCTCTTCCAAAGGACCTGGGTTATATTTCCAGCACCCATGTGGTGGCTTAAAGCATGTTTGTAACTCTAGTTCTAGGGGATCTGAACCCTCATCTTGCCTCTATGTGTACCAGATGTGCACATGGTGCTTATTACATACATGCACACAAAACACCCATATACATACCATAACAATTTTAAAAAGAAACTGAATGGCTTATTAGCAATGTATAGTTATTATTATGTTTGTTATATTGTTATTATGATATATTACATTATTATGATTGTTACTATAATTAGTGTGTGTATGTAATAGTGCATGCGTGTGTGTGTGTGTGTGTGTGTGTGTGTGTGTGTGTGTGTGCAGATATGAATATTCATGTGTGTGCACCTGGTAGCCAGATCAGGAGGTTGGGTGCCTCCTCTATCATTCTGTGTCTTGTTGTCTTGAGAAAGAGTCTCTCATTGGACTGGAGGATTGCCCTATTGGCCAGGTTAGCACTCCTGTGAACACTTGTGATCTTTCTGCTTCCATTCCTCCAGAGCTGTGGTTATCGGCTTACACAGTAATGCTTGGCTTCTTGTGTGGGTACTGATATTAGAACTCAGATCCATGTACATGCTCTGGCCATTGAGCTCTCTCCCCACCCATGTTTATTATTTTAAATATCCAGAAATCAGTACAAAGAAAATACCTTCCCCTATCCATTATGCTAAATGGCTGTGCACATTTTCTTCTGGAAAAAAAAATGTTCTAGTTTTGAAATAGGATTTGAATGAGATCTCTCAGATACTGAGCCACCAACCAGACGCATCTACCAGCTGGTCTGAGGCCCCCAACACATATGGCAGGGGACTGCCTGGTCTGGCCTCAATGGGAGAAGAAGCATCTAATCTGTGAGAGACTTGAGGCCCCAGGGAGTGGGAAGGTCTGGCAGGGGTGGGGGCAGAATCCTCTTGAAGACGGGGGTGGGGGTGGGGGTGGGGGTGGGGGGGTTGAGGGGTGGGGGTAATGGGATGGGGGGTTGGGGGGGAAGAATGGGATGAGGAGCTGTGGGAGGACAGACTGGGAGGGTGTAATGCCTGGACTGTAAAAAAAAAAAGTATTTAAAAAATGATTTTAGAGTAGAACTATTTTGTGGGCCTACCAATTTAATAAGGCAAGTTTATTTATTAGAAAATATTCCAAAATTTTCATACACACGATTCAATAAAAAAATTACGTTAATTCTTAAGATGCTCTGGTTTTGTGGTCTCATTGGAAATTCATAATCTGAGTGAGGGTTAGAGAAGATGAGTGGTGCTCAGGAGGGCGAACCTGTTCTTACCGCCTTGCAGCAGCAGCAGGCCAGGGCTGAGCTGCAGTCCTCAGCCTTCCAGCTTGTAGTTTCTTCTCTGCACCTCTGCTTGGCAGCTTCATCACACCGCTTCGCATAAGCTCGCCTTAATGCCTTGATAGCAGCCCAGACAGTTTTCTTTAAACCTGTTTAAAAGCTACAACCAGCCTAAGTCTCGATTCATTGCTAAGCAAATTCATGGAGCTTAAGCCTTCATTCTGAGCAAAATGAGGGAAAATGGAACCGAGGCGGACGCTTTCAAAGAAAGCCCAGCATGAAAAGGGAGAAGAAGCTGAAATATTTAATATGTACGCAGTGTGAATTCACCAGCCTTTTCTACTCCCCCAATCCTGTGGGGTTTTTCCCCCCAAGAGTAGGCTGTAGCTGCCAAAGCATAGCAGTCACTCCATTAATTATAAAGCAAAGGAAAAAAAATGAGTATTGATCTCAAGGATCCATTCCACTTGCTCCGTATTAATTGAAAGTTATTCGTCTGATGTTACTTAAAAGAAATTCAAGGCAGTATAGAAAATAATGCTAAAATATCCATTCGGGGTTAAGTGAACTCAGGCTGGCACTTCCATAAACATGGCATTGGAAAATTGGAACTAGACCGTGGATGAATGACAAAGTGGCTCCCAAGTTCCTGTTCCATCTCACCGTGGACAAACTCACTTCTGATTGGCTGGGAGGGGTCGGAGAGCTGATCCGGGGGCATAGACAGAGTGTGCTGCCCTTAACCCGGGAAGGCTCCCTGTGCAAGCAACATCCGGTTTTTCATTTGTTGACTTAATCAACCATGCCTTTCAAGTATATGAATGTGACACTAATCCTGGTAGGACATCAACTCCATTCTAAGACTGACTGGCTAATGCTTGTGTAGCCCTCTTACAATTATGCACAGGAGGGCACACACACCACTATTGCCACTTACAGAAGAAACCAAGGTACAGACAAGAGAAAAACCTTGTCAAGGTTGAGATAGGTGCATCTTCGACTCCGAGGTCATCTTGGTCTACATAGCTATTTCAGGTCAGCCAGCACATGGTGAGATCCTGTTTCAAAGCTCAACCAACCAACCACCAAACCAATTAATCAATCAGCTAACATTTAGCAAAGCCTTTAGTGATAATAAAATATTTTCATTGAGACCATCTATACCAATAGTATGTCTTTGTGGACACGTAAGTGATGTGTGTATGCGGGGGGTGGGGGGGGTGGGGGGATGGGGGGCACATGATGCCTGTGAAAGTGGGGTTGTCTGTACCCAAGTATGGTACCCATGAAGTCCAGAGCAGGAGGTGGGGGGGGGGGTCCTTTGTTATTGCTCTCTGCTTTATTGTCTTGAGTCAGGGTCTCTCTGAACCGGAAGCTTTCACTTTTGGCTAAGCTGCCTGGCCCTTGAGCTCTGGGTCCATCTATCTGCTTTCCAATGCAGAGGTTAAAAACACATATACCCATGTTTTCTCTTAAAATGTAGGTTCTGGGGAATTGAAATGAAGTCCACATGCTTGTCATATAAGAACCACCCATAAGTCCATCTCCCCAGCCCTATGTCCATGTTCTGAAGCAAGGACTGAATACAACGGACAAGTATGCTTTTAAGCCATGTGTTGACATGGGGAGTCTCTGGAACTTGAAGTCAATTCTTCTTTAAAAAAAGAATTGGTGAAAAACTTATGCAGAAATGGCTAAGTGCTTCTTCTGGTCAGTTCTGGATTATTATTATTTAGGAAGATGTGGCTGGTCTTCCATGTTCTAGCTTTAATTTTCTCATTAGCAAATGGAGGACCTCTGAAGAGTTGTTGGGGTTCAAGAATATGCAGTTCAACATACCCACAAAACCTTTGACCCCAAATTTGTCCCTTTCTTCCTTTAGTTGCCTTTGGTTGTGGTGTTTTATCACAGCAACAGTGAGCAAACAAAGACAGTATTCCTGTTTTGTTTTGTTTTGTTTTTTAATTCCTGGTAATTTTTTTTTTATTACAGGATAGGCATTGCAAGTTTCACCCTTGTGGGCTCTGTATATTTCTCTACTCCTATATATCTATTTAAGGTCTCCCGCCCCCCACGGAATGCATACATTTGATCCCTGAAAACAAACTTTTAAGTTTTGTTAGAAAGGATCTACCTTACTATTGGCAACACTTCATTCCTGACAACTCTAGCTCATGCCTGCCTGTGAAGTAGGACATGGGGACACCAACTACCTCTGGTCTCACTGAACTCTAACACTGCTCCTTCTGTTCTGTTCCATTCCTATGGTCTTTTTCATGGCTTCTGGTAGTTTCCTCACATGTCAGTGTTCAGCTGATGAATCTGCAGAGCACCTGTGCAGATCTTCAGAGCATATGTCTCTGCCTCAGCGTCGCTGTGTGGTTTCCTCCTCTCTGGGACTCTGTTGTGCAAAGTGTAGCCTTTGCCTTTTCTGGGCTCTCAGGCTCTTCTCATGACAGGGGGAAGCTACTGTATTGCATCTTCCTGTACTCTGACTGAAAAGTCTCCCTGAGGTGTCACATGGAACATTTGTAGTCACTGTGGCTGCTGCCCCCTTTTTTATGGATCCCTCTTCTGCAAGCAATCTTCCAATGTATTAGTTTGTCTCAATGCAGACCTTTGGCTGTAACTAAAGCTAGGTTTAGTTATAGGCTCCAGTGCACTAGATCATTGATCAGCAGTGATCTCCACTGGCCATATTTCTTCACTGTGACATGGGAATGATAATACCTGCCTTGGAGAGTTGATGGGAAAGTAAATAAATAATTAATCGGGGTTAAGTACTTGCCAAGTTTTTCTGAGGGAATTAACTAATCTGGTCTTTGTAACAGTCTCATGATATAGGTGCTAGTATTTATCCAAGGCAGGAAGTAGAGTCTGTAAAAGTGGGGAATAACTTTCAGATTCAGGACTTTGGCTCCCAATCCAATAATCTGTAACTTTCATTGTGGGAGTACACAGAAAGTGGTCATTACAGTTGTCCTGACCCATGGCTCAGAGACTTCCTGTGAACACAATGCTGGCATAGATTATAATAATATATAATGCGGAGTAATATATTCATGCAATTTATGCAGATCTTCCCTTATCCTTTAAGTCACCTCTAGATAATCTGTGGTACCTAAAATAATATGAATGTTATCTGAGTACTTGTTACACCACACTGTTTACAGAATAATAATACAAAAGTCTGTATCTGCTCAGGAGTCGGGAAGATTCATTAATAGGTAAAGTGCTTGGCATTCAAGCATAAGGACATGAAGTCTGGATCCTTAGCACGCATGTTAAAAATAAATCAGGTGCTGGTGATGAGTACCTGTAATCCTACTGTTAGATAAGCAGAGGCAGGAGGATCTCCGAAGCTCCTGGGCCAGCAAAGGCTTGCTGAATCAGTGAGCTCCATGTGCCATGAACAACATCGTTTCCCCCAAATGAAGTCACTCAACACTGATCTCTGACCTCTCGGCACACATGTGTAGGGATCCGAGGTTAGCCGTGATAACACCCGCCATTACAAGATGGCGCAGGTATCCTGTGCTCACACAAGTAAACAACTAACTGCAAAGGTGTAAGAGGCAAAAGGCGCCAAGCCACTGCCAATCCCGAGGCGTAACAAGGGGTGATGAGTGAACAGCCAATCAGAAGTGAACACGCCACTCTAGGGTACATATAGCAGTGCCTCTTCCAGGTTCGGGGTCTTCCACTTCAACTGGTACGAGAATAAAGCCTCTCTGTGGTAACTACCCGAACACTGACTCACGTGTCTCTTTCGCAGGTGAAGGGGACTCGGAGCGGCGTGGAATACACATGCACATAAACACAAACATGTAAATGAACATAGTTATAGAACACATGCACTGGTACATGCAAAAAGAGACAGAAAAGTCTGTATATGTTCAGAATATACTATCTGTTTTTTGACTAGTTATGACTTGCAATTGGTTGAATCCATAGATACAGGGACTGTTTAGGAAGCTGGCTATATTACTGTCTTGGATATCCAAGTTTAATTTGAGTTGCATCAGCTGCTGATCAGAAATATGAATTGGCACGGTGATGCATAAAAATGTATTAAAAACTATGATTTCAGTGTACCTCAGGGATTTAACTGCTTCACAATGAGAGCTCCACAGGGGGAGCTTCTCTCCATTTATGTGGTCTTAATTTCAGTGTGGGTGTGCATTATGATCGATCCATGTGTGTTCAAACTAATTAAAATGAAATTCAGTTCCTTGGTGGCACCAGTCACATTCTCATAGCACAGTGGCCTCCTGTGGTTAGCAGCTATGACACAGGACAGCTCAGCCAGATGGTCTTTACCCTCACCAAAAGCTCTCACTGACAGGCCTTTTCCAGGTTCTCATTGCTTCACCTCAACATGGCAGTCTTGTAAAATTTCTCCTGGTTCTTTGGGATGCTAGTCTGATTATTCTATCACTGCTTGGTAGGCATTTCCATGTGCCGGTCCTCACTGGATATAACAATGGACACAACTGGCCTGAAGCCACCCACACAATTCTTGCAGTCTTCTCTTAGCCTTGATGGCTCACCAGACTATGTGCTACTGAATCTGCAAGGGAAGGTGTTACAGAATACAAGTCTAAATAGTTTCTCTTCTCCTGTAGCCCGCCAGCAGTGCTGTCTCTCATACAATGGCTCCATCATCCACAGCATGTGCAAGCTCCTCTGAGGTCAGGCTCCAGCCTCAGTCACTAGCTCATGTACTCTTTGCTCCACAGCTGCTTCTGGGTGGTATTATTTCTGGGCCCCGAGTCCCAGAGCTCTGTTCCCTTTGATCTAGGAGAAGGAGCTGCCTCATGCATAGTGTGGTGGCAACAACTTCTGGGCCTTCTCCATTTTCAGTTCTCCTCTGCACTTTACCTGCAACTTCCCTCCCCCAAGAACTGCAGAGGCCGTCTACCATAATCCCCCACTTTCTGAAGGCAATCCGTGTTCTTTGTTTTCAGCGACCTTGTGTTCCCTTCTTTTGGTTTGTACTATGGGTCCTTAAATGGCAACAGCTCAGCCAACATTTGAATTTTGTTTTTAAACAAAATCTCAAACATTTGATTTTGCCAATAAAGACTTGGGAGCCAGATGCTGGGGTGAAAACCTGCTATCACAGAGGGGTAGGGAAAGCACCCAGCTGAGCATCATCCTCAGTCAATGTCCCTAAGGGAAGTCCTCCTCCTCTTTACCACCTCCAGAACCCTGCAAATGGAATGTCCTTCTCTTCTATTTCCTGTGTGGCTTTCCATCTATCCCCCCTGACTTCATCTTACTTTCTGTTTTCTTCCTAAGTTCACTTCCTGTCAACTGGTTGCTTGACTTTATTTAACTGTGTTTAAAATAAACAGAAAGCTCTTGGATCAAAGGTGTGGGCTAGGGTTGAGCCACACCAAAATTAGAAACAGGTTTTTCCAGCAAATAACACAATCTCAGGGTTCACAGTATGATCAGATATCCTGTAACATCCCCCCCCCCCTCATTTTTTTGGTCTAAATAGATAGGGAAGATCTCACCTCTAACAAATTGAGAACCTACTGTGTACCTAATGTGTGTATTCACACACATCCTGTGAATGCCTGCATATGCAAAGCCTAACAAGACTGGCCCTCACTCTTTATAAGCTCTATGTTTAACATTGATGGGTAGGGAGAGGCCAAGTTACCAAACATGAGAGTGAGATGTGTGTTGATGGAGCAAGAAACAGAGAGGTAGGACATCTGGAGAGGGTTATATTGTATAAGTTACCGTGGCAGCTTCCATGGAAGCAGAAAGTCTCACATAGCAGAGATTCTACAGATGTGGTAAAAAGGAAACAGGCCTGGAGAGATGGCTCAGTGGATAAGAGCACTGACTGTTTTTCCAGAGGTCCTGAGTTCAATTCCCAGCAACCACATCATGGCTCACAACCATCTGTAATGGGATCTGATGCCCTCTTCTGGTGTGTCTGATGACAGCGACAGTATGCACATATACATAAAGTAAATAAGTAAAAAGGAAACACACAATGAAACATGGATGGGGGAGCACATGGTTTTGTTTTGTTTCTCTATCTATTCCTCACTCACTCTACCATATTCTTCTCATGGCTACCTGGATCTACCGATAACATCTCACAGAGAGAAATTCTGAGGCACAAACTATTTCCCTCCGGTACCCTGGCTAGGAAGTACCAGAGCATCTTTTCAATTCAAGGATGTCTGACATCTTCTTGGTCATCTTATCACTCCAGCCGACCTCCACCCATTATGAATATGGTTGGATTTTATAGAATGATTGAGAGTTTCTCATGGAGCCAGAGCTGATGGGCATTCAAGGTGGAAGGAAAGCAAGTTTTTAAAAGGTGATTCACAAAGAGGTTAGTTATGTTCAAGGAGGAGTGAGAGTTTGAATGTGCTTGAGTATTTGTTAAAAGCCAAGGCTACAGATGATGAAACAAGAAATAGAAAGATTTTTTTTTTTTTGGTTGTTAAACCTCCTTTTCTCTCCTGGTTGCTATGTAAAAATGAAAGACATATTGATTGGTACTGCAGAATTCGAAGTTAGTAATGAGATTCCCTCTGAAAATCCTTTAAAGTCTCCATAATTAATTTATTTGGGAGGTGAATCAAACTGCGTACGTGAAATGTGTTAAAATTATTAGGCTGCCCTGGGTCAGTTGCCTGAGGCTGCCTGGCGTGATGAAGGGTGTTGGGATTTGGGTCCACATGCTAAGTCTGCACTGCTCAAAGTCCTAGTCATCAAATCAATTATTGATCACACCAGCTTAGAGCAAGCCTCTCCCAACCTTGCTGCGGCTGCCATGCTTGCTCTGGTTCTGCCTGACTCAGCCAGCTTCTAGGGGCCTGGAGAGGGGAATTAGATGCCCTGACCCCACTGAGAACCACTCTGACCTCATTCTCTTTCCCTGCTTCTGAGTCTATCCAGTGGAAACACCTGTGATCTAGCCTGTGTCACATGGAATAACTGTTTTAGAAATGATATACTGAGTTTAGAACGAGATGTCATAGAAACAAGAACATGAATCAGAACAGTGCATTTGTGGGGATGATGGCTGGAAGACGGTCTCTGGGGGTGCTCCTAAGACTGTGAAAGTGTGCACATCTTATTGTACATCCCTTATGACGTAAGGAATAAACGACTCTTGTCACCTACCTTTCTTGTCACTGTAGAAAGGTTACTAGCAGGGCTGTAGTGATGACTGGGAAGTACTTGCCACATAAGCATGAGACCAAAGTTTGACTTCCAGAGCCCATATTTAAAAAAGGGTGGTAGTCTACATTTGAATACTAGTGCTAACCCTAGCCCTAGCCCTAGCCCTAGCCCTAACCCTAACCCTAACCCTAACCCTAACCCTAACCCTAACCCTAACCCTAACCTCCAGGCAGATCTCCAGGGCTCAGTGCCTAGACAGGCTAGCCTAGTTGCTGTGTCTCAGGTTCTAGAGAGAAAGCCTGTCTCAAAAAACTAGGTAGATGACACCTCAAAAATGATGACACCCATCCTCTGATCTATTCCTGCTACTATTACTACTGCTACTACTACTACTACTTCTTCTTCTTCTTCTTCTTCTTCTTCTTCTTCTTCTTCTTCTTCTTCTTCTTCTTCTTCTCTCTCTCTCTCTCTCTTTCTCTCTCTTTCTCTCTCACACACAGAGACAGAGAAAGAACACACACTTATAAATAAATGATGGCAATGATCTCTGAGTACATCTTAATGCTAGACATTGCTGTCGGCATTTTTTCTTTTTGAGGCAAGATCTCCCCATGTAACCCTGGCTGGCTTGGGACTCATTGTGTAGACTGGGCTGGTTTTGAACTCACAAAGATCTGCCAATCTCTGCCTTTTTTTATGCTGGGATTAAAGCCATGGCCACCATCCCAAGCATCTCTTAATCTGCCTAATCTGAACAACTTTGCATAGTGGATATCCTTATTAAGCCCATTTTACAGTTACTGATAACTTGCCCAAGGGAGCACAGTAACAGAGCAAGACAGGAAGCTCCTGCTGACATTTATTCCATGCCAAGGCTTCTCTAGTCCAGGGCTCTGTACTGTTAACCTCTTTGTTCCCAAGCTAATGCCAGCAGCACTTGGACTTGAGAGACTGGAGTGGAGCTGGAGCTCAGAGGATGGACATTGTGTTGGAGAGATGATTTGAGCCCCAGCCCATAAGCAGTGGAGCAGCCTTTGTGTTTCTCATTCTTAAGTATCCTCAAATGGAAGGGCTTCCAGTAAGGAGACTACAGACTGGTGGCTTGTGAATACCCAGCATGTGCCCTTGATCCACTCATCTGAGCAGCCCCTCAGGGGCCTCTCTGAGGACTGGAGATACTTCCTCCACTTCTGCTAATGTCCTGGGACTCTCAAATACCCATATCAGGAAAAGCCTACCCTGGATTAACATCTTCACCAATGCTGAAATATAAATCAAGAAACATTTTATCAGCATGTCATAGAAAAAGCCATTCAGCTTTAGTGGGTTTACAAAATGATTTTACAAATGTCATCATTTAATCTTAACAACAACCCTGTGAGAGGGGGATTACTACTCTAGTTTGACAGATCTAGAGAGGATGAAAGTTTTAAGAGGGCAGATGTGGAGGCAGTTTTGAAATCCAGAAGGCCTAACTCCAAACATATTGCTTGTTTTCCTGTATCAGAATGTCAAGGGCATCCTGTAAGGGGAAACGTGTATTCAAAGGTGCCCCAGAAAAAATTATCTGGAGACGATACTAACTCCAAGACCAGCTAAAACGTAAAGTCCACTTAACAGAAGGGCTCAAAGACCTTGTTACGAAGCTTGCAAAGCATGATTAGTATACAAACACATTGGTTGATGCAAGTGGAAGGGAGCTGTAGAGAATGCACTTATGGAAGAAAGACCACAAACTCTGATCCCTGTTTGTGTTCAGCCTCCTTTGCCTCTCTATCTCTGTGACATCAGACCTTTACCGATGATGTAGCACTTACAAAGATTAGAGTTGAGGTTAGCAAAGGAGCTGGTCAAGAAAGTTGCTTGGGACCAGTACAATCTGAGAGATATAGCAGGAATCACAGCTGGCCCATGGTTGTAACTCATCATTATCCTGAGGAGAGACTGTGGGGTTCATTTGGCAGAGGACTCATTGAGCCAGACTGGGTGTTGACAATGGGTAACTGCTTTAAGGACCTATAAATACCCCATGTCTCATGTGTATGGACTATGGCTATTTGGAGACTCAGGTGCCTCATGTATATTTTGTGAATTGTGAATATTTGGTACCTGTTGATTTTCCCATTGCTTTGCATGTTTAGCACACACACGCTCGTTTATTTGAGCTGTGTTAACAGCTCTTCAGAAGTTGCTACTTTAATTATTCATGTAACACAGCTAATAAATTCTGCTCGTGTCTCATGAGTTATCTGCATTTGTACTTAGTTTTACTTCTTGTTTATGTTTCTGGGTTTTCTCGAGCAGAATTGAGTATCTTAATGTAACTGACACCTTTGTAAAGAAGAACTGTTGCACAGACTCTTGTTGATTCTTTGTGGGTTAAGTAGAGAGATGTGGGACCCTTTTGCACTAACGGAAACTAGGGGCAATGTCAGAGTGCAAGGATGTCTGTGAAAGTATGGAATGGTGTTGTACTTGAACCCATCCCCACCTTGACTGCTTGACCCAACTCCACTAAGTGAGAAGGGCACAGACATGTCTTCCCCCCATAATTCTTTGATGATTCCATATGGTACTGCCTCAAGCACTCAATACACTCAATACACTCTTGCTGCCAAGTGTAGCTCTAGATCTGTGTGGATTTTCATTTTCTTCCAGTCCTTGTAAATCCCATTCGTAACTGCCCAGAAGAGAAGCTTCAATTATTCAAGGATACATTTTTAACTGGAGGATCTAGTGGAAGGGAATGTTCATGTGAGCTCAGAGCAGACATTCTACAGGCTCAGTGCTTCCCCTCTGTGTCCTTTTAATGCCAGCAGGAGGGGAGCTCAAATGCTAGGGACGTAGCAAATGGAGGCCCTGGAAAGGCTGCTTGGGACAGCCTTCAGTTGGAGTTGGTAGGGACAATAGGACTTAGCTAATTAGTTTATTTAGCATTGGTTGAGGAAGGCTAGAAGCTCTGATTTGGGCTTGTTTATGCAAAATGAAGATCCCACCTCATAGAGAATAGGAGACAGTCTACTCGGAAGCCAAATATGAGTATCCAATTCCTAGGAACATAGATGCAGGTTTCCCCAAACACATTGAACATGTGATAGTTTTATGAAGTTTTTTATAACAACAGAACAAAGAAAGTCTTGACACCTTTAAGCTATGTTAAGTCCAGACACTTTTAAGCTATGTTGGCGTGTTCATCAAGTAGACGTACAAAGTGAGAACATCTGTTGCAGGCCTCAGGTGCTATTTGGTGACATTATTAACCTTGTGGTGGTAGCCGCTAGTGCTCTGCTTCTATATTCCAAAAGGATTTACCAGATTGTTACAAGCATGTCAAGCTAGACACAGAGATGCATTGGTCTATTTGTCTATTAAGGGCTAATTGTCTATAAACAAGATAAATCATTTCTAAACCTTTACATTTCAACTCTTCACAACCACAAGGGTTCTATGGTTATATATCTTGCAGATTTTTTCATACAGGTGATGTTTATCCCCCTCTGGGAACTTCATTTCATACAAAGTATCAATAATACAGGCAAAGGCTGGCCAAAGAGGGAGTTGAACATTCTAAGAATCTGTGGATACTTTGCCTGGCTCTAAAGAACCAGCTCAGGAACAGGGTGACTCCTGACCACATATGGACGAGTCCTGAACATACTAATGACAGAGAGCGGCAGAGTTGAAATATAACATACACCCTGATTCATATAAAAAGAGGAAGAACAGCAATAAAGTTAGATAATTGGATAAAAATTGAGCAATGTTTGAGATTATTTGGTTATTGTAATTTTACTTAAGAAAAGAAAACATGTGAGATGATTCTAGCCTACAATTCAGACTCAGTTCAAGGGGATTCAACTTTATGCTGGGAAGGCAGAGACCCAGAGGCTCTGAGCTATGTCTTCCAGGATTCTTAGTTAATGTGCACTGGGTTGAGATGACAGTGTGCAGACTTAAACTTGGCAACAGTCTCATTTATGAAGCTGCTTCATTCTCTCCCTCAAAAGGGATACAGGAGGAAAATAAAACAGCAGTCAAATTCATTCTGATTTCTTCCTGTTGGAATGGATCATTGTTTCCCAGTTCTACACTATGCAAGTGGCCTTGAGAGTTAGAGTGGAGGTCATTTTAATGCAAATGGAACTTTAAGAACTCTTTCCAGGAAGCCCGGCTCATAGAAGTCCTCTGACAGGTCTGAGACTTCATTGCATTAAGTGGCTCTTCCTGGGAATGATGCAAAGGAGGCTAGTCACCTCTCACCCTGACACAGCTTCTTTAAGAAAGGACATGAAACTTCATTAGGAAGAGCTGAAGGCTGATTACAACCCACTTTAATGTAGCTTTTATTCAGTTGGCCATTTGCTAATTTAATAAATGTTGCATATTCCCGGTGGCTGATACTCAGAAACTTGAGAAGTCATTTCCTGAAGGGCTTTTCAGAGTAGCTCCAAAGAAACTTAAAGATGTGCTTGTAGAAAGGGTGGAGTTCCAGAGGAAAGAGCCACGTGGGTGAAGGAAACAATGAGGGAAAGAAATCACTGGCCTGGGTTGAGCTATGTGACCATCTTGAATGACACTGGGCTTGGGCTGAGTCTTGGGTTGCGCTGTGTGGCCCTCTTTAATGACTCTGCTCTGCTTCTCTGTTTCATCTTCTTGATGTAAAGACTAGCTATAAAAAGCATCTACCTTCTAGAGCTGTGAATAGTGATCAGACGAAGAAGCTAAACCGTGAATCCAGGGCCTATTGCACAGTTTCCAATTTCAAGTGGGTGGAAACTAGGACAGGAAGAAGACTGTGTTCCAGAGCCCAGTCAGTGGTCAGGATGGAGCTCAGGTCAACAATCGCACTGTGTATATGTCTGCTGTGTGGTGTGATATGCATACGCACACACACATACACACACACACACACACACACACACACACACACACACACACTGAGGTGGCTTGGGCGGAGTGGGGGCCATCTTCTCCAATTCTGGCTTTTCCATTTTCAAAGCACAGTTTCAGGCAATAGGGGAAGGTCTAGCAGGCATACTTTATGAAAATCATCATTCAGAAAGAGATGTAAGAAAAGGCCCTTACTGCCTTTCCATGGCCTGAGAGTTCTGGGTTGGAGATGGGCCTGCATGCAACAAATAAATCTCTGGAATCAGGTACATATGGGGAGGAGCTAGAGTCTGAGAAGCATAGAAGCTAACTTATACTGAAAATAGAATTATACAGAAGTTAGGGAAAAATCTGGTCAAGAGATGCATGAAATAGTGAAATTTATAGCCAAATAACCATGATGAATATCCAAAATATACAAAGAACTCAAGAAGTTATACTCCTGAGAACCAAAAACCCCTATAAAAATGGGGCACAGAGCTAAACAAAGAATTCTCAACTAAGGAATCTTGAATGTCCAAGAAGCACCTAAAGAAATGTTCAATTTAGTCATCAGGGAGATGCAACTCAAAATGACCCTGAGATTCCACCTCAGATGACAACAGATGCTGGTGAGGATGTGGTGAAAGAGGAACACTCCTCCATTGCTGGTGGGATTGCAAGCTGATATAACCACTCTGGAAATCAGTCTGGTGTTTCTCAGAAAAGTGGACATAGTACTACCTGAGGACCCAGCTATACCACTCCTGGGCATACACCCAGCAGCCTTATTTATAGTAGCCAGAAGCTGGAAACAACCCAGATGTCCCTCAGCAGAGGAATGGATATAGAAAATGTGGTACATTTACACAATGGAATACTACTCAGCCATTAAAAACAAGGACTTCATAAAATTCACAGGCAAATGGATGGAACCAGAAAATATCATTCTGAGTGAGATAACACAGTCACAAAAGAAAACACATGGCATGTACTCACTGATAAGTAGATATTAGAAAGAAAGCTTAGAATACCGATGGTATATGAACCAGACCATATGAAGTTCAAGAAGAAGGAAGACTAAAGTGTGGGTGCTTCAGTCCTACTTAGAAAGGGGAACAAAATAATCACAGGAGGTAGAAGGTGGAAGGGACTTGGGAGAAAGGGAGAAGGGGGACAGAAAAAAAAAGGTGGGCCAGGATCAGATGTGGGAGGAGACGGGGAGATGTACAGAGGGTCAGAAATTGAACAGATGTGTGTAGCAATGAGGGATGGGGAACTGGGGATAGCAACCAGAAAGTCCCAGATATGAAGAAAGCAAGAGGCTCCCAGGACCCAAGAGAAATGACATTAGCTGAAATACAAAACAAAGGAGAGAGAGAAGCTATAGAGACCATATCCAGAGGTTAGGCATGCCCTTTGGTTGAGGGATGGGGCCACCCACCCTTCTCAAAATTTTAACCCCAAATTGCCCCTATCTAAAGGAAATGTAGGGACAAAAAGTGGAGAAGAGACTAAAGGAAAGACCATCCAGAGACTGCCCCATCTGGGGATCCATCCCATATGCAGCCACCAAATCCAGTCACTATTGCTGATGCCAAGAAATGCTTGCTGACAGTAGCCTGATATAGATGTCTCCTGAGAGGCTGTGCCAGAGCCTTACTGATACAGATGCTTGCAGCTAACCATCAGACTGAGCATGGGGACCCCAATGAAGGAGTTAGGGGAAGGACTGAAGGAGATGAAGGGGTTTGTAACCCCATAGGAAGAACAACGCTATCAACCAACCAGACTCCACCCCCCCATAGAGCTCCCAGGGACTAAACTACCAACCAAAGAATACACATAGAGGGACACATGGCTAATCAATGGGAGTGTAGGCCCTTGGTCCTGTGAAGGCTTGATGCCCCATCATTGAGAAATGCTAGGGTGGTGAGGCAGGAGTAAGTAGGTGAGTGGGTGGGGGAGTGTCCTCATAGAAGCAGGAGGAGGGAAGGTTAGGGGAAATCGGGAAGGGGGATAATATTTGAAATGCAAATAAATAAAATAAAAAATAAAATTAAAAAAGAAATAATCTAAAAAAGACATTCAAATAATTTCATTTCAATATTCAGAATGAGAAAGTAGAGAAACCAATAGTTAAGAACAGGAAATTATGTAAAAAGAACAGGGAGACTTGAGGAAGAAACAACCCAAAATTCAAGAAATTTTACTAAAAAGGTTTATTATTGAACTAACTAAATGAATAAACAAAAGAGCTCATGAAATTGCAACATAGAAGTGGTCGAAGGCAGAGTTAATCAAGTGGAAATGGAGCTGTGTAATGAGCTAAAATGGAGCATGCTGCTGAGAAATTATCAGAAGTGGCATATGGATTAAAAAGATGAGAAATATACCAAGTGACTATGTCTGAGAAATAGAGCAGGCTATCAAATTGTGAAATGGCAGATAATCAAAATGCAAGAAAATAACAGAAACCCAGAACAACAACAACAACAACAAAAAAGACATGAAAATAAGACAAAAAAAATGCATGCCACTTTGAGAATGTCTGAGATATACTTCATAAAGGAAAATGTCACATGTGACATCACTATTATTGTTCTGGTTAGTTTCTGTTGTCAACTTGTCACAGCCTAGCATCATCTGGGGAGAGGAAACTTCAATTGAAGAATTACCTTGATCAGACTGGCTTGTGACTATGTCTGTTAGAAACTATGTCTGTCTTGATTGGTGACTGAGTAGAAATGCTCAGCCTACTCTGGGCGGTGTCATTCCTAGGCAGGTGGGTCAGGCTGTATAAGGACGTGGGCTAATCATGAGGCAGAGAGTAAGGCAGTAAGCAGCCTTCTTTCATAGTTGTAATTTTCTAGCATAAATGTCACAAAAATGGTGCTGCATGGCCAGTGCATCCTGAGAAGTGACATGTAGTTTCAATATGCCCTGTAGCCAAGGGTGCTGCTCCCTTTGACCACTTGGTCAATGTGCTGTTCATTGGACTTCTCTACAGTAAAATTTCTCACTGTCTTTGGAATTAATAAACACCTGATGGAGTGGTACTTTGGAGCTGTACATAGATCTCATTCTTTCTCCTCTTTCTGCATCCCCCCTCCCTATAGCCAGCTCGGCTTATATCAGGTAGATTTATATTTTCCCTTCTCAGTTCATGAGTATGGTCTGTCACGAGCAGCATCTTTAATGTTCAGATTCTCCCATGTTGGCATGTGCATCCTCCAACAGGTCTTTGACTGTTTGATTAGTTTTTTTACTTTTTTTTTTTTTGGAATAACAAATATTTTCCAGATTTACCTTATATTTTTCTTGTCCCAATAGTGGAATCAACTATTTTTGTAAGATACTCTGGTTCTTTTTAACAAAAAAAAAAGGGACAAAAAAGGACAAGAGATTAAAAATAAGTTGTTGGCTCCAACAGTATGGCACTGTTGCTCCTAGGCACTCTCGGTGGACAGAATACATAGTACACATCATACCTATGTGTGAAACACGTATAGTTTCCTTTATATGCCATCTATGTGTTCAGTAGCATTTACATTATCTGCCTATGTACCAGGCATGAACCATGAGTTTGCACCGATGTCTCCAGTTAAAACACAGAGTTCATTTCTACTTTTCCATCTTTAGTGTATATACATTTCCTCCTGTCTCAGTGAGAAACCTAACTTTCGTTGTTCCCTTGTGATGTTTTCTTATTTGATCAACCACCTGGTACGCCAACAGCCTCCCTTATTTTGGCTGCTTCTCCTTGTGGAGAGCTTCCCTGCATCCGTCACCTACCTCATCTTCATGGAAACTCTTTGATGGGTACCAGACACTCCATGCTGTGCCATCATCACTGTGTATATTCTTTATCTATATTATTGTATTTTGTTATTGCAGTAAAATATAATTAACATGAAATATACCATTATAAACATCTTAGATGACAAGTCAGTGACATCAAGTACGTTTGCCTTGTGCACCCATCACCACCATTATCTTTACAACTTTTCATCATCCCCAGTTGAACCTCAGTGCCTACTAAAACTTCACTCCTTCTTCTCCCTGTCCAGGACAACTACCATTCTGATCTTCTGCTGAGAGTTTGACTATTCTAGGCACCACATACAACAATTTTTCTTTTATTTCTGGTTTATTTCACTTAGTGTCATTATTTCAAGATTCATCTATGGTGCATGATGTTGCATGCTGCTGGACAGAGTGTCCCCCACCATTGGTAGAGTCTCTCTAGGTTGGCCTTGCACTTGCTGTCATGCTACCACCTCTGAGTACAAGTGTTGGGCTTAGAGGCATTTGCTACCACACGTGGAATGTCATTCCTTTTCAAGTTTGGACAGTATTCTGTTGTCTATATACACGATACTTGTTTGACTTGATCTTTCTTCTGCTTTGACATTTTTTCGTGGTTCTGGCGTTGCAGAGTCTCCCACATTGCTAGGCAAGTACTCTACCACAAGAACTACACCTAGCAGTTCTCTTTGTTTTTATTTTGAGGAATGCTGCTGTGAACACTGGTGTGTACATGTTGAAATCCCTACTTTTAGAACTATAACGGGAGGTTGAATTGAGAGATCATAAGGAGATTCCATCTGAAGTATTTCCTATAACTGCCATGCCATTCACAGAGTAGATGTGCCATTTTAACTTAATAAGAGTTTCCCTTTCTCTAGATTGTTGTCAATAGTATATTTTGGGAGCTAACCATCTTAGCAAGGATGAAGCAGGATCTTATTTTTGTTATTCTTGGTATTTCTCTAATAATTAGTGATTCTAAATCTTTTATGTGTCCATCATCCATGTATGTATTTCTGGAGGAGTATCCATCTACCTTTGTCTAGTTTATAATTGTCTTGTTGCTTTCAGTGTTTATATTCTAGACATTCACCTCCTATCAGATTTATGATTTATGACTATTTTCTTTCAGTGTAGCATGTTTGTTTGTTCCATAGATAGTGTATGTTAATACATAAAAGTTTTGGCTTTGGATGGAGTCCAGTTTATCTACTTTTACTTGGGTTGCCTATGTTTCTGATGTCATAGCCAAGAACACTTTGCCAAAACCAGTGTGACATTTCCCCCCTTATGTTTTCTTCTGAGAGTTTTGTAGTTTTAATTTTTATATTTTAGGTCTTCTATCCACTTTGTGTCAACTCTTTCAAACCGCGTATGTTATTTTAAACTCTGGATGGTTCTGAAACTCTTCATGATTTAAAAGATGTGCCAAAGTTATTTTAAAAATTACCTTACTTTTGGACCTGCTTGCCTATTTTTGCTTCTGTAATTTTATTACCAAAGAATCCCAAGCATCCCTGGGATTTTCACTTTTCCTAGGGTTTAAATCAACAGAGGGAGACAGTGTAGCTCAGTAGGCTCACAGAAGCCAAGAGTAGAGATCCAGAAGATTGTCACCATGGGGGGGGGGGAGGTTGTTTGTGGGTTGGCTGTAGGCCTCACCTCTCTTTTACAAGAGTTACAACAGTTAGTGAGAACATGGTTTTCTCTTGAGAGGTTTTCTCCTTGGGATGAACCTATCCCTAATTTACAGGCAGCCTATGGTATTTTTCCCTCTGCTATTATTTTGTGTCTATGGTGTAGGGTGTCAGTGTGCTGGATTTCTGCCATTGGTTGTGTTGGCCCCCAGAGGTCAAGGTCACTCAAAGTTAGAACTCTCTTGAGCAGGGAAAGTATCATTTTTGAGAGGAAATGGTGTTCATTGTACAGTGCTTCATGTTGAGCAGTGATCCTCCCCCCCCCCCAACATATCTCCCAATCACAGTTATAGTAATGCCCATTTGTGACTGCTTGCCCTCTCTGATGGATTCCAAACATGAAGAAAGTTACTCAAGGTAGACTTCCTCTACTAAAAAACATTAGTAGATACAACCAGAGGCCACTGGGCTGTTAGAAGTGGAAGGATCTAGCTAGGTTGATGCTTTCCAAAAACATTTTAAAAATTCAAGTCCAGTCATATGACCAAACTCACTAAAATAAGTCTTAAAAGAGTCCATCTGCATAAGCCTCTCTAATGCTTCTTGTCAGAGATGGGAGAACCAATAACCTTACATGGATGCCCAGAGAAAGGAACTCATATCACTCAGCACATGACTAGAACAAATGGGACCAGAACCCATGGTTCTCAATTATTAAATCAGGGATCTTTGAATATGGTATGCTATATGGGATGAGTTTTTTCTTCTAGGGTTCAGTTGAAGAAAAAAGAGAAAAAGGGAGGCAGTGGCAACAGATTTATCTGTATCTTGAGGGTTTCCTCTCCACTGTGTAGGAAGAACGACTTAGCCATGCCCATGCAACAGGTCCCAGTTAGCTTTGTGATAGGAGGTCATTTTGGCTGGTGCTGTTTTAAAGGTGTGTCCAGAGGTCAAACATGGGACATCTTTAAGACCTGGGAATGAAAGGCACTAGAAACACAACACAGTTTTGTCTGGGCTCGGGCCACACATCTGTGGCCTTTTGTTCACTTTAGCATGTCCTTTGCACAAGACAGACTTCTCAAGCTTTTGTCCATGAGCAGTGAGACTGAGCTGGTCATCACATGCCACTGGTTCTCCTGGAGGAAAGCTTGTTGAGACTGTTGCTTGCTGGGAGTGTGGTGGCACTGGAAACCATGGACTAGTGACAAGACAGGACAGAAGAAACTCTGCTTGAATCTACATTAGATTGGGAAAGAAAGATGAGCCCCTTGGGGTCAAAAGTAACAGGGAGAGTTTGGAATCATTTAAGGATGGAGGAAGGAGTTTTTAAGAGTTGAGTTTTTCTAGACTCCACCCTCAAGGAGCTTACCTTTTGAATAGTTAGCATTCTTTACAGCAAATGAAGAATACTAGGGCCACTTTAGTCAGACGGAAAAGTGGAGAAGTACAACTTAGGGAAACTGAGCTTAGGAATTTTCTTCCTTTGGAATTGACTTCTTTCTGAATGTCACTTTGGTTTTCTATGTCATCTAGTCTTCTGAGGAGTAGAAGGAGCAACCATTTGTAGCTTCCAGGTTCAAATTTTCACATTGTAGCCTCATGTTGTGGTCTGGATGAGATTATCTTCATGAGGTTGTCATAGTCTCAGGCCTCTGAATAATTGGTCCCCAGTTAGTGGTGCTGTTTGGGAAGTTAAGCAAATGTGGCCTTTGGAGGAAATGTCACATGGTGGTGGGGAGCAGGATTTGGGATTTCAAAGTTTCAGACCATGCCCAGTGTGCCCTCTCTTTGGGGCTTGCAGTTCAAGATGTTAACTGCTGGCTTCCTGATTCTGCTGCTGTGCAGTCACTCTGACATCATGGACTCTAATCCTCCAGATCCATATGGTGAAGTAAACATTTTCATCCAAAAGTAGTCTTGCTCATGGTGTTTTATCACAGAAATAGAAATGTAAAGAAAACATACAAGACAATAAGATTCTTACTACAACTTCATTTGAGAAAACTTGGTAAGAATTTTTTGGTTCAAGCATTTCTTAGACAAATTACTGTCCCCCATCAGTTAATTTTGTTTTGTGGATTTATTTGTTTTTATTTTATGTGTATGAATGTTTTGCCCTCTTGTACTTCTGTGCATCACATGCATGCAGTATCTATGAAGGCCAGACAAGGGTGTTGGATTCCCTTTGGGACTGGAGTTACAGACAGTTGTTAGTCACCATGGGGTGTTAGGAATCTAAGAGTAGTCACTGGTCTTAACTGCTAAGCCACCTCTGTAGCCCTTTAATCAGGTTTAAACACTAAGCTCCAACATCGGCCTCTGTGTCCAAGGACCTACTGGTCCAAAGGTTTGGAATTTGGAGATAAGAACTCTTCACTAAAAGAAAAATAATTATTTCCCATGGAGTAAATAAATGCTGACAGAACCCTAGCCCATTGCCTTGGGTACTCTTGAGTCTTAGCGCACCAGTTATTTATATTGGACCCATTAAATTAGATGGAAATGTTAGATTCTGGTTAAATCAAGACCTGAGTTGGCTGCTTTAAAGGAAGCAAAGTTTGGAATTAGAGGAGAAAGGAGTAGTGAGTTAGAAAAGAGAAATATATAAATTGAAAAGCACAGTTCACATGGCGCTTGAAAGAATAACAACAACAAATAACATAATGTTATCAACAGCTAAAACTCACTGAGTCCTTACTGTGCACTGATACTACTGAAGCACTTTACATAGTTGTCACTGAATCATCACGACTCTAGGAGATAGTCATTAGGGCACAGGAAGATGCGAGCTAGGGAGCAGTGGGAAATATATTTTCATATGAGATGAGATCTATCACTAATAAGTAGTTGAGAAAACCATTCATACAATATTCAACAGGTATTTATTGAGCTCTGATTAGGCCCCAGGCAGTGTGTAACTCTGCTTTATAAAAAATTCAGAAGGCTGTTGTAAGTTGGCTCTGACAATGTTTGCCTCTAATTTCCTATATTAGTCAGGTTAAGATAACTTATGCTGCATTAACAAAACACCACTCCCTCCACTCCAAGTCTCAGTGGCTCAGCTAGCTAGTTTTTTTTTTCTTTTTCTCTCAAGTTGAGTTCTAGATATCTTTCCAGAAGGACACCAGTGTTGTAACAGTTTCAGCTCTTCAGAGGTCTAGTCTTTTATTCCTGTGTGATTAACCAGCAGGGAAAGGGAACATTCCGGACTTAGAGCAAACTTGTCTCATGACCTTCCCTAACTAAGATATTAAGGTGTAAAGGTTCATAATTCACCAATAGAATTTCAACACAAAGAGTGTTTTATTCTGCAAAAGTTCAACATGCAGGTGCCTCCCATTACCAGAACAGAGAGACATCCAAGTGAGTTTGCAGACCCAATTTAAAGCACGTTAGGGAATTTTGGGGTAGGTGACCTCTATGTTAATCTGTTGGGTCCATTTCTACAGACATTCCATTACCAGGGTGTGGGGGCTGGAAACTTGCAGAGGAGACCTGGAACTTGCTGCTGACCCATTGTCCTTGCCCCAGGCCAGGTGACAGGGCAGTTCTGAGGCCTGTAGTTGCCTGGAATTGCCCACTTCTTGGAAACAGAGATGTAGGCCTAGTCTCCTTAACTGCCAATTTGAAGCCTACCATGAAATCAGCCTAGCGTTCTTAAAGGAAGTGTGCTGCTTCCATATGACAGAAAGATGGGAAACCTTTTTGTGGTTACTCAGTGCACTCCCCCACTTGGCTTTAGAGTAAGGTACTTAAGATGTAGTTACTCATCCTCCCCTCTTCCCTACTCTTCCCTCTTCCTTTCCTTTTTCCCACCCATATCGTGATTGTCTTCAGAGTTTGCTCTAAGACATAGACTTTAAGCCTTGAACCTGACTTCCAGAGATCCCTGGGTAGCTGACCTTTGTTTTAATTCTACAGTTTTAAACTCAGTGAGTCTAACAACCAAACCAGGCTGAATTAGCTAGGGGATGCTAGGGTGACGAATGACTTTGCCTATGTTTAACTACACAGTATTGCCCCTGTTTTCAATCATACCATGTACCATAACTTTAAGACTGATGGGGTACTCCAGATCTTGGTGTATTGCTCTCTAGGAGACATCCAGAACTGCTCTAGGCTTAAGCTGGGCATCAGAGCTGCCAGAAGGTCAGACTTCTGCAACAAATCACTCAGCAACTGTGAGCTGGCTGGTAAGGCCAAGGTTCTGGGAAGAGGGTTGCTTCCTCAGAAGTGTTCCTAATCTTTCTTTAGTGAGTTCTGGAGATGCTGGTCTTCTGTTTTACTTAAATAAGATTTTGTTTATATATCTATGTAGTATCTTTATACTTATGTCTTAGTCAGGGTTTCTATTCCTACAGAAACATCATGACCAAGAAGCAAGTTAGGGAAAAAAGATCTTACTCAGCTTACACATTCACATTGCTGTTCATCACCAAAGGAAGTCAGGACTGGAACTCAAGCAGGTCAAGAAGTGGGAGCTGATGCAGAAGCCATGAAGAGATGTTACTGACTGGCTTGCTTCCCCTGCCTTGCTCAGCTTGCTCTCTTATAGAGCCCAGGACTACCAGCCCAGGGATGGTACCACCCACAAGGGGCTCTTCCCCCCTTGATCACTAATTGAGAAAATGCCTTGCAGCTGGATCTCATGGAGGAATTTTCTTAATTGAAGCTCCTTTCTCTGTGATAACTTCAGCTTATGTCAAGTTGACATAAAACCAGCCAGTACAACTTGTCCTGTTTTTCTGAGTTTACTGTATGAGCATTAACACAGTGTCTCTCTGTTTCCTCTTCACTTTTAGGTTCTCTGTCCTTCTGAACACAGATTTGTAGGCACTGTGCTAGGTTCTAGGACCTTAAAGATACATGGGAGAGAAAAACCTTTACTGAAAAGTTGTGTTACCATTTCTCTTTTGCAGGAGGTTCTGATATTCCAGGAACCTGTCCAATGTTCCCAGGTAATCTGTTTTCTCATAGGACAAGGGCATGGGGAAAAACCAAAGGTTCTATGAAAAGACAGTAACCAGAAGCTTGACTACTTACTCATACACAAGAAGAGAAGTGAAGAGGGATAATAGTCTGATGGAGGATATTGAGAATGGCAGAGCAGAGCTATCTTAAAGCTTTTTTTTTTTTAAATTGGATATTTTATTTACATTTCAGATGTTATTCCCTTACCCCATTTCCCACCCCCTGCCCAGGCACTCCCTATCCCATCCCCCCTCCTCCTGCTTCTATGAGGATGTACCCCTACCTACCCCCTAACTCCCACTTCCCCACCTTCAAATTTCCCCCCACTGGGCATCCAGCCTTAATGGGAACAAGGATCTCCTCTCCCACCTATGCCTGACAAGGCCATCCTCTCCTTACATATACAGCTGGAGTCATGGGTCCCTCCCTATGTGCTCCCAGGCTGGCGGTTTAGACCCTGGGAGCTCTGGTTGGTTGGTATTGTTGCTCTCCTCATGGGGCCACAAACCCTTTCAGCTCCTTCAGTCTTCTCTCTAACTCCTCCATTGGGAACCCCTTGATCAGTTCAATGGTTAGCTGTATGTATTTATATCAGACATATCCCTGTTGCTTCTAGAAGGTCTGTACCTCAAGTTATTTACCAATGGTTGTGAAACCACCATGTAGGGTGCTGGAAATGGAACCCAGGTTTTTGTATTCTGTTGGTGGTGCTTGTTTCTGTTGTTCCTGTTCTCTTCTCTAGGTTTTCCATCCCCAGGATTCCCTCAGCTTGTGTTTTCTTTATTGCTTCTATTTCTATTTTCAGTTCTTGGAGAGTTTTGTTCATTTCCTTCACCTGTTTGATTGTATTTTCCTGTACTTTTAAAGGACGTTATTGATTTCCTCTTTAAAGATCTCCATCATCTAAGATTGGATTTTAGATCATCTTCTTGTACTTTGGCTGTGTTAGGATATCCAGGGCTTGCTAATGCAGGATAGCTGGGCTCAATATGGGTGGTGCCATATTGCCCTGGCTCTTGTTGATCTGTGTTCTAAGCTGTCCTTTGCCGTCTGGTTTTTTCTAATGTTGTCTGGATGATCCTGATATCAGCAGGACTCCTCAAGAAGACAGGGAGAGCTGTCTCCTGGTAATGTTGGAGGCATATCAGACTGGGAAGGGATTTGTGGGGAAGGGTTTCAAGCTAGTTGTTCTTGAGGTCCCTGAAGGTCTCCATTGGAAAGCAGGAGATCACATAAGGCTCCTCTGTATGGCAGAGCAAGCCAAGAGTCAGACAATGAATATCAGGGGACCTCACACTTAATTAACCTATGGAACCCAGGTTCTTTGGAAGAGCAGCAAGTATACTTCTGAATGTTCTCTCCATCCCCAAGCTGAGCCGTCTTGAGAAATATCAATAACAGAATTTCTGGATCCCATACAGCATGACAGGTAACAAGAGAAGCTCTCCTCTCAGGAAGCACAAAGATTTACATAGCTTTTTTCCAGTCTAGAAATTGAATCACATAGGAAATTTGCCAGGAAGTAGAATTTTCAAGGCTTTCTTGGATGGTCAGAGTCTCCTATGTATGATTCCTAGTCAGTCCTGCATTTTCGTTGCTTTGAAGTGGTACCTTCTTGGGCATCTTGGTGATGTCTTCATTAATAGAAGAGGGTTGATTTGTCTCCCTGCCTTTGCTCAACTTGTTTCAAGTTTGATTTGTGCAGAAGCCTCTGAAGTCACCAAAAAGAAGCAAGAGAGACACAAGACTGTTCTAAGCACATCAAAGAACTTTGCATCCATATTCATCCACTAGGAGGTGGTCTAGATATTTGAAACCATGTGATTTGATTTTGTTTTCTTTTGCTAGGACTCTATTGACAGAATGATGATAGAATGAAAAATCTGGTTTATGCACTCAGACCTAGATTAAATCAGGATTCTGCTATTCATTACCTGTGCTTGTTGCAGGATCTTTCCTGTCCGTTGTATTTGCAGTGGAGTTTTGTGATTGGGCAGTAGAAGAAGTAGGTGGAGCTCGGAGTTGGGAGGAGGAAGGAAGGGGAAAGAAAGAAGGGGGAAAAAGAGAGAGAAGAAGCAGGATGGAGGCAGACATATGTGTCTCCAGGAGTCTCTTGTAGTCATTCATGTCAAAAGGTTAGATATTGGGTTAACAATTCTAATTGTGTGGGCATCTTGTGTATTGAGCATTTGCTAACATATAAATCTATTGGATAATCTTAAGAATTAAGAGTCTTTTTTCTACCGGGTACTGGAATTGTTATGACTACTGCATGGGGGTGACAGATATTTCCTGGGCTTTGGGACTGGACGCCACCGAGCTGATCGGCAGAGTCAACAGGTGCGCTGACATCTCATGGGAACCTGCAGGCACTCCTGGCCAGCCGGAATCACTGTTAGAGAGGGAACAAGGTGGCCAGGAACTAGCCAAGCTGCCGCTTTTTCTAATACCTACCGCTACATATGCTGCTCCAGGAAAATGGCTCATTGAGCCATGATTTTTCTCATGTACAAATGCCAATTTGATCTCATGGAGTTGCTGGGATGGAGTGCGTCATTGGGTAGGAAGTACCTGGTGTGGAGTCTGTTTACTACGTGCCCAGTGCCCACTGGCTTTATCATTAATGATCTCTACACTGCACACAGGGCTGTCCAGGATGTCTGGTGTCCATCTGAGGCTCTAAAAAAAGTGTTGAAAATAAATTTTTGTTTCATAAACAGTATTTGTTCATTTGGAGTTATCAAAACACTGAGCCCAAATAGACATCATGATTGCTTTGTGGTGGTGAAGCAGAGGTTAAGAATGGCTTCCTGTGCAGAGAACAGAGATCACAATCTCTGAGCTTGGCCTCCAGAGGGGAGCTTTTGTTTTTGCTGCAGACAGTTTTGATTTAGCTGTTAATGTTTAAGAACCAAGAGATTTTCACATAAAAATGAATATCTCCTCCTGGACTTATATCTGGCCTGCTTTACTGTTTTATGTGTCTACCTATGATGGCCCCCCAATGATATCCATATCATGATTCTTGGGACCTATGAATATACTTGGTAACAAAGCAGAAGGATATCAGTTGTTTGTGGGATAGCTGTAAATGACTCAAAATAAGGAGATGACTCTGGGTTATCCAGGTGGGTCCTATATAACTTCTCGTAAGGGTTCTCACAAGTAGAGGAGGGAGAAAAATGAGGGAAATATGAAATTACTAGAGTAATTCATATTTAAAAGAAATTACTACAGTGAGGCTTTGAAGATGAAGGGAGGATACATGTGTCAAAGAGTATGTGAGAAAGGCAAGCATTCCTGGTTATACTTTGATTTCTGCTCAACGAGACCTATCTGCACTAATCTACAGGGCTAGAAGATAATACAACTGAATTATTTATAACTTGGTGGTAACTTTTTACAGTGGCAGTAATAAGCCTGGCCAAGTTACATAAGCTTCCCTTGGCTTCTTAATAGAGCATGCCAATTAACAAATGTTGCTTCTTAAGTATGGTGCCATTTAACCACCTACAAGAGTGACATTTGTGATAAAGGTTTTAAGTGATAATAATTGCTGTGGAGTTCTTACAATCTGTGCAGTCAGCATGAGGTTTTCACATGGCTAGAGTGGCTCAGCATTTCCCTCACATCCCAAATGCCTGGATACAAGGGCCATCCACATCAGAGGAGGTAATCCTTTATTTGTCTGTGCAAAAATCTCACAGGAACTCTTGGGAGGATCTAGAATCAACAATATGCTAAATGAAATAAGTCAGTTACAATGGAACCAGTCCTTGCCTTATTCATATGAGGTACCTAGAGTAGGCAAAACTCAGACACATACTAGAATATCAGTTGACAGAGAATGGAAAGAGGGAGGAATGGGAAGTTATATGCAATGGGCAGTGGATTTCAGTTTGGAACATGAAAGGATGTTGAGATAGATGGTAGTGATGTGAGCTGAGTGTTAACTAAGTGTGCTTAGCACGATCAGTGTGAACTGAGTATGTTTAGCACTGGCACACTCTTTATTTTAAAATGGTTAAAATAGCATATTTTTGTCTTAAGCATATATATATATTTTTTTACCAAGTTAAATACAAAAAAGCAAAAAGCAAGATGGTGGCCACAGTTATTTTTCTTTTAGAGTTGATAATGAGATGCAGATGTCAGGCCACCAAGGACCTTCTCTTTAACCTCTTGCTTCCTGCATAAGAATAAGGGCGAATCTCTGAAGCTCACCCTGGTGGATGAGCAGAAAGTATAATCCCTGTACAGAGGTGTGGCTGGATGTGCACACTTCTCCCTCATCAAACTCTCCAATCAGATGGACTGTCTGCTCTCTCTCCTGGACCAGGCAGTGAGGGGAGTGGACAGAAGTAGATGGATACTTCCTGTGATGTGCACGTTGGGCAGATGCAGTGGAAACTCAATCTCTGCCACAGAGATGGGAGGAGTGGAGAACACAGCTGCTCACCTTTTCTATCTCTTAAACTGTGAGGTTGGTCTCTGCAAAGAGATCCTATAGGACAATGGTTATCAACCTTTGGGTCATGACCTCCCCCCTTTTGGGGGGAGGGTCAAATGATCTTTACACAGGTGTTGCCTAAGACCATAGGAAAATATGACTCATAACAGTAGCAAAGTCACAATTATGAAGTAGCAACAAAAATAATTTTATAGTTGGGGGTCACCATAACAGGAGGAACTGTATTAAAAGGTCATGGCAGTAGAAAGGTTGATAACTGCTACTTTAGAAAAATATCACAAACAACTCAAATATATAACCTTTAACAGAGGTAAGTCTCTCTATGAGATGATACTCTGGATTTCTGTTTACTTTTGGTATTCTTCTGGAAACAAGATCTTATGTAGGTTGGCCTTGAACTTGCTATATAGCTGAAGAAGACCTTGAACTTCTAATCATCTTTCTTCTACCTGCTTCCAAGTGCTGGTATTATAGGAATGCATGATCATGTGTGGTTTCTGTAGTACTTGGGTTGAATCCAGAGCCTTTTATATGCTAGACAAGCAGTCCACCAATTGAATTACATCCTAAACTCCCCTTTAATCTTAATTTTGAATAAATTGTAATACTGTGATACAGACACCATCTTTGAATAAATAGAGCTTGCATCTGTTTCACAGTTGATTCACTTATGCTGGTCCATGTTCTCTTGTCACATGTGTGTGTGTAATATCAGTGAAAACATCAAGAGGAGCAGATGCTAAGGTGTGAAGGAAAGTCTATCTACCAGGCTTCTTTTTCTCCCAGGCTCCCTCCTTGTCCTTCCTATCTGGGTTCCTGACTCTCTTGACTTGGATTTTGGTTTTGAGATAGTATCTCATTATGTAGCCTAGGCTAACCCTAAACTTATGGCAAACCTCCTGCCACAGCTTCTGGGATTGCTATAGTTCTAGACTCAAAAGGCTGAAGAATGGCAGTACTACAGAACTTCTCGAAGCAGAGGCTTTCCTTAACCGAGATAATTCCAAACTTCTGCTTTATGAGATTTTGGCTTAATGATGGTCTACAGATAGCACATATTCAGTATAAATCATGCTTCCACTCCAAAGTTTGAGCCTTTTCCAACGTTACTTACTTGTGGTATGGCACTCATGGTATTAGGCAGCACCAGAGACAGCTTCCCTCATGTATGTGATCACTAAGGGAAACAAACAGCAACCAACAGTGTTTTGGTGATATAGTATTCAGCAAGTTACATGGTATCTCACACCTTCATATAAGATGAAATTACATTAGATGACTTTGTCCAACTATATAAGAGAATCTGACTTCTCTGGTCATATGCAAGGCAGGCCAGGCACTGTGGTATTTGGCAGTATTGAGTGCTTTTTGATTTGTATTTCAGCTTATGATGGGGTCACTGGGACATAACCACATTGTAAGTAGGGGAACAGCTCTGTTTTTATTTCTTCACTGCTAAGATTTAAGGCTTGGGGGCATTAAAGCTCTCCAAACACAGGATCTCCTATGTTAGTGCTTTGATTGATATCAGATCCACAAGTTGAAAATTCCCTCAAATGTATAGCTTATCTTGCCACTAAAAGACACGCTGGTGAATTTGTCTATAGATTTTGAAATCCTGTGGCTTTAAAATTCTTCTTTTTCCTTTGGTACTTGCACCATAAACTGGGCTTTCTTCTGATGCTTCCCATTCCTTCCTTCAGGGTGACAAATTTGAAATGTACTTTTTTGGATACACTCTGTGGCTGTGTGATCTCCAGTGAGGTCCGCAGGCAGGCCAAATGAAGAGGCTGGCTTTAGTGACTAAAATTTGCTTGAGCACTGGCTTCCAGAGGCTTGTCACAGAAACTGTGCTTCATATCTATCTTGTCAGAGAGGAAACTGAGAGAAATCTCTCATCCAATGACCCTTTGAAGCAGAGAGTTCCCCAGCCCCAGCCAAACAGCCATCTTCTTTCTTCCTTCCTGAGGCAGGTAATGTACCATGCAGAAATGAAGAGACAGAAGGATGTGGCATAGAATAAAATCCAAACAAACAGGAAAAAAAAAAACCCAAACAAATAAAAGTCTGGCAATCATTATGCTTACCCAGACTGAACTGACCTGAGATCTCTGGGTAGAAGAAGGGGATTCAGATGAAAAAAGATGTTGCCAAGATGAGATTTGGAAAGTGAATTCAAGAGCTGGGCTTGATGCAACAGATTTATGCATGTTGTCCGCTTCTCAGCAATTTAATTATTGTCGATCTGTGCCTTGAGCTATGGCCCCTGGTTTCTGGGAACCAGCTTAAACTATTTCCAACTTGGTGACATTTATTACCACATGCTTCATACCCCAAATTCTTCAATCCCTCTGTCCCCACTAGATCTTCTGTTTAAGAAACACCTCCAGTCTTGTTTCTAGCTGTTAGCATATCAGGGGACAAAGGCTGCTTTTAACAGTATCATACTGAGGGAAATTTCTGTGTCTTAGCCAGACGAGAAATTGCTGACTGGTTTGGATCCCAGCAAACATTTGGACTGAACCAAAACAGGAGCCCCAGTATGTCAAAAGGACTGTGTGGTGACCCTGAGAGACATGCTTTGGGTTTACAAATGCATCATCCTGGGAATGCATTGCTGGAAAGACCCCTGTCTTTCTCTTATCCAGAATTGGTTGCTGCTTGGTTCTCAGGCATGATTTTCAGATTCTGAATTGAAAAAAGTTTACAAAGTGGGACTCTACAGATGAGTAATAGCTGGCAAGTTTTCAGCTTTCATAGGTAGAACGAAGTGATGGATAGATATAGAAAGCTGGCTTTCATCCTTTCCCATCAGCCCCGCTGACCTTATTTTCTTCCAGTCATCACCAGTACCCTACTACCACCACTGCCACCATCATCATTAGAAACATTATTTCTAGCATCTATCAAAAAAATGTGTCTTTTCAGGCATGGTAGAGGTATAAGCTCATATAACTCTTATGAAAACACCATAAATAAATTATTATTACACCGACATGGTAGTGTGCATGTGTGGCTCAAAGAGGTTAAGCATCTTATGGCTGGTTATAAAGTGAGTGATGGACCCTGAGACTTGAACATAGAGCTGTTTGATTTCAAAGTTTCTGTCCTTTATCCTGTTCCATACTGAGCAATTCCATACTGAGCAATTCAAATCCAACTTTTTTTTTTCTCCTTCCAAAATAGAGGTTTTGATGTGCTTACAATCAGTTGAAGAATCATAAAGCTGTGTCAGATAAAACACATTCTTAATGCTAAAACAAAACAGTAGACTCCCTTCCCTAAGCTCCTTTGAGGTGTCAACTGCTCAGTGATTAGGGCACACCTCATTCCTGCCTGGAATACAAATAGTTTTGAACTCAACTTCACTGCATAGACTTTTGTACTTAGACCTTTGTACACCTGTAACAAAAGTCTTCAAATGACATATTTGTACTGAGTGGTCCTTCATGGAATAATTCCGTGCATGGAACAAAAATAACATTTTATTAATCTTCCTTGCTTTCAAAACAAGGGGGTTGGGAATATTTTTAATTCCAAAGACCACATAAGAATCCATGACTAAGGAAATTTAAAAACAAGCAACAGACAAATCAAGTCTTCAAAATGTTGTTGGTAATTTTCCATCTGCTGGATCAGTTACTAGAAGCTGGAGGTTGGAGATGCCTGGGTCCCTGCTGGAAACAAAGAGGATTCTGGAGCAATACAGGTTACTTGAGGGGATAAAATGTAACATTTGTGCCTCATACAATTTTTATGAATTATTTTCCATGAACCCCATCACTGTATCTTGACACGTGACAGTGTGCTGTCATTGGCTTTATAAAAGAAACAATGACTCAAGGGGCGAGGAAAAAGGCATTCCGGAGAAAGTGAAGATTTGGTTAGGAAAATGTTTGGGAGAAACATATAACTTAAAGTTTGCTCTGGCTTTAGTTTTTTTTAAATATTGTATATTAAAAATATGAAAAATTACATGTGAAAATAGTAAGCTTAAAAAGTACGGAGTCTTGAAGATAAGAATCATCTTATTATCGAGGAGACAATTATTAAAACTGAATGTTAGCTAGTGAGAGCCTGCTGGTCCTAATGAAGTCTGAAATACATTTTCTATGTTGGAGAACTCTTATTTTCCTACTTAGGGGGAGCTAGGAATTTCATCAGTGCAGAAAATAAAACTCAAGCACATATTTGAACCTCAAGTGGACTCTGTGTTTGCAAACCTTTTGCTTCTCCTGGTCACTACACAGTGGAAATAAAGGTGCTTTCAGAATCACGGGTCTACAGTCACTATCACCTGCCATCTAAGACTTACCTCTTCATGACTATCTTGTGTCCCTGAACATCCCCTCCCCAAATTTCCTAAGACCTTTTCCTAATTCAGCCCAATATTGCTTTATTCTCAAGTTATTTATTTTCCTATTATAGTATTGACAACTGGGGCGGGGGATCATTACCAAGGCAACTGAATTTGTTCTCTGCACTTCCTTTTGGTATCAACTTGACATTTTGCTCAAATTGCTCGACTATTTGTAGAGTATTGCATCTATGAAGTATAAATGTTTTAACTCTGTAAGTGATCCAGAATGTTACAGAACTTCCAGTGTCCTGGGGTTGATTGGTCCCTGGTATTTGAAGGTCAAAGTGCTATAAAAAGTCAGATACAAGAAAAAAAATCTGGTTTCCTGATGTCTGGCGCTCATGCTCTTGTGCTTAGGTGTTCTGCACCATCCACACCAGACAATTTATCACTGTCTTAACAGCATGGGCATTTGAATTTTGATATGAAATTTATCCTTCAGATGATAACCCACTTTCCTCAACTTTCCAGAAACTTTACATCACCTACTTACTCCTTTTAGACACTTACTACTGGTTGATTAAGGTCATGGGATGATATTCACTCATGCTTCTTACCCATCACTGGGACATGGCCTGGTATGTAGAAGTAGCTGGCAAAGATTTGCTTAGTTGCATGTGAAAAATCAAAATTTCCCTTTATTATTATGAGACTTAAGCACCCAATCCACTAATCAATCAATATTTATCTACTTCTACTATTTGTTGGGATCTGTGCCCTGAGGGTGTATAGCAGAGGTGATTTTCAAAAAGTTTGATAGTTAGCAAATTATAGATACAGAACACTCAGGACTGAGCTGGAGCAACTGGAGAAGATGACTTGTAAATAGTTGGACTATGTGCAGGTGTTCATTCTAGCTTCGTTCTGGCCCCTAGTTGAGTGACTCTAGACCTTGTGCAATTTTCAGTCTTAGAGAGAGCTAGTTGAGATTAAGTGATTCTGGATGTACTGGGTGTTGAAAGGATTAGGCTTTCTACATAGCTGTACTGGGGAAGTACTTAACCTAATACCAGTAAAAGGCAGGAGAGATGCTATGGTTCAGATGGAAAATGTACCTGTAGGCTCAAGGTCCTCAGCTGGTGATCCTGTTTGGGAAGGTTGTAGAAACGTCTGGAGTGAGGCAAAGCTGAGTTGCTAGGAGAGTAATCTTATGAGTACAACCCAGCACCGCTCCCCATCCCAGTCGTTCTTTGCATCTTGTGTGATCAAGGCTCCATATGCTCCCATTACCGTGAAGGTTCCAGGAACATCTCCATATCTTCCTCAGCACAGTGGACTGAATCATCTTAAACCTTGAGCTGAAGTAAATCCTCCCATTAACTGGAGTTTTCTTGAATATCCAGACTTACGGCGAAGCTTTTGTAGGTGGGTTGTCTGATTAGTTCTCTCACAATTGTGAAGAGGTGGACTGTGTTGTGAATCTGGAACCGAAATTATCTTTAGCTCCCCTTTTTACTTTTATATCCCCTACCTTGTAGCTGCATATCTAATCAAATGGTCCTTCAATTATCAGGTACAATGTCTAGAATGCATCGACCCAACAGACTCATCAATCCAAAAGCCAAGTCTGTCTGTCATTAGATAACACCTACAGCCAGTAGCAGAAACGTTCCCGTTTGGCCGTCACCACCTACCAACGTTCCCACCAATGTGCTTGGTGAACGCATCAATTTATAACTTTCTTCTTTTCTGTCCGTGACCATAAAAACTCGTGAAACTGCTTTCATGGTGTAACTGCTCATTCGGGATAACCTGAATCCATATTCTTGGAACTTGGTCACTGTAGGAGGAGCTAGGATGGGAGGAGTAAGGAGAGGAAAAGGAAGAGAAGAAGCTAGGGAGAGTGGAGATGTAGGAGGATGGAGAGCCATGCAGGTAAGGAGAGCAGTCTCTGGTAATTTTTTATTTAGGTTAGTTAATCAGGAAACAATTCTCTTTGTATGGGCATATTGTTATTGAGCATTACCAAACATATAAAGCCTTTGATAAATCTTTAAGCATTAGAGTATCATTTTATTACTGGGCCTGAATAGATGGTGAGATGGTTTGGGCAATGCCCAGCCTTGCAGAGACAGTGTGGAAGATTGGCAGAGCCATCTCCCACGCTGGCATCTCATGAGTGGCAGGGCTGGTGTTTCTGGCTGGCCGTTTCTAGCTACATCATGCACGTGGCCTCTGGCCACAGAACATGGTAGCTGAGCTAGGCAGAGCTACCCCAGCTTAGATAATCGACATGATGGGTGGCCATTTGTAAATAATTACTACAACAGGTCACTTATAACACAATATGCCTTATTTTCTGTGAAACCAAGCTTCCACTTAAGGTGCTTATTGTCCTTTACTTGGTTACAGTGACAGAAATAATTAATACACTAGAAAGCTATTTATGGAAAAGATGCCTCTATTCTTAGCCTAAATGTTTATCCCCAAGGTCCTATATATTAACACAGGCATTATCTCCCTCATCTCTAGAAAGACAGAATTTAAATTTGGCTTTTCCCTGCTCACAATGCCTTGAAGACTCTCAAGATTTACTTTCAGTTTTTAGAGATGTCATGAAAATTGCCATGAACTGGTTGACTTAAACAGCAGAAATTGTCTTGTCATAGTTATAAAGGCTGAAAGGTCAAAGTCAAGCTATTAGTAAATTTGCTTTCTTCTGAGACCGTTTTTTCTTCAGTCCTTAGCACTGACCTAGGATACATGCAATCTGGAAAAAGCCCAATAGCAGCCTATGTTGATAGAATATTTTCTCATAATAGTTTGTCAAAGTATGAAATGGAAACATAAGCTGTAGATGGCCACCCTCTTGGGGTATCCTCTTATGGGCATTCATCTGTGTGTTTATACCCTTGGCATCTCTCCTCTAAGTTCTCTTTTTTGTAGAGTAGCAAATCAGATGTTGTTGGCCTGCCATTTTTTTCCCTAGTGTTTTCTGTTTAGAGCCTGTTACTAAATATCTTCTATTCTGAACTACTTGGGGTCATGGCTATAACATAGGAGATTCAGGGAGAACATGAGTCAGTCTACAATGTCCCTTTCAGCTAAAGAGTGACTAATGTTATCTGAGAAGATAACATTGTGGAGTTCTTTATGGTTTTGGAAGGGCAAGAACATTTATAATTAAATATGCACATATTTATAATTAAATATGTCATAAAATAGTGCTGTGTGACACTTTTCTGGGTAGAAGCAATATAAAGTGTCTACTTATCCTGGATAGGGAACCAAGAGCAGACCAAAATAAAGATACTTGGTGAAGCAGTGACTTTATTGGGATTATTTACAGGAATGTAGATGAAGGGTTACTTCCAGGAACAGAGATAACTCAAAGGAAGCTATATCTCTGAACACATACCCCAATGTGCCTGACAACTCATGAGAGTCGTCACCTCTGAACCTCTCTGATGACAGCATGACAAGTCATAGAATCTCTTCCAGGCAGCTGACCTTGGCTGGCCTTAGTCTCCTTAGCAGTCCTCACTATATATATATACAACCTTGGAAGAGAAAGGCTTTGACAGGGTCTGTTTCAGGGGCTTCTTGAGACAAAGGAGTTACTAAATCTTAAGGAGCCTGTCTCTTTAGAATGCTCTAAATGTGCTTCCCTCTAAGATGGAATGTTTCAACTCAGAGGAAACTGCCATTTAACAGGTAAAATAAGGTAGGTCCAAAAGAAACTAACTGATGAATATCAGGAAGATCAGGACGGATTCATTAATAATAGTAGATAATCATTATGAAGCGTCTTTTATTCATTTATCTAATATTTGTTAAGCACATTCTATATATACCCTGGGAAGTATTTTTAGACACTGCAGATAGTCAAGGAGGAACTTCTTTGGCTTTTGCAATCTAATACCCTGACTTTCTTTATCACAGTTACTGTTTGTTTTACCTATCCTGGGACTCACCCTCTAGCTTAGCCAGTGTTGAGCTGATAGGTCAGAAGAATTTTCCCTAAAGAATCCTGCCAACCCTGGGCTTATTCTTTCTTGTGGGGAAAGCCTACATCCAGTGACTAACACTTGGAAGTATAAAGGACAAGTATCTGACATCAGCTGTGAGGGAGTCATCCCAGCCCCCAAGCTTCCTGTGGGATCTGCTGAGGTCTCTTCATGGCTGTGTGCTTGCGAAGCTTCTCTTCTTGACCATTCCTGTCTCTCGTTGTCACATAGATGATGTTTTGTGGGAAAACTATGAAATTTAAATTTCCAGAATTCATTTTGGAAAGTGTTTTGTGGTAGCTTGCAACCTTGGCTCAACAGCCTTGAGTATCTTTGTTCATTTTGCTGTTCTATAACAGAATACCTGAAACTGGCTAGTTTATAATGAACAGAAATTTTGGCTTATAATCCTGGAGGCTAGGGGAAGTCAAACATAAAGAACTTGCATAGGACTGATGAAGACATTCACACTGTTGTTATATTAGGCATGCACGCCCCACACACAGAGAGACAGAGACAGATAGAGAGATAGAGAGACAGTGAGACAGAGAGAATGCACTTAGTCTTTTATACTCACATCTCATCGAGCCCTACCTCTCACTACTGCTACGGCTGCTTTGAGTATCAGGTTTCTAACACATTCTCTTTAGAGGACACATTTAGTCCTTAGCACTGACCTAAGATACATGCAATTAAAAACCTGCTAGCCTATGATGCTAGAATATTTTTTCATAATACTTTATCAAAGTACAAAATGGAAATGTAAGGTGACCAAGTGTTGGACTGTAGATCACAGACCTAGTTAAAGGTTAAGCCACGTTGTGTAGCTGGTTCTGACCGACCTCTGCATGTTGTCCTGACCTTTCTCTTCTTTACCTTCCTCTCCTTTGTTTTTTTCTTCTCTTCTCTTTCTCTTTGTCCTCTCACCCTCAAAGTAACAAGAAGCTGAGCCTTGAGAAATCATAGCGAATCTTGGGTGAGCCTCAGCTCTGAGGATGACTTCTCTTAGCTCTCAAGAGTTAATCTGGATGTGTCTTGCCTGGATAAGAATCAAGTCATTTGTTATTGATCCTAAAAAAAAAAAAAAAAAGCCATTGTCCCTTTTCCCCTAAAGTATCACTGTAAATGCAGTGTATTGATTTCAGGAAAGGCAATTTAAGCCAAGTTAAAAGGAAAAAAAAAAGCTGTGAAAATATAGGTTTTGTTAAAAACTCAAATCCATAAAGCCATTTTGATTTCTCATGATTGTGGCTTGACTGTTGCCTCCAATCAAATAAGAACAGATGCTAACGAAGTACAGGAAGGGTAGATGCTATTGACATACTTTACTTCCATGAGGCTGGACTCTCTTCCTAAAGTATGTAGGGTTTCTTATATACTGTCTTATATTTTATTTGTGTTCTAAATATCAGCATTTTTTTTCTGTTTATTGTCTTACCAGCCGGAAGGTTTGCACATTCTTAATTTGTAGATAAGGAAACTAGAATCCAAAAGGATTCAAATGTGCCACTTGAATCTCTGAGCAAACACCACACTCAAGAATGAATGTTCTTGTCGTTCACCTCCCAATAGAAAGTGTGTGAGCAGAAACTCAAGGGTCCTCAGAGTTAGAGTAGCAATAAAGGCTCACTAAGAAAAAACCTCCTTCTGGTTTAAAGCATAGAATCTCTGATCTGGGTGGAGGCTTAACATTCCACCTGGGCTGGTTTCAATCAGCTGTCCAAGGGAACACCACTGAGAGGCTTGCTTTAAGCTATGCTAAAGAGATATGGGGAATAATTAGCCCTTTAATGAGATACTGTACTTTTCTGTTCACCTCTTCCTATTCAGGAAGCTGTGCTATCACATTGCATGTATGTTGGGAAAAATAGAAAGTTAGGGCTTTTTTTTTTTTTTTTTTTTTTTTTTCCAATCAACCATACTACATCATGAGTGAAAAAAGAAAAGAAATAAAAAGGAAAAGACACCTTCTTCTAGGTATGATGGAGAAGAAAGTTTATTTTAGGTTTGTGGGAGAACGTAGCCAGAGGCAGACAGATCTCGGAGAGTCCAGAGTAGTCATGACCTTGAACCACGTGGGGTGGGGGAGGGAAAAGGAGAGAGGGGAGCCAAGTACAGCAGTCAGGAGGCCAGATGTACATAAAGGGCTGATAACCAAAATGCCTGGATTATGTAGATAGGAAAGTGCAGCCTAGCCCCTGGGTTGGAGAGTTCAGGCTAGAGGATGGAGTATGCCAACCATACCTTGTAACAGGTAGGCACTGGAGGATGCTGGGAAAATCTGGAGGCCAGGTCCTTTTTGATATGTTAAATAGGAACCCCAGGGCACCTCAGCTGTTTGTCTTGGGTTTGAAACTTAACACTTCCATATTCATCAGAAGGAAATTTAGGAGAACAGTCTGATTCTTCACATTCGATAGGTAGTTACTCATTTCTTAAATAAGGTTCATGCACACATTGGCATATGAGATCTCTGAGTCAAACTGGTAAGGGAAAAAGCAAGTTGCAGAAGAATGAGTTAACTTTCTGTTGCTGTAACAAAATTCTAGGGACAACGGTAAATGATGAAAGATTTGTTTTGACTCACAGTTTCGATGTTTTTTTTTGTATGTGTGTGTGTATGTGTTTATAGTGTGTGCAATTTTACAATCTATTTTAGTAGAGAGGAGTCTATGATAGTTGAACAGAATTAAATAAATACTCAATGTTTTTCCATGTTCTGAAATAGCTTTTACCTTTTTTCTAAGAAAACAATCATACAAAACAGGCCTAATGATAGTTTTTGCCTTTTTTTAAAGAGTTGCCAGAGCTAATTATTTTTTTATTGGATATTATATTTACATTTCAGATTTTTATCCCTTTACCCCATTCCCCCCACCACCAGGAACCTCCTATCCCATCCCCTCTCCTCATGCTTCTATGAGGATGATAGTTTTTGTCTTATATCTTTGACTACCTTTTCAATTTCTTCTTTAATTATTAACTTACTTAAAAATCCAAGCCCAGGTAGTCTGGCTCTAGATGCAACTATCATTATCTTAATCTGTGTATATCATCTCTAGTTAGGCCCATAGTCTTTCTTCTAAAAGGCTAGTATTGGCTTTGTTGTACAAATCATTTTAATTGCACAAACTTGCTCGATTATAATCAATTTTATATTGTTGTGATTTTTTTTTTTAATCTAAGGGGCCAATTTTCATTTTAACTAGAATCTCCTGCAAAGAGAAATTGAGTAACTGTCTTTATCAGGTCCATCTGTGGACACATCAGTGGGGGATTGTCCTGATGAATGCAGGAGAATCCAGACAGCTGTGGCTGGTTCCATCCCTGTGCAGGTGGTCCTGGTTTATACCAGGAAGTTAGTAAGAAAGGCAGTTAAGAAGTAGTACCCTCCTTGGTTCCTCTGCCCTTCCCTGCCTGTGAGTGAGTTCCTAGTGAAGATGAGATCCCTGCTGGGGGTAATCTGCATAGAATATCAAACAGTTCTGTCTTGAGTTACTGCCTTGACTGACTGACTGACCTATGACCTGGAATTGTAAGAAGAAACAAACCCTTTCCTCCCTAAGTTAGAGTGTTTCATCGCAACCGAAAGGGAACTAGAATCGTGTCAGATAATTTAATATCCTATTTTACATTCACACTTTTTTTACATTCCACTATTTTATATATTAGTATGTTTATGTTTACTTACTTTTAGTTACTTCAGTTGGATCATAGATAACTTAAACTAGTAGTCACTTTAAAGATCTTTGAATGTCACTGAGGCTACATCTCAAAGATTGTGTTATACAATGCCATTATCAGTGTTACTTTTGAAAATTCTGTACTTTAAAATTTTTGCTTTTACTTAGAAGTAACTGAAAGATCTCTTGAGAGTTTCTTGGTTGTTGTTTTTTTCTTTTTATTGGCTGGCACATTATCTTTTGCTTTAAATTTCAAGAGTCATTGGATTGTGTGATAATTTCTATTTTTGGAGCCGAGATATTTGAGTCTGACCCATATTTTAAATCTCTTGTGAATGTTTAAAAATGTCTACTCTCTGTTTATATAGCCTCTTGTTGTAAGTACTAGTTAAGCTTACCATGGCTAAAATCCAAGTTCCTACTTTCATAGAAAATGACAATCATTCTTGAAGGAATGTCTTTCACATTAACAAGTCTGCTAGGCCAATGAATGATCCCCATCTGTGCCTGCTGTCTACTAACTTTATAGCTTTATGCATTTTGAAACTATTTGTGGATTTCAGTTTACCAACATAAAATTTTTCTGTGTGTTTCCTTTAATGTCCCACCTCACTGTACATTTTAAGATTGGAAATTAATATTGAAGCACAATTTCTGTTAAGGAGGGTTGGTGGGGAACAGTGGCTACCATTTTCCCAGCAGCAGCGCCCAGCGTAGTTACTCATAAGGGGCTGTGACACCTTATTTTTGGCTTCTTAGTCTCACTTTAATGTGGTTCTTATAAGCAGGACATAGGCATTCTTAGTTAACTTAGTTAGCATATCATCATCAGCTTGTATGCTTCTGTGTGATGGCTATAAAGCAGGTGTTTTTGTTATGATTAGTGAAACGTTTGGCCCTATCATTGCTGCTATATTTCTTGGTTTCTGTTTCTCTCCACTCCTTGTTGAATTTGTAATGATTTTTGTTTCATCTACCTCTCCTCAATTGCTGAAATACACATATGCCACCACACATACTACTGCTACTGTTCTAGGCATTTTCTCTTAATTATTGATATGCATTTAAATATTAAAAAAAATCAACATCTACAGTTATTCTCCGTGTGTTCAATCTGGTATCCTGTTTGATTAAGCCTCTTCCTATGGGACTGTAGTTTCATGTGATATTTCTGAAAAAACAAACTATAGACCTATCTATGATCATCCAAGTTTGATTCACTGAGGATACTAATAAAACCCAAATCCTGGGGCAGCAAGATGTCTCAGTGGGCGTATGTGCCTACCACTAACACTGTTGGCTTGAGCTTGGTACCCAAAACCCACAAGATGGAAGTGGGATATGACCTCCACGTGGTATAGCTTGTGAGTGTGCACATATGTATGCCCTTTGCCCTCTATAAGCAAAATAAATCCCAACCTAATCCTACCTGTCACCTGCCACTGCCAGCATTCATAGCCGGTAAAGAATTTTAATGTCGTCAGATTCTGGAGGACATGTTTTGATAATCCAGGATGTTTGAAAGCATGTGAACATTCTGTGCTGTAGCTTCATGAACGTCAGTGTCTTTGTTTTCCCCATCTCACTAGCAATATACAAAAATTCATCATGGCCAGAGACTCAGAAGGAACGCTAGTATTTGGCAGTTATTGGTTTATAGTCCACCTTCCCTTCCTATGTTCTTGACTATTTCAAACTTCCTATATTCTTTTATTTTCTCTCTCCTTTGCCTCTTTCTCACCCCTATGTCTTTACAACTACTATTGCTGGTTACTGAAATGCCTTCCAAGCTCTCTTCTACAGAGAAAGCTATTTATGCAAGGAATAGATTTTTGAAGAATTTACATAATTCAAGACTGAGATAATTAAGATTAATTTCCTCACAGATCTGACAATAGTATTTCTGATAGTGGGTATTTCTGTTTACCGGCTCAAGTGAGAGTGTGTAAACACGGCCTATAACCCCCTTCACATAACAGCATCGAGACTAAACAATTCCTGATGAATCAAACAACCTTTTTGAAATTGCATAATTTTGAATTTTGTGCATAACTTGGAGGCTTTATTAATATTTTTGTACCATATACTTTCAAATTAACTCAATGTTTCATAATATGCAATTGCCCTTCATTATCCTACCACCTCTGATTTCTCATTAGTGCTTGATTATATTTGTGATAATAATTGCAATCATTGCAGCAGGAGCCTTCACTCATTCTCTCTCTAAGATGGGAACTGCAGCTCTGATTGGGTAGAGTACTCTGTGCGGGGCAAAGTGAATGCTTAACAAGGCAGAGCATAGTGCCATGGAGGGAGCATCCCCAGGGCAGCCCTGGATGGTTTCCTTGGCCTCCACACCTCCACTTGCAACACTCTCTGGGGCAGGACACTTTACTGGGATTTATCTCTGTACAGCCAGTTCCCTGGTGGCAAGCTTCTCTTCCCCATCCTTTGATTCTGCCTTGACAGAGTATGTGGGAAAAACTGCTTACTTCATAGCCAGGATATAGAAGAGGAAGAGGCTGAGGTTCAGAGTTCTCTTCAATCATAAACTAAGATGATCTAAAGACCTCTCACTAGGCCCTGATTGATATTGTGTGTGGTGTATGCATGTGCATGATATTCTTGCATGTGTGTGGGCACACATGTATTGTATGTGTTTGCATGTGCATGTGGAGGCTGGCCTGAGGTCAAAGTTATTAATCAACCTCAATAACTCTACCACCTTAGCCATTGAGGTAGGGCCTCTCAATCAAATCCATGACACTGAAATGACCCGTCTTGTTAGCTAGTTTTGCTCTGAATATGGAATTATGGGGCAGGGATCATGGCTGGGGTTGGGAGGAGATGCCATGCCCACTCAGCACTAAGTTTCTTGGAATTTAAACTCTACTATTCAAAGCTCTCACAGCTGAGTCATCTCCCCATCCTCCCTCCTCCCCCAACACCTCCATACTCTAACAGTTCAAATTTCAGTGGCCACATTCTGGGAATCAAGCAGCTAACACATGGACCTTGCAGGGACATTCAGGAATTAAATAGCGACACTGTCTATGAGGAGGCAGATGAGACAACATTGAATGGACAGAAATTATAGCCCAGCTTTTTAGAAAATCATTATTTTTAAGTTTTAGTGGCTCTTCCCCAAGTGAAGGCACATTTTCTCTAATACATCTTTAATAAAGGGGCTTAAGAATAAGCAGTGTGTCAGGTCCTTGCTGCCATTTCTCTTTGCACACACTATAGCACCCAGATGAGCTTTCCAGCTGTGCTTCCTGCCATCCATTCTACTGACTGCCTTCCTTTTGCATCTCATCTTTCCTTGCTCTGAGATGAGCTTTGGATCAGTGACCTTCAAAGCCACGTGAGTGTCACAATCTCAGGGGTTTTTATGTATTTATCTCATTGGCTAAGCATTCCTGTTTCCCGTGCCCATTTCATAACATACAGTTATTGCTCAAAAATATTTGGAAAGGTATGCGCACAGTAAAGTAGCACAGGGAGTTAGTCTGTCGCCCCTTCCCTTGATTTGGTCCTGGAGTCTCAGCTTTAAACCTGCTCAGGTCTTCCAATTCATATTTCTGCATTTCCCTAAGCCAAGCTAGCTCCTGTCCCCACTTTATTCTCTGGAGATGTCAGTATCAGCCATCCTTACTCACAATCTGAGGACTCAGCCATAGTAGCCCTCTTCTTTTCATAGACTAGAGATATGGGAACCCTGAGGGACTCTGGACTGAAAAATTGACCACATTCAACTACTTTTTGTGTTAATTAATTAATTAATTAATATATTTATTATTTCTTTACTGAATTGTAAGGCAAATTTCACACTAAGTTAATAATAGTTATAAAGAGGCAGTTGAGTCACAAGGAAAAGATGAGGTATAAGTTTAAATTTCATCCAGTATATTATGATTTCTTTGCTTCAGGTGACTGTGCTTGCAGAATCTTAGGTGTCATGGGTCTGGTCTGTTCTTTCTTTCTTTTCTTTTCTTTCTTTCTTCTCTCTCTCTCTCTCTCTCTCTCTCTCTCTCTCTCTCTTTCTTTTTTTCTTTATTTTTTAAATAAAAGGAGTACACACACACACTATTTTAAGTGAATTATTTGAAAATTTCATACATGTACACAATGACTTTTGATTGTTTTACTTGCTACTTCTCTTAATTCCCCCTGGATCCACTCCTCCCCAAATACTCACCAACTTCATATTCTCCCTTAAAAAAATAACCTCCTAAGTCCAATTTGTTCTATCCTAACATGGTTAACCTACCAGGGATCAGAACTCACTTCCTTCTCCTAGTAGCTGTCAACTATCAATGCTCCTCTTTTAGGGATAGGGTCTCTGATTCCCTCCTTCCTCCTTGCTGGTATGACTGGCTTTATCTTGTTTAGGCAATCATAGCTTCTGTAAATTAATGAATTCGTTGATCCTGTCATACTCATAAGACTGATTGACTGTGCTTCCTGATGACCTGAGTCTTATATAATTTTTATGTTCCCCATTTCTTGATAATCCCTGAGCCTTGGGGGCAGAGGTAATGATATAGATACTCCATTTATGGCCAAGCACTCCACAGGAGCTTGTTGATACATTAATCAGCCATGTGCATGATCCTGGTTTTGGTCTCACCCCTGAACCAGTCATTTCACTCTAACACTTCTTTAGACTGATATCATTGCACAGAAGGCTGGTTCTCAGCATGCTCTCCCAGCGGATTTTGTTTTCTGTCCTTTTCTTACCCTTTTTGTTTTGCTACATCTTTTCTTCCTGATCTGAACTGGATTTCTGTTGACAAGGTACAGCTTTACAGCTGTGCTCACATGTTCAGGCTGCTTGGGAGGTCTGTTAGTGAGACTGAAGAGTATTGTTGTTGTTTCCACCTAGAAAAGCCACCTTCAGGTGGTGTCCAACATTTCCTTCTAGCCCTCATTTTCATAAATTTTAAATTTATGAGCCTGGGAAGACCCCGGAGTTCATGGAGTCCCACCTTTTCATTTACTAAAAAGCATGAACCACGAGCCCATGACTCACTCTGAGATTTACAGGCAATTAAAGCAAAGTTGACCCCAGGCTCTGTGGGCTTCAATCTGTCTTCTGGTTATCTTTTTTTATTTAAACAACTTTACCAAAATATTGTTGCTAAGAAGAGAATTTCTTCTGTCAGATAAATTCAGGGAAGAATGAACTAATTGAATTTAAATAGTTTGTATGCTATGAGATTCTTTTCATTAAAACTTTTTAATTTTTTTCAATAATTTCATATCAGAATACTATATTTATATGCTCTTACCATGCCTCTGCCAATTCCATCTGAAATTCATGGCCTATTCTTTCATTATTACTTTTATGTATAACCTGCTGAGTTCATTTTGAGTTCATTTAGTGTGGCTCATATGTGTGTGTGTTTAAAGCTGATCACTTTGGACTCAGTAACTTATCAGGGTAACTAAGCTATCATCCCTGAAGAAGCCAGGCTCTCCCTCTATTAGCAGCCATTAATTGCCCACAGCTTGTTGTTTAGGTATGAAGATTAATGATACTTTTCTCCATCTACTTTGGTGCACCAGCTGGTGGTGTTATTGCATGTCTTATTTAGATCACCATATTGTTAAAGTTTCATGTGTGAAACTCCCTGTCACATAAAAAAAAAGTTATTCCACAGCAGCTGTTCCTGATCCTCTGACTCTTACAATCTTTCCACCCCCTCTTCGTGATATTCCCTGAACCTTAGGTATCATAAGTGTACCAATTGGGGTTTTGGCACACCAAGATCAGTTGTTCACTGCATTTTTGAACAGTTGTAGATTTTATGTGAGGATCTCCATCTGTTGAAAGCAAAAGCCTCTTTGATGAGGGGTGAGAGCTAAACTTATCTCCAGCTATGAGGACAGGCATTTAGGATTAAATTGGAGATTATACTGGTTTAGGAAAGAGGCAGGAGTAGGATCTTGTTAGGGTTTATAACATTCTTAGCCACAGGTAGTTGACTAGTTTTCCAGCACTGGGCATGAAATTCTAGCTTCTTGAGTGGGCCAGTTAGATGACTATTGGTCACCTCCAACAAGTATGAGGCTATCTTGTCACACTTGTCATTGTTGTGGTTGCATATATATTACAGATGGGTAGGACCATTGGCTTTTCTTCTTTGACATCTTGCTTAGCACCTGCAGATACTGTGCGAGCTAGCCCTCAGAGAGGAGGCTTCTAGTCCAGTTTCAGCTCGATTCTTCCAAGTCCCATGTTGATAGCTATGAGACTCTTTAAAAAGAGTCATTGAGGAGGAGATTTGTGATTTTGAATCTCAGAGTTGGGTAATAATATACTATGTACAGCAACTAAATGATTTGAAAAAGGAATTCTATATGCATGCAGGACTATGTAAACATGGCATTATCATTTCTTTAAAGCCAAAGGTTCTTGCGTATTGTCGAAAGCAATGATATATATACATATATATATCATTTTAATATATGATATATATATATACATGTATGATATCATATATATATATATATGCATGTATGTATATATGCTGGGAGTTCTTTTAGACTCATTAATTTTGGGGCCATCTTTCTATAGTAAGGTCAAAGTGCCAAGAATTTAAAAAAGATGCTCTTGCTTGGCCTTGAATATTTTCCCCATAGGGCTTTTTGTGTAAGGCTTTTTGGCATTTGGCTTTGTGTTGAAGCTGGATTCCTATTTATGAAACCTTTAAATTTTTTTTATAAATGTCAAGGTTAAATGGAGGTGAAACCAAACAGTTCTAGGGAAGCCATGAGGCAAACGCTCATCGTTAATCCAGGTCTATTCTCAGGCACTTAGCTTTTCCCAGCCATTAGCATTCAGACACTGTTATTAGCACATAGACTCCCAATCACCCATGCGCATTAGCCAAATTAGATGTGTTGATTAAAGATACAAATTATGTGATATGTGTTTATATATCAAAATAAGATGGTTTTAGCTTGACAGGAGAATATTACTTTGCTCTCTCTCTCTCTCTCTCTCTCTCTCTCTCTCTCTCTCTCTCTGTGTGTGTGTGTGTGTGTACGTACATGCTCATGTACATGAGAGACATAGAGAGTAATATAAGCTAGCAGAAAAGTCTGTTTTTAATTTCTTCTAAAGAAAGTCTGTGGCAAAAAAACATCTATTTTCTCCTATTTGTCATGGCATTGCAAGGAAATTTAAAAATATTAGTGTGACTATAATATGAAATTCCTAATGTGTAAGTGTGAAATCAGTCAAAACATCAAATAAATTAAACATTATAATAGCCAAGTGGGACGTTGTAGTGTGTTTATGAGCAGTACAGCTTTTCGGTTCCTGTGAAGCTCAGCAAAAGTCTGATTCTAGCTGCTACCATGTCACGCTTAAGAAACAAGTCTTGTTTAGTAAGGAGATGTCTTCAGTGGAAGTGATAAACCGCTTATCACCTTTCCAAATACAGCTACAGACACTGGTGGCCATCGGGCAGAAGAGGGAGTTATCTATGCTTTGCAAAATAGTTGTATTTTCGCTTTCTATAAAACTCACAAGACAGGTTAGAAGCAGTGAGAGAGATGATCTGCTTTAGAAAGCACCAGCGCACAGTGAAGAAGCACAGAGTGTTTGCCTGTGGCCACTGCAGCCTGTGCCCTCATCACTAGGCTGTCAAAGCCAGGCTTGCTGTAATCAAGTTCATCAACTCTTACATTGGGCTTCCAGAGGCAGGAGCTTCTTTCTAGGATACTTACAACCTTTAATTTTTAATTACTTGCTGCAGAAGAGATTAACACAATCTTCAGACAGGTAGCCTTTATACTGTCTAATATTTCCTCTGTGGAAAAAAATGCATATATAATAATTGGCTTTTCTTTGACCCTGCGACCTTATTTCATCAAACCTAGATCAGTATGGATTACAAGACATACCACTGTTAATACATGCACACAAAGATGCTGCTGTTTAGACAATGATGTTCTGCAGTTTATAAGGTGTATTTGGTGACTGAGATGCAAAATTCCAAAGCAAACCACGCCTCTTGAATGAAGCATACAGACAGGTGATTCCTGGCCCTGTGCTTCCTTTTGTCTGCAATGTTTTTCCTGTGCTATTTAGAAGTTTGCTTGCCACTCCGATGTCACAGTTGGTGAAACACGTGAGAGAGTTTTTCTTTTTTTCTTTTTTTTGTAATTATGCATTATTTACAATCATTAAACTTTTTATCCATGTAGAATTTATCTTCCCAATTTAGTTATGAGTTTTTATTTTTGTGGTTGTTGTTACTAGTTTTTCTGCTCTAGCACATAGCAATGACTCTTCCAACTAGCAGGTATCAATAGCCCTTGTATTTGCACCCATTATGTATCTGTTGAATAAATGAGTGAGCAAATTTAACACTACTAGGTGCTGGATAGAAAGTTACTATGGCACAGGCTCCCATTTCAAGTCATTTAGATGCAGGATAAGAAGTAGTCACAGGGTACCCAGGAGTACAAAGAATGTTTCCTAATTGAGTCTCAAATCAGGGAAGGCTTCATGGAGGTTAGTGAAATAAATGACTTATCTGGGGATATAAGTTGGAGGTTGAGATATAGACCATAGGTTTTAAAAGTAATGATTGGCGTAGTCATTTGTCTTGAGATTGAGCCAACAAACAATTACAGAAAAAGAACAATAATATATGTCCATATACCACCAAGCATTGGTCTAACAGCTTATAGGCTACTTAATATTTGTGACAGACTAACAGGGGAGTATTACTTTCGTGATGTTTTCATGGTGATGTATTAGACATCAATTGGCATATATGACCATGAAAACATCACGAAAGACATCAATTGGCATGTCACCATTAGTAAATGAGAGTGAGTCTGATAGTAGATGAATCAGAGAAGTTGGTAGAAAGGTTAGGTATATTAAATAGGTTTTTATTAAGACTTTAGGCTAACATATAAAAATGGGTATCATTGTGGTTTTCCAAACCTGTGTACTTTTGTCCTTGGTTCCTATTTTACACCATCACCCTTCTCTCTTTCCACTGGTCTCCTTCTCCTCCCAAGTACCTTCTGTTCTGCTTTCCTGTCACATACAAAAATCTCACATATGGGAGAAGTTATGTATATTTCTCTTCTCTCTCTCTCATTACTCTTTCTTTCTCTTTTCCACCCCTTTTAAAATTTAAAGGTGGGTGAAAAATATGTCTCGCTTTCTGTGCCTGGCTAATTTTGCTTAACATGACCTCTAGTTCCATAATTTTCTTGCAAATAACATGATTTTATCCATTTTTTGCAGTGGAATAAAACTCTCTGTCTCTCTCTATCTCTGTCTGTCTGTCTTTGTCTTTCTGTGTCTGTTTGGCTGTTTGACTGTCTAGTTGTCTCACTATCTTGTGAGTGCGTGTGTGTGTGTGTGTGTGTGTGCGCGCGCGCGCGCATCACATTTCATTAATACATCTGTTGGTGGGCATCTGTGTCAGTACTATAACTTTGCTATTGTGAATAGTCCCATAGTAAAGTATCTCTGTGACATGTTTGCCTGGATTTCTTTGGTATATACTCACAAATGGTACCTCTGGATCATAAATTGGTTTGATATACAGTATTTTAAACTTACAATAGGGTTATTATAACATAACCCCTACTGTGAATTAAGAAATACCTGTAATATGAAAAATAATCAAGTTTGATCTAGACTGGAGACAACCCTGAATCCACGCTGGGCACTTAACTCAAAAGCATTGATACAGTTCAAGTGTCAGTTATGTGAAAGGGCCATTTAGACAAATTCAGACAGTCTGACACAGCTCTGAAAATGACCTTTGGTACATCACTTCTACATGAGAACCCTCATACCCCCATATTAAGACTGTTTAGCAATGAGCATGTAAGGAACTATGAAATAGATTGCTTAGCCATGAAGCTTTCATTTATAATGTTGCTTGTAATTACAGAATGTAGAAATCACACACACACACACACACACACACACACACACACACACACACACACACAGACAATGTAGTTAAATGCAGTTAAGCCTTATATTTAACTTTTATTGAAGAAGAATTTAAGAAAATACTGATATGGAAATAAGCCAACAATCTATCAATGGATGAAACATACAAATTGTAAAATAGTGTATACTAAAGGTAAAATAAAAAGAGAGCAAATAGGAAAAAGAGCAACGTAGCTAAATCCCTGGCCTTAAGAAAGTGGACTATGTGTCAATACATATTTGTATGTATGTACATCTTTCTTGTGTATGTTTGTGTGTGTGTGTGTGTGTGTGTGTGTGAGAGAGAGAGAGAGAGAGAGAGAGAGAGAGAGAGAGAGGAGAATGTTCTCTAGTTGCTGCCTTGTTTTTAAATATTTTATTTTTATTTTATTTGTATAAGCATTTTATTTGCATGTATATAAGTGCACCACATGCATGCAGTGCTCACAGAGGCCAGAAGGCTATCAGATCCCCAAGAATTGGAGTAGCAGTTCTGAGCCACCTGATGTGGATTCTGGGACCCAAATCTTGGTCCTCTGGAAGAACAACAAGACTACCAAGTGGTCCCACCAGCCCTTCCATCTTACATTTTGAGACAGGTTCTCTTGCTGAATCTAGAAGTCAGTGATTTGGCTAGGAATTCCCCTCTTTCTGTTTTCCAGGCACTTGAATTACAGGAATATACCACCATGCATGTTTTTTTTTTTTTTTAATTTTATTTACATTTCAGATGCCATCCCCTTTCCCCATTTCCCCTCCCTAGAAAACCCCTATCCCATGCCCCCTTTTCCTTTTTGCTTTTATACATTTTTAAAAAAAAAAGTTAATCAAAGGCTTTATAAGTTTGGTAATGTTCAATCAGAAGTGTAACCCAATACCCAACCTAGATATATAAACTATCTTTGACTGGTGGAGACACGTGAACATCTGCCTCTATGCTCCCCCTCTCTTTCTCTCTCTCATCACCTAGCTTCACTCTTCCTGTTAAAATAAAACTTTTCTCTCAAAATGCAATTAGAGCATAATTATTCCTAATTTTACCAGTGAGGTACAAGATAGTCCTAATACCCAGTCCATCATTTTGTTGACTAACCAGAACCTCTGTCATCTCTCCTAACTAAAACACTTAGTTTTGAACCTGGCTTTTTTCTTGGCTTTAGAATGAATGTCAGCTGAAAACCATCCACTCAGATCTTTTCTCTCAACGTAAATAGCCAGGATTGAGACTATAGGTCTTCAACCCCATCAGAAATCCAGAATGACTGAGTTAACTGAAATTATGGGAAGCACTAAGCATAGCTTCTAAAACTTAGCCAATTTATAGAGACCACTGAACACCTGGAAAGCCCCTATACTAGCCGAAGCGTTGGAGCATCAAATCTTCAGCCTTCTGGCCCAGAATCATCTGACAAACCTTAGTGATGCAGGATTATTAAGGGCTGATTACTCTGTCTAGGCAGATATAATCAGTCGACTATTCTGCAAGTGTGTCCTTTTCTGAACAGTAATTTGTCTGTAGATGGAAAGAGGCAATTCTTGCCTAGTGGCTGTCACCACACAACTGGAGTAACTCCAAGGATGCTCAATATCTTCTTAGAATCCATGACAGGAAGCTGTCAGGAGCAGACAGGTCTCTAATCAAAATGAACATTAATATAGAAATATTTGTAACGTCAATTCTATGGACTTCTGACATTTTGAAAACCAACTATCCATGTAAGGTAACCTGGGCTGTTGTCTGTTAACTCCTCTCAGCTATTTCTAAATAAAATATGGAAACCACCCTAACAATAAGCTCAAAGCCATGAATTTGCTATAGTCCCTTAACTCATAGGCTAACCATCCCAAATCAGCTAAAAAAGTTAAAGAAGGACTGGGTCTAAACCTTGTATTCCTAAATGAGTTATACAGGCACAATGCCCATGAGAGTATCAATATTCATCTCACTTTTATATCAATAAGAAGCTCATACCAATGAAAGCCTTAAATTTGAAATCAAAGTAAATTTTGTACCATTTAAGAAATTGTAACTTCATCTTGATATTAATTATACAGATTTCTACTAATAGGTTATGGCTATGCAATAAGTCCTAGCTAATCCTCCCTGTTCCAACAAAACCACTACTTTTCCCTAGAAAGACAGACCAGTATTAACCACCCTAGTCCCCAAGCCCAGGGAATAGGGGCGCTGACTCTTCTTTAACTTCTTCAAGCTGATTAAGGGCGTTGAGGATATTAGAAGAGGGGTGGGGGGAAGAGTAAATTGATAAGCCTCTGACGCTGTGTCTTCACTGCATCCAGATGGAATTCCAGGACGTCGGAGGTGTGGGCATGTCTGCTCAGTACATGCATGGGTTTTTACATGGGTGCTGGAGATTGAACTCAGGTTCTTGTACTTGTATGGCAAAAACTTTATCCATTGGACCATCTTCCCTTCTCTATCTAGCTTTTTCTATTATTGAATATTACAGACACCTGAATTTCATTCCGCAGCCATGGGTATGCCTGTGGGACAATCTCATACTGATTTGAAAAGTGGAGAACTTCACATAAAAATGAATATTGAGTGTAAATAAGAAATTAGGTTGAAGTAGACTTTATTAATATTTGTTTTAAAGGCTGAGGGTGTATCTCATTGGTTTGGTACTTGAGAACATACATCGATGAGTGGACAATAAGGTCAGGTCAGGTCTGTTTTCATCTGCCTTTGCTGACACTGGGCATGGTTTCCTTCCCATTCACTTTGCTGAAAGCTTCTCTCTTTTTGAAGCCAAGGCTACTAGTAGCTTGCACTGTATTTATTCTTGGTGTGTCCTGAGGCTCTCTGTATGCTCTGAATCTGTGAACCTGTGTATGTGTGCAGAGATTCCCCTTAAAGGCCCAGCCAAATTCCTTACTTGTTTTTACAGTGACACTCTTTCTTTAGGGTTAAAATATCACTTAAAATTTTCAATTTAATTTTACAAGCAAGATTGCCTTTTGGACTTCAGGGTGCTCCCAAACTCCTGAATGTTGACATAAAATGCTGAGATGAAGCAAAGGAACAAAGAAGCCATGTGATCTAGCCACTTTGCTTTCTGAGTTTGAGAGCGAAATTTTCCTTTTGACAACAAAAGTAGACTGGCTGCTGCAAACCCTTTCCAGAGAACATTTTTAAAAAAGATTTATTCTTCTTTTAAAAAATTAGTGTACATGCATGCATGTGTGCATATGTGCATGTGTGTGTATGTGTGGTATGTGTGTGTGTGTGTGTGTGCGTGTGCGTGTGTGCGCGCGCGCTTATGTATGTGTGTGCCCTATGTGTATAGATGCTCACAGAGGCCAGTAGACTATGACAGATGCCCTGAAGCTGGACTGACATTTGGGTGTGAACCATCTAACGTGGGTGCTGGGATCTGTACTTGAATCCTCTAGAAGAGCATCAGGCACTCTTAGCCAACTGAGTTACCTCTCTGGTTCCCATTCCAGTGAGTTCTTATTAACTTTTGTTAAACAGTTCTTAACTGGGAGCATTAGGCTGAGAAACAGTGTTGAGATTCTTTATGAACAAGTTGAAACCAAGTGTAAGTAGGAAGCTTCCACTTCAGCTTACCTAGTTAGAACCTACCTACTTACTAACTTCTAGTTGAGTTTTTGCCCATCAAAAACTATCAACCCACTTCCAGTTTAGGACTTTTCACTTTAACCAATAAAATATAATTTCTCAGTTTGGCTTCTGCAGAAGAAACTTTCCTCTTTTTCCCATCCTGCAGGAAGCACTGAACCATGTGCTGCTTGGTGCCACCTGGTTCATGGATCTATGAATGCCCAAATATACCCAAGAGATTTGGGTGTGCTTGATTTTTATCTTATAACAATCCTAAGTATGCATCCCGAGAAGAGCTCAGCAACTCATCTTTCAAGTCCAAAGCTGACTAGCAGTGCTGGCTCAGGGTCACTGACTATGGGAACATGTACGTGCCACAGAACCTTGCTAAGCATGTTTTCTCACCTCTTACATGACATCAGCAGTTGTGGCTAGTTCACCATAAGGTGACCAGCAACGAGTCACAGCCTTGTTTAATCCCTTCACCTTAAATGTGGGAGGGGCATGTAGACTGTTTCTGTCCAATATAATAAGGCAATGGTGATGGGTAGGTGTCAGTCTTTCAAGACTCTTTCTTAGCAGCCTGCAGAGACATACCATCCTTCTTGGCTTTGGAAATAACATCTGTCCAACAGGAGAGCCATGGTAGCCAATGTGGCTAGGAAACAGCAGCAGCTTCAAGGAGCCGAGAGCCACCCCTAGGTGACAGTCAGCAAGAAAACATGGGTTTCAGCTACGAAGGAATTGGCTTCCTATTGTTGGTAATTTCTTGTGCTTGCTTCTGGAGGCCAACTCTTGGCTCCACATTCCTTGTGACACTGCCCCCAGAATTGGTCACAATGGGGCAGCTGCTTCCTCCCAGGGTGGCAGAAAAGAAGGTCTTGAAAATCAGCCTGACAGTGGCATCATAGAGTCATTGAAGGAGCATCCCATGATTTTGCCACATTCTACAGCTTAGAAACCATCACAAGTCTGTTCCTCAAAGGAGATAACACAGGGATATGATGGCCAGGAGACACAGATTATTCAGGACTGCATTGTATGAAACAAGAGATGTATATATTAAGCTTAGGTGGGGCTTCAAGCCATTGGTGCTTATTCAATGGGCTACATGTAAGAAACCCTGTGGAGTTACACAAAGAGGAAAAAATCACAAAGCTCCTTGAGGTCTGCCCCATGATTCTCTGGCAGAGTTCATTTGGCAATAGGTAAAAATGAATAAATGACTAAATAAGTGCACAGATGTGTAGCCTTGATTGACATTACAGATTTAGTCATATTCTTCTATTAAAGTGGTTTGGTATGTGTGTGCATGTGCATGTGCGTGTGTGTACATGTATGTAGAGGTTAGAGAGCAAGCTGCAGGAGTTGCTTTTCTCCTTCCCCATGTGTGTTCTGGGGGTGGTACTCATGTTGTCAGTCTTGGTGGTCAGTGCCTTTAGACCAGGAGTCATCTTACCCACCACATCCCCCTCTTTACACATGATACACTTGGCTCAGAATGGGTAAGTGACCAACATAAAATCCCCAAGTGCATCTGAGCAGCTCCAGGCAAGAAGGAAAGGATCCAGAGTTTTCATTCGATACTTCCTATTACATTATGCTTCCTTCTTCACTTGGAATCTGGTCCAAATTTTCCCTCTTCACCAGCTGCTAAGCCACTAGGAAGTTGACTAGTGAACTAGCTCTATGTTGGACTGGATAAGGCAGTCAGCAGCTCTTTAAGCCCTCAGTTTAATGGTTTCACCTTGGGAGCTCAAAACTGGGCATGCCAGACAGGTGCGCACCACAGAAATTAGCAAATGTTATAGATGAGGGTTCCATTCCACTCTTTTTCCTTGACAGTTGCTAAACTTTAACCCATAAGCCATTGTTTCTTATAACTTGAAAAACAGAGGATAATGTTTTTACAATAAATATTACAACAACATTGCTCTAGGTTGTGAAATACCTGTCAAGTTAATGGTGTGAGTAATAATGCCAAAAATGAGACGTGCTTTTCTTAAGACACACAATAATCCCCAGTTAATGTTGGGTGGACAACTGGACATATCATGTGGGGATTTATTTTTCATCTCTTCCTCTCTCCAAAGTCAGTTTGAGCTGGTTTCCGAGGCAGCTTGTGAATTTATCTGCAGCATGGAGTTCACTTCTACTTTCTACCCATTTTCAGAGTTTCTGGTCTCTGTTGCTACTGGCTCTATGAGGAAACAATGAATTCTAGCTGCATCTTACATGCTGTGTCTTGAAATAGATGCTTGTAGGACCATTTACTTCTTTATCTGGGCAGAGTCTTTGGGAGGTCAGGTGGGACACACCAGAATGTTGTTTACCAAACACAAGATCTCTGTCAGGTTCAAAGGGTGAAAATTTATACCTACTTTTTTCCTGAGGGGACCTCGGGAAGTGATTCTGTCAGTTCTGATTCAGGGTAAGGAAGTGGAGCTTGGGTCTTTGATTTCCTGGGACTCTCCTCAGCTGGTGGCTCCAGGGTGCAGTGGAGAGCCAGCCCATTCCTGAAAACAGCTCTGAAGAATTTTCTTTTCATGTCAGGTGCTTGCTCATTCCATGGTTCACCAGTGCTTCTGACTCCAAATTGTGAACTGCCAACTCAGTATGGATCTCTCTTCTTTCCCCTCCTCTCTTATTGGTCTTCTTCTGCCCAGCACGTCTACATCTCTCTGTCTTTTAGGGAAGTCAATATCAAGAGGGCAGTAGCAGGACTTAACTGGGAAAGCAGGGGTTTGATGTGAGACAGCCAGTGCAGTTCGATTCAAACAAGAACCATGAGACCCAGAGCCAGTTGCTCCCTGAGCCCAAGCCTTATGGAATGGGACCAATGTTATCTGTTCTTCATGGTTGTTTCTGCTGGCAGGATTAAATTAGAACCAGGTGTTAAGTAACAAGCCCAATCCCTGTCACAATGGTAGAGACTCAATGAATGATATTTCCCTCAAGAGGATATTCCCTTTAATAGCATATTAATAAACATCCACAGTATATTTGCACTCTTTATAAAAGTTCTTACTGTTCTTTTTTTTAATGCATTGATTTTATTTTGACTTTACAGTCAATTAGCCATGTTGTGCTTTTGTCTGGGGCTTTGATTGAGGAAGATTCCACTTTTAAATTCCTCAGTTAAATTGTTAGTCTTTCTTATGGCTGTGTAACTGAAGGTAAACTCTTTGCTACCTGATAGATAGTGGCCACTTTTTTTTTTTTAACCATATGGGTTTTCTTAATACATAATCTTATTTCATCAAGCAACAAGGGGTATGACACAATGTAAACTAATCACAGAGTGACACCCATTACTTTTGAAGCTATGTTACATTGATTGGAAGCAAGTCACACATTCTCTCTGCATCTAAGGGGAGAAGATTACAGCAAGGCACAAATACCAGGAACCGGATTCATGGAGGGTCAATTTATTTACTATACCAATCCTTGCACTAGATGATGGATTCTGGAGACAGCTAGAGAAGGGAACAATAATCATGTTGGGATCTTCAGCACTGAGCAAAAAGTTTGGCAGCGAATGAGTATTCAATAAATGCTGATTGAATAAAGGCATGGATAGTTGCCAACGCCCAATCAAAATAGAACAGAGGTCTTTTGACACTGCATCAGTGATAAGACTGCTACTATTAGCAGTCCCAACCTGAAGACACTGACGTTTAGATTTCTCTGTGAGATAGGGTTTGAAGTGGAGTCCTACCTTTGCTCTCTGCTTCTAGACATGTGTTCACAGACACACTGAGTTCATTAGGAATCAACATTTTCTGTGTGGTGCATAATGAATATTCAATGTGCACTCTAGTCAAACAGAGAAACTTGGAACAGAGGAATCTACCTTCACGCTCTAACCAGAAGGCCTGTGTGGTGAGCATTTACGGAAGTCCCCAAAGGTAGTGTTAGTGTTGATAATTTCCATGAATGGATAGAGCTGCAAGCAAGACACCTTTTTTATTGAAATAAGAGCTAGAAGCTTTTAAGCACTAACAGGAACGGATGGGGATCTTGAATATAAGTTTGGAGTAGCAGAAACTAATACTGAAATCAGTGTCTGAGGAGTGAACACATCTGTGGGCAGAAGCCCTGAAGCCAACAGCTTCTCCTGCAAGCTGACCTGCCCGATGGAAGCACAGAGCCAATGTCTCAACACCTGTTCCATCTGCCCATCTTTTTGAAGTACCTATTATGTCTACTATAGTGTCTGTTGTGTTATTCATCCAATTACCTATCTGTACCTTCGACTTCTTTTTTATGGCTCTTTTGATTGTTTTCTTTCTCATTTAGGGATGGATTTGGAATAAGAGTTCCCTTTTATGTAGTTTGTTTTGTTTCCTGATTAGAACAGCTGTTTTTAAAAATGTACATCTGGTTATGGACTATAAGAGAGCTCAAACTGGGCTCTGCCAATATAAAACTGAGGCTAAGTTTTCTGGTTTGTGTGTGTGTGTGTGTGTGTGTGTGTGTGTGTGTGTGTGTGTGTGTGTGTATCTGTTTGGGGAATATTCTATTTTATTACAATTAAGAAAAATGTTTAAGAGACTTAAAAGACTGAAATCTTAGATCCAAATAAATTAATGGCCGTTTGTCGGCTTTAAGGCAAGTTGCTTTAGGTACCATCTTGTCAACTCTGCTTTGAATATCATCTCACTAACCCAGGAAAGCAGGGTGGAGAGTACCCAGGAGAGGATGACAGAGGCTTGGGTTTTAGTTCTGACTCTGAGTACACAATTTATTTCTAGTTCTATTTCCACATCTGGTCTTTAATACAACAGAATTAAATTTCCTTTAAAGTCACTTCAAATTCAAACTCTGAAGCAAGAATTCTCAACCAAATTCATTAACAAACAACATGGTCATTTCTGTTATTATTCTGTTTATTTTTATTCTGAATTAGATCTGTTTCTGTTCATTCTTATTAGCTTATTTATCTTAGTACAATGTATATCCAACTATAATTTAACTATATTATTGAAATTAACATTAAAAAATAGTTTTTGTTTGTGAAAAACATTTTTCTTTCTATCTCCCAATCCAAGACATCAAGGCAAGTATTTTTTTTAATTATTCATATAAAAAAGTTATGTGCATATTTGTGTGCCTGTGTGAGTTTAAGTGCAGCATGTGAATGCAGGTGCCCATGAAGGCCAGAGATGTTGGATACCCTGGAGTCACAGATGCTTATGAGCTAACTGATGTGGGTGTTAGGAAATGCTTTTCCTCCAGAAAAGCAGCAAGTGTTCTTAGTCACCAAGCCATCTCTCCAGACACAAGGCAAGTGATTATTTATTTATTTATGTGATGGCATTAGTTGGAAAGACCATTATTATAAAAAGTAGAGTGGTCCATGACAGATACTGGGGATGCTGAGAAAAAGAAAGCATGGACTTGGTTTCTTCTCTTATATCTTTCCTCACAGGTTGCTAAGGGTATAGACATTTCTCATCACTGTCCTGTTCAAAGTTCATTAGTATGGGCCTCATCTCATTTATTCAGTCAACAGATGTTTACTGAGCAATTGCTGTAGCCCCACATTCCCCTTGGCTGGAGCTACTGAATATCCCAGCAGGCAGTACGAGGTATCTGCCTCTTTGGTCCATATTTACTTTTGCAGAAGAACTTTGATAATGAATAGATAAACAATACTCAGTTGAGTTTGATTATGATGATGGCCACAAAACATAGGGTAAACTAGAAGAGAGTAGTTCAAGGATCAGAGAACAATAGCTGTAATGGGACCTCCATGAACTCTAGACTCCTTTCTCTTCTTTTTGATGACTTTGCTGCTGGATGCATTTAGTTTATTCTTTCCATTCCCAAGGCACCTGCTCCCTACTTCACTTTGTGCATGGCTGCAAATAGGCCACAATTATAGTTAGATTTTCATATCAATTTTGGATTCACCAAGGGAGTCTGATTGGTTCATCCCGGGTCACATGGACGCCATGGGGTAATAATCTGTAAGGAAGGCCATGTGGTAGGAAAATAGCTGCTTAAAACTTAATCCTCTGGTAGAGGTGCTTTTCAGAGAAAAGGGGTTATTGTAAGCTAGCATCATCATGTGGAGCATCTCTTCTTGCCTGTCTAAACTTGTATTTGCCCCATAGAGTTCTGAAAGGTCCCTGCCTCATTTCCTGTGCTGAGTGATGCTTCTGTTCCTTTCTGTTACCCCTGCCAGAAATTTCAGATTCATTTGTTTTGTTTGTTCTGCTCTGTTTTGACTTTTAAAACAATATAACATAGACCAAGGGACTTGAAAGTAGACACTTATTTCTCATATTCCTTGTGTTATAAGTCTAAGGCTAGGATCTTGGGCAAAGTTAGGTTCTAGTAAGAGTCATATTCCTGGCTTGTAGATGGCAACTTTTTTTTTTTTTATAACAAACAAACAAACAACTATGTATCCTAGTCTGGCCTCTAAGGTATGATCCACTGCCCTCAGCCTCTGAAGTTGTGAGATTTGGATGTGCTTTCCACCACACTGACATAACACTCTCCACTGTGGAGAGTGACATAATCTTAACACTGTATCCTCAAATAATGGAGGTGAGGAGAAAGAAAGCAGACTTTTTTTTTTTTAACACATCTCTTTTTGGAAGAACTAATCTGAAGTGGAAACTTAAGGGTTCTTTGGAAACTCGATTGGATGGTGTTTTGTTTGGGCAAACACATGAAGGAATGTTTGGCTGAGTTGGACACAGGTGAAAAGATGTTCTGCTAAAGCAAGCATGTAAAAGAGCATGTGATGGATTTTTTTTTTTTTTTTTTGCTAGCAACATGCATGTATCGGTCCATCTTACATTGTGTAGTTGAGCTTCATTTGTTGGGACACCATAGAGAGAAACTCACCAAAAAAAACTTCTAGTGGTATGCTGCAGTTTCTTGCCACTTCTGCAGATTGGGACTGATTGGCAGAGTGATGTCAGATGAGGCAAAACATGTGATGAGACAAGACCTATGGAGGACATGTGATGTTTGGAGGGTATAAGTAGGACTTGACAGACAATGATGGAGGCTGAGATAGGATTGCTTTTAGAGCTAGCTGTATAATGCTTGCTGGTCTCGAGTCTTCATTGATCTTCACTTCCCTGAGAGAGGTACAGCTGAGAACTTCTCCTAGCATTCCTCATGGTTTCTCCTGCTGGCTCGAGCTGAGGCTGTGGGCTGGCTGTCTCTTCTAGGTAGTGGCACTTCTGCTGATTTGTGTTTGCTATCCCAACTCTACCAAACTTGACTGCTCCATGAAGTGTTTGCAAGTGGATCAAACTGCCTCTGTTGACCTGTGAACAGAACTGCCAAATTTCAGACAACACAGATGGAAGTTGCTCCAAAGAACCTTTCTAAACAGGTCCACTTCCCCCATATCCTTTCTTTCCCACTACCTCTGGTGGATGGTGGGTTACAAGGGAGGTTAAAGCATTTAAGAACCATTATTAAAAATATGGTTTGAAAAATTAAAGTTATATTATTCTCATTTAAACTTTCCTCTGACTACTTTCCAATGGCTTAATTACAAATATCACATTGTTTGCTGTGATTTCAACACTGGAATTTGGAAAGAGACAAAATTCAATGTATCCCCACCCTCTAGGTTTTAAGGCTAATAGCCCTTATAGCTTCCTCCAGGAAGCATTTCTAGATTCTCCAGGGGTATCTCTGGATACCTCTGACTAAGAACACCTGGGATACATACTAACTGGAGGTTTGACCATAATATATCTTTAAAACAAATTATTTATTCCTTGTCCTTCCTACAGGGCAGGGGATATGACTTACACAGTACTCACTTTCCAGCTCTGGCACATAGGGGGCTGGCTCTTCAAGTGTGTTGGCTTAGCCCATGTAATAACTGACTGGGATAGAACCCACAGTGAATCCAATGATCACATTAGTGATCTATTTAGTGCAATGACTGAAGCAGGCTGAGGCGAGTGAAGAGATTATTAATTCCATTTCTAGAGTTATGGCTAAACTTAGGTCTACAATATAAATGTTGTGGAGGTAGGAGCCTAATGAGAGGTGATAGTTCATGAGGGCTCTGCTTTCATCAATGATGTGATGCCTTTATCTTAGGAGTGAGTTAATGTTATATGGTTTAGAATCTGAGTGTTTCTCAGCATCAAGTTCTGTGTACTTCTTCTTTACCTAGTGCCACTACTATGGGTTTCTGTCAAAGGCAGCGCCTAAGAATTTGAAGTAGGTCACCAGAAACCAGCCTTTGAAGGTTATTGCAGCCTCTGGTTCCATCCTCACTATCTGCTTCCAGATCCCTCATGATGTGACCAGACCCCACTATATGCTCCCTCCACTGTGATGTAAACAGTACTGCTGAGAACTAAAGACAACATTTTGTCTTACCCAGCACTTGACCCTGCATGCTGCAGTACAGTGCTGACCAAGAAGTACATGTGCCAAGTATCATGTGCCTCCTGGTACAATAGTAGCAAGATTGTTTATGGGGATAACCAGCTACTCTCTTGGCTGTTTTGGAGGTCTGCTTCACAGAAGGGAATTCATGCCTGCTCTTATAAATCTCATGGATAGGGAAGCTAAACGCCCTAGGGAAGAACCTATTGATGTTTCCCTTAATGATGTGCAGCTGTCTTCTAAATATATTATGTTTATATCCATAGGTTTGTGCTATTCCCTACCTTGGTCAGAGAAACTTTTTATTGCAGTGAGTGGTGGTTAATGCTGAGACTCCTGATCTGTAGTACTCTAAAAAGGCTCCCTGCTTCCAGTGACTTTTCCTGGTAAGTCTTCATCTTCTCCTAACCCTCTCCAAATAGTGCCTGTTCCAGTTAGGGTTTCTATTGCTGTGAAAAGATATCATGACCATGGCAACACTTATAAAGAAAAAAACATTTACCTGGAACTAGCTCACCATTCAGAAGTTTACTTTATTATCATCATGGTGGGAAGCATGGCAGTATGTAACAGACATGATCCTGGAGAAGGAGCTGAGAGTACTACATCCAGATTGGCAGGCAGCAGGAAGAACGAATGCCAAACTGGGTGTGGCTTAGGCATCTGAGGCATCAAAGCCCACCACCAGTCACGCGTTTCCTCCGACAAGGCCATATATATTCCAACAAAGCCACACCTCCTAGTCGTACACTCCCTATGAACTTACGAAGGTCCATTTTTATTCAAACCACCACAGTGCCACTAAGTGGGGACCAACTATTAAAATATTGATGCCTATGGGAGACATTTTCAGTTAAGCCACTATAATTGCTATGTAATAAATTGCCACACATTGATTCTTAGTTTTTGTGGTTCTGGAACTTGTACTTGGTTTTCTTGTGTTCTTTTCTATGTCTCAGTCTTACAAGCCTTTAACCAAGGTGTTAAAACAGAACTGGGGTTGCATTTCAGCTTTACTCTACTTCAAAGCTCACATGGCTCTTTCTGGACTTTAGCTAGGTATGCCTTATTGGACTGAAAACATTTTTTTTTTTTTTTTTGCTTGCTGCCTTGGCTGGTGATTATCCTCAGTTCCTTGCCACATGAGTCTCTCTAACATGGTAGCTTGCTTTCCAAAGACAGCAAGGGGTGAGTCTCCAGCAATATGCAAGTCATCACCTTATAAACTGAATCCTAGAGGCAATGACCCCCAGTACCATTTTATCATATTATATTGTCTAGAAGACTTAAGTAACTGGGTTCAGATCACATTTACAGGAAATGGTTACATGAGGTTGTGGGTACCAGGAGGCAGGGGTTACCAAGGATCACCTCACAATCTCTGTACAACGGGTTTATAATGTTTACTTCGAATTGTGGTTGTTGTAGGCTGGCTTGGCTGTTGTCTGGCTCTTTGAATAGCACTATCTAAATTTCAGGGTGGTATCTGGAGCCTGACACTTGGCAAATATTCCTTACGTGTTAAGGGAGTGAAGGAGTGGTTCAGGATCACACTGTCAGACGTAAGCAGCACTGGGAGAGAAGTTAGGTCTGTCCGCAAAGCTCTGTTCTTTTCACACATCACTGCCTTCCATGAGCACAAGAGAAAAAGGATGAAGTAGTGTTTTAGAAGGGCCATTGGGTCATCTGGTGAAGACTGTTCCAGACCCTGTTATTACCAAGGTCACTGAAGAGTGTACTACCTGGTAGCGCTTCACTTCCTAGAACCTAGAAAACTAGCTTTGACTTTGGCTAATTGAAGCAATGAAGTTTTTCTTATTTGTAATTTGTAATTTTGTTTTCAAAAACTTTGTCCCCCTACCCTTGTGAGTGTATGTGTGTGCGCGTGCGTGTGCACGTGTGTGTTTGCCTTCACATGTATCTGGTTACCATGCATGTGATTAGTGCCCATGGAGGCACCAGAGGGCTATTGCTATAAAAGGAAATTGGATCTCTTGGAAATGAAGTTACAGATGACTGTAAGCCACCGGGTGGGTGCTGGTACTGAAACCCAGGTTCTCTGGAAGATCAACCAGTGTTCTTAAACACCGAGTAATCTCTCCAAATCCCAACTTTATTATTTTTTTATTAGTCAAACAATTGAAAGAGCTCAAACATTCTTGTATAGAATCAAAAAAAAAAAAAAAAAAAAAAAGAAAGAAAGAAAGAGAGAAAGGAAACTTGAGGGAGAAAGCTATTACTTTTATCTTCTCATAAAAATTTAAAAGATTAAAAAACATATATATGTGTATGTGTATCTGTGTGTTGATATGTGAGTGTGTGTGAAGGTGCCTGTGGAGGCTGGATGAAGATGTTTGATCCCTTAGATATGGAGTTACAGGCTAATGTGAGCTGCCTGAGGTGGGTGCTAGGAACAGAACTCAGGTCCTCTGCAAGACTAGTAAACACTGTAGCCACTAAGCTTCTCTACAGGCTTCCTTATAAACTTTTAGCTTTGGGTAATACCTTTAGAATCTTCCAAGATTTAATTTAGGATTTAAGAAATAAAATACTTATGGTGTATTATATGGTGTACAGTAGACTGTCAGACGTAGAAGGTCTTAACCCCAGTTTCAGCTGTTTCCCTGTGGCTCTAAGGACATTCTTATTCTCTCTGAACCCAACCTCTCATTGAAAAATGTTTTCTGTACTCTATGCAGGTAGAAATTCCTAAGAGACTGTATGTGTGAAGATGCTGCTGCTTATTAAATTTTCAAGTAAATGGCAGATCCGTCTGTTCCTATCAAGACTCTAGAAGGAAAAAAAATGACTTTAAAATAATAATGTGGACAGCATGGAGGAGAAGGCAGGTTGTTAAACAGTTATCTCCCAGACTAGAGTTAAATAGAAAGCTCTCTCAGAGCTTTGACTTTGGAGGTAAGATAGCTTCCTTAATGATAGAACAATCTAGAAGACACCCACCGGGATGTGGGGGTTGGGGAGGTCCTGTGTGTCTGTACTGAGAATTGAGCAGTCCTCAGAGTACCTGGATTTTCATTCTGCTGCTCAGTGAGCCATCCCAGGAACAATGGGCAATGTTTTTGCAGGAAGCATCAGATCCCAGGAGACTGAAGAGGCTGCCTGTTTACCATCTCTTCCCTGTGGCAGCTTGCAGCACAGTGTCTGCAGCAGAAGAAAGTTTGAAACATAACTTGTATTTTGTTTTCAATTTTTTTTTGTCTCTATTGTTAGCAGCTGAGACTTCAGCTTCACTGTTTCTGTGGCTTGCAGGGAAATGTGCTTCCTATTCGGGTCTCTATTTTTGCATGGTTTGAGTTCCCCATGGGAAACTGAAGAGAGAAAGAAACATTGTTGGGAGTAGAAAGGTCAACGCTTCGGGTGGGCGGGAAGGGTGATAGAGGACCAGAAAAGGCGAAGAGCTGTTGGTTTTGTAAGTACAAGACCCATGTTCTCTGCCATCACTATGCCTGCAACAGGAAGGAAGCAGGACCCAGAGGTGACTTCAGGCTGCTGCAGAGCTCCCAGGACCAGTCTGCTCTCTCACTTCAGTCTGTGCACTACAAATGCTTTGTTGAGGGGTGGCTAGCTCCAGACCTTGTTCCTTCTGTATGTTTCCATGGGCTTTCAATCACCTGTCTCTCAAAAGTCCCGAAGGACTGCTTTGGAGTTTACCATCTACCAATGACTCCAGAGAGCTAAGTATAAATACCCCTATCTTTCTTGTCCCTTAGTTGGAAAACCTCGGTACAAAACTAATTTCTCCGTGAGACTAAACTTTGATTACTCAGTTCTTTCATCTTTCTATCCCTGTCTTAACTCTCTTTTTCCCCTTCAGTGGACTTTGCCCCTTCTGAGCAAATTACTTGCTCTCAAATCTGTATCTCAGATGCTCAAATTAAATCACCGGGGAAGAAATGGAGTACCCTTGCTACGTAGCATCACAAGAAAGCCATTGAGCAACCAGCGGTGGCCAGAGTAGAACAGACAGTGAAGCGGGTTCTGAGTTTCCTGTTGCATCAGAGCTCTCGTATAGTCCAGGTTACAAAAGTAGGTATATATGTGTGTACCTGTGTGTCTCTGTGTGTGCGTGCATGCTCATGTGCACATGTATAAAGATTCCAAGAAGTAACTTTTGGGATTGCTTGGCGGGGTAACAATAGACAAAGAGGATGATGGAGAATTTCTTTTAAACACAACTTGCCTAATCATCCGTGCCTTACATGTCCATCAGCTGTTTTACAGATCTGTTACTTATAGAAAACTGATGCCCTTGAGGGGGATTATTGATTACAGAAATGCAAATTAGGTGAGATGGAATGTAACTGATTTTTGCCTTATGACAGGTCCATTTTGCATATATTCATGAATTCATTTTGGCATCTCTTTTCTGCCTAGATATGTATGTGATTGCTCAAATTCCCATTTCACCCAATTCTAATAATATTACTGGTTCCATCATTATTTAATGAGTTACATTAAAATTTTGTCACATTATCATTTTATTAATATATTTGTATAAAGTCATAATTATACCTTAAATTATTCCTTAACACATTAAGATTAAATTTTCTGTGTCTTAGTACAGTGAGGGCAGAGTAAAACTTAAGGAATCTTCTGGAAGAATGTATACACAATTGATAGCCCTAGAGACTGGAGGCTCATAACAGAGGAGAAGGGGAATTTATATCTGTATTATATTCCCTTTGAAGTTTGGACATTGTTGGTATACATTATAATTATTAGGGAGAAATAAAACAAACTTTAAGTAAAATAATTTTGCACAGAATAAAAATCAAGAGAAAAATACAAGATTAAAATAATTTATTTTTAAAATTACATTTTTTTCCCTGTGATCCTCTCTAGATAACACTTTGCAGTAGAGAAAGGATAGAGCAATGTTTACTTATGTTGGCTTTTAGAATTTCCTCTGTGTAAATCTTCTGAAAGTGTTATTTATAAGTGTTAGAAGATATTTATAATACACATACATTTTTAAAGATGATTTTTAAGTGTGTATATGTGGTCATGTGTGTGTGTGTGTGTGTGTACCTATAGAGGGCAGAGGCATTGAATATTGAATTCCCTGGAACTGTAGGTACAGTGGCTATGAACTGACTTACATGGGTACTGGCAACTAACCTTGGGTTCTCTGCAAGCATAGTATGTGCTTTAACTACTGAGTTAACTCCCCAGCCCAATACACATGTTTTTGATAAAGATAATCTGTATGGTTGTACACATGAGTAGCAGATATAAAACTGTCACAAGCTCAGACAGGAAAATAATTAAAAAATATTTTCCATAAACAATATTTTGATTTTATTATCAATTTTTAGTGACTATGTTAAAGTGACACAGAATTCCAAAAGGGTAAAAATATAGATTAAAATTAATTGGGGAAATGACTACTTTTATTGCACAATCTTATGAAATTTGAGTTTGCTTCATAATACAAGTGTGCTTGATTCAGAATAGAAGTTCTGTTTACCCGTAACATTGTTAGGAACGTCGGCACAGCAGGAGCTCCAGTGTAGATTTCTTCTCTTGTCTTGTGGCACAGAGTTCCACATGTCAGCAGGCTGGGGAGGTCCTGTGTGCTGAGGCACAGCTAGTGTCTTCACCAAGAGCTTATGATTGTACGTTTTGTAAGCAACTAAGTGAGTTAGCTAAAGTCATGTAGACCTTGTTCATCTTGAAAGAAAAAAAAATTTATGTTGTTACATTTTAAGCAATTAACAATAAATTCTTTTTGGTCAAGGTTTAATAGTTGAATAACTTATTTAGTAGTTTTATTTCTACATCCTAACAATAAAACAATGCACAAATCTCAATATCGGCCCAACTAATTACTTGCTGGCTGCTTTAAAAGTGTAATGTGTTTTTTATAACTGTTCCACAGTTATGGTGCGGGGTTGTTTGGGGTTCTGTTTTCTAATGGGTAGGAGTTTCAGTTTTCCCTTTGACTGGCTGAGTCAAATAAAGTAATAATTGATTTTATTGTGAGATACTAAATACTTGATAATACAGCACAATTCTTACACAGAAAGCGTCTGTAGGTTGGGTTGCCCCAGTTCATACTGATATATATATATGCAATTAGGGTTTATCAGATTTTGACACTGGCTTTTCATCTAGAACACTTAAAATTTGCTTTTCTCTTTGCATTCTTCTCCCAATAGTTTTGCCTTAAACTGCACCATTCTCTTTAACTGAATCTTAGACATCTTTGTTCTGAATATGGCATGTTTTAAACATTTATATAGATGTTTAGTTTACAATTTTGTGTAAGTACTCACATATAAACAATTAGAACCTCCCAAATCTCAGCAAATAAAATGTCTATCTGTAGAATTAGAGGCACTAGGGGATTCACACAGACACATTTATAGGTTAAAATGATGTGGTTACACAATGCACTTAGAAGGTGCTAAGTGTACATGTTTGTTGAATTGTTACTGGTTGTAATAATTTCGTTAGCACTTATAGATATGATGGCATAGTCTATTTATTGCATAAGGATCATAGCTATCATTTTCATCACATAGGACATGTTAGTAAGAAGAAAACAGGATAGATTTAATCTGATATGAAGCTTTCTAATAAAATACTTAAAATGCAGGAGGAAGCAGTGTTGTGCTTAGGTTCCACCATACAGGGAAATGTAACTGGACAGAGGGGGTGCGGGATAAGCATGGCAGCCTGAGTGGGACAGTCTGTCTCGATTCTTCGTGGATTTGCTGTGGAACAGTCCTTCCTCCCGGGTATGAGGCAGGAAGGAGGGTTTACTCTTCGTTTATGTAGAAAGGCATGGGAAATCTTAGATTAAAACTGTTAGACCTCCCTGACTCTGGCCAAAAGGAATTCTAGTGTCTAAGACTTACCTAGGGGAAGAGGAATTTCAGTTTCCCTGACCTATTTTGGAGAAGAACTGGGAGGCAGGGGCCAGAGGCAAAAGTTCTGAGAGGCATTTTTTTTTTTTTTTTAAAGTTCTGAGCACACCACAAATTGGGTATTGCTTCTAAGCTCTAGCAAATGGTGCTGGTTAAGGATCAGAATGATGGGAAACTTCTGGAAACTTATGCTTATGCTTAAATTTGAAATGAGAGGACAAAAGGACAAGGGTTAATGAAGTGGAGGGAAGGCACACAAGACCAACCACAGCAGAATGCACATGGGCACTGTAAAGAAAGTGAAGGGGCACAAGACAGGAGGTAAGCCAGCACATCTGGAATTTATCCTCCGCATTAAGGGGAGCCATGAAAGGATTCTCCAGAGTGAGCGGTCTAGCCAGACACTTTGCATTTAACCTGAGCAATATTCAGTGATGCTCATAAAGAGTTGCTAGAATCCTAAATGCAGTGTAAGCAACCTACATATCCACCAATAGAAGATTGACGATGTAGTTTATCCTGAAGTCATGATGGCGTTCACATGCTTTTGTGTATTAACATAGTTGAAAGCAAAGCAAAGTGAAAAGGAAAACAAAACAAAACAAAACAAAGGCTTTGAGTTGCCTATGTTGTTGTGTTGTTTTGTAAGAACAAGACACGTACGATTCGCTGGTATGCATGTAGACGCTGGGAAGGACATGTGCCAAGTCAACAGTAATCACTCTCACCTTTGGAATTCTGGGTGATTTTAATGTGATCATTTCAATTCTTCTTCATATCAATTATTTTATGATGGGAATAATTACCAAGTTAGTCATGGTAACAGAAAAAAAATCAAGTGGTTGTATCCTATTCCAATGGTGTTCGTGAATTGAAGGGGAAAAGCCTCCTTTGCACTGAAGGGAACCATCTCAGGAGAGTGGAGCTGGGGAGAGCAGATTGGGTGAGTGGGAGGTGATAAAACGGAGACTCAGCGGTGGTGTCACAGCAGCTAGAAGAAGCCTGAAGTAGAGGGAGGGTTGCGAGAGAGATAGGAGGGAGAGATGGGATAGGTTTAAGCCCGCCTGCATTTAGATCTCCCAGGACTCTATTTGCCGTCTGTGTTTCTTGACAACTCTCTCTATTGAGAGAGAGCCTCAGCTTGCCTGCGGGTAGCATATTGTCATCTTTCTCAGGTGTGCTGCCAAATTTTGATTAGAGTGTAAAAAAAGATAGTTTCTATGGCTGGCGAGGTCTCTGAGATGAGATGTGTGGCATTCTAATTGAGACACATCTCAGCTCTGTCTGCTACTTCTGATGCTTTACATGCACACAGTGACATATACTCGAATCTCAGAGATACAGGTGGAGGCATGCATTCCAGAATCAAAAGGGACTTTAGTTTCATTAACTGTAAAATGAAAAGTGTAAGTACAAAAAAAAAAAAAAAAACCTGTTGTGAGAAATAGCTTAAAGACTAAAAGTTATGCAGTGAGTGAAAGAGTTAGATTACCAATTCTAATAAGTCTTCACGGAATGTATTATAATCAGGTCATCTTGAGTATGTGCTATGTGCAAGACGTGGGTATGGGCATGTTGGGCAGTTACATGGATGTGTACTGTTGTCTCCAGTCAGTAAATCTCACAAAACTACAAAACTGTGTGCATATGACAGGTGTCTGTCTATTGAGTGTTTGAAGTTTAAGTCATTGAGTCTGGTGATACAAAAACACAACTCTGGAAAAAGAGATGGTTTATTTGGAGCCAAATATGAGGAGCGTAGGTTCAGGTTATCCCAAAATTTCCAATGTAGTAAGGGTTTCATGAATTTTTTGTAGAAACAGGACACAGTCATAAATAGATACTTTTCATGTACATTGCTGGAAATGTCAGGTAGCTCTGTTGTAGGGCTCAGATGACATCTGATGACATTTTTAACTTCTAGGTTGATGAAAGTTGGGGTTTACTTGTATAAAACAAAATGATTTAGGCAACAGTCACGGGGATATTAAGTAACATATAGAGATGATGTCAAAAATTAGACTCTCAACCTGTAACAACCCAGCTTTCCACGGCCACTGATATCACAATATGTGAGTCTCTTTAAAATTTGGGGAGTGACTTCAGATCACAACTTGTTAAGACTGGCCACAATGTGTAGATTGATGAGACACTGAGTCTCAGGAATTGAGTCAGTGGTGACTTGGACTGAGCTCCACAGTGATTTTCAGAAAATGTTAGGCTTTACAATCATGCATATGTAGATTTTATAACCTAGACTTTCATGTGTCTGTCTCTAACAGAGACAGTGAAGAACTGATGAGCTGGGAACCAGTTATGGTAGAACTTAGGCATTAGAATGCATGGTTTTATTACAGCATGTGAATTCAATAGTCTTCTCTATGAGTTAAAGCCAATGCTCTGAGGTGGCAGAAAGCAGGGTAAAAACCCACAGGAGTCCAGCAACATGTAAGATTTGTAACCACAGATATTGCAGTTCTGAATTAGTGATTGGACAGGGCACGTTTTGAAATGCCCCAAAAGTAAACATTGAAGAGTTCGTTTGAAAATTCACAGAAAACTTCTGCATAAGATCTGCTTCACAGGGCTCCAATATCTTTGGGTGACAGTATGGGTTATTAAAGTGTGTTCCCACAATACCACTACCAAGTACATAAACACCAACTCTATGGCAAACACCATTTTAAACATCTTTCATAGATTTACCAGGTTAATCTTCATAACAACCTTGTGGTGTTAGAATTTTATTTTTTTCAAGTTAATGGATAAATAAATAGCTTAGGGGATCACATGCACCTAAAAGGTGACAGAGATGAGACTTGATCCCAGGAAGTCTAGTTCTGGCATTGGATCTCTTAACCTGAAACCATTCATGACTTGCCTTCAAAGTTCAATATTCAAAACGGAACTTGAAATAGTACCACGGTCATGTTTTGAGGCTAAGAATTCCAACTAAAGTGACTGCTCAGTTCAAGTCAGCAGTTCAGAGCATGTAAGTCTCTATTAGGCACTTTTTTCCTTTTTTCTTTTTTGAGGGGGTGGTGGCGGTGATCATCATGATAAAGCATCTGGCATTGATAGCATAAAGAAGAATTTGTGCATATGGTCCCAGAGGGCTCTGTCCAGATTCTCTTGGCCTTGTGAACTTGGGTAGGACATGGAGCATTTGGCTTAGGGTTTTTAACCTCACATCTGGTAGGAATCAGAGAGCGAGATAGGAAAGGAGCATGGTCAAGAAACCTATAAATACTTTCCCTAGTGATCTATTGTCTCCTAAAGTTTCTAGAACCTGACTAAATAGTGCCAGCCCCAGGAACCAAGGTTTCCGCCCATAATCTGGTAGGGAGGACAGTTTGTCTCACACAAAGCCAGTCTTTTCTCTAGACTAGGCCTGGATTAATTTTTTTTTTTGATTACTATGAGTCAGAAGCAAGACATTATGTATATACTATGCCAGATAATATACTTTTAATCTGTGGTGAGGTGTCTCCTTTCCTTGTCAAATGATCCTGATACCCACTGTTGGTCTGTATGGTTGTGCTGTAGAAGGCTACAGAGGAATTTGCTTATAATCTTGAATTGACTGCTGAGTGACTGCTCCTAGAAGAAGGAAATGAACAGTCTTTAAAATATTTCCCCATGGTAACAAATTGTGACTCTATGGTGACAACCGCTTAGAACTTAAAATTTGCCCTTTGAGTACAGAAATAAGAAGCATGGATTTCCAAACACAAGGGCTTTTTAGGCAGATCATTTGCAGATTTTCTTTTTTCAGTGCAGATGTGTTAGCATATCTTTCAGAGAAGGACACAGTAGTGGGGCAGTGGTGGCACACGCTTTTAATCCCAGCACTTGGGAGGCAGAGGCAGGTGGATTTCTGAGTTTGAGGCTGGCTTGGTCTACAGAGTGAGTTCCAGCTCAGCCAGGGCCATAAAGAGAAAACAGCTCTCCAAAAAAACAAAAAACAAAAGGAAAGGACAATGACCTTAACATTCTCTGGTTATAGGATTGATAGTCACAGCCCAGCAGAGCCATCCATTATAAGAAGGGAAAACATAGCATAGTCTTAATCACCATTGTGTCCTGTGATGAGTATCCATCAACAACTACAATGCTAGTAATTGAAGGATCTGGAACACTTCTCATCTATTGATGTTTCCATGAGCTTCCGGTACCTTTTCTGAACCTTTTCAAATAGGCTTGCACATGCAAAGGTACATTGTTCAATGTTCTTTTGTGCTAGAGTCATCTTAGCTATTTTTCTAGAATAAAGTTTTTTTTTTTATTTGACTTTGCCACTTTCAACTTTATCCTCTTCAAGTTTCCTCTGTGAATGGAAACCCATCTTATGGGGATGCTGAAATGATTAAGGCATTAAAACATGTAAAACATTTGGCAAGTATGAGAGAAAGTTGATATCAGGGACTCTGTCTTCGCTATGGTGACCACTATAAAAGAACTTGAAGCTGAGATGTAGCATGTCATTGGGTAGACTCTCACTATTTCCTACAACAGTGGTGTCCTTTCAACTGGTCTGTCTACCTATACACAGGGGAGTATGAATGAATGTTTCTTGATAAATAGCTTGTATAACTCTCCTTCTTTTATCCTTAAAATGACCCACTAACCTTCTTTCTGACATAGCAACATATTGTTTTTTTTGTTTTGTTTTTTTTTTTTAATTGGTACCTGGGCTCTCAGAATTACAATTCTAAGATCCTAGTTGATCAACTGGTCCCTTATTTTCATTTCCTGTTGCTGTCATTTCTTTTCGCAGATTTTCGGAGCTTCCTTGGATGATGTAAATGCCCAGTAGCTGTCAGCTTTTACTATTAGAAGTGGGAAAGGGGACTGACACCACCATGATTTATTCTCTATCAGTTTGACTGGGCCATGGAATGCCTGAACTAGCTGGCTAAACATTTTTTTTTTTTCCTGCAACATTTCAGAGGAGATTAGCATTTGAACTGAGGAACTGGGTGAAGAAGATCCATTCTCACCAGAGAAAGTAGGCACCATCCAACATGTTTAGGGCTAGGGTAGGACAACAAGGTGGGAGAAGATTGGACTCTCTGTTGTCTACCTCAGCTGGGATGTGGATCTGACCTTGGTCTTCTTACCTCTGATCTTTGAGTGACACCACCAGCTTTCCTAGGTCTCCTGCTTGTTGATGGCATACTGTGAGGTTTCTCAATCTCTATAATTTGAGTTAGTGACTTATAATAAATCTCACCCTCTATCCTATTTGTTTCTCTTTCTCTAGAGAACCTTGGCACAGACATGTTTTGAATATATGCTGTTATAAACATGGGCTAGGCATCCTGCATTTTTATATTATATGTTACTTAGGACAGTCCTTGGAGACTGGCACAAATACTGTTATTAACTAAAGCTGAGGCCTTGGAAGTTAAGTGAATACTTATGAATGTCTTATAATCCCTGGGCTGTCTGCAAAATCCACATGGTTTCCATTTCTTCATGCCACTTCCAATGGTTCTCAGCAGAAGGTGGAAATGAGAGAATTTAGCAGAGATAAAAATCATATTCTTATTCTCAAACCTATCATTTGAAGCATAAGTCCAAGGGTTTGGAAGCAGATTCTGAATAAAAGGAAGGCAATGTATGCAGATCGACATGTTACACAATAGGAAAGATACGGTGGAAACAGAAATGCATTTTAGAGGCAAATTTAAGGTTGAAGGTACTTTGAATTATGATGTGTTGGGGCTCTGCAATAGACAGGAGATGTTATTAAAGGGTATGGTAGGTGTCAGAGGTGTAAAGATGGTGTGAAACAAAGTAGGTGGGAGCTTGTCTGAAGTGAAACAGCTATAAAATTTCTCCTCTTAGGCTTCACTGGACACCTGAGATTTTCATTTTTGAAACTTCTTGTGTTTCAGGGCTATATGATGCCTGGCTACAAAGCCCCATTTCTTGTTTTCCACCACATGTAGCAGAGCTTTATTTGAGACCCTGCAAACCTGTTGGATCACAGAGATGATACAGCAGCAGTCTCCTTAAGTGCCTAGGTGTGATGTAGGCTATGTGGTCAGAGGGTAGCCCCATAGCTGTTGCCTCCAGGGACTCATAGCAGTTGCACTGCTGGTGTGAATATGACCTGCCTTGCAGAGTGCTCATGTCCCTTGGTCTCTTTGCTGAGATACTTCCTGTACAAACTCACGTTACAGTCCATTCCTCTTCTTGTAGAATCTTGGTTTCTCAAACGATGTAGAAACTTTTATAAGCTCAGTCCATTTTGTAAGATTATTAATTTTGAGGGCTAACATATACATAATATACATACATGGGTTTAATCAGTCTCTCTGTCTCTCTCTCTCTCTCTCTCTCTCTCTCTCTCTCTGTGTGTGTGTGTGTGATTAATTATACTTTGTTCTTCTCCCCCATTGTCCTCTCCTATGTCCGATTCTTCTGGCTTGTTCCCATTTATCTTTGTGTTTTATGTATGTGTTTTTCTCTGTTTTAATATTTTTTCTCTTCTTTCATTAATCCCTTTTGTGCATATGCACACACACATGTACACACACTTGCAAGTGGTATTTCATGAAATTAAAAAGCTTTTTTATGGTTAAGTAAGCAATCACGAGACTGAAAAGACAGACTACAGAAGGCGGGAAGTCTTTTCCAACTATACACCAGGCAGGTGATTAGTCACTAAGATATATGAAGAACTGTAAAATCTCAATGTCTCAGACTAATGTTTTGGCATGGATGTACTGTGAGAAAGAAGTTACTCTGTCATCAGCACACCATTAACACACCTGTTAGTGTGTGTGTGTGTGTGTGTGTGTGTGTGTGTATGCATGCTTTTGCACAGGTTGCATTCTTTTGAAGAATTTACTATTGTTTAATCTTCCCAGAACTTTAAAATATCAATTGAAAAATACCCCAAATTAAGCAAATATGTTACAACAAAATTTGAAGGAAAGTGCCCTAAATATTCAAAAGTATAAGAACTAGGGGACTATATGAATAACAAACTATAGGTAAAGCCTCTTCATTGATGAAATGAGCTAGACATTTAATTGCATTTATGTGGTTTGAGATCAGGTGCACATAGCTACCACAGGGAGGCAGAAACTGGGGCACTGAGGGTGACTAGGAAGGGAGATCAGATTTTTATCCCCAAAGCAATCAAATCACTATTGAGGAAAGTTTAAAGATGCAAGTGATATCACTGACTGCATGAACTATGGCTCTCACCTCTCTGGAGAGATGGGTCAGAGGCAAAGGGCTGGGCAGGAGGTTTTGGCAGCAACAACAGGGAAAATAACCAGGCCTTGGCTAGGACTTACTAGGAAGGACATTGCAGTTGTGAGTCAGAGGAGGCCCACCATCTGCTTCAGGCCCTTTGACCTTCTAGAAAATTACTGACTTGTGCCAACACTATAGCAATAATCCCTGGAGTTCTCAACTGAGCCTTTTCCTCAAGTGTGGACAAAAGGGCTAATATTGCTTTTTGGCACACTGCTTATTTTCACACTGACACACTCCTACTCATGAGAAACTCTTGTGATATCCCGGGAACATGGTATCTCTTCATTTGTCTTCAATGCACTTCCAAAGTCTAATATATTTTTGTGGGGAGAAGATCAGTGTGTGTGTGTGTGTGTATGTGTGTGCGCGCGCGCATGCACGCGTGCTGGCTGAGTTTGAGCAGGTATATTTTCTACCTCCTTAGCACATTTAGCCAACAGATGCTGGTAGGATTAGCTATTAACTTTAAAAGTCATGTATCAAACTGGTATTATTTGTGGAAAGCAGTATGCCTTAATTTTCATTGAGGGAACTCTTCAGTTTATGTTGAAGAAGTAAATAAGATAATAATTGGGGGAATAATATATGGTTTTAAACATGACATGATTTAGAAAGTTATAGACATACCTTTCTCCTTCAACCACTGAAGCTGCAAATTAGCAATTGCCTTCATTTTGGTATATCCATTATGTGTATGACATGTGGAAAGAGTAGTTGTCTGTTGCATGCTTTCAGATTCTGTGACCTGTAAGCCTGGCTGTGTTAAGGAAGACAGACCTAAGAAGGGGCCAGTCAGAAATGGGATTGGGACCACTTTTGAACTTCTCAAAGAATTCATCTGAGGGTCTAAGTGGTAGAAAGGAGAAGCCAGGAGGCTACAGGCTTGTGGTGAGGCAAGAGTTGTCTCAGGCTGCTGAAAGAGATGCCTCCACTACTGTGGGGGAAGGGAGAACTTGGGGGATGCCCCAGCTGAGCTTGCCACTGTCAGACAGTATGCTGCTTTCCCAGAGCAGACAATTTATTCGGCTAAGGGGTAGGTGCCAGGCAGGGATTCTTAAATTGGGATGAAGCAGGTTAGATGTTTATGGAAATTTCCAAAATGAAATCATGTTATATAGTGAATAATTTTGCCTAAGTGCATTATGTATTTGTGCTTTCTTTCTCAGGAACCTTCCCCTACCTTTTTTGGGGAGCTTCTATACCTAATTGCCATAAATGCAATGCTTTGAAACAGCAGAATGCATTCTCCAGCATTTCTAGAGAAAGTATGAAATCCAGGTACCAGCAGGTTCTATTTTTTTTTCCTGGAGACTCTGAGGTAGAAACTCTCCCATGCTCCTTGGAAAGTTCCAGGAATCCCTGTAGACCCATCTCTCCAACCTCTGCCTTTGCCTTCCCATGATTTTTCTCCCCCTGACACCTGGGTGTCTCGCTGTCTCAAGTCTCTTTTTTCTCTTATAAATATAATGGTCATTGAATTTGGACTCTAGGTCCCAAATGTCCTTACTCAGATATCTTTAGCTTAGTTAAAGCTACAAAGAGCCCAGTTCTAAGTCACGTCACATCCAGGTCCTTATTATCCGGGTTAGGATTTAGACAGATCTTTTCTATTTTCTGCTCAATCTGCACCATCCTACCACCAAAACCAGGAAGGAAACATGATTTTCCCAGCTCATGCAACTAACTCTGCTGGGATGAAAAAGCTGAACTACAGCTGACAATAATCTAGGGCTAGCACGTAGGCAAGCCCTTCTACAGCAGTGTGGCCTGGCCAAGGACAAGGTGAGTGTGTGTGTGTGTGTGTTCCTAAGGGAGGCACTAGTATCATTCTAGAGTGGGGCTGGGTTGGATCCGAATGTGTTTCTGGAGGAAGAGTGGGCAGGACAAGAATAACCAAGATCCTAGAGGTGAAGGCAAAATGAGAGGAAGAAGGAGAAGGTCAGGAGTAGATGGGAAAGTAGGATTTGAGACTAAAAGAGGAATAGCTGGAGCCACTGGAGAGGAAGGGGCCAAGGTGTGAAAAGCTCAGCCTGGTAAAACACAGAAACTGAGGCACTGATTTAGGGGCACTGGAACCCCCTGAGGGGGCCTTGGAAATGACCAAGTAATCTAGAAGTGGGAATCCCATCCCCGACACTTTCTGCTGTGTGCTGCACATTTGTACTTAGGACAGAAATTCCATTTGCTGGAAATATGATTTTGGCACTAGAAGGAAAATACTAGCTCTTTGGTATTGCTGAAATTACTTTTCTGAGCCAGTCTGACATTAAGTTAGAGGAAAGCAATATTTAGGAGGAATGATGGGAAATGGGCCCCCTCTTACAATAGTATAAAAAAAGGAAGAAATATGGCAGTTTTGTGTCTGTATAGAGCAGGAGCATAAGGACAGGGGCTATAAGGCGGGTGAAACCTCTTTGGATTTGCAAGTCAAGGCTAGAGGTCAGTGTGGAACCTGAGTTCTGAGAAGTACAGGGTTCTAGAAAAGATCACTGGGCTGGCTATGGAGAGATTCAGACTCAAGATTCACTCCTGGCTTAGACTCACATGATAGGCTGAAGATGCTAATACCTAGGGTAATTAAGGCTCCTCTCTGCAGATAGCATGTCTTCCATTGTTCATGGTCACGAGTATTCACTTTCTCAGATACCCTATGGCACCGACTAGAAAAGTTTATAAATCATGTTTCTTTTCTTCACCATCCCTAAATCATCTCCATTACCAGCAAGTATGTGGTTCAGACACTGTCAGCTTTCCCCTGGATACTGTTATCGTTTTCTAATTGGTCCTCCTGTCACTAGCCACTCTGTAAATCCAATCTATCTTTTATTATGTAGCCATCCTGGAACTTCTCAGATACTATGGTTCTAATGCTTCAGTTTATTGTTCATTCCATGCCTTCTGCTAACTCTGTCACTCCCTTACCCATCATGACTCCTGATGTATCCCGTGACACCTGTAGACTACTGGTGTTCTAGTAGAGGCTGCACCTTTGTGTAACTATTACCTGTTCTACTTCCTATGCCAAGCTCTCAGCTTATCTTTATGACCAGATCGATGTCACCTCATTTAGGAAACGTGTGCTCTCCATGCCCAAACTCATCATGGTCCCTCTCACATGGGAAAGGTCATCTCATTATCTTCAACTGCCAACCAACAGCCAAAACTACAACAATGATTCCGTGAGTCTTACATAAGTTGCAGCATTCATATTTACTTTCAGAACAGGTATCATGTACATTCCCAACCTTTAAATGTGACAATGTAAGGATGTTCAGGTCTAAATACACTAGATGAGACATACAATCTGCTGGGTTCTTTCATGGCATGCTGCTGTTTCTGTTGCTAGTCTGTAGATCTGTCCATTATGGGAACCTCTAGCCACATGTGTCTATTGATCTTTTAAATGTTGCACTAGGATGGATATGGCTTATACCTTGAAGGCTCATATTTTAGAAACTTGGTCCACTATGTACGTGGCAGTGCTGAAATGATGGTAACTTTACAAGGAGAAGTCATTGCTAGCCCCTCCCTTCTTTGGCTTTCTGTCTCTACATTATCTCTCCCTGTCATATATACATTCTCATGTATGTATTCTCTTCTGCTATGAGCCAATGCAACTAAGGAGACTATGTCAGAGACAGCGTTATGGATGATTTAATTATATTTTCAGTCTTCAAAACTAACTAAGGATAACTGAGCTTTTTTCTTCATGTTTTCTGGCCTTGAGTATTTCATTATAGAAACAATGGGCTAACACATACTGTAAGCCAGAAATGCAAACAATTCCTTAAACATATGGTACACATCATGTTTTTAGGAGTCAGTATAAAAGAAAGAATGGAAATAAATCACTAATTTTATTATATTCACATTTAAATAATAATATTTTTGTATGTTGGACATAAAATATATTACTAAAATGAAGTTTACTTGGTCTTCTTACATTTTTAAGTCTATGGTATGATAAAAAATTTAAAATTACTTGGCATGCCTTGCACTATATTCCTATGAGACATGGCTTAGAGCCTTGGACATAGAAAATACTTAAATTGTTGTAGTATCATTATAAAAATCTGACAATGGATGTTTTTGTTTAAAGGAAGACAGTTTTGAAAAGATAATAAAATTAGAAATCTTTAGGAATACCATTTCTTTCATATAGTCAGATACATATTTTGGGAGATATTTTCTTCTACTGTCCAGAGTCTTCTCAACCAGCTAATGTAGTGTCTCTGCCTCTCTCTGCCAGGCTGTACATCATGTAAAAGGAAAAAACTACATATCCTGGAATATGAAGTTGTTTTCACTTGCAACTGGATTGTGAATATGTTACCATCTTATTGGATATCACTAGAAAAAAAGGTCTTGCTGGGTATAGAATATTCTGAGAGGTAGAGGTTTGGGGTACCAGTCTTTCATATTCTATCAGTTTATAACCAGTGGAATACATGCCCAGGAATCGACATCCAATGAAAAATGAAGAATTTGTTTAACTAAGTAATGTGCAGGCAAGCTCCCAACTATACATCTTTTATCACTGGATGAAAGATTGATTGGTTAGACCTGAAACTGATTCTTGAGAACTGTATAGTTTGTGGTGTGTGTGTGTGTGAGAGAGGGGTGTGTGTGTGTGTGGGGGGGGGGGAAGCGAGACAGAAAGACAGAGAGACAGAGACAGAGAGACTCCAAATCTTTCTTTCCTGATTCTATGAATGATACCGTAGTTGAGGACCATACAGAGAATCCCAGTGTGATAGAGAAGCTTGACTTCTGCATTCATGTAATAGATTCTTCCCAGATGTCCAACCACATGGAAGCTGTAAGACACCCAAGGAAGGAGGTAAAAGAGAGTAGAAAGAGATGGAGCGAGGAACGATTGTTAATTACTACTATAATGCAGTGTGACCCAGTGAATGTTCAAATGTTCCCAATGTGTTAGGTAAGGCTCATCTGTAGAGTGACATTACTGAGAGGTGCAGTGGACCTTTAGGAGCTGAAAAATTATGGAAGTCCTTTAGGTTATTGGGGGGTTAGCATCAAAAGGGAGGGTGGGACTCAGGCCTGTCCTCTTCTTTGTTTCTGGTTTATCACATAAGTGGTTTAATTTCATGTTGTCCTGTTTCCTTAAGGTGCTGTCCTTGCTTGAGGCTCAGAACGAGGCTCAGAGTCATGAGCTAACGTAAAACCTTTTCTCTTTATGAAGTTAATTATTTGACCTATTTTGTTATAGCAAAGTGAAGCTACTAAAACATTGAATATTGTCATAGCATGTGGTTTTGGTGGGTGCTACTTTCCTCCAATATATTCCAAGAGAGCATTGTTTTTTTCCATTTCCACAAGGTTGCCCTCTGGTGAGGTAATGAAGCTACAAAGAGTTTTGTTGTTCGCATTGACATTTATTAGTGAATAGGACAGTTGATGCCATATGTCTGGTCTCTTGATTGTGGTAAAGCCTTATCTCTCTACTCCTTGGAATTCTCAAATGGCAAGCAAAGATTGCTGCAGGTACATGTGGTGAGTGATAGGATTAGCTAGTATACTAGTTGGTTCATGTAAGAGAATTCTCAGTTAACTGACCTGACATAAATTCAAAACAAGATCTAAGTTAAGTTTTTTCACTACAGGAGATCATTGGGTTTCTTAAAGACCTCAACTAAACTATCCCAATGGCTAGGGGTTAGAGTAAAACTGACAATGTGCACACATGCAGATTTGTATATATATATATATATATATATATATATATATATATATATATATATGTAGATATATGTATACATATGTATTTTACATACATAATGGATGTATGTCAAAATAAACTACAGATTAAAAATTTTAAATTCTTAAAATCAGACCATTACACAACTCAAATTCATTTTTCAAAAGCCTTAAACAATTGATCTAGAAACGTTGTAAAAATAGATTTATTCATGAGTTTCTTGATTCAACCCATGAACTTTTTGTCAAAATAGAGCAACTTGAATATGAGCGATTGCAAGAAATATATTTTCCAGGTTTCCCTCTTTCATTCCATTTCTTTTTATTATCAAAAACTTGGGGGACTAGGATAAGTTTTTATGAATCATATTTGGGGGGGGTGGAGAAATAGCTCAGCAGTTAAGAGCATTTGCAGCCCTTGCAGAGGACCTGGGTTCCATTCCTAGCACCCACATGTTGGATTATGACCATCTACAACTCCAGTTCCACGGAGAGCCAACAGGTAGACGCATGGTGCTCATGCACCCATGCTCGCAAAGCATTCATACACATAAACTAAAGAGATCTAAAGTTTGTTTTAAAATTGCATTTGAAAACAAAATAAAACAAAATCCACCCGAGCTAACAAGGTTAGGGGTATGAAAAATGTAGTCTATTGTTTCTTTTCCAGATAAACTAGCTTTCTGTTCATGTGGCTGCTAAACTTCAGCTTCTACCTCTCTGTCCAAGGACGTGCGAGAGTGCTCACAGCTATGTGTTTCTGCAGCTTAGCTCGGCATGTGATTCCTGGGGCTAGTGTGGAACTATTCTCTTTATGAAATGAGTAATTAGTTCATCTAGTTTATTCTCGGAAGGTTGCTGAGGCTGAAGAACTCAATGCTTCTTTTACATGGCTGCCATGGAAGAGAAATTAAGTCTATGAGATATAAAGTGCAGCATTTGAATAGCCATTACTTCCCATTATTGTGATTAGCAATGGCTTCATAAACTCCGAGTATCCTGGTTGTGTGTGTGCACTTTATTAATATGTATGTGTAGTCCTCCCACTTTAAGGTCAATCAGTTACCCTGCATGGAGCATCCACTAGCAGCTGGGTCCTTGGTTAAGGGACAAACTGGTTTCTCTCCTCAATGCCATGGGCACAGCCGGAGAGGGAACTATATACGCAGACACCTTTTGTGAGCAAAACAGCCATTGCTTAAGTTGCTGTTTGGCTTAAAATTAGAGAAGATTCATCGTAGAGGCCAGAGTGGGCAAAGAGATCTCAACTAGGTCATTTTTATTTTAAATACTCTTTTTTCCATTTCTCTTTTCCATTTCTGGGGAGTTGAAAGTGGACATCTGGGATGTATTTGGGGCTGGCTCTATTTTCATTTTCTTGAGTTTTCTCTGAGAATTTTCCATGGGCATGAGAGCAATTGGGATTTTGTTGTTTCCTTGATTTATGTCCATTCCTTCCCTTCCCTCCAGCAACCACCTTAGGTCATTTGATTTCCTGTTCTAACAGCAGTTCCTCAGGACAGAACCTTTTGCCTTAATCTTTTACCCTCAGCTTCAAGCCCTTTTCGTTCTGTTGTTTGATGCTTGATGAATCTTTTGAAGGCTTAGTGACCGTTTTAAGCTCAGTTGAAATCCGTATCTGGGAAGAAGTTATACAGGTTACAGAAACATGGGAGAGTTTTCTGGATGTACACCCAAGCAACACCATGGATTACCTGGGAAAGCATTTGGAGGCAGGGTGTGGTGGGGGCTGGGGCAGTGTAGTCCTGGGAAAACAGAATGAGTTTGAGTTTTTCTCTTTGGATTCATTATTTTCTTTCCCATTGAACATTTTATTTGTGGTTCGGTACTTTCAGATCTCTAGTTATTTATAGAGGAAGCTTAACAAATGTAAAGCCGTTGTAGCTAATGCTTTTGTTACTCTTTTGAAAAAAAAAGAAAAAATGTGCACCAACCCCCACTTGAGGTAGGCAACCATCCCCTAGAGCATATTTCAGAGTTTATTATTTGGAAGACATGATTAAGTCTCACCAGCCCAACCACAGCCCTCTTCTAGTCTCTCCTGCCATCTGAATCACTTGACAGGGTGGAGGGAATGTCTCTGAGTCATGTGAATCAGCTGGCCCTGGCTGGTGTGAGTATGTTTGCTCTTACATATTCTCTGCAATGCTCTTCCAGAGAGGCTTTAAACATTCATCACCAACGCACCAGCCTTGAAGAAGGTGAACCTCTCTAAATATTTGAGCATCGAGGTGCCACGGAGCTGCTATGGAGCTGCTTGCTGGCTCGCTCACTCAGGCTCATGTTTAGCTAGCTTCCTAATACAACTCAAGACCACCTGCCTAGGGATTGTACTGCCCACAGTGGGCTGGGGGCCTTCCTACATCAATTAACAAGGCAATTTCCTACAGATATGCTCACATGCTATTCTGATCTAGGCAATACCTCCATTAACTCGAGGCTGTTTCAAATTGGCAGTTGAAGCTAACTGGGATACCCTGCCTGTCAAGTAGGAAGAAGGAAAATAGTATTCTCAAATAATGAGGGAATGTGACTCTTTTACCCAGTTAATCCATTTAATGCTAAGAAAGCGAGAAGAGGCAGTATTGTCTGGACTGTGAGTCTGGACAATTATTAGTTACCTTTGTGCATCTGAAACCAAAATATCTGAGGGAACAATAGGAAGAATGTTTTACTTTGGCTCATGATTTCAGAGTGTTCAGTCTATGGGTCATGCATGACATGCATTTGGGCAGAATATCCTGGCAGTGGGAGCACGTGGCTACATTAACCTACTAACCTCTTCTGCATGGTGATGCTTCCTTTACTTCATTTCAAAATGTCTGGTCTCAACACATGTACCATTTTCACCTTGCCCTTTCCATTAAAATCCTTCACATTCTGTTTTATTTTTTTCAGTGATTATCATAAAAGCCCCAGTTTTTATTGAAAACACTTTTGCTCTCTGCAGTTTTTATTCTTCTCTATTGTGACAGCATCCTGAGCCTGGTTGGTGAGTACTGTGTTTCTTGGTTTGATTCATTGTTTTATTTTGACTTTTTGTAATTATAAGTAACTCAGCAAAGAGCATCTTTGTAAGTTACTTACCCACCCTGTTAGATTGCTAGGTGAATTGATAGTAGTGGCATTCCAGGATTTAAACGGAGTAATATTTGTTACAGAGTTTGAAACATGGTACATGCACACTTTTAAAACAGGGTTGCAACTATTTCCACAAACTTTTCTATCTTGGCCTTCTCCTAGAACAGGGGGCCTTGCTGGCTCCAGAGAGCATGCCTCTGGTAAGTGTTGGATCAGAATGGCATGCCTCGTAAATCAGGCTGACTTCATGTTTCTGTTGTTCTTATTCCCTCCTAGTCTCCTGCAGCAACTTTAGTTACTTCACTGAGAAAATTCCAGATGGTCTCCATGGTGCTTGGGCAGACAGCAAAGGTTCTGTCTGATCCTGGGAAAGAGCTGCCAGTGTGAGCAGTGTCCTGCTGGGAGGAGGACCAGCCCACTGATGAAAGGACACAGAGTGAGAGGTGTCGCTGAAAGGTGACACACAGGGTAGAGGATTGGTGTTTCTATTTTGTTTTTCAGCCAAGTCAAAGGGTCTGGTTTTGTTTTAGGGAAAATGGGCTCTCCAGGGAGCAGACTGAATTAGGCAGTACCTCCCCCAACCCAGCACTCGTGTATGCTCATTGTACACAGTGACAGGTTTATTAAGATAATTTATTTCAAGTTAAATTTATTTCAACTTTGACTACATTCATTCTCCAGGTCCTCCCCTTTCTTCTCACCCTCCCTTAGTCATGCTCACTAGTTTATTTCTTTCCCCTAGTCTCTCATCTGCTTTCATGCTGTGTGTGCGTGTGCACACATGTGCGTATATGTGTATGAGTGTGTTTCTGTGTGTGTGTGTCTGTCTGTCTCTGTATGTATGTGTGTGAGTATGTGTGCCTATGTGTGTATGTGTATATGTCTGTCTGTCTCTCTGTTCATGTCCGTCTGTGTGTATGTGTGTGAGTGTGTGTATAAGTGTGTAATATGTGTGAGTATGTGTATGTTTGTTTGCCTCTACATGCATTCTATGATCCACAAATGAGAAACAACATACAATATTTGTCATTCTGAGTCTGGCTTGTTTTGCTTACTATGATGGTCTCTAGTTGCATTCCCTTTCCAGCAGGTAGCATAATTTCGTTCTTTTTTTTTTTTTAATGACTGAGTAAGGAATATTGTATATTGAATATTGAATATTGAATAAGGAATATTGTATTTCTCTATCCACTCATCTGTTGATGGACATCTAGGATGCTTCTATAACTTGGCTGCTGTAACTAGTGCTGTAATAAATGTGGAGGCACAGGGACCCCTGTGGTGTGTGAAAGTCCTTTGGATGTACACCCAGGGCTGCTATAGGGCTTTTCGACTTTTCCTTCCTTCCTTCTCTTGAAACTTGGATGCTATGGTGGTATCTGAGTTAAAAGTCAACTGCATCTAATTTGAAACTATTCCAGTTGTGGCCAAAAAAAAAAAAAAATGACAATAGACACAATTAATCTTAATTTAGAATTGTCATGTTTAACATTTGTAGAGACCCCAGGGCTTTCTTTAAGTGGTTTGTGGACAAAGTCTGAATGATACGGTTCTATCTCCTGAAGAGGGTCCTGAGCTTAGAAGCACATTTTGAGGTACCTGAGAGACAGCTTAGTGGGTAACAGCACAAACTGCTCTTGTAGAAGGCCAGAGTTTGATTCCTAGTTCCCATGTCAGGTGGCCTGTAACTCCAACCACAGGGGATCTGAAGCCTTCTTCTGGTTTTCATAGGCATTGCACTCACCTTTCTCCCTCAGTATTCATGCATAAATATCTTTAAAATAAAAGAACCACACTATGGTTTGAATAATAGCAATATGGCAATGCTGACCACCAAACCCAAATAAATCATGTTATAGAGTAAACAAAGTATAGAAATAGGACCAAATGCTGCAGACACTAAGTGGAACCCAGGGTTGGATGCATGGGTCTCCATCTTCTGCTGTCCCTGTATATCCATAGGGTGTGAGTGATAGGATTCCTGTGGGTATTCAAATCTGTAGATTGTCCAGTCTCCCAGGTAAAATGTGTGTCACCACCCACATTTTCTCATATATTTAAAGTCACTCGTTACTCTTACTGTCTAACTATAGTGTAGTTGATTTCTCCACTGTGTTGCTCAGGCAGCCATCACAAGGGAAAAAAGGGTTCATTCATGTTCAATTTAGATCAGTCATCCCCCCTGAGATTTTGGTCCACCAGCTTGCATCTGTAGATGTAGGGTGTTGAGCCTGACTATTTGTGCAGGAAGACACCAGTCATTTTTATCTTGTATATTTATTTTGTTTGAAGACCGTCTCTACAAAGGACCCCCTTGAACACTAATATCTTCTTACTCGAGACACTGACTTCATTATCCCATTTGATGGCTGGTAAATTGAGACATTAATAAGTAAAACTGTATGCAAATAAGTTTTGCAATTTAGCCATTGCCTGGTTATAGACAAGCAACTTCATGCCCACGAGCCCTAATTTTCCCATTTGTAAAATAGGAACAATAATGTCTGTGCTGTTATAAGGGTGGGAATCTAATCCCAATTGCCCCTTCACTCAAAGGCCAGCCCCTAAGAATAAGAATCTAGTCTGTGTTTACCAAATATAGTGTCCTCCTGACTCTTTGCCATGACTCAATTTCATATTTCCTGGTCAGCTGTGGGTGTAGAAGGGAGAAGAAAGGATGTACATATGGCTGAACACTGACTCTGCTAAGGCATGCTGTCTCCTAACTGCTACAGCAGCTTTTTTGTGGTCTGGAGAAACAAACGCCTTCCCCTCTTGGTTAGGAAACCAGGATCTAGAAGCAAAGACTCTCTGGGAGCCATCTCTTGTATTTGGTTCCTAAAATGGACCCTAATGTGCTGTGTGACCTTTGGAGCACAATTTTACCTGTCTGAATCTCTGCTTCCTATGAAATAAGATGGGTCTGGGGACTGCTTAGTGTTTAACCTCCTGGTGTGAGGTTTACCCACCTGGTCTGAGGTCTTGGTCTTGAATTTGATCAAATTACAAAACGAAAATAAAGTAATATGAGGTGGCTAGTCTAGGTGGCATTAGTGACGCTTCAAGCTTTGCAGTTTAAAAATTCTATTCAGATTTGGCAGTATAAAACCTTAAAGTGTGTTTCTTTTCTGCAGAACGAAAGGTTGATGGAGATGAACAGGTCGACGATGGGACTGTTATTTTAAATTGGCCACTTGGGGTCGCTAGCAACCCAAGACTGGTTGAAAAGGACGGCAGAGTGCCTCAGGGAATGGATTCTGGGGGCGGTTGATGAATTTTCTTTTTTTGTCTCTCCCTTTAGTTCCAGAATTTGGCAGAAAAGTTGATCGCATCATTAGTGTTGAACAGCCCTTAAGCACGTGCCAAAAGGACTGTACAGAGCCTGGGCTGTGGCAAGGTAGCCATGCCCACTCCCAAAGAAAAGAAAAGAAAAAAGAAAAGAAAAGAAAAGGAAAGAAAAAAAGCAAAGGAAAGGGGAGTGAAGGAAAGGAAAAATAGAAAGGAAAAAGATAGATATCTGGAATCCTGGTCCTGCTGTTTGACTCCTTGGTGTGCCTTGACTTGAAAAACAGGTTCTATAAGGTTAGGCTGGATGGCATAAAACCTGACTTCAAGGTAGTGTAGTTGGTCCCATAGAATTCAGCATCATCAAAGGCGGAGAGCATTGAATTCCCACAGAAGCCGCTGAGGTTTTTCAGTGACGGACTCTGCTGATGGGGAAAATGTAGTGAAGAAAGACTCAAAAGTCCAGGTAGAATCCAATGAGGGACCATCGAGCAAGAGATAAACAAAAAAGAAACCTACAGGGACTTGTACACGGAGCTGGCAAGCTCCGCATAACCCTGTCCAGAAGACCCAGCACCCTGCTCAGAGCATGAGAATAGCTTTCTGCTGTGCTGTGTAAACAGCCTTTCCCACTAGCCTACTTAGCTGCTAAACCCCGGAGAAGCTGAGAAGCTTGCGTGGAGGAGGAGGAGTGGAGGAGGAGAGAGAAGGATCTTAATAGAGACAGATTTGGAACTCCTACTGTCCCCTTTCAGGTCTTGAATTACTGTTAATTTTGTTACACCCACCCCTCTTCTCCTAATACTTTTAGAGAATGACAACAGAGTCTGCAAAATGTGGGAAATCCATCTTAGCAGACTGGTCAAAGCGACCCTAACTAGGGGCTGCTTCAGGTGGAGGACTTCTGCAACAGAGGTAAAATACCCATGCCCCCAGATGTCCTTTGGGGGCCACCTGAAGTATCCCTTTGTAGCTTTGCTGTTGGGGAGCAGCTTATAGAAAAAGGAAAGGGTTTGTGTCATTGTTTGGGAGCTTTTCATGTATGCCCCTCCAAACCTCCAGTCCAGTCCCTGGCAAACTGTTGGTGGCTTTGGAGACTTCAGCACCTTTGCAGTTTCTTCCCAGTCAGTACCATCACATCCATACTGCTGATGTGCATGATCCCCTCTGGTATGTGTTCAACACAGTTATAGAAATGTGCTAAGTCTGGGTTCACTCAGGACTTTCAAGGGGTTAACCTCTTTATATTGCTATTTTATGTAAAATGAAGTAATGCTGATATTTCCCTAAGGATGTGATGGGTAGACTGTAGCAATGTTGATGTGTAAGGTGACCTAAACTTAGAGACACTTCGATAGGTACTATTCCTTGAACTTTGCAGTCCAAGATGGTAACGTGTGTAACATCATTCAAAATCTGGCTACTGGTGCACTGAGAACACAAACTCCCCTGAAAAACACTGTGCAACAACTCCAGCAATTTTTACACAGATCCCAAGTTTACATTGTAACTGTAACTGGGTGCGAATATGGAGCTGAATAAAGTGTCTTTTGAAAGTTAATTTCATGCTACTTTCTGAAAATATGGCTATTAGAAAATTATTACACAAATAATCATTATATAATGTTTTACAAATGGCTTATATTTGTAGCTCACACTTTATTTCTGCTTGATTTTGCTACCCTAGTCCCTCTAGCACTTGTCTGTCTACTAAAATACTACTATTCAACCCTACCAAGCTCATTTTGCAGAGCCAACATTACTTGGTGACAAAACAAGAAAGAAAAAAGAAAGAGAAAGAAAGAAAGAGAAAGGAAGAAAACTGTAGACTATTTTCTCTGGTAATTATTTAAAAATCTCAATAAAATATTTGTGAATTGAATTCAAGAATTTAAGAACACATTAAGAACATCCTACACTGTGACCAAGTTGGTTTCAGTCTAAGGTTGGTTGGAAAATCAGTAAGTGCAATCCAACCAATAAGGGCAAAAGGACAGCAATCACATGACAACCTCAATCCATAGGGTAAAGACACTCAAGAAAGTTCAACATCCTTCCATGATAGAAGCTGTGAAGAAGCTGGGAATAGAACATACTCGATATAAAAAGGCTATATATAAAAAATGCACTGCCAATATTGTACTAAATAGGGGAAAACTGAAAGCATTTCTTCTAAAATCTGGAATAGGACAAGGATGCCTCTCTGTCCACTCTTGTCACTACTTGAGGTCTAAGTTACAATAGTAAGACAAGAGAAAGAAATAAGAGATGCAAATAAAAAAGGAAGAACCCAAAGTAATTCCTATTTGTGAAGCACATGGTTCTATACTTAGAAGAGTCTAAATACTCCACCAGAAAACTATTAGACATGATAGATACGTTCAGCAAAGTAACATTATACAAAATCAACATATGAACAGCCCTGGTTCTTCTATACATCAAAATTAACTTGCTTAGGGAAAAAAAAACCCACTCCATTCACAATAGCTTCAGAAAATAAAGCAACAGAATGTCTGGAAATAAGTGTAGCCAAGGAAGTGAAAGACCTCTGCAGTGAAAGACATGAAGACACTGAAGAACAAAGTATAGAAGGTATGAGACAGTGGAAAGACCACTCGTGGTCATGGATCTGTGGAATTAATATTGTGCAAATGGCCCTGTTACTAAAAGTAAATGTTACATTAAAATGGAGGTTAAATGGAATCACCATCAAAACTATAATGGCATTCTTCATAGAACTAGAAAATCCTAAAGGAATTCTAAGACTTATATTGAGACACAAAAAGACTGTAAATTGATGAAGCAAATCCTAAGTGGAAAACATTGCTTGGAGGTACATATCTCAAACTATGTTACACAGCCATGATGACAAAGAGTACACAGCCCCAAAATAGACATCTAGAAGAGAAGAATAGACTAGAGGTTCCTGAGAGCCCCTCTCCTTCCTAATTTTTGACATAGGCAAACTGGCAACCTCTTAACACAGTGCTAGGAGAACTGGATTTCTACAAGTAAAACAATTTTGAAACTGCTAGCAGAAACCATAGGGGAGACACCTCAGAGGTACTGGCAAGGACTTTCTATATGAGACACTAATAGCAAAGAAAATACTACCTGAGAACTGACAGATGGGATTCAGAAACTGCACAGGAAAGGGTAACAATCACCACAGAGAAGAGACATAACTATGCATGAGATGGGATATATAGTTAGGGTTTATAAAGAGATGCAAAACTTAAGCATCCAAACCAAAATATTCCGGTCAACAGTAGGGTATGCACTATTCCAAACTATCATTTTTGAAAAGTGAGTAGGCAGTTTTCAAAAGAAGAAATACAAGTGGTCAAAAATATTCAGCACCCTGGATACCAGGGAAATGTAAATTCCAAGTGTGTTCAGGCCCCACCCCACTGAAGTCATAAATAGCCCTCAAGGAAACAAACAGCAAACACTAGGTGAGGCTATGGGAAAAGAGGAGCTCTTATTCACTGCAGTGAGAATGTAAACTTGCGCAGTCATTATGGAAATCGGCATGGAGGCTCCCTAAAACCTGAAAACAGAACTTTCCTGTGACCCAGCTGCACTGCTTTTAGATATACACTCAGAGAAGTCTGTCAACATACCACAGAAATACCTGTACATCCGTGCCCATTGCTGCTCTATTCACGGCAGCTAGGACATGGAACCTAGCTTAGACGTCCATCAACCGATACAGTGATCAAAATTAGGTATGGCATGTACAGTGCAATGGAATTTTATATAGCCACTGAAGAATGATGAAATCATAATAGTTGCAGAAAATTTGGAGGACTGTCCAAAATTATTACGTCAAGGAAACGAAACTCAGATAGGCTAGTACTGTATATATGTATTGTGTTTTTGCATGGCATAAGTCAAAAAGAAGCTTATGGGGAAAGAGGAAGAAATCTTAAGGAGGGTAAGAAATAAGGAATGCACATGATAGGAAGTCAGAAAACTGGAATGTTCTGGGAGAAGAAAGAGCGGCTAGAGGAGGGAGGAGCATTGACAAGGCAGCAGAGTAAATGAGATTAACAGTAACAACACAGAAGTATGAAGATTCCATGATAAAAATCCATTACTTTACGTGCAGGCTTAGCAAATTAATTAAATAGGGACAAGGGAGATGACTCAGTAGGTAACAAGCTTACTATGAAAGCATGAGGACCAGAATTCTTATCCCCTGTACCCATGTAAACACTGGATGAGAGAGGCAGCCTATCTGTAATCCCAGCACTCAGTTACCAGAGGCACTGGCCTGCTAGACTGGCTGAGTTGTCTAGCTCTGGATTCAAGTGTGGGACCCTGCCTTAATATATAAGATAGGGGGCAATTGAAGAAGGAACTACTGTAGACCTATGGCCTCCAAAAGCATGCACAGGTATGCATGCAGTGTTCACCTGCATGCAACATGCAGTTATATGCATGCATACATCACACAAACAGGTAAAAAAATAAAAATCATGTTAAACACGATTTTCTTCCTTTAGGGCTGAGCCCAAGGTTTGCGTTTTCATGGGGCTTCTTGGTTGATCTTTTTGCTGTCTCTGGAGTCTCTTAGAAGTTTTATTTTTGGAGGAAGTAGGATAATACATATCCTTTGGTTGAATTTAGTCAGGAAAGACAGGGGAAGACCGTGTGTAATGTCTGGCACATTATAAACACAGATAAACCCGTCTTTGTTGCCATCTTCAGAGTCTGGTTACATAGTTTAGTACTAGTTACTTGCTGGCGTGTATCCTTCCTGATTGTCTAACCTTCCTCTATAATGCTTAGTGTTGTAAGCCTGCTGTAGAGGATGGAGGTCGCATCACTTGTTCCTGGCTTGCTCCTGACCTACAGGATAGCTCTGGAAACACCGGATTCTCCCTTAGGATCATTCATGGACAAAGGCACAACCACTGAAGACTGACGTGGCACCTTGAGTCATTTGCCATTTCCTCTCATGTACAGACACTTGCTTTTCCTGTAATACTCCATTGCCTCTCCTCCTCATGGAGCAGATTCATAAACACAGTCACAGTGGTCTTTCATGTGGCACTCATTCTGTGCTTCTCCTGTTTGAATAGTTTATGTATGTGGACTAGCTGACTCCTCACATGACTTAATGACTTAATCCTCACATTTCTCTTATTTCACAGATGAAAAAACCAAGATCACATAGTAAGTGGAAGAGCCAATTTCCAACCTAGGCAATACAAGAAGTCTCAGGATTGTCCGTTTTCTGAATCACAGGGTGGCAAGTCTCCTTTACCAGGAGTTGTTCTAGCATGCCTTTCTTCAGTCTTCAAATACTTCTCACTTTTCCTTCCAGCATTCCAGCCCCATATGAGCATCTGTCAGAATCCCATCACTTGTGATTGACATCTCTGGTTCCATTATCAGTGCCCCATACTGACCTATGATTTCCCCAGGACCTAAGTATCTGGTGCTTTCTAAGACATCCCCATCATTAGTGCCCAATGCCAGAGAGCACGGCTCCAATTGCATGTTATATATTCTGCCAGGATCCAAAGATTGAGACCAAACGGGACTAATAGACTTTTCCTCTTCCATAGTATCATATTGTTTTTGTCATGCCACTTAAACACTCTCTGATACTGTTTGGTTTTATTCACTTAATTTAGTACACACACACACACACACACACACACACACACACACACACACACACACACACAAGCACACAAGCTCACACACTCTTTTTGTTTTCCAAAGAATGAGAGACAAGGGCCAGGACTTCATCTGGCTTGTTCAGTCCTTCACTTGTTCAGTCCTTCACTTCTGCGTCTGGCAGAGAATATATTTAGTAAATATGTATCAAGTAAATAAATCAATGAACTTGGGGAATGCCTACTTTGGTTCTTTCTGTCATAGGATTTATAGTTTCTATGGCGTGGAGGTGATGAGGAACACATTGTAAGAGCCATAGCAGTGGAGAGGAAGAGAAAACACAATGTTTGGAGAGCAAACCAGGGCTCAGCATTTAGTGCCAGGAGGAATTTCTACAGCATGTGACAATCAGAAGAAGGCTAGATTACACATGGCAGAGACATCCAAGCTGAAGGAGGAACCAGGTGAGGTGGAATTTTAGCAAAAGATACTGAGAAATACTCCCTAAAGAATAATGGCATCCATTTAGGAATAAGCAGGCACTATCGCAAAAACAGAAATGCACATGCTGTGGCTGCCATGGGTATCATAAGCCTCATTCTGTAAGGACTGAAATAGATGGACATTTTAAAGACAAGATCGGGGGATCCAGTGGACATTTTAAAGACAAGATCAGGGGATCCAGTGGATTTTTCTAAATCAATAGTCTTTAGCCAGGAATATTAGTATTAGGAGGATCTCAGAATCGGTTGTAAACTGGCACCAGTCGGGCGCTGAAATGATAGCTGTAGATAGGCATCCTGACAGGAGTATGTTCTGTGTAAGGTTGTGGTATCTGTGTACATGGCTGTGGTCCAAGCTGAGTCTCCTGTGATTTTTCTTGCTAAAATATACATGAGTAAGTCTTCCTCTCTCAGTGCCTCCTGGCTGTGTATGCTTTTTATTAAGGTTTGCCACAAGAAACTTTATTTTGGCCCCGAAACCTCTTACAGGAGAGAAGAGGCTATGGAGGCAGGAGGATGGGGATGAGGGAAGGCACCACTCTTTGGTTACTCTCAAGTCCATGCCTGCGGAAAGGGGCTACGAGAAGAAGTGATTTGAGATGTTGAGCCCCAGTGATGTCAGACCTCTCCTTCAGAGATTTCGTTCTTCACCCCAAGGCAGCCCTGTCACCCTCATTTTCCCTGAGGCCTCCTATGGGTCCCTGTTGATTCCTGGCTTACATATATTGAGGAGAACCAGGTTTTCAGTCAGGCTGCATGGCTTTGCTTGCTCAGGAGCCCTCAGGCCTCCCACTGTCTGTGTTAAAGTTTCTCACACTTATCTCAGGACCTGCATCCATCTCTGTTATTTTCATGATACTATTTGTTCTGCGTGCTAACAGGATTCTGCTATGTCTCAGCCTGGTCCTTGAACTTGTCTTTTATTTGTCCCACATCTTCAGATAATAACTGTTCTCATAACTATTGCTTTCTTTTCTGTTCTATACATACATTCTTGTATCTGCTAAGGAGTTTTTCACAGATACATACCCTCTCCATGTATATATGCATATTATTTAAGAGCTCCAAGCAGAAAACATCTCATCTTGTAAGACTAACAGGGCAGAAGAACACACTTAGCTCTGTTCTAGGAGGTGACAGATATTTGTTTTTAGAGTTTATGTTTCTTTTGTGCCTTGTGTCTACAGAGAATTTGAACTACTGAGAACTTAGTTCTCAGAGTGAGTTTTCAATGTGAGTTTTTAACAGGGTCTGAACATTGGTTCCCTTTCTTTACATCTTCAGATTACAGGAAAAGGGCAGACAGAATAATAGAATAGACAAGTTCATTTGAGCCTTGGGATTCTGTGTCACTTCACTGGCCAAGTTTCATTTTCTCCTCTGTAAAATGTGCCCAATGGTGGTCTGAGAACTCAGTAATGTTAGCTGCTGTGATCACACCAACTCCTACCCCAACCCACCCCTATCATCATCACCATCATCATCATCATCATCATCAGCATCATCATCATCATCATCACCACCACCACCACCACCACCACCACCACCACCACCACCACCACCACCACCACTACTACCACCACCACCACCATCATCACAACCACATCCCTATCTGAAATACTTGGGGAACAAAGACGTTTAGGAATTTTGAATTTTTTGCTTTTGGATTTTAGGATGCTTGTATATATACAATGAACTCTCTTGAGGATGGAACCTAAGACTGGACACAAAATTCACTTAGGTATCGTATGTACCTTATGGCAACCTGAAAAGCACTTTGTTTACTCTTTTTTAGTGCACCTGTGTTTCAGCTGTGTGACATCACGTGAGTTCATCTATAGAACGTGTCTTGCCCTTGGCACTCAAGTTTCGGGTGTTAGAACACCTGAATTTTTGACTTTTGCATTTAGAGATGTACAGATTATACTTTCTTTATAAAATATTTATTAATTTATTTTTACATGTGTGTTTTGCCTGCATGTGTGTCTGAGTACCATGGGAGTGCCTGATGCCCCTGGACGCCAGAAGAAGGTATTGGGTAACCTGAAGCTGCAGTGGCAGACAGTTGTGAGCTGCCATGTGGGTTCTTGGAACTGAACCTGGGTTCAAGCAGAGCAACCAATGCTTCTAACTGCTGATCCATCACTCCAGCCCCGGCCTGTAACTTCTCGTGGCCATACTGAGTGGGGTTAATAATGGCTCTGTGTCCTGTATCTTGAGTTTACATTTTGTAAAATGTTTCTCTTATCTCCCAGCAAAGGGAGAATGTATAATAATAAATTACCTTTAACTGTAATGTATCTCCCTTCAAATTCTATCTCAAAGGCAATTTGCCGTGGCACTAAAGTTTTAACTTGGGAGGTTTCTTGAGTAGCTTCAGTCCTGCCTTACATTCTCAAGCTGTCCACTCTGCTCCTGGTAGATGAAAGAAGGAGGCAGAAGAAGTAGCTCTGTTGGCAGGGAGAGGGGATGGCAGCATGGATGTTCTGATGCTCTGCTCATATTCAAGCGTGGTCCAGGTTTCTAGTGGGAAAATGACTCCAATAGGAGACTCACCCCTTTCCCTGTCGGTGGTACTCAGTGTTGAGGCCAGCACTATATTTATCATCATCAAATAATTGTTTTGGGGCCAAGTTTGGTGGTGTATGCTTTAAATCCCAGCTTTAAGGTGGCAAAGTCAGAAGGAGTTCTATGAGTTTGAGGTCAGCCTGGTCTATCACAGTAAGTTCCAGGACAGCCACGGCTACAAAGTGAGATCCTGTCTTAAAACACACACACACACACACACACACACACACACACACACACACACACAACTACCACCACCACCAATGTTTATATATTGAGGGAAGTACACAGCAATCAGGCAGAAGGGCAAGGCCAATCACCACCAAGAGGATGGGCTGTATGCTGTGATATATGAGTCTGCTCTTCCCATGGTGTCACAGTTGAGTATCACTGGGTAGACAATAGGCTTACAGCAGGCAGAATTAGGAACTTTGTCCTGGAGGGAAAGGTGTGAGGGACACCCAGGAGCCTAAGGGCCAGTACCATATTTCATGGCTATTTGGACTGTTTGCATTTGAATTTATTAAGGCATGGAAGTATTACTGAGATACAAGTTCTTTGGAGTAGGGGGTGGTGAATAAGACAGAGAACAGAATTTTCCTCCTTTCTAAGCACTGATCTCAAAGCACCTAAACAGAAACAAACGAGTAAGTTGCATTTTCGCTGAACTGCATCTGTACTCGATGCTTTCTGAATTTAAATGTCATCTCCAAGGCACCTGTGTTATGAAAGGAACATGAACTGGAGATGACAATGACTTGTGGGGCTTTCGGAGGGGGAGTGTAAATAGGACAAATAACCCCCATATACAGCCAGTCTATCCATTCAGAAATTACGTTCTGATTCTGGTTTGTAGTTAGCTATGGGAAAAACAAGTGCCTAACTAAGTGCCTCACCTTTGACAGGTTTTCAAAAGCAAAAAAGAAAAATTTTCATTTCATTTGGTAATATCAAGATACCCTGCTATATTGAATTCACTAGTACATTTTGAAAGTAAGCGTAACAAACCATAAAAAAAAAAATAAGAAAATCTACTTTTAGGGTTTTCGATTCATAGCGGTTAATTGTTCGTCTGTTTCCACGATAAGGTGAGACCTGTGTGGTGTCACCGGAGGGACCATAGCATGCTGTTTTTTTTCCTATCCTCATTTACAATGATTATGTTATCAGGCTAGCCAGGCAAAAGGGTGGAGCAACTATAATTTCAAAGCAGGATTAGGTTGAAATAACGAGGTCACCAAGTTGTGGTTTCCAAGGCAACGTCACATCTAAGAATATGGGATGCTTCTAGGAGCTGAGGCAAAGCCTTGAGCCGTTTTCCCCATGCACGAAAATCACCCACTTCCTAGCAGAAAAAAAAATGCTTATTAACTGCTTTCAAACATGTTTTCATATTTTATTTTTCAGGAACAAGTTTATGATTTATGAACTGATTTAAAGTTATTTTCCCCCTCCCTTTTTGTTCTCACCAGTAATAAATAATCCAAATAATCAATTGGACCATTGTCTTTTCCATTTGGGATTCTCAATCTTATTTCAAGTTTATTTTACCCACCCTCCCTCCCTCCCTCCCTCCCTCCCTCCCTCCCTCCCTCCCTCCCTCCCTCTCTCCATCCCTCCCTTCCTCATTCCCTGCCTTCCTTCCTCTTTCCCCCCTCTTTCCTTCCCTCCCCCCTTTCCAATTCTATTTTAACATTTCAGAAAAAAGACATAGCACAGAAAAGCAAAGACTGAGGTTTAAGCGTTCTGATAGGATTTTTGTGGTGGCAGCAGGGGTATGCATTGCGAAATCCATAGCCTGTGCCTCAGGACTCATGTTTCTTCCTGAAAAATACTAAGTTTCAGAGAGAGAGAGAGAGAGAGAGAGAGAGAGAGAGAGAGAGAGAGAGAGAGAGAGAGAGAGAGAGAAAGAGAGAGAGAGAGAGAGATATCTTGGTCTCTATTGTCTTTTCTTAACAACTCAGAACACCCTTATAAACGTGGGTGATGGAGGCAAAGAGGGGATGCCGGGAAGGGTGGCAGTTTTCTGTGGTTCCGTTGACACCAGTGCCCTGGCTGAACAGTTTCCCTCAGTTGACTCCTCTTTGTCTCACAATTCATTTCTGGAACTGAACATTTCAGATAAAAGTTTAACCTTTCCACATTCTTTAAAAATGAGCAGGCATCTTTAGTATGGGCATGTATGTGTGAGCATGGGTTTGCTAGTTTGTTTGTTTGTTTGTTTTTTAAGAAAAGGACATTTCTGACCTGCTGTTGAATAAGTGAACACAGTGCAGCATGTGGGAACCCTCTGACTCTGTCTCCTTACAACACAGCCTTGCTTTATGATGTGTTAACCATTCACCTTTTGCCCTGGCTTTACATAAGGAATATAAAGTGTACTTGCAGGCAGAATGGTCCCATGGCCCAGCCTTTCTGACATCCTAGAAATCCGCATGGAAGGCTTCTTACTACTTTGAGGTGTCTTCAGCTGCCATCCTGGGAGAAGGGCAGAAGACAAAGGTGCTTTGAGAGCCTTTCTGATCTGCTGTGTGATCATGGACAGGTGAAATCATCCATCTCTCTGATCTTCTTTATACCTCAGAGTAAGGACTGAATGATGGTTCTTGGAATTAGCTCTTGGCTCAGAGATATGCCTAGGACCTCAAAATAATCTTCACACTTCCAAAACAAAGACGCATATTCAGTTAATCTTCATCCTTTCAATCTTGTTCCTACTTTCATTCATTTCTCCCTTTCTCTTCCCAAAGTAATTTTTCTGAAAGGCACATTAAGTTATACAATGCCTCTGCTGGAGTGGGTTGAGCTGGGTTCCTCCCAAATTGTGGACCAGCTAGAACATATGAATTTGATTTTATTTGAAAGCAGGATCATTTCATGGGTGGTCAAATTAAAATTAATCATATTGGATCAGAGTCCTAAGTCCATCCTGACTGGTGGAAGTGGGGGAGAGGGAAAGGGATGGGGAGGGAGAGAGAGAGAGAAAGAGAGAGGGGGAGAGGGAGAGGGAGAGAAGGGGGGAGTGAGAAAGAGAGGGAGAGGGGAATGGCAAGGAAGAGGCTGACATAGAAGAAGAGGCTGACATAGAGGTAGGGACACAGATGAGAAGGCCAGATGGTGACAAAGGCAGAGGATAAAGTAATAGGTCTATGAGCAAAGCTTGGCAGCCAATTCTAGCAACTTGAAAGCAGCCATGCAGCATCTTCCCTGGAGATCTTGGATATGTTGGCTTTAGGCTTTCATCTGCTACAGGAGCAAGAATCAGTTTCTGATGTGTTAGGCTCAAGTGGTACCTTGTAGCACTGGGAAACACATTTCAATCCTTCTGGGTTCTTTCTGCCATTAGAGTGAGGCTCAGAACCCCAATATTCCGCTTCCCTCCCTCCCTTTTTCCTTTCCTCCCTCCCTTTTTCCTTTCCTCCCTCCCTCCCTTTCTCCCTCTCTCCCCTCCTGCCTATAACCTCCCTTCCCACCTCTCTCCTTCTCTCCTTCCATGCCCCTCCCTTCCAGAGTGCTCATGTGTCTTGGTACTTATGCTCCAGTGCTCTTACCATTTTTTTTCCCCCTGTGAACTCAATGCTTCACTGGTACAGATGCAGTTCAATATCTCCAACTAGGCTCTCTCTGACTCCAGAAGCGATACTACTATCTGCTCATCTCAGAACACATTTTCTCCTCCTTCTCATTCATCACCTGGTTTCATTCAGCTAAATACCACTTTCTTAGGGATCTTAATAATATAAAGACTCATCTCTGCATCTCTCCAAGTGCTCCAATGTGCTCTCTAGTGCTGGATACTGAACTCAAGGAGGTTGGGGGGACCTATCCTACTTTTTGCTTTATTCCTATTTTTACTGTGTACTAAATGTTTCAATATTAATAACTAAGTAAACAATTATTTGATATCTTTTTTACCTTTTCAAAAAGTTTATTTCTTTTTTTTAATTTTATATTTTATTTACATTTCAGATGCCATCCCCTTTCCTCTCCCTAGAAAACCCCCCTATCCCATGCCCCCTTTTCCTTTTTGCTTTTATACAATTTTTTAAAAATGTTAATCAAAGGCTTTATAAGTTTGGTAATGTTCAATCAGAAGTGTAACCCAATACCCAACCTAGATATATAAACTATCTTTGACTGGTGGAGACACGTGAACATCTGCCTCCATGCCCCCCCCCCATTGTTTGATATCTTATTAAATATCTTCTAATAAGATTTGACAAGATCTTGGAATATTGGTAAGTTCAGAGATAAATCAACCCCTCATTTGCAATCTCGCTATTAAGCATGTATCCCAAAAAACTAAATAAGAATGTTAAATAGATGTTTGAATTCCTACATTGCTTACAACATTAGTTACAATAACCAAGATGTAGAAACAGCATGATTGCCTGTTGGTAGATGAATGAATAAAATATATAAGAGATACTAAGCCTTAGGAAGAAATATGTCTTCTCATTTATGACAGCATTCTAGAACTTGTATCTGAATCCCAGAATAGTTGAAGACTAGCTAGATTGAAAACCACAGCCTTTCCTCATTATTCTCAGGGGATTGGTTGAAGAATCACCACACATACAATCATCTACAGATAAGAAAATTTACAAGACCAAGATTCTAAATATACAAATGTGTTATTACTAAGTATCAGAAGTCCTAACAGTCTTATTAGATAACCATTTATAAAGTGCCATGGTAGGTACAGTTTTAAAGAGTATACAAGAGAAGACTTTGGTAAGAAAGTCTGGGAGCTTATGGTTCATGGTTCATGACAACTATTTGTAAATATAAGAGATGCTTTATTTCTTAAAATTTCTACTATAAAAAGTAGAAACTGTTAAAAATAATTTCTGCCTTTAATGTAATGTGTCTGAAATTTTTAAACAGTTATATGAAATTTATCTTAAGAAAGTCAACTTTGGAAATTCTGTGTTTCTTGGAAATACTTCTCAAGGTAATCTTTAAAAACCCACCCTTAGCCCCCAATTCCTCAAATTAGGCCTCAGCTTCCATATTTCCTACCACTTCCCAATAACTCCTTCAATTATGGACCATTCAGTGGGTTGATTCATCAATTAGATCAGATCCATCCATATCCCCTATCATGTCTAAAAATTGCATTTGGGACTAAATCTTCAACATATGGGCCTCTTTGTTCATGGACACTTTACACCTAAACCACTTAAACATTCTGCTCTGGTTACAAAGGTTTATGTCTATCTCACAGTGCAAAGTGTATTGTCTATACTTAACAATCTCCAAGGACTTAAAAGTTATATTTATCAAAAACATAAGCTCAAAACCTTCTCTGAGACTCAATTCAAACTCTTGACAATGAGACTTTGTAAAATCATAACAATTTTTCCTCAAAATATTATTTCTAACACTCTTCCAACATGTAATGTCACAAAATAAATATTTCCATCCTCAAAAGGAGGAGTAGATAATAGAAAAAATGAATGATTTCAAAGTGAAATAAAAAAAATTCCACAGGATAAAAATTAATCCCTATAGATTCATGTCTGGCCTCCAAGGTATGTGCTAGTGTAATATAAGATATAAAGGTCGTGGGTAGTCCTGTGTTTATGACCTTGCCAGGCACTTCTCAGGAGCTGGCTCTGTTCATTGCTTGGAGCTTTCCTTGGCAGATCTTCCTGGCACCTTTACCTTCTTAGCTCTCCATTATAGGTTTGATCTCCATACTTACAATTTCATACATTGCCATATCAAAGGCATCCTGAAAAGATTTCAGTTAAGCTGTGTGATAAGTTGCCTAGTCTTCTTTGTTTTCTTTTGGAAACATGAGTGAAAGATTTCATGATTCAACCTCGCTTGTATTTTGTATTATGATTGCAAAACCAGCATCATGTGGTTGGTACAATGGTATGCTGCTAGTTCAAACAGGAGGCAGGCCCACTTGGATTATGGCTACAGTGGGGCCAGGCGTCTGGATGCTTGAATATGAGGTATCATAATTATTCTTCTATTGCTGTGAAGCAATGCTATGACCAAGGCAACTTAGAAAGCTTTGAACTTGAGGTTTACTTACAATTTCAGAGAGCTGGAGTCCAAGACCATCATGACAGAAAGCATGGCAGCAGACTGGCAGGAATGGTGCTAGAGCAGTAGTTGAGAGTTTACATTTAATCCAACAGCAGAAGATGATTGATAGATAGATAGATAGATAGATAGATGATGATAGATAGATAGATAGATAGGCAGGCAGACAGACAGACAGACAGACAGACAGACAGATGGGGCTGTGTGGGTTTTTGAACAGACCTTAAATTCCATCCTCAGGGAAACACGTTTTCCAACAAGGCCACATATCCTAATCCTTTCCAAGCAGTTCTATCAGCTAGGAACCAAGCCCTTGAGCATATGAGCATACGGAAGCCATTCTCATTCAAACCACCACATGCAGAAACAGGAAACCTTAGACTTCTCTTCCCAAAGTAACATCTTTTAAGCGAGTTTCCACTTTTGCACCCTTTACCCTTTGAAATTCCTAAATTTCTTCTAGGTCGTCTTTCCTACTGACCTGATAAAAAGCACATTTTTTTTTTTTTTTTAAAAAAAGTAGCTTTCATCTCAGCCACCAGTTGTACCATCCTTGAACTAAACTCTAAATGCTCTCCTGTTTAACCTAAGCTGTATGTCTTTCAAATCTTGGTGCCTTACTTTAAATGACTTACTTTTACTCTAAATATGGCTAAAAGAAGCCAGCAATAACCATGCCGTGGCATACACTCTAGGCTGGTTTTTAGAATAAAGATTACCTTTAATATTAGCCTCTACAAACCCTTGGGAAATAAACAAAAACAAGACAAGTTATTCATTAAAAAATAATATAAGTCAGCCCTAATCTAACTTTCAGTATAATCCCAGTCCTATCTGAAATTTTAAGAGCACAAACTCTGCTTTCCACATTACTATCAGCATTTTGGCATTTGGCATTTGTTATTAAGGTTGGCTTACAATCTTCTAAGTTTCACCCCCTAGCTGGCTTGTTCAAATCTTTTGAAATTCTTCCCCCTAGGCAGTTTGAAAGTCTAAAGAACATAGTCAAGAATGAACAGACAGGATCTCACTCATGGCACATTTGTGATAAATTTCCATAGGGAAGCTATTTAAAGGACAGATGTATTTTGCTGTATAGATCTGCAGTCCATGGTTGACTGGCTTCAGTGTGTGTGGGCCATTTGGAATATCATGGTGGAAAGAATAGCCTAGAACCAGAGCTACTCCTCTCATGTATGCAGGAGGGAAAGAGCAGTGGAGACAGACAGAGGAAGAGGCTGGGAAGAAGATAGCTTTCAAAGTTTTGTCCTCAGTGATCCACTTTTTCCAATTGGGCAGCATCTTATATAATTTCTACTCACCCACAATAGTCTATTCAATTAGGAGTTTCTCTGTAGATGGATCAGTTGATTAGGTTAGTGGCCTCAAGATCCAATTACTTTCCAAGTCACACCTCTGAACATTGCATTAGGGACGATGTTTCCACATGAGTCTTTTGGGGAGACAATTCATATCTAAACTACAACAGTAGCCATAACAGAGTTGAAATGAGATATGTGACTTCAGTTACAGATTATTTAGCTGCTGGTACAGGACATTTATGGATCTCTTCTATTTTGATAGCCCATGACATTCAATATGATCCACCCGGGTCTATGAAGAACTTGTCAAGCAGAATTCCCTTATTGACCCATTTCACCTATGATATTAAGAAGAAATCAATCTTAGATATTTCCAGCCATCGAGACATTGAAAGTCTTTTGTTATTAACTTGTTATATCCTGATTAATGCTGGAATTTATTAAACTTTTGCTATGTTCTAGAAACTTAGAAAGTGCTTTTCAATTGTCATTTAATTTAGATTGTATCTTCATGAAATAAGCATGGTTATTGTCTTAAGTTATAAATGAGGAAACTGAGGCATTAATTAAATACCCTGTCCAAGGTATCAATTTAAATAGAGTTGAAGGTCTAAGTTTAGGAGATCTTGCCCAACTGAATGTCTATTCTCTGTTGGTCACTGAGTAAAGACTTTAGGACCAAATAAAAAAAATTTCATCAGTTATCTCCTGACTTTGAAGCCAGTCCCAATTTATTTGCTAAGAACAAGAGTCAGTAAAAAAAGCTGTAAAACCACAACTGACTCTTAGATACAAGGCATCACATGAATGCCAAAGAAAGATATGATCATCTTGAATTTTTTTAAAAAAAAATTATTGTTACATTTTTTTCTTTATTTTGTGTGCATTGTTAGAGAACATGTATGTGCCATGGCGTTCATGTTCAGGTCAGAAGACAACTTGGCTCAGTTGTTTTTCCTCCCTCTACTGGGTGGGTCCAGTGGCTTGAACCCAGATTATTAGGCTTGGTAGCAAGTGCCTTCTCTCACTGAGCCATGGCCCTGGCCCAGCCTTTAGTAGGGTTCAGAGAAGAGATATTTGTGAGCCTAGAAAAGAAGAATGCTTCTTGTAGGTGGGAGTTGAGCTCTGCAATAAAAAAAAAAAAAGGCACTTGGAGAAAATTTGGATGGGCAAAAGTTTTATATTAGTTTGGATTTTAAACTCAAATCTGAATTTTGCTTGAGTTACCAAAGAAGTATGAATTCCTGAAGTACATACATGGGATATGCTTTGTTCTCCAACTACATGCTTGTCAAATTCACTAAATCTTGTAGATGCTAAGCAAGTCACACTACTCTACTGACCATAAGATTTGCTGATCAGATTAATATTTCTCATTGTCTCTTGTGCATCAAAGCACGATGTCTCTTTGGCATCTCATTTGTCCAAACCTGATCCTTCATGATTGATTATGCTAATTTCCACCTATCCACAAAGATAGCAATCAGCACATTGCTCACTTCTCCCCTCCTTTACTCACCTTTATTAGATTTGCCAGAAATCTTGGGTAGGAGATTCCAGAAATAAATAATTCATGAGTTTTAGGTTGTTTGCCATTCTGAATAGAATGATAAAGTCTTTCAATACCCATAACTCCCAGGATGTGACTCATCCTTTTGTGCTATGTATCCATGGTGTATATACTATGCCCCCATTAGTCATGTGTAGCTGTGTGAGTTTTCAGACACTATTGCAATATTATATATAGTACTTGTGCTGGACGACTTTTATTTTACTTAATCATGATCTATTTTATTACTGCTTTAATAATTGTTCTACTATATTATCACTAATTTTCTCTGCCTAATGTTTAAATTAAACTTTTCCATAGGTATATACTTAGAGAAATATATATAGCATATACAGAGCACAGTTTGAAGCCTTCACTGGAGGTTCTGAAACATCCCCTGCAGTGGGGCTTCAATATTCAGTTATTTGATTCCAGATCTTCCTTTGTACTAGGTGGTAAAGTCTTCTTTTAGAAGCACACATTTGTAATCCCAGTACTTGAGGAACTGAGGCAGGAGGGTCAAACTAGCCTGGGCTACATAGCAAGACCTTGTCTCAAAATGCCAAACAAATAACAAACAAGCTGAGGCAGGTCACACCACAGAATAACAGGTATTTTTGTTTTTGTTTTCACTTAAGTTCTTTCATCATTGAGGATAGTCTGTAGATCTTTACTCATTTCCCTCACCAAAACATCTTCATTCATATATAGCATTCTTGAGTATTGTGTTGACTATGCTTGGCATAGACAATTTAGGCATGGAAAAATAGCTCAATAAAAAAGAAACAATCATACACATACAAAAAAGCCAAAAGACCTGTTTACCTGGATAGAACTGGTCTAGAATTTCCTGAGCTATCTGGGGAACATAATTCATCACCTAAACTTCAGAGTCACGTCATTACATTTTTTCTTTCAAATCTATTTACCTGTGAATATAACAATTCAAAGTTGCATCTGGATTCTATTCCCTGGTGACAAAGCCCAAGGCTTGTGCCACCTTACTCGTGTGGATTTATTGGGAGATGTAGCTTTTGTCTTGCCTTCTCTTTAAAGTAGATTGTCAGAATGGATATCTTTCTGTTCTTACAGCCTTGCTGATGGGATATGGGGTACTGAAGAACACTCCCCCCACGAAACACAAACTTTTTATATTCCATATGGAAAAAGATCAGTGGGTATGAACACTGTTAAAACCATGTGAAATTTCATTAGATATAAAAGTATTTTTTCAGAGAAAAAGTCCTGTGTGTTTAAATATGAACCCTTGAAAGCCTTTGACCATCCCTAGGGCTTATCCCTCATGAGGAAGACAAGTTGTTTTCTATGCCTTCCCTGTCTGCCATCCCTCTTTCTTCCTCTGAATTTTTCAAGTTTATGTTTAAGCTTGGAAGTAGAAGCAGAAAATTCAATGTCCCTCTCTATTCTCTCTCTCTCTCTCTCTCTCTCTCTCTCTCTCTCTCTCTCTCTCTCTCTCTCTCTCTCACACACACACACACACACACACACACACACACACACACACACATACACACACACACATAGCACCAGTATTTGTTCAAAATAAGGCAAAAACATACCACTAATATGCTATAAAATTATCTTTTTTACTTATACATACAATAGAAAAAATATATTTAAAAAACACTAGTACATCTGGGGAGAAGTTTGTGATTCTACATTAACAGCTAGTCATTGGATATTTTAAATAGTTCTTCAGATGGGGACAGGCCCTTGAATTTGAACTTTTGTGACATGACGTTATTATCTTGCTACAGAGTGGATTAAAAACAGTACCCTGTTTCTGTTTCAGCCACAATTAGAGGCGAGGTCATAGCCTAGTTCATTAATCTTAAGATAAGAAATAAACTTGCTTTTCCTCAAGAGTTATGAGATTGATGCCTCTGCTACTGTTTCGATTTGTTTATTTGCATGTAAACTGTCTGGGCTTGTGGGCATCTGGTTCGGTTTGTCACCTCTGGATAAGATAATTTGGGATCTTTCACATTTCTAGATTATATGGAACCCCAGCAGTTGAACCAGCTGACAAATGCAACGTGCCTGCAGTTTTGAAGCAGGGATGCAGCCAGGGGGCTGGCAGCGTGAAGGGTCTGTTGGTTTGTTAACGATACACTTGACTCCACAGGTTCATGCCTCTGCACACAAGACTGATTACACAGCATGCCATATGCATCCTGAAAGGAGATACAGGGCAGCTGTGATGTAGGTTGAGGACTTGGTTCCTGTATGGTGCTTGGTTCCTACTGCTCCGTGAGCAGTAGGGGACAGGCACCCAGGTTGACTTTCTGTCCTCAGATGCTTTCTAGCATTTTCCAATTGCCTGTGTAAACCAATATTTGTTTTCTAATTTTGGCGTGAGCTTTTGAGAATGTGAGTCTGTGGATAAGGTTCAGTCAGTGAAGCATTTGCCGTGTAAACGTGAGGACCTAAGTCTGAATTGCCAGAATCCATGTAAAAGGGAAGGCTGCTGGCATTCTGCCTGTATCCTAGCACTGGGAAGAACTGTTAAGGCTTGCTAGCTTGCTAGTCAAGACAAATTAATGAGTTCTAGGTTTAGTGAGAGATCCTTTCTCAAAGAGTAAGGTGGAGAACGTTCTAGGAAAACATCCATTGACTTACACACACACACACACACACATAGACACACACAATTTTGGAATGTTGCTAGCATAGGCAATCTGTTTTCCTTTCAATGATGCTGCATGATATCATTGTGATAAGTTGTATAAAATTATAGTTCAGGTAGTGATTGTAAAGAATAAAGGACATTTGTTGAACAATGGTTACTCGCCAGGGACAGTCTCTAAGATGTTCTTTTGTATTAACTTACCCGATTATCAATCACATCAAGATAATATGTGTCCTTGCTCTCACCCCTCTGCAGATGAGGAGACTAAGGGATATAGTAATGAAATAACTGGTCCCAAGGCAGTATTAGAGAGAACCTGTATGAATACCTTTTATCTCAGGCCATGGCCGTGCAGCATGGGGGTATGACAGCTATTCTGAATTATGGTGGCATGCAACTCACCCACAAGCAACACCCCACTTGGGGATCATTATGATTTCTTCTTCTGTTTCATGGGGTGCAAGTTGGTAACTATCAGAGCTTCCTTTGTCAACCTTTAGTCTGGCTCCTGGAACATTTTAGACTGAAATGGAAAGACGTTTAGTTTGTATGGGCTTTTATGTCAGTAGCAGAATTTCCAACCAAAGTTTCTAAAGGTTCTAAAGCATCTTTATTCCTTGGATTTCTATGGCTCTAGGTTTCTCTAATACAGACATGAGTAATTTGATATAAAAATGGCATCTCTGTTTTCCTCACTCCTTTCTTCCTTCTGTTTCTCTTCTGTCCTTTTCACCGTTCAGTATTTCTTCTATCAATGGGCCATTAGCCTTCAGGAGTGTATCAAAGGTTCTGCTTTCTGGGTTTAATGGCTGGAGAGATAACTGGTTGCTTGATTACAGTCTAAGAAGAGTCTCACATTCCCCAAAGTCATTGAATTTATAAACAAGCATCTTGTCCCAATTTGTCCATAACCTTTCTGATGACATCTCCAGTGGCTCCAATTTATGGTCATAAATTAATTTCACGTCTGAGGTGGGTGACTGACTTCATAGCAAAGTTCCATTATTAAGTTTCTCAATTACAAAGAGTTAATTTTATTATTTAAATTGTGTGTAGGCATGTATATCTGTTTGTATATGTGTGCACATGAGTGCAGGTACCCTCAGAGGCTGGAAGAGGGAGTTGGATCCTGTGGAGCTAGTTACAGGTAATTGTGAGCTACTCTATGTCAGTGCTTGGAACCCAGTTAGGGTACTCACTGGGCCATCTTTGCAGCCCCAAGTTTCTCCATCTTAACATACACACTCATCTCCATATTTTAGCATCTCTGAAATTGCCACATATATTACAATCTATGAGACACAAAAATTAAATGGCAACATTTCTTCTTTCTTAGAGATATAAAATAATTTTATACATCATCAACCAATGAGATTCAAATATGATAGGTAATTGGGAACTCATAGAATAGTATTTTTTCAAGCCAGTATATTGGTCACATATCTGCTAAATGCCAGACTTCTGCCAAATGCTTTGGTCCCAAAGATGAAGGAAACAGGTCCCTAGCCTCTAGGAGGCTTGTAGTTTGATAAAAAAACAATACATAACAGGCTGAAGAAATCAGGACTGCAATGTGTTAATGAGCGTCAAAGAATCTTGTAAAATTTAAAACAGTTTATCCGTGTAAGCTGTTATTATTTCCTGAGCTCCATAGTGTTAAAAGTGTCTTCAGAGTTATAGTAAGGACTGTCGCTCTTCAAAGCTGTCAGCACACTCCCTTGATGCAATATTCTCCTGACAAGAATCTGACAGAAATCAATGTGTCCTCAGAGCTTTTACTTTTAGAATTTCTCTCAGCCTAATGAGGGACCCTTTATCTTAATTAGGTTTAAATATATCTTCTTTTGACCCTAATCAACCTCTCTCATGTAGAGCTGTGAATTTCTTACACATTTCTTTGTCATCTTTTGATTGACTTTTCTTAGCAAGTTCCTTCAGTTAACAATTCCTTTTAGAAAATGAGAAGTTGGCAGGGGCAGGGAGAGACAAATGTGGAGCCTGCTGTGGTTAGCCATCTCTCCAGGGCCTTTGTTCCTGGAGACTCTGAGTATGATCTGTGGGCAGCATCAGCATCACCTCCAAGCTGGATGTCAGGCCCTACAATCAGACCTGCTGCATCCAACCCTGCTTTTTCACAATGATGCCAGAGAGCTTGTATACAGTTTAAAATTTAAAAATGGCAGCCCTACCTCATCATTGTGATTAATATTGTTACTTTCCTGATAAGATGTAGGTTTTAAATTCCATTTTGGAGTGGAGGAAATACATACAGATGGTCTCTGACTTAGTTTTTTTATTTTATGGTGCTAAAACTGTACTTGGAGTTTGGATCTGCCTGAAATAGTGGTAAGCAGTAGCAGGACAATACCTTCTTCTATCCCCCTTTCCTCTCTCCCTTCTTGTGTGAGCTCTTGATTGGCCATATGATCACATGAGCACACAGTTAAGCACTCTACAGTGTGTTTCTCAGCTGTGATGTTTGGTAAATAAATTGCACTAAATTTTGACGTTGGATATTTTCATGTTTTGTTGAGTGTCTTTATTGCTGTGAGCTCAAGGTGAGAGAGAGAGAGAGAGAGAGAGAGAGAGAGAGAGAGAGAGAGAGAGAGAGATGAGTGAGTGGTGAGCGAGCCAAATATGAAATTAAATAAGCATCTGATCTGCATTGGGGTGATATCACTCCTTACATGGTCAAAATGCCCAGTGAGCCATGAGTCATTCCAAGGTCAGGGATGAATGACTGAGATGAAGGAAGTCCAGCCATCTGCACAAGACCTAACTCTGGAGATGGGTTTTGGCGAAGTTCTGTACAGAGCTTTGAGTTTTGTGTTCTGCTCTTCCAATAGACCACTGGTTCTTAACCTGTGGGGGTCAAATGACCTTTCACAGGGGTTGCTTGAGACCAGTAGAAAACACAGATATTTACATTATGATTTATAACAGTAGTAAAATTGCAGTTATGAAGTGGCAACAAAAATATTATATGGTTTAGGGTCACAGAAACACAAGCAACTGTGTTGTGGTGTTGCAGCCTTAGGAAGGTTGAGAACCATAGAGAGGATAAGAGCAGAGAGGGTCATTCTCAGGAAGGAGGAGGAGGAGGCTAGAAGAGCGAGTGCCATACCCATAGTGGTTGGCTAGCAGATGAAAGAACTGTCAAATGCTAAGACAAATAAAGAATGCAAGCTCTTCTCAGGAGGCACTACTGGTATCCAGAGCTGCTTTGATGGGGTAATAATCCTTGTCCTAGCCATATTATTTTATAGTCATCACAGAGAAGAGTTTAGACAAATATTTGTATGCGCATTTTATAAACAAACATAAGTTTCCTTAAGGTACTGGTCTGGAGCTATGTCTAAATGGAGCTCCTGATTTAAGCCTTGTTTTTTGTTTGTTTGTTTGTTTGTTTGTTTTCCCCAGCATCTATGTAATCCTTAAAGGGTAGTCATTATTGGTTAGTTCACAACTTTTTGCTATTTCTGTATATGACTGAATAAATGTCTTTAAACTGATTTCTTTAAACTTAGAGCCAATAAGTACTATTATCTGTGAAATTATGAGTTAGAGGTACTTAATACAATTACTTAAGATTTATTAAAGTAAATATGTTGAACTTGATGCACATGGGTAAAACATGATTTATACCTGGACCATATTATGTGTTAGACACTTGCCTTGGAATCAATCCTGTTGCCACATTATTAAACTTTATATTTGGAGATAAATAGAAATTTAAGAAAATTTACCAAAGTCCACAGTAACTTTAGCACATACCAAACATTTGTTTTATTTTGCTGTCCCTGAGAGAGATTAGTATTTGCAGTATAATTATCCAAACTATAGTCCTAATTCAAATTTTACCTCCTGTCCAAAAATATTCTCAATAGAAAAATTTAAAAATCTGACCACAATTTTAGCTAGAATCACTGCCATTTTTGTTCGTGCCTTGAGAGGGGGTCTTCTTTATCAGGGGACACTTTCTTACCTTTTTGCCTTTCAGGACATTGAGAACTTCGGGGTGGGATTTAGGCTTTGTTAGCGAAGTCCTTTGTCTTGGTTTGTCTGATGCATCTCATGCTTAGAGCTTGGTGTTGTGTTGTTGGTGGAAGTATTATGCCAATGATGGTGATTTCTCTGCATTTGTAATATTTTACATTTCCACACTAGGAGACTACTTAGAGAAATGTCTGGTTCCAAGGCTTGACAGGGAAGGTACCAGTGCAATTTGGAACACCGTGTTGCCCGGAAAGTAAGGAAATACTTTCCAGATATGGAAGTCATTTTGAAAGGACTGTCTGTGGTCAAACAGAGGATAATATGAACATTACATGTAAGCAACAGTGAGGAGTCACTCATCCACTGGATAAAATAAATACTCACGACTAATAAGCTCTTTTTAAGAGTGACATCTCAAGTAATGCATATAAAAATGGGCAAGAGAGACACCACTGCTCCCAACTAATAAACATAGAAGACAGAAATAATAAATATCAAACAAATGTAGGAGTCAGACCGGTACAACTTTATAGTTATGATAGGCATCAATTGGAAGGCTATGGATGCTAAAAGTAGGGAGGAAAGATTCATGAGGGACAGGCTAGTTACGTGATACCAAAATATCTCCTCTCATCTTCTATTGTAACCAAACACATTTGATTGGAAATATCTTTAGTGCTGAAATGTGCTAGCTAAAATGTGAAGATTTAAGTCTGTGGTGGCAGATTGATCAACTCTGAATGTCTTCGATTCACTTCCTAAATCAGCTCTTCACTGAGTGCTCCAAGATGCTTTTCAAGCATGGAGAAATGAGGTGACCTGCTACTCCACAAGGATATGAAGTGGTCCTCACAGTGTCATGTTTTGAACACCTGTTCTCTGCTTAGTGATACTATTTGGAGAATCTGAAAACCTCATCGGTAGTTCTCTAGAGACAGGCTTCTAAAGGATGTACCCAGCCCCCGATTCTTGGGTCAGTGATCTTCCTGGTTTGCAATGATGTGAATAGCTTCTTCTACCACTAATTGCCACTCACCAAGTGCCATGATGAACTGAAAGCTTCTGAAACTGCCACCCTAATCAAATCTTCCCATCTTTCAATGGTTTCTGTTAGATTTGCCATCCCAGCCATGTGCTAAGAAATAACCACAGGCTGTGCTGATGTTTTCATTGACTTGGCACTAGCTATAGTCATCTGGGAAGAAGTAACATATGTTAAGGAATTGCCGCTATCAGATTTATCTTTCTGTGGGGCATTTTGTCGATTAATGATTGATGTGGAAAGGCCCAGATCACTGTGGGCACATGGTCCTGGGTTACATAAGAAAGGTAGCTGAGCAAAGCAGTAAGCAGTGTTCCTCTAGCCTTTGTTTGAGTTCCCGCCTCTGGATTCCTGCCAGGACTTTGCATCATGATGGACAACGAGCTTTAGGAAAGGTTTATTTAAACCCTTTTCTTCCTAAGTTGCTTTGGCCATATTGGTTTATCATAGCAATAGAAAACAAACAAGGACAGTAGCTTAGTGCTCACCCACCTCTCAGTTCCCAAGCCCTCCATGCTCCTCCTCTTCCTCTGTGCCTCATGAGGCTGGCTGGAGAGTAGAAACTGTCAGGTATCAGCACTACAAGTCTCATTCCCTTTTTAAAAATTTGTATTACATTTACTTATTTATTATGTGCACATGTGTGGGCATACACACACCATGGCTTCTGTGAAAAGGTCAGAGGACAACTTGAAGGAGTCAGTATGGGTCCTAAGGATGGAACACAGGTCATCAGGCTTGGTGGCAAGTACCTTCGCCGGCTTAGCCATCTCATCAGCTTTCATCTCCTTTTGATTCCTGTTTTGATGAGATGATCTCAGACCAGGGTGAGATGCTCTGCATTAATTGATGCCCTTGTGTTTGCCACAAAGCATCTTCTTCCCTTTTGTCAACCCAGCAACAAAGAACACAAGATGCTAAACACACAGTTCTGCTTGTTACCCACACGGCTTTAATTAGGTTTTAACTGATTCCCTTTATGTTGTCATAGTGATTATGACTCTCTAAGTCATGTCACATTACTATGTGAACGAGTTCCCTGGAAGGTCTGGGAGAGGCACAAATCTACCACGACCTGCCGTGCTGATTTAAAGCCTGTTGTGGGCCGACTGATCCACTTACATTTTCCACATTGTTTGACAATGTATGCTAAAGGTGAGCAGAAGTGCAAGAGTTGCAAGCGGCACAGCTTATTACCCCACCCCCACCCCCACTGCCAATTCGGCACACGGAAAGAAGTATTCCTGATGTGAACACTTAGAGACACCAGCAGATGGATGAGCAGCAGGGTGGCGCATTTTAGTGAAGCGATTGGTAGCAATCAAATCGATTTATTCTGACTCCGACTTTCAGGGGTGACCATATGTTTCCTAATACCAATTTGACATATCATGGGCAATGGATATATATTTTTTCTGTTTAATAAATTTATTTTTAAAAAGGTATTGACAAAGGTAAACAAATTAAATGCCATGTAACCTGCTGGTATTTACTGAAAACAATAAAATGGGAAGTCCTTGGGACGATCTGGGAACCTTTAGAATAGTGCAGATGAGGGCTAAGTTGGGGAGGGGGAGTGACATAATAATGGTACCCTGGGGTGGATCATGTGCATCTTGTGGCTGCCTCAAACAAATGCTGACTATAAATGTGTATGTTCAGCGCAAGCACTTTCAAAGCCCCTTGCTGTACAGATCCTCAAGTGTCCTTACGGCACTGGACCGGTAATCTTCATTAAGTCCTTCTGCTGACTGATAGTTTGACATACAGTCACCCAGTAGCCAGTGTAAAGTTTAAGAGAGCCTGAATTTCTAAGATAACTTCATCACAATGTATCTTTACATAAAGTGGTCATCTACTGAGAGGTCGCTGTAGGTTTGTGGGTCCTCTGCCTCCAATCAATTTTATTCAAATTGAAAACCTGGAAGGTAAGTTCAGTATTTAAGCTGCCCTAGTATGGAAAATGAAGGTTTTAAGCTTAGAAAGGTTAAATTGTTTGTTCAGGATTTCAAAGACTGAGTCAGGATTTGAACACTGGCCTGGGACTTCCAAAACTGATGTCTCAGCTCGATCATCCACACTTTCCCAAGAGTCTCAGCGTGCTGTCAACCCATTTGCTATGGATTTGAAGCCATTTATCCTTTCCTTCCAAGAGCAGGATTCTGTAAGGTGAGGGGCATTTGAAGGTTTTATTCTCTGTTTCCTGGGCTAGTTTAGCCCCAGTTACTCCTTCTTGTTATTTTCCATGATGTACTGATTTCTTTATCATAAGAAAGCTCAAATGTAGCAGCAGCAGCAGTAGCAGGAGTAGGTAATTGATGTCTCGTTTCCCAATGAACTTTACATTCGATGAGGGCAGGAGCTCTGACGCTGCCTTTTACAAATATGCACAGGACACATGGTAGCTGCCCATTCAATAAGCAAGCAACTGTGCTAAAATGATCATCAAGTTTATGGTTTCTGTCCTCCAGCCTCTAGAACTCCCTCTCCTATTCACTACATCATTTCCTTCTGGAACCCTCATACCTATAGCTCAGAGGCAGGTCCTTCTTATCTTCTTTCTGGATCCTTCCTTTTATCCCACAGTGTATTTCAAAGCATCAGGAGGGCTCATTGTGGCTCACATGACACCATCAAATGGTTCTCCTTTTCTTTCTATCCTGACACTGATTTAAAAAAAAAAAAAACTGGCTGTAGCACATGGCAAGAAAGTGCAACCTATGAATGTCTTGCTTACTCAGCTGAGAGTAACAGCTGTCCCAATAAGCAATTTGATGCTCGGCACCTGAGATTGGCTTTCTCCTTCCAGCAAGACTGCAAGCTCAACAGAATGTAGTAAAGCATAAAAAAAGTTTCCTAGACCACTTCTGTTAATGGAGAAGAGAAGCAGAGCAGGTTGGGAAGAAATACTCATATTTTCATCAAGAAGAACTGGTTTCCGAGAGGATAATTTCAACCGAGCTTCTTTGGTTGGGGTCTTGAGTATTAAGAAAGTCTTGCTGATCAAGAGCTGTGAAGTTTGCCTGCCTAAGGTAAGAGACAGTTTTGTTGTTATTTTATAATCGGTCACAGCTGTGTGGTGGTAAATGCAATGCCCTGTTTCAAGTCCTTGATTTCTGTTGCTTGCCTATTTTACTGAAGTAAATTTTCCCATCATGGCTGATATTAAGTTGGCAGATAATGTTCATCATTGGCTTTCATCAGCCAGTATGAGTGAACCCAGGATATCAGCGTCTTTTTTGATTCAGTCAGTACCTCTGGAGAAATAGAGAGGTTGGGTAAAGCCATGAGTTAGGCTCTGGATTTCTCACAGGAAACCATGGGTTGTGGTGTAAGCAATCAGCCAAGCCTGTGCATATGGTAGACAGAAAAGGCACATGGCGATGAGCTAGAGGTGCATAGGCAGGCATCTTGTCATGTAAGGTAGGGTAAGTAAGCTCTGATGAGAATCCAAGGTGAGTGTCAACACTCAATGTTTTTAAAAATTTTTAAATTTTATTTATGAGTGCTTTGCTTTCAATTATGTATAGATGACAGGTGTGTGCCTGGTACCCAGAGAAGATAGAAGAAGGTGCAGGATCCCCTGGAACTGGAATTACGGATAGTTGTGAGCCACTATGAAACAAACCCAGGTCCTCTGCAAGAAGGGCAAATGCTCTTACCAACCAAGCCATTTCTTCAGGTTTATCAGAGGTTAGTACCACTGACCACCTATGAGAATGAAACAGTTGCTTTAGAATTCAGTTGCTTTGGCTGTAATATAGGGCAATGTAGGCACATCTGAGAGACATGGTGAGTTTTGTCCCAGACCAGTGTATCAGTGCAATTATCTCAATAGAATGAGTCACATTTGTGTTTTCGGTTTCCCGGTGTATTATCAAAGTTGTTCTTCATCTGCTCTCTAATTCAGTAATGGTACAATAGCATCATGTCTAAAACACAATGCACAAACTTTAACCTAAAAGACTTTATTGCTAAAATAACATTAAAACTACCTAGCTGTTGGGGGAAATTGTGGTCATAGGACTTACTCATGACAGCTGCCACAGACCTTCAGTGTGCAATGCTCTAGAGTAACTTTAAAACACCATAAGCAAAGCCCAAGAGAATGATCGTAAGTAACGGCTCCTGTCTTCAAGAGGCTTTATAATGATGGATTCTGAGAATGTACGTAAAGTACTTACTATGGCGTCTGGCATTAGTCAGGTGCTCAACGTATAGCAGAATTAAAATAAGGTGGGAATACATGGGAATAAATGATGTTTCCTAGAAACAGTCTCACAAATTACAAGGTCTTTTGGGTGACCTTCATGGGCTCATAGTAGATCAGGAGGGATCAAACAGCCCAAGAGTCAGGCCAGAGATGGGCTGTTCAATGCAATTATTGGTGGAAAATGAATAAAAAGTAATTTTGGTATTTTTTCCTATCCTTCAAACTGCTTAAAAATCTCTTTCTCAAGTTTATTTTGACATCTGGTACAAAAGTGGATCTGAGATGCATAAGAACCACTAAGAAGCACATGTTCATGGCGAAGTTCTGTTAAAGGAGAGGTTAGAAGGATGTGCAATTCGCTCTGGGCAGTGTGCTAATATAAGCACACATGCAACACATATGCAGATGCACATCATGTAGAACTCAGGAGAACTTGTTCTTCAAGGAGCCGCTTTCCTTGTGGTTTTCTTTTGCTAATATCCAGTAGATTACTGTTGTCATGAAGGTTCAGAGATACCTAGGACTGGTGTCCTGGTTTTCCAGAATCGATGTACTTGAGAAAATCAACCATTGGGGTTGATTAATTGATGTAATTTTTTCTAACTTGTACTGTGTCATTTTAATGGGCTGCCACCATTCCTCTTCCATAATCATTCTTGAGACAACTGTAAAATTGATTCTAAATATGTAAGTCAGACTATGTCAATTTGCTGCTTAAACTCTAGGATGTCCAGCCACTCAACCCAAATTCTGCACTGTGACAGCTTCTGCCTGGATGTTTCCCAGACTCTGCCCTGCTCGGGAACTCCTGCCCTCAACTGCTTCCTTCTTGCTACAAGATCCTTCCATATGTTCTTCACACTCATTACCAGGGATGGCCCCTCTTTCACTGATGTTTGTCTTCTCGTTCTTCCTAAGGAAGAGTTTCAAAAGCAGATTTCATCTCAGCCCAATCCCTCTTTGCCTCTGTCTCTGTCTATCTCTCTGTCTCTGTCTCTCTCTTTCTCTCTATGTCTGTCTCTGCTGTTTTTCCTTTGTCGCTGGCTTCTGAACAAACATATCTGATGAGCTAGATGAGGTGAGATAGGAAATAACTATTTTTACTTAGCACAGCTTTCAGCCTGCTTGAGAAAGCTTTGCCAATGTTGAGAGTAAAAGAAAATCCCACTATTTAAAAAGATAATTTATAAATATTAAAATCAATTTTCTTTTAGTTACTGGTTCAATCCAACATAATACCCCAACTTCAGTCCCGCATCTAGTTTAGGTACTTTCCATTTGGGCCCCTTCTACTTTGATTCTCTGCTCCACCTTGAAATTCAGAATTAGGCTTAGGAGGAGAAGTGGTTGAGGGCTGAGAGGTGAATGTGCAAAAGATCCTTTCAGGCAGCGGGTGCTGTATGAATCCTGTCCTCCTTGGTTGGTTGTGGTTTGAATATAACACTCAAGGCTTCATGTTGAGAGCTTGGTCCCCACTGTGATGATTCGGAAGGAGGTGGTAGGACTTTAAAAGATGGAGGCTAGTGGGATATCCTTAGGCTTTCCAGAGAGCTACCCTCAGAAGAAACTGAAGTAACTTTCTGGGGGGACTCTAGAGGTCACAAAGCAATGAGGTGTGGGTAAGCGTAACTCAAATTATTCTTAGACTTCCTGTTTGAGATGTGGTATCTTCCTTCTGTACATACCCCTGTTACTGTAGTGTCATCTGCCATGGGGTCTCGACCAAAGCACAATCAATACCAGCAGTGCCTTGCCCTTGAATATCAAGAACCATGAGAAAAATCAATCTCTTTAGTTTATAAAGTTACCCAGCCTCATGTTATTTGTTAGAGTAACAAAGCCTCACTAAATATTCAATGACTGTCATATATCCTCTGTTCAAACAATTCTTCTTTCTGAAAATAAGAAAAGCTACTCTGCTTGGGAACCATCATCTCATTTGTCTCACGGGTCTCCCTGACTCACCTTGCATAAAACCTTGGCCCTGTGATTCCATGGATTCCTTGCCTTATAGCCCCTCTATGAAAATGGTCACTCTATGGCAAAGCCCCTTCAGTCTGGCTCAGGCCAGATGTTCTGGCTAGTTTTCTGTCAACTTGACACAAGGTATAGTCATCAGGGAGGAGGGAGCCTCAATTGAGAAAATGCCTTCACAAGAGCACAGGTATACAGAAGCCTATAGGACTTTAGTGATTTAGGATACAGTCCATTGTAGGTGGTGCCATCCCCAGGTTGGTGGTCTTGGATTTTATAAGAAAGCAGGCTGAGCAAGACATAGTGGAAGCCAATAAGCAGCACTCCTCCATGGCCTCTGTCTGCATCAGGTCCTGCCTTTAGGTTCCTGCCCTGCTTGAGTTTCTATTGTGACTTCCTCCAATGATGAACAGTGATGTGGAAACATAAACCAAATAAACACTTTTCTTGCAAGTTTCTTTTGTCCTGGTGTTTTATCACAGGGATAGTGTCCCTAACTAGGACACCAGGCATCTCTGAATAGTGTATATTATGTCTACTCTGCCCACTGGAAACATTTTCCATTTCACTCTTATTCTCAGAAGGCCAAGTTGCAATTCAGGCAGCTGGCTCTCTGCTCTGCCGTTGTAGCTGCCTAAGCCAGGCTCTCTCATTTTTTCACTGTAGTATCTATGAGCTGAGTTGGAAAAACTCTCTGAGAAATCTCCCTCACCTTCCTCTGATTTCATTGTGCCACTGAAGACCCAGAGCTCTTTCTCCATGAGGTCCTATGCCTTCCTGTTTCTACTTCTCCCAGGCCATAGGTACAAGGTAGACTGTGGCTCACATGACCAAGCTCTATCATGAATATGTCTGTACATTCATATGTTTCACCAGAATTTGTTGAGGGGTAAAATAAGCTAGCAGATCTTATGTGTTGTTCTTAGTTTGGTGTTCTTTTGAAAAGTTGAAGTCAATTTAAAACATTACATTTGGCATCAAGTTGATACACAGAGCCACAGCTCAAAGTAAACGTGCATAAGAGGGTACCATAAGCAAGAGAGTAAGCCAGGAGGAAGTACCTTCTCCTTCTGGTGTCCTGTGAAATAGTCCAAAGGTTAACAATGTAGGCCGGCTGTACTTGCTGACTTGGGACTGTATTGTACCATTGAGAGAACAATTTTATGAACCCTGGGATTGGTGAGGATGGAAGTGAAAATGTCCTGGGCATTGTGTTAGTAAATTTCTTGTTACTGTGACAAAATACCTGACAGAAAGTTAACACTGACTGAAAGGAGGAGATTTGATTTTGGCTTCAGCTGGAGGAGATAGCCCATTGTGGCGTGGGAAGATGGAGGCGCGAATGTGAGGCAGCTGGGTGCATTGCATTTGCCATAGGAAGCAGAATGAGATGAATGCCCATACTCAGCTTGCTTTTTCCTTTCTTCGCTTCCCATGACAGCACAGGGTGGTGTCTCCCACATTCAGGATGGGCCTTCCCTCCTCAGTTAAGCCTTTTAGGACACACCCTAAGAGACACAACCAAAAGTGTGTCTCCTAGGTGAATCCAAATTCAAGCATGTTGACAAGGAACTAGTAGAGACGTACAGGGAAGAATATAACCTTAGAAAAAGAAAATAGGAGTGAAGGCTATGGTCCAGTAATTAAGATATGGGCAGAAGAGTGCACACACTGGGGACTGAGGATTGGTGTTCTTCACTTCTCTCAGTGGAATTCTCAGTGAATTGTTTGTGCCCATGTCTAGGTTGGTAGTTAAAGCCTGACTGGTGAAAAAGAACATATATAAACTTTAAATTAAACAAAGATTCCACATTCTTATTTATGTTTTCATTGTGTTTCTTTACTGGAGTAAAATCCGCATGGAGATAAAGACCTTGCTGCCAATGCAAACCTCTATGGCACAGCACAGGGAAACTGGAAACTGGCAGGTATGGCTGTGCTGAGTACATGAAGGACCATCAGGCCAGACAGATACAAAGGGAAGACCTTGGGGTGGCCCTCAAAGAGCTACCTGATGGATGATGCCACATTTAATAGGGCAGTACATGATTATTTTTTAAAATGACTACATTATTATGGGAAAAGAAAAGCCTCAGTGTTTAAGGGAGCAGGAAAAAGTGGCGTGGGCCGTGGATCTAGATTGTGGGTTTCTATGGATGGGTTCTGGAGAGATGGAACTCGGAAAATACCATTTGGCTCATGTACTTGATGTTGGATCACCCACACTTCCTAGAGCCATCTGTCCTGTTCCCTCCCACTTCCTATCAGAACACCAGGAACATGCAAATATGTGGAATGCTTGCAGCTCCCCTCCAGAACCAAACAGAGCGTGGTATCTTTGGATCTCATTCTGTCTATTCCCATTTCTGGCATAGGCATTTCATTCCCTCAGGTTACAGATGAGTGTTTGTGTATATTTCCTTTTTTTTCTCAAATAATTTTTGCTCGTTTTCATCTTCTGTCATTCTTCATGCTGCTGCTGGATTTCAAGCTTCTGTTTAGTGAATGCAGATGAGAGTGTAGCTGGATTTCTACAACTGCACAAAGGATTTTTGAATCTGTGACAGTCAGCGGTGTATTCTAGGAAGTTTTGATCCTTGTAAGTTTTGATCCTTGTAAGTATTAGTTAGGGTTTTACTGCATTAAGAGACACCATGACCAAGGCAACTCCTGTAAGGACAACATTTATTTGAGGCTTTCTTTCAGGTTCAGAGGTTCAGTCCATTATCATCAAGGTGGGGAGCATGGCAGCATCTGGGCAGGCATGGTGCAGGCAGAGCTGAGAGTTTTACATCTTCATTTGAAGTCTACTAGTGGAAGACAGACTTTCAGGCAGCTAGGAGGAGTGTCTTAAAGATCACACCTACAGTGACACACCTACTCCAACAAGGCCACACTTCCTAATAGTGCCACTTCCTGGGCTGAGCATATACAAACCATCACATCCTCCTTGGTTGAGTGGTGGGTTAGTGCTCGTTGTTTCTCAGGCAGTTACCCATCTAAAGACTGCTTTAGTTAGTATGTCGGTACTAGTTGCTTAGATGAAATACTTGACAAGTAGCGACTTCCAGGAGGAAGGGCTTATTCTGGCTCACAGTTTAAGGGGATACAACCTTGGTGAGGAAAGCATGGGAGTCATCTGGTCACATGCCATTCACAGTCAAGAAGCAAGGAGTAAAGAGGCTACTAAACCTCCGAGCCCATCCCCAGAAACTCAAGTCCTTCAGCAGAGCTCCACCTCCTAAAAGCCCTATAACCTCCCAGACAGTGCTGCCAGGTCATGTGAGCATGTAAGACATTTCACATTGAAATCTCAACAAAGACAAATCAGGTGAGGCCACAGGATCCAGAAATAAGTAGTTTGAAAATAATCACTGTTTTAAGTTTGTTTATTTATTTATTTATTTATTTATTTATTTATTTGCAGGGTCTCTGTACATAGAACTGGATATCCCGAGCCTCACTATAATAGACCAGGCTGGTTTTTGCATTCTTAAAATTCCTCTTGCCTCTGCCCCTTGAGTGCTGGGATTAAAGGCATGGGCCACCAGACATGGCAAATATCTACTTTTATAATTGCAGAGAATGGGTGGACAAAGTTATGAGGAAAATGGGACTTTTTGATGTACTGTCTGTAAAAGACAGGCTTTTTTACTTGTGTAAATGAATCTGTGGTTTTAAGGAGTGAGTGGACATATTAGCTGATGAAGGCAAGCTGCTCCCTCTTATGCCCTTCCTATATCACCCAGTCCATCGTAGGGGTCATGATGAATACAGTGTAGGTAAGCAAGCAAGACAAGAAGTTTCTGGAGTCTTCAAGCTTAGAGTAGGAGAGATGAAGAGCCACGTGTTTTCTTGGGGTGCTAACAAAAACAGCAATGCCAAGGTGATCTGGCATCCTCCATAGCAAGGGGTGCAAAATGCCTTTCTTGTTCAGTGTTTAACGTTTAATTGGAAGCTATTTTCTGCTCTATATAAATCTTCTTGGCTGCCTCCCCAGCTTCTGCAGGAATCTACTCCCCCAAATTGTCTTGTGCCTGTGATAGTGCAGATAGCAAATCCAGAAGTTTGTTGTGGGAGGGTAGTGACCAGGAAGAGAAGGATGCAGCCTTGGATGTCAGAGGGACACTAGTGAGGCTGACTAAGATATGGAAGAGGAAGGAACACTTTCTTCTCAGGAAGAAGTGGGCCATGGGGAGACAGAGCAGGGAAGTGCTTTTACCTATCTATTATAGCATTTACCTATCTATTTTCATTTGCAAACACCCACAGACTTGATAGATTCCCAAGTGATGAGAGCCTGCTTTATCAAGGAACATTCCACCCCATATAGGTCCAATAGATCAGCATCCACCTGTGATGAGGATGCCTTGGGTTTCAGAGTAAGGCAGCCACAAGCCATCCATGTTATCCATCCGATAGCTCATGTTTCTGTTTTCCCAGGTCATCACCTGATGCCTCACGTCCCAAAGATTCCTTCACTTCCTGAATGAGGAATGACAATCATAGAGGAGTGGGTCAGTTAAATAGAAGGTTCATTTTTCATGAACACACTGCTTCTCTTCAGCTGCTGTTGACTTTTTAAAAGGATTGCACATCTGTTTTTTTCTGATAGACTTTTCTGCCTATTAGGGCTAGGAGCAATGGAGTGATCAAATCTCTCATCCCACAATCTCATTTTGAAGCAGACCCTGAGATCTGACTTGCCTAACGTCACACATCCAGTAAAAATTTGGGAGTTGGATTTAGTTCATAATAAATATCTTCTACAGTTTCCTATTATACTTAAATATGTGTATGCACATTGTAGCTTATTTGAAGTCTTTTTATTTTTTAAAAACACCCTTTTCATAGCTTACAGGTCCTCTGTGTATATGCTATGACTTTGGTTTGGGGTTTGTATGGGACTCCTGAGTGTGAACACACGTGTGTTTCTACATCTATATGTGTTTCTCATGCTTTTGTCCCTTGGTTCTTATCTTGTTTGGTTGCTTAGTGATATTCTGATTTGTTTGCTTTTGATTTATCTTATTTTATTATTATTTTTTATTTTCTATTTTCTAACCAGAAACAAAAAAAGATTCAGATAAAGGGGGAGACAAGGAAGAAACTAGGAGGGGGAGGGGAGAGGAGAAACCATAATCAGAACATATCATATGAAAAAATCTATTGTCAATAAAAGAAAAAATGTGTGTGTGTGTGTGTGCATGCACACATGTGCATTCACATGTGTATGTCTGGATACCCATGGAAGCCAGATCAGATCTCCTGGAGCAGGAGTTGAAGGTGGTTGTGAACCACTCAGTGTGGATGCTAGGAACCAAACTTGGATTCTGTACAAGAGCAGTACAGAGTCTTAACTGTACTGCTCCAATCAATGTTTTGATTGTGTTTTAAAATGTACATATTTTGGGGGGCTAAAGGGATGGCTTAGTGGTTAAAAGCAGTAGCAGCTCTTTCAGAGAACCTGGGTTCAATTTCCAGCACTCACTTGATAGCTAACAACTGTTGTAACTCTAATTCTGGGGAATCTGATATCCCCTCTGGCCTCAGAGAGTACCAGGCATGCACTTAATGCAGATACATATTCAGGCAAAACAGTCATACACATAAAAATAAGTAATAAATAAATGTACACATACTCTAATGATATTGCCTGTCACATGACCTTTTCTAAGGTGGGTGCTGAAAGTCAGAGACCTTGCCAAACATCCTTCGATGCTCCAATGCTTCACAGCAGATAACCATCCAGGCTGAAATGCCTTTAAGAACAAACTGATTCTTATTAACTTGCTCCCCTTTGGGCAATGCTCCAAAAAACTTCCGTGGAGAACATTTGCATCTGTATTCAATGGAGATTATTTAACATTTTGCTGCCAAGTCACTGAAATTTCTTAGTTCTTTAATGAGAAGTGAGGCACTTCAAATCTGTGTGTCTGTTGAGGACTGGAAAAGGAAATATGTACATACACATCTGTCTGAAGGTGCTGGCCAGGTCAACAAAACCAGGAGAATCCTGTGGCTCCAGCCCTGAGAGAAGCAGGAACCATGTTTTCCCTCCATCCAAAGTGGCAACAAAGACACTGAGAAGGGAGTGGCATTTGAACAGTGTGATGGTTAGTGTTATTCATCAGTTTGACAGGGACTAGAGTCACCTGGGAGATGGGTCTTTGGTGGGATTATCCTGATTATACTCATTGAGGTCGAAACACTCTCCCAGTGTGGGTGGCACATTCCCTTGCTAGGATCCTGGAGTCTGTAAGAAGAGAAAGGGGGCAGAGCAGCTCCATGCATTCATCACTCTCTAGTTTTGACTGTGGATGTGTTGTGACCTATTGCTTCCAGCTTCTGTTACCTTGGCTTCTTCATCATGATGGATGGTGACTTGAATGGTCAGCTAGACTAAACACTCTCTCCCTTAAGCTGCTTTTGTTCCAACAAAAGGAATAAAAACTAAGACAGAGCACTCTCAGGAACTTTTATTTGCAATCCTGTAGAGCCATACTCTAGAACAACAGGTCTTCAAGGGACAGTTGGTGATACTTGGGAACACTTGTTGCTAGGGTGAAAAGAAGCATGAGCATCTAGTGAGAAGGAGCCAAAGATGCTGCTAAATGTCCTGTAGCACAACAGCTTCCCTGCAAGGTTTCAGTTTGCACTTCTGAGGTCATGTAGTTTTCCCAGGAGCTCATATTGGGAATAAAGAACTAGAAGTAAACATCTCTCCCTCTCCCTTGCTCTCTCCCTCCCCTCTCCCTCCCTGTCCCCTCCTCCTCTCCCTCCCCCTCCCTCTCCATCTTCCTCCCCATCTCCCTCTTTCTCTCCCTCCCCTCTCCCTCCCTGTTCCCCTCCCCCTCCCTCCCCCTCCCTCCTCCCTCCCCCTCCCCTTCTCCTTCCCCATCCCCTCTCCCTCCCCTCTCCCTCTCCCTCTCCCTTCCCCTCTCCCTCCCCTTCCTTCTCCCTCTCCCTTTCCCCTCCCTCCACCTCTCCCTCTCTCCTTTCTCTTCCTGACAGAAGCAAAAGAAACCCACCTTGATTCAGGAGAGTGTTAAGGGAACCTCACTATACCCTAAAAATTGCATGTAAGAGAAAAAGGAAGTCTGCCTTAAGGTTTCTATTGCCGTGAAGAGACACCAAGGCAACTCTTACAAATGACAACACTTAAACTGGGGCCGCCTTACAGTTTTTTAGAGGTTCCATTATTGTCCATTATTGGCAGGGTGTGAAGTACTGCAGTGTCCAGGCATCATGGTGCTGGAGGTTTCACACTGGGCATAGCTTGATCACTTAAGGCCTCAAAGCCTCCCTTCCCATCAACAGTGACACTCTTACTCTAACAAGGCCGTACATACGTCACAAGGCTACATCTTCTATAGTGTCACTCCCTATGGGCCAGACATTCAGACACACGAATTCTTGCTAATGCTCCACTTGCTTTCTCCATTTTAGATAGTCCAGCATTGCCTACTGAGTGAATAGTCCTACCCACAGTCAAGACGGGTCTTTCCAAGTCAATTAGTACTATCAAGCTAATCTCCTATTGGTGCTTAAAGACCCATCTCGCAGGGGATTCTAGGATCTGTCAAGTTGACAACCAACACTATCACATAGTGAACACGTGTTCCGGTTAAAACCAACAGCTGCCTCATGTAATTACTAAATTCTGAACAAGAACAAGACAACTGCCCCCACCCCACTCTTCCAAAAGCCCCAATATGGAAGAGGCCTGTGTTCATGAGTTGACTGCAGAAGGAAGTAATTTCCTTTGTTCTCTGCCTGAGCAATACTTTTACACTTTGAAGTTTGCCTCCCCAGTAAGGTGTTTCATTATTTTTCCCACAAAAAGAACCTGTGCTTTATGAGACCCTCATGAAGGTTGCTTTGCTCGCATGGGTGACTACCTTTCTGTGAGCGATTGAGACTCCAGAGGAGAAAGGCGATGGTCAGTGTGTGTGTGTGTGTGTGGAAGGGAGAGGGGCTCATGGAGTTTGGAAGAACAGCAAGGAGCTGTCTTCCCTCTGGGATTACTGAACACACTTTTCCCCCAGCTAGGGGTGGTCTTCACCTTTGTGCTATGTTTGGAGCATCATCTTGAAGTTGCAAGCCTAGGGCTGGGTCATTAGATCCACTTTCTTCTTCCATCCTGCTAACTTCTTGCTCCAATTCTCATGATCAAATTTCTCTACTCCCTTGGACTGGCTCAAACAGAAGTTATGAGGCCTCTCCATCATTTAGTTTGCTCCAAGACCCTGCCTCCTTTGATGCCTTCTCGTTTTTTTTGGAGTCTTTTGCCCTCCCACTCCTTTCTTTTCAATGTTTCACTTTCTCTCTCCACAAGCTTTGTATCTCCAAGGATTTCTGTGCATGACTCCAGGCCTTTCTCTTTCTGTTTAGTTCTCAAAACTCCCACAGAGATTCTGTCTTTGTCCATCCATCTATCTAAGTGACCATAGTAGAACACAGAAGATGTTTAAATCAGCTCCAATGTAGAAGACCTGCTCAGGGCAGTGGTTTGGCTCTTCCCATGTTGTTCTGGTTTGGGGCTGATATTTTCTGTCTCCCATCATGCTCTGGGAGAACTGCCTGCTCAAAGCTTGATGATACTTTTTTGCTTCTTGCCAGTGGACCCAGTTTCCAAAAGCCAGCCTAGAAAAGATGGAGAATTTATACAAAATAATTTTAAAAGATTTTTAATGCTATTTTAGCATTTCCTGTTCGAATAGATGTTTTCTTAGGTTTTAAGAGTCCCAGAGCAACAGTGCAAATTATGCATATTATGGGGTGTTGTAGTGAGAACTGGACTGTCACACATCTGTGTTTCAATTCTTCATCCCTAGTGTATTTGTAGCCTGGAACTTTGTCTTCCAGGCCTGAGGGCCCACCAGAGGTACAACAGATATACTCTCGCCCTCTTGAAGATTCGTTCTCAAAGCCCAGCTACTTCCCGAACATGTCCTGAGATCCTGTGTTTCAACAGTAGCTCAAGAGAAACAAAGGAGGAGGTGGGCGGATGACAGGAGTGAAGTAAACTCTACGCAAAAAGACTTCAGTGAGAGATCCCTTTAATCCTTCCACTTCATGGGGCCTAGTGTTTCTCAAATTTCCCTGCTTTCATGCATTATAAAAATAGCAACAACACTGGTACTAACAGCCAATGATTGATACTAACAGCATTGTGGGAACTGTTCCAAGGGTTTTATGTGTACTAATTGATTTTATATTTATGACAACCCCAAAACATATGTATAGTTTTACTTACCTAGTGCCCCCATTTTATAGACAAGCAAACAAAGGCTGAGCAATGTTCTCAAGGTCCCCTCAGCTAGTGCATAGGCTAAAAAGGATAGAAATCATAAGACCAGTGATAAAAGCAGAACTTTAGACAAAGCAGATTTGGCAGTGTTTGCTGGAACAGAAGATGATTCATGAATGAAGCAACTCTCAGAATACAAATCAGAGAACTGTGCTCTGTAGCATGGCCAGTGAGTATTTATAGACAGCAAAAGGCTGAAGACAGCAAAAAAAAAAAAAAGGGGGGGGGAACAGATAGACTGATTACTCCAAAGTATCTTTCCCTGTAAGAGTTAAAGCAGAGAGCCCTGTTCTAGCATGCTGGCTAAAACTGGTCTGTTTGCTAGATCTGGCTGCTATGGCAACTTTCTGTCCAGATTTCTTGGAAGGTCAGATAAACAGCTTAATTTCAGCATGGCTCTGTCAAACTTTAGCGCTAGTGAATCCATTTTTGCTTTGTTCTCTCTGGGCCCAGTGTGAGAGCACAATGCAAATGAACTGCCAGGCCATTGGTAACTGTTCTGCTGGTCAGTTACCCTGATGTCTAAGTGCTGCTTCTCAAGGTTGTTAAAGATGGCTAAGGATGCGGCTAGGTCAGTGGAGTGCTTGCCTAGCAAACACAAAACTCTGGGTTCCATCCCCAGCACTGGAAAACTAGTCGTCCTGCAACATACCTGTGACATATTTGTAGTCCTGGCACTTTCAGGTGTCAGCAGGAGGATCAGAAGTTTAAGGCCATCCTCCAATTTTGAAGTCAGCTTGGGATACGTGAGAATCTGTGTCAAAACAAAACAAACAAAAAAAACCCCACATACACACCACACATATCTGGTCTTTCATCTAGATTTGGCATTGGGTCAAGGGTAGAATCTGTGAATGTGTAACTCTTAGGAGCCCTCTTGTCTAAACGAATCTTCTGACAGCCTCACTAAGAGACTGTCTCTGCTTTGGAGAGCCATTGTGCTTACCTGTCCTCTATATGGCCTGCAAGGAATTGCTGGCAACCATGGAACTCTCAGCCCTTAATATTAGCCAGATTTATCCAGTCCTCTGGAGAAAGTAAGTAAACCAGAACTGGATTACTGCCCTGTCTTGAAGGCACCATGCTGCTTACTGAGCTGTTCTTAGTTAGCTCCATACTCATACTCCAAGACTACACTGGTCTTGCCTCCAGCCATAGGGACATGACATGACAGATATTATTATCCAGTGTCCACAGAGGCATGAACTTTCTTCTTCGGAGGCAGGCTCTGAACTCTTTGAACACCCCGTGGTTTCGCTGTGGTTATTAATTCTCATAAGCAATTGGATGGTTGCTCTGTATCCTCCTCCTCCTATTTGCCTAGGCTGGCCTAGTTCCCTACGTTTCCCCAATCCTCCATCCCTTGGATCTTGCTTCTTTACATGTTTACATGTGTGCCACCTGAGGCAGATTAAATGTCAGTTCTGTACTGGGCAGCTTCCTTCAGGGAACACCTGCTAATGAGAGTGTTGATCCAGGGAGGAATCTTAGCTGGATAGGGTGGGCTTCTTTGAAGCTCCTGTTTCAGACTCTTCCAGGGAAAAACCCTCATCTAATTGCCCAAGTAATTATTGTCAATGTCATTTGTGTTATTTTTTTCTGCCAAACCAGTGGGAAGTGAGAATGTGGAGCTGGGACAGGAAGCATGGCTTATTTCATTCAGAAACTGCCTTGGCATCTTCTCTTCTTGGAAGCCTTTGAATTAGAAATAAATCTCCCCCTAAAACATGGCTGCTCTCACTGATGGATGAACCTCTTTCTGACCCAACTCCCCTACCCCAACTCTATGCAAGCCATGGTACAAATGTTTGGGGTGACACCACATCCCAACCCCATCCCTGCCTGTTCCCTTTTCCATGGAATAGGAAGCTTAGAGGACATGAACTTTTTTTGTACTTAAAATGCCAAATCTAGGCATTATGTGAATTTTGTCTGTTTCTAATTAACTTTGCTATCTCCATAGTCTCTGTTTATGCAAGTACTTTGAGGTGCAACTTACAGGCAGGGAGAAAACTGAGCTCCACGGGGACTCAGTGGGAATTCCCAAGTATTTTTTTGAGGCTCCTATGGGTCGGTTTCTTTGCAGATTTATGGATAACTGCTTATGCTCTACTTTAAATCTCAACTTCCATTCACCACAATGCCTGTGTAAAAAGGAAATAAAAAGGCAGTTAAATAGATAACAAGGTCCCTTCGGCCATGTGACTTCCCATAACCGGTTGCCTTTTTCAATTATAGTTTAATTGAATTTATAGGTTTCTTGCGCTTTTGTTTTGTCTGAACTTAAACTTTAAAAATTTTCTGTGTAATATGGAAACATTTTATAAGATCTTTTGTTTAAAAAGGTTAGTGAGGCTAATGGGAGAAGAAGTCTTTCTCTACTGCATAGTCTCAACTCAAGCCCACTAAACCAGGCAGGCCACACTTCCTTCTCTGTGTCAGACAGCCTCTGTGCACGGGGACAAGGCTCTCTGGTGGTGTGCCATTTAGTTTCAACTTTGGGGCGTGTGATGCTTAATTTTGCTCATCAAGTTGATGTGTCTGTGAGAACATTTCTGGGAAGGATTAACTGATGGGGAAAGAGGAGGTTAGCCTGGTCTATATAGCAGCCAGAGCTACAAAATCAAACACAAGCAAACAAAAACAACAATAACTACAGCCTTAAAACAAAACAAACTCTGAAGCCACTGCCCTTGTGGTTTTCTGGTAGCATTCGCCACACAACCTGTGACAATGAAAAATAATGATGTCATTTTGGACTGCTGTGCCTTTCTTCCTTCCTCACACTCAGGCCTAGTGTTCTATCTCACCTGGCTTTCTAGTCCCAGCACCTAGCACAGTAAGGGACCCAGAATGTACTTGCAATGTGTAAAAGCGAGGTATCTCAGACCAGGTGGCTGAAGAGGGAAAAGTAGGTCATGTGCTACTTTGAGCAGGCAAAGGAGGCATTATAGTGACATAGGATGCTTAAGAAAGGAGATCAGAGCCAAGGAAGAGTCAGGGAGTATCACTCAGGGAGGCAGAATTTAGAGCAAAAGTTCAAGGCATGTTCTCATTCTTCAATCTACAGAAGGAAATAAATAGAAACAGTGCAGAGGAGTCTCCCCTAGCCAGCCAAGGAGATGTTTCATGATTCCCAGTGGACACTTGAAACCACTAATGGGAATGAACCCTATTTATTTTATGTGTCCCTGTATATGCACACCAGCATAAGATTTAGTTTATAAATTAGGTACAGTAAGAGAGCAGTAATGATAACTAGCAAATGATTCTGGGCCACATGTACTATACCAATGTACTCTCTCATATTTTAATTGTATTCTAGCCTTTGTATTTAAAGGAGTCATGCTACAACTTCTCTTCCACATAACTGATCTGCCAGTGTCACTACTCTTGTGCTTTGGGGTCATTATCATGTAAAATCAGGGTTATTTGGGAACAAAGCTAATGACACTTCCTTAGCTGACCTCATAACCAGGATGACTTCTGTAGGTGACAGGCAAGTAGCAAATACAATGTGGATACTCTGGACAAAAGAATGACTCACAACCTGGTTAGGACAAAATGGGTTGGTACAATAATTGGTCATATTACCTAGAAGGTGGTACTATTTAACACTTATGAATTATTTATATGTAGAATATTCTATTTAATGTTGCCAGACTGCAGCTGACTGCAGGTGACTGAACATGTGGAAAAGGAAACCCTAAGGGGGATTGACTGTATTTTTAGACACTTCAAAACTCGTCTAAATTCAGTGTGCATGATATTTAATGTGCATTGCTTTGCCTGGCTAATAAGTCCAAAGGGAATAATGTTAGAATTACTGTATGCTGCTAAGTAAGAGACAACACTCATTTGCAAAGTTCTCTGCTGTATCACAGATCCAATCACAGAAAACCCAGTTCTCTGTATTTTGACATGGAAAATGAGAGACTCTCTGTTAATTCAGATACAGGTTAATATGCTCTAACAAAGATAATATTATAAAGGATAATTTAAGACGGGATTCTTTGTAATCTCTTGTATTATTCATGAGGCCAGTGGTCAAGACTGATGTCTTGTCTTCATGTGGCCATCTCTTCTTTAATCCTCATTTCTCTCATGTCTGTTTCCCCTCTGTGGGAAGCTCCAGTGGACTACAGGATCCCTAGGGCAAGTGGCTTGGAAATGAAGCAGACATCCCACATCCTTTGCCATCTCCATCTTTTTTAGTTACTAGCGTACCTGTACATCCTGCAGAAGGGAGCCTGTAAAGCCTTGTCACAACCTGGCTTGGCCTGTGCTTCAGTTCTATTCTGAAGGACAAAGGAAGCAATGGATTTAGTTGGTATTTACAAGTTGTCTACAGAGGAAACAATGGTATGTGAAACAGCCATTGGGAGCATACTCAGGGACTTTTAGCAAATGTTCAATCAGATGATCCAGAATCCACAGAGTGGCAGGCATTCAGATGGCTTTTAGTACAGTGTTGGGTGAGAAGGGTTAGTCTTGGTTTCTCATGATCCACTGATAGCATCACCTCTCCTCTTGGGCCTTCTTCCACAAACCTATTCATTATTTTTCATCCTGTTATTTATTTCATCTAACTGTGTCTTGGGCTGAAGAGAAGGCTCAGCAGGTCAGACTTGGCAGTTCTATCCCCGAAATCCATGTGGTGTTAAAAAAGATGACTATCACATATTATTCTCTTACAGTACATATAATGTGCCCCATACTATCCTGAATAAGTAATGTAATAAGCTTTTTAAAAGCCTCTGTCTTCTCCTGGTGATTTAACTTAAATCTATGTTGTCAGTCATTTTTGCTCTCTCTTGTCCAGCAGATGGTAATGAATGTAAGAGAAAGTAGGGGCCTTTATATTCCAGATTAGAGGAAAAGAAAAAGAGAAGGTTCTTGCCCAAGTTTCAGAGAAGAGGACCTATGAGACTCTTAACATCTTGCACTTCAAGACTCCGCCACTGCTGGGTATTATCCACACAGATGGTGGTGGTGGTGGGGTTTTCTCTCTCATGAGTTACAAAGTAAAGTTCTCTCTCACAGACTTATTAAGCTTTGTAGGTAGCAGAGAGATCACTGAGCAGAAATGACAGCCTTGAGTGATGAAAAGAATTGATATATAAGTGAATAAGAAAAGGATAGATGAACAAATGAAATGAGATTAAATGAATGGATGAATGAATGAAATAATGTATGGAATTATGGCAGAGTACCAGCCATATGTGGTTGCTACTCTTCTGTGATAGTGAGAAGAGCCCTGGCTGGACATTATGGATAGACTAATGTCCAGGAGGAAAAGCATGATGGACTTTGACACCAGTAATTGAATGTACTAGGTTGTCATAAAGAACAAGTAACAGGTTATTTTTTAAAGAGAAATTTAAAGACTTAAAAAAAAATTGAGAATTAACCAGGGCTAGGGAGATGGCCAACTGGGCAAAAGTATTTGTTGCACAAGCAGGAGGGATCTGGTTTAGATCCCAGCCCCTATGGTCCTGAGCAAGGGCACACCCTCCTATAACCTCAGTGCTGGGTGGTATAGGAGAGAACATGCAGAAACAAGCACATCACTGGGGATTGCTGGCTGAATAGCCAGCTTAGTTACAGGAGACTGAGCTCTAGGTTCAGTGAGAGACCCTGTATAAAGTGAATACATAAGGCAGAGAGTCACCACACCATACTGCCCCACTCAGACCTTCACCCCTCCACTACCGCCCCCCCCCCCCCCCCAATTAAGCAGATGAAGATCGGGTAAGTGTGGAGGGGAATGGTCAGAGGAGAAAGCATTACAAGAGCTCTGAGGAGAGGAGGAGTGTGTCCTCATGATGGAACCTAGACAAGTTCTCTGTGGCTGGAAAGCAGGGAAGGGTGGGGCGAGGGTAGGATGAGGTCTAGAATATATAATTCTCTCCAAGGAGCTCCAACTTGATTCTGGGGGCAAAGGGAAATGATTGGAGAATTTTAAGTAGACAAGTGATATGAATAGATTTGCACTTTAAAAGAAATCCATCTGGAGTCAGAGTTGACAATATTGGTAGAGGGAAGGGGAGGGAAACAAGAGCATAGTAGTGGGTGATGGATATAGAAGGGGACATGTAGGTACCTAGGACTGTCAAGAAGAGTCACGAGAGGCTCAGAGGGTTAAATGGGATTTTTATCAAAGATCTAGTTTATGGAGGGGTGGTTACACATTTAGACATGTTAGGACCCCCTAAGCCTTACAACTGTTCATTGTCACTCTCAATAAGCAAGCAAACTTCTTGTTGCCACATGCTGCTACAGATGAAGAAACTGAGGCAGTAAGGGTTAAATAACTAGCCTAACAATGTTACATAGTCAGAGGTGGCTGACTTTGACTCAGTTTGCCTGTATCATTCTTTATTGTGGCAGTGCCTGAGAAACTGCAGTGTGGGTGCTGCCTCTGAGTTTGCCACATAGAGGGGATGGACCAAGTCCTAAGTGGATGTGTATCGTTTGACATGGTCAGGGCCATGTCAAGAATAAATACCTCAGCTTCAAGAGAACTGCAAAGCCTTCCTGGGTGGGATTCATAGGGGTATTAAGTCTTCCTCAGGTCTGAGTGTGAATCTTGACAATGTATGAAAAAAAAGTTTGCTGTAGGTTTTTTTTTTTTTCTACCTAGAGGTTTACAGCCTGGAGGCTGCTTCCACTACAGAAACTGCTCCTATCTAGACAAGCTAAACCTGTCTCCTTGTTCCACTGTATATAGTAGCCTTGCCTCACTGTTTATCTGTATGTAACGATCCCAGCTTCTTGTTCAGCTGTATGCAACAACTGGGATACCATGCTCAACTGTATATAATAAAGACACTGGGCATCTGGGGTGTTGTGGCTTCTCCATTAGAGAACCCAGTCCACCGATCCTAGTTTTTTTGGACATATGTTCATGTATCTGTTGTTTCTTTAGTGTCTGTCATTTCTTCATTCCCTTGACATCCCAGCCAGGTCAATTCCTGAAACCATGCAAGAGTGTGGAGGCTGAGCAAAATAAGGGCCTACTCCTGCTCTGTATGAACCTAAGGGAGCTTGAGATTCTTTTTGAGTTACAGAGCACAGTCCCCTCTTACATGTTTAGACTATGGATGGGGCCAAGGAAAAGCATGATGGAAAGAAGAGAGAGATGCTCACTCTACCATAATCAAAATGAAACAGTTCTGAGACCTGGAGCGGGTAGAGGACCCAATAAGAAAACGAGGAGTGTAAGGTTGTAGCAAGAAAGATGAGAGAGAATTAGAACCCTTCCCATTTCTAATTCCTTTTATCATCCAGCTATGCAGCAGAATAGAAAAAAAACAGGCCCAGGATATGAATCTAGCCTCTACTGGAGAATGGATCTGAGGAAGTTAGTCATTCAGATAACCCTTGTGAGTCTTGGCTCCTTTATCTGTAGCATCAATATACTACTCCTCAAGCCAAGCCTTGAGGACTGCTTAGCGATGATCTCATAGGAAAGGAGCTCACTGAGGCACAGTGTGCAAAGGACAGGGTTTCCCTCTTTCCAGTGTAACTATCCAGCTGATGATCTGAAGGAGCACCCGTGAGAATAGGAGAGGATGCTGCAGTCAAGACACGGGGACAACCATTGGGCTGCAACCACCCCAGGCAAGTGAGGACATATGGCCACCTGCGCATACTTCACTCTTCCCAGAAGCCACTGGCACCACAGTTACCATCATTTAGCCTGGGTGTGGACTTTTGCTTAGCTTTGCCACATGTTCTTCGGACAACTCATTCACTCATGTGTCCTTGCACTCACTCAGCAGAGAGTGCCGAATCCAGCACACTGTGCAGGGAAGCAGCTACTAGAATGTCTGTGTTATGCAAGCTCTGGATACAGCCCTGGCTTTAGGGAAGGAGGCAGGTGGTTTTATAACACAGAAGCATTGTGTTCTCAAGTAATAGCAAGGTGTAGGAAGTAGGCTAAAGGTGCATGGACTACAGGATTGGATGGACCATTTTATATTGTCTTTATTACCTCCATTTCACAAGCAAGACTACAGAAAGTAGTCAGTCAGAAAGTAAGTCAGTTTTATTAACCCAACTTGTTGCGATCCATACAGGAATCTAGGACTTATAAGATCCATCCTGTTGTGTGATGTCCAGTATTGATTTCCCTGACCATTCAGAATGCCTGCTTGGCTTCTGACCAGTTACTCTCCCTTCATGTTTTCCATCAAGCTCAGCTCTAGACCAGCTCTCCCTCACTTCCCTTTCTTCTTCCCTTACTAATTCTTTTTTCCTTCCCTTTCTTTTGTGCATTTGGTTAGATGCCATGGGGACATAGGAGTCAAAGGGATTCTAGACCTTCAGGGAAATGGAGAAACAAGTAATAACTTGTTAATAACTAATAAAAAAAGAAGACATTGCTCATTAGACTTACAGGGAACACGTACTAGTAGTTGGAGGTGATGGATTCTGGCACAGGGTCTGTAGAAAACCTTTTTGAAGACATCCTTAAAGTTCATCTTTAACACTTCCTAGAAATGTATCGATGGGTGGAGTTCAGCACGGATACGAGCACAAAGAATGATGCTGTGTTTATATTTATGTGTGTATTGGGACAGACATGACATAAACAGAGTTAAGGAACTCTGAGAGGAGTAGCTAGTATAGTCTCAAAAGTTTTTGGACAGAGCTTTTCTTCAATGCCAATAACAAAGCACTATTATCAATATACTATAATATCCAATTTAATAACTTAGTATCTGCTACAACCAGCTATTCCCATGACCATAGTTGTTTGAATTTAGATTCCCCCATGACAAAATTTGAGTTGTATATTGGAATTCCCTTTTACAGAAAGTAAAATTAGACTCACATAGGCTAGGTAGTTATCTAAGTCCATATGGTTGGTTTTATGTCTACTTGAATTCAGATTTTTTTTTTCACAGTACCCAGAGTCTGCAGAGAAGTGTGAGGTGAGAAGCAGGGTTTGGCTTTTCACTGAAATGACCTGGGTTTGGATCTTCTCACTGCTGCTTCCCAACAGTGTGAACTCCAACGTGTCATCTTACCCATTTTAGTTCCTTTATGCATCTCCCGGTTGTGATCATAGTCTTATCCCATGTGGTTAACTTCAATGGATTCGTGTTTAACTTAGGATAGCATGACCTTGACCACTCAGGATGGAGGTACTCTATATGCAGTCAGGGTGGCCATGCTGAATACCAGCCCTACTACCTTCAGGCTTGCCTGAAAAGTTAGTGAGACTGTATTTGTAAATCACTGAAAACTAAAGAGGTATATAGTTATTTTTGTTTGTTTGTTTAGGTGTTCCTACGAATCAACACAGATGACCAGCATAATCAACTCAGGCAGTGTGTATGATGGCTAAAAACGTATTATTTTAGAATATTTTATTTATTTATTGGGTGTGGGTGGGAGCATGCGCAGGTCATAGGACAATGTGTGGGAGTCTACTCTCTCTTTCTGCCATGTTAGTTCTGGGAGTCAAACTATGGCCATCAGGCTTTGTGGCTAAGTACCTTCGTTTACTGTTTGAATTGACACTCAGAAGTAAGAAGAGCAAAGGTCAATTTGGTAGAATTATGTCTGGTCTGGGTTTCCTTTGTTCTCCAGTGTCCTGATTGCTTAACAGGTTGCATGCATGCTATTCCAGTGTGGTTAAAACTAGAGGTGACAGATTCTAGGGGTGGGGGTGGGGGACAGAGAGGGAGGTAGGCAGCTGATCTGGGGACTTTGAAGTGAGAGATTGCAGTTTAAATCCAGAATCCAGAGAGTGTGTGCCCTTAACATGTCTGGGTAATTGAGCATAAGAACAAGATGACATAATAAGAGGGTAAGAAGGAAGGGGGTGTTGTGGGGAAACGTGCTAACACAACATGCCAATACCTATATTTCTACACAGCAAAGAAGGGGCAACTACTTCATGACTCCTAAGATGTTTGAACTGGCTTGACCATCTGGGGTTTGAATCTGAGTTTTGTACTTTCTATGTAGTTACTGTTTATGGTTTCAAGGATATTAGTCCATAGTCCTTGGCAGCACGTCTTGGTGGTAGAATGGTCATATTCCCAATGATCTACTTTTAAATGTAGCCAGAAACTCCCTAAGTAGTGCTCTCAGTAAACGCTGAACACAGGAGCCTCTAGGGTTCAGATTAAAACCCTGCTGGTATCTAAAGCTCCCCACTAGAACCTGTCACCTCTTGTTTTACCCACCCTGGAAGCTTAGCATACATGCATGTACCCACAACCTGTTAAGCAATCAGGACACTGGGGAACAAAGGAAACCCAGACCAGGCATAATTCTACCAAATGTATGGAGGACTAGGCTATTTGTTTTTCTGAAGATATTCAGGAAGGACAGAGTTAAGAAGATATTTAAGGAGAATAAAGGTCATATTCTCAATAATCTACTTTTTAAATGTAGCCAGAAACGCCCTAAGTAGTGCTCCTAGTTGGTTATTAAACACTGAACATAGGAGTCTCTGGGGTTCAGATTTAAACCCTGCTGGTATCTAAAGCCCAAGTTCTTATTTCATTTCTGAGCCATTTTGTAAGTCACCATTGTAATATATTTATCACAGATTTCCTTTTTAGGAAGGTTCAATAAACCAAATGTTTGTTGCCTTCCTCTTCCTCCTCCTCCTCCTCCTCCTCTTCCTCCTCCTCCTCCTCCTCCTCCTCCTCCTCCTCCTCCTCCTCCTCCTCCTCCTCCTCCTCCACATTCTTACCTTGAAGCCTAAATCTCTGTTGACTAGAATTTGGAAGTGAGACCTTTGTGATATGGATTAGACTTAGTCCACATGAATAGGACTAGTACCCAATCATTCCCCAATTCTTCCTCCATGATGAGAAACCAGCCACTGATTTTCCAGAGAACAGGCCCCCCAAAGCTACCAAATCTGTGATATCTTTGACTTCTCAGCTTCCAGAACTGTGAGGATAAACTTCTGGTATTTAAGTCCCCCCAGTACAGTGCCACTTAAAAATATTTGTTTTTTAATTTTATGTGTATGAATATTTTGCCTGCATGTATTGAACATATACCATGTATATTCTAGTACCCATGAAGGTCAGAAGAAGGCATCAAATCCCTTAGAACTGGAGTTATGGAGGGTTTATGAGCCACCATGTCAGTCCTGGAAATCAAACCTGGGTCCCCTGCGAGAGAGTGAGCATCCACTGTGAAGCACCATGCTGTCTCTCTAGCTCTCTACAGTTAAAGATTCATTCATTTTATCCTTTTTGTGTCGCTGTGGGAACTTGAGGAGGCCAGAATAGGGCCCTGGACCCCTTTGAGCTGGAGATGCAGGTGGTTATGAGCTGTCTGATGTAGGTACCAGAAACCAAACTTGGGTTCTCTGAAAGAACAGTGAACAGTCACTCTCAACTACTAAGGCAAGTCTGCAGCCCCACCCTCCCCTATCTTGAACAGTAGCCTGAATACAATGCAATGCTATAAGCGTTGTGTACTTACATCACACTAGGCCTTCAAAACCTTATCTAGCCTTCTTTAACCTTCTCAAAAAACAGCAGCATCAACAGCAACAACAAGAGACCCTTCTCTTTTTAAAATTTGTTTTTTTTTTTTTTTTTTTCTGGAATTCATAAAGGAATCCCCCGCTAAATTGACAATCCATAGGGTGATCTTGATGATGCCTCACCAAACACCTTGGATATTGTATTGCTCACTATATAAACTTTAGCCTCCTTTGTTGAATTACTAAATGTTTGCAGAAAAGCTGTCTGTGAAAAGGATTTGGAGACCCAAGTACCAAAAGAGAACAGCTAGCAAGACAGGGAGGATTTGGGCAAGCGGGTTCAAGGCTCTTGTTATTAAAATATTTGCCCATTAAGACTTCTTGAATTTTTCATTCTTGCAGTGTTTGAAGGAGACCAGTCCTCTGCATAGTAATTCTATTTGCTTAATGCTCATAACATTTTGTCACTGACATAGAAAATCGGATCTCTGTTACATTTATTTCCTAATAACAGGGCCCTGCCTTGTTATTTTACGTGGTTTTGTTTCTAACACAGGGTCTTTGCTCAGACTGGCTTGGAATTCTCTGTGTAGCCTATAGTACCTCCAACTACTGTTAGATCCTCGTTCTTCAGCTTCCCAGAGAACCCTGGGATGTCTACATTTGCTGCCTCTCCTGCTGTATTTATGTTGTTGCTGTTATTATTATGAGTTAGATCCAGAGACTCTGTAAACTTTGAATGACCTAAAATAAAGCAGACAGGAAGGGGACTGGGATCAGACTATGATATGTGTCACAACTTTCAATGCTTTGTTTGTTTGTTTGTTTGGTTTAGATCATGAGGCACACGACACAGGTACTGAATCCTTTGGATATTCTTATATTCTCACCATGTGGAAAGTCAGCCTCATGGTTATCCTTAAGCAAAATACTATAGACCAATATAATATTCTACATTCTTGAGCAAAATACTATAGACCAATATAATATTCTACATTCTTGGTTACTGTGAGATTTGGAGAAGACTAGAATAGAAGGGGTTTTGAAGGCTGGGAAAGATGTAAATACATAGAGCTGATAGCATCCTAGTTCATTTAGGTGACTATGAGATAATGGAGGCTGGGGCTTAGAAGCTAACAGTGCCTGCTGCCCCTGCAGTCTCCGAGTCTGCTTAATACCATGACCATTAAAAAACTAAAACTGACTTCCAAACAGAGGAATTTCTATTCATTTATTTCAATCTGTATGACCTCCTGAGTCTTAAGGCAATGCCAGCACTTTGAGGTTAGGGCCTCATGCTTTAGTTGTTGGTCAGCCCTCCTTTTTTCTAGGTTCTGTGCTATTGGGTTTGACAAACTAGGGATGGAAAATATTGATGGAGAGCATGGAGGGTTGCATCTATACTAAACATGTACAGACTTTCTCTTGTCATCACTTTCTAAACAACTGATATATCTGTATCCACCACTTATATATCATTTGCACAGTAAAGTTTTTAAGAATAATATAGAGATGATAAAGAATTTGAAAATGCACATCATTCTTATACAAACAGAAAGTTATTCCATATAGTGGATTTGTGTATCTTTAAGTTGTGATATCTGCAGGGTTTCCTGGAACCATTTCCCTAGATACCAAGATATGTATCCATCTGGGTACTTGTTCTTCTCAGCCTTGCCAAGTTTCCTTTTAGAGCCACTATCAGGTGTTATTTCAAATGCACAGATTGCATCTTCATTTGTTACGATGTGAACATAATGATTAGAATCCCCAGTGAAAGCTGAAGCTAGAATTAGAAACAAATAAAAGCAGATTCAGAATGAAACTAGATCTAGATAAGAAGACAGAGACCAGCACCGTGAATCTAAGGTAAAGGCTACACTGTGGTTTGTGGCTTTTGAGAAGGCCATATCTGAGAAGCAGCACCTGTAGGTGCCCATTAGTTTATGATATTTTTTTTCATTTAACCTTTTTTGCTCACTCTATTTTTTATTTTATTTTTGAGATCATAACTTAATTTCAACATATCTTTCTTTCCTTTCTTACCTCTAAATCCTCCCATATGCCTCACATAAACCTCTTTCTTTCAAATTCATGGCCCACTTTTCACTAAATGTTATTTCAGGAATAGTATACATGTATTATGTTATACATATATATTCTTAAATATAATCATTCCAGTCTCTATCATGCTACCTGTATATATGTTTTCAGGGCTGACTATTTCAAATGAAAACGCTCTCAATTTTGGGACATTTGCCTTCCTGTTTATGTGCAAACATATTTCCCCAAGCATGCATATGCTAATTTCAAATATGCAAAAGATTTAATAGATACTCATGGGATGGTGAGGGCTACATTCTAGAGAACTCAAAACACAACAGATCCTTATAATTACAGCTCTGCTTTTAGGCACAGTCTTTAACCATATATTATTAATAGTGGTTTGTACATGTTTACCTTACAGCTCCTTTCCTTCACAGGTAATCATGTATCTGATTGACCCATACGAAGCTTCTTAAACGATGAACTGATATGAAGTTGTTCTGCTTTGGATGGGCTGAAAGATTCCCATCTTAATTTTGGCTAAAATGTTTATATTTGGCTTCCTATAATTTATCTGATGACATCTATTTTATCTCATTGGGGGGGGGTATTTCTAAAGGGATACATGTTACAAAACGTGTTTTTAAGGAACAAATTAGACATCATAACTTTTTTCACATGTAATCAACCGGGATCCAGTTTACAAGATGTACACAGTCTTGAGTAAGTGGGAAGAGAGAAATGAGGTCTCAGAGGTAGCTCTGTGTCTATCCAAACCCAATTTAAGGATCTTTCTTTGTAATGTTATATTCATCTGCATGCATTGAATACTGTTTTATGACCCAAGATGGTGACATTTTCTGAAAGGAACTTGAAGAATACTACTATTAAACAATTCAAAGTGTTCAACTGTCAGCTCATACCAGAAAATATTTCTTGGGTCTATGAAAGGCAGTTTATAGTGTCAGCATGTGTCTTGAAAATTCAGGTTGGCTGAAAGTAGAGATTTTGGAAGGGACTTTCTTGAATTCCACTGGTGTAGATCAAGTCAAACTCAGAAAATAACTTTACTAGTAGCCTTGGAATCGCCGTCCAGGAGGTACAGATACAGGCAGCTCCGTGTTCCAGGAGAGCTGAGGAAGGTGGCAGCTTATTGGGCAACCAGTGGTGGTTTTGTAGAGAGTGGTAGAAAATTCATTTGTAGAGAAAGAACGGACTGACAGAAGATAGAGACGAGACGCTGTTACATACAAATAAGAAGCCTCCAGATAGAGCCCAGTTGCCTCTTGAATTTCTAGGTACAATGCAATTGTCTGATCATGCTGGTTATTCTAGAGGATGGGAGCAATGAGAGAGTTGATCAAACTCACATTTCCAGCTAGCAATCCGAGACACATATATTTTGCTTAGTTGCAAAATACTCCTCTCTCTCTCTCTCTCTCTCTCTCCTCTCTCTTCTCTCTCTCTCTCTCTCTCTCTCTCTCTCTCTCTCTCTCTCTCTGTGGGGGGAGGGGGCTTCACAGGTATACAAACATGTGTATGTGTGCATATGCATGAAGGTTAGAGGAATTCAATTGTCATTCACCAGAAGCCACCCACCTTGCTTTTTGAGACATATTCTCACTGACCTAGAGCTTGCCAAGTAGGCTTGCTGGATGGTAAGGCCCAGGAACTCACTTGGCTGCTTTCCTAACCCCAGTAGTATAATCATACACCATCTACCTGGCTTATTTTTTTACATGGATCAACATGGGGATCAAATTCATTTCCTTAGACAAAGGCAAACACTTTAGTGACAGCTATTTCCCAGCCCCACCTGTGTTTCCTTAGTGACCTCACAAACTGATTACCAAAACCCCCTTCCATCTTTCCTTCATCACAATTTTTCTTTCGTTTCTCGTGATGCAGACCCACCTGTGTTAACTGGAGCCTCCAGATGGTCCTGTCGGCTTCCTCATCCCAACTCCTTATCTTATGTTCCTGTGTGCCCTCACATGTTTTTGGCTCCCACCTCACTCCTCTGTCCCCTTTCTCTAGCCACCTAAGCTGCTTCTTAAATATGGAAGGAAGGGATTTTTTTTGCCCCTTCTGAAACTTCTAAAAGGGTTGTAGTTTGTTCAGTATAATACAGTCCATAACCTGGTGCTAATTTTCAGGTTGGCATTATCACAAGGTCAGTTGCATTCCTGTCTTTGTTATGTTTATTTGGAAAAACAACTCTTTGTTCATCTTCTTTAGTTGTGTGCGTATATGTGTATGAATGAATATGAATGTGAGCATGTGTATGTCAAAGCAAAGAGCAATTGCCTGTGTTGATCCTTACCATCTGTCTTGTTTGGGATGGGGTCTCTCTTATTCCATGGTGCTTATACCAGGCTAGTTGGTCATATAAGTTTTGACTCAGTCGTTTCTTCTGCCCAATTTCTGGATACATGCTTATATGCTAATGTGTCTGTCTTTTACTTGAGTTTTAGGAACTTGAGTTCATGTCTGTAGGCTTGTTTAGCAAACACTACATGTTTCCCAAGGACAGGGGAAATGGAGGAAACCTCTCAGTGGAGTTACATTTTGGCACACACTTATAAAGGGAAGATATCTGTGGTCCAAAGCAGCAAACACTAAGAGAAGCTCCACTGAATGCATGTGATTGGCTCTCTCCAAGTTCCTCATCCCTTCTCTTTCTGTCCAATTATAAGGAAGTTAAGAGTCTTGATGGAGAGAGGAGTGTCCACGAGTCAGAGGGGTTTAGCACATGCGTATCAGAGATAAAAGGGAAGCACTAAAATATATTTCTAATATCTGAAAGTATCATGAAGTTATGTATTCTTCACAGTGTCATCAAGAGTCAGAAGAGAGGAACTCAGTAGAACATGGTCAGAGACAGCAGCAGGAGGGAGAGAATAAGAAGCTTTGTATGTGACCCCCATGAATTAACTCTGGGACACATTGGTTCAGTCTTCAGTGAGCTCACAGGTGAGTAGGGCAGATGTAATAAGGTCAAAAATAACACATGTGGAAAGGAGGAGAATTAATGGACTCTGTAAAGTGCTTTTGGGAATTCCAAGGTGGAATGGCTTCTTTGATTGGAAGACAAAGGCAGGCTTCACATGTTGTCTATAAATTTTCTTTAACGTCACCCCAGCAATTATGATAGGCGTTTGAAAGCAAGAAGTCTTCCATGGCTAACATCCCAGAATCATAAAAGATGTCGGGCTATCTTTGTTTCATTTATTTTATATATTTGTGGATTATTTTTTTACAAGGCTGGACTCTGTACAACTGGTCGAGGGCCAGGTTAAAATCGCTGAGTTATGTGTTATCTTCTCTTACACTGTTAAGTAATGGCCATTGAAAGAAATGGCTTAAACATTTCTTTTCTCTCTTTTGTCTCAAATGGAACCTCACTAAAGTGGGAAGAAAGCAGGGATGTTCCCTTTGTGAAGACACTATAAAACGATAATGAACGCAATCCTTTTCTGATAGCTGTGCGCTAATGTAGAGTTGTGGAAAATAAGCCCAAGTGCCATTGGAAATTGCCATTGATAAGCATTTTAGAGTTTATCCAACACAGTGTAGTCAAACTGGTAGCTGTAAAAATGGAGGTGTGGCATGGAGTTTTGCAGTCTTCAGGACTTGGCTATTGAATGTAGATGAAGTCAAGAAGGAGTGAGGATATCAGGTGTTCTTCCTCAGAGAACTAGACATGTAATGATGTTACCATGGAGTCAGGAACAATGAAGAAGAGACTAAACAGAAGAGAACTGCATGTTCCTTAGTTCCCTGTAAATCTTATTGTAGCCAGGACAGGTACATCTTCTGAGATTATTGCCATGGGTGTGAAAATTTAGCTGGTGGATTCTCTTGTTTGTCAAGTTCAACATGAGACTACCACCTGGGATATCAGTTCACTATGAGTGTACGTGCGGATACATTCTTGTGTGATCTCCAAGAATTCATTTTGTGTGTATTGTGTGCCAGGCACTATTTTGTGGCTGAGGAATGCCCTGCAATGATGCAATACGTGGCACTTGTGCCATCATAGAGCTGATATTTGCATGGCAGCATCAGAAAAATTAATAAACAAGAGAATTGTAAGTTCTATGTAGAGGCTAAGTTTTCTGTTAGAATAGTTCTTGGCTGGGGAAATTTTGGATGGTATGTTCTGCTCATTTGGTTCTGTTTGTCTGTTAAGCCATTCCATCCCCAAACATTGGCCTCCCTCTTTGAACTAGTTGGCAGAGTATTGATTTTGTTTGCGTGGGTTCTTACCCTCAGGTCATGTTAAGGTTAATTAGGATGGGCAGTTTGGATTTTTATCTTTATATAGTGGAAGTCATTGAGGGACAGGTCCCTTCTTCTGTTTCCTCCTTACTTGCATCTAACACTATAATTAATCACACTAACTTTATCTCACAGGTTTGTCATATGATCAAATTTCATCTCCATCAATCATACTGATTGCTTCCATCTGACCAGTGGTTAGTTTCAGACTGTCAGATCCTAGCTAGTGGGATCAGAGAGTGGCTATGCGTGGGACTACTAGGAAATGTTCTTGCCAGTGGCAAGAGCTGAGTAGTCAGAAAACAATTACCACTCACCTTCAGTCCCCACCACAGAGTTCTAATGTTAAGCCTAGAACAATTTCAGTCACCCTACGACCATGAAGGGTATATACTGCTGATCTGTTTAAGATAACAGAATAAATAAATGGGAAAGAACTAAATATCTAATGAAATCCCGATGAAGCGAAATTGTCTACACAACTACCCTGAATCTCTGCATTGCCACATGCCTCTCTGGAGTCTCGTTTTGGCTGTTCCTGCTTGGGTTTGTTACTTGTTGTGTCTTTACTGATGGTGCAGGTGAGCCAGGGAGGGGCTTGATGAGGAGGCAACTTTCAAGCTGATAGAAGAGTATGACAATGGAGCCAGGGTGTATGAAGAGCTCAAGAGGAGCAGGGCTGCAGGGTGTGTCCACTCTAGAACAGAAATACCATGACATAATTGAGGAAGAGTCCAGGGTGATTTGGAGAGTGATGGGAACCTAACCAGAGGCCAGAGAGGACAGTGCTGTAATTGTTACTTATCTCATTGTGACAAAATACAAGTCAAAGCAACTTACGGATGGAATAGTTTATTCTGCTCACAGTTTTTGGCTTCAGTCCCACACGGAGGGACTGCCATGGCTGCAGGAGTTTGAAGAGGCATCTTGTTTCTACTGTCAGCAAGCAGACAGATGAATGTGCTCTGCCAGCTTTCTCTTTTTATGCAGTATAGGATTGCAGCCCATAGCACTGTGTCACCTAAGTGTCGGATGGGGTTTCTCAGTTCAATTGACCTAATCTAGAAAATCCCTCAGAGACATCCCAAGAGGATTGTCTCTTCAGTGATTCTACATCCTGCCAACCTGTCAATCAATGTTAACCATCACAGGCATTGTTAACAAGCATAGGTAGTTTGGACTTATTTTTAATCTACATATACTACTAATCATGGGAGGGGCAGATCCGTTTCTTTCATTTCCTCATTATTTGTATCTACCACTATAATTAATCACACTAACTTTTAGTGCAGAGGTTTTTCATGTGATCAAAATAATTTCAGTATCAAAAAGATAACTTATAAGTGATTTTTTTTTCCAGCAGTGCTTCTGTGTTAAAGATGAGACCTTCTCCTTGGCAACAGACAAAAGGGGTTTCTCAGAATGCCTTTATCAGATGCAACTTCAGAAACTAAGTTTACAGGTAAAGAAAGTCAGAAATGTGTGTAAAACTGTAGAGATGACGACTCTTAATTAGCTGCCTCAAATAACTCTTGGCATCCTTAATTTTCACCTTTTTTTTTTTTGTAACATTTCAATTCATTCCAAGGTTTTACCAGAGTAGACAGGCATGAAATGAATTCTCCATGGTAGGCTACCAATGGAAAAGAAATTGCAAGCTTTGAAATGGCTGGAAGAAATCACGTGCACTCTGACTCTGGCTTTTTCCTAAACCTTGTGAATTCTGTCAACATTAATTCTGTGAAATATGGAAGCTCCATTACTTGAGAGAAATGAGCACTTGTGTTTTCTCTAAGCCTTGTCTGGATCCCATCTTTCCCATAAGCGCCTTACTGGTGAGGAGAATGGTCTCTGGTGGGCATGTAGCACAGGAGATGGGAATCAAGAATCAGAGTACTGTGCTGTTAATCTGGTATGGTGTTCAAAAACATAATGTAGATGTTTTAGCTACTGTAAATTCTGTAAACCAGTTGTGAATAGAGATGAGGTGCCTTCCTCAAATGAGTGAGCTTCTTCCTGTCATCCTCCAGGATCTATCATATGCTGCTACATGTTACTCTTCTTACCACTTCCCATTGTGTCTTTCAAAAACTTTATTGGAATGTACTGTTAGAGACAATTTCATATATATATATATATATATATAATATACATATATATGTATATGATATATGTGTGTATATGTATAATATATATATGTGTGTGTGTGTTTGGACATTGGCACATACTTGTGGTTCTATTACCATAATCAAGGCATCAAACATATCTATCACCTCCCAGTATCCCTTGCATTCTGTGTACTTTATATATTTGCAATCAGAGCATTTAACATAGGTCCTTCCCTCTAAACATCTTACAAAGTGCAAAATATAATATTGATTAGAGGCATTGCTATAATTTTAAATAGTTTACCACCTCTGGAACTCTTGTTGATATGCAATTTTCACTTGAGTGTTAAGAGGGTGAAAATGGAACCATTTACAGTCTTTAAAGGGGAAGGCTTTGATAGGTCATCAGGTTTATATAAGAATATAAAAGGCGGAGCCCATGTGAATGAATGAAATGCATGGTTGTGGCTCTACATGAAGACCAGAGCAAGGCACATATATACTTCTTGACACTCACCAGATGCACCATGAGATAACTGGGACTATTTCTGGTCTCTCAGCAAATATCCCAACCTTTCAATAGAACCATGAGCCAAACTTAAAGTATTTCATTTTATAACATAGAAAGCCTGTGATGTGTTGTTATCAGCCACAGAATATAGCCTGATAGCAGCACCCTTGTGTACAGTAGATTCTACTATGTGTTTCTCTTGCATAACTGAGACAATATTCATCCTGGGCTTTGAAATCACCATCGTCCTGTCTTCTTCTTGTGTGTAACTATTTTGAATTCCTCACAGAGGCTAACTCACTCAACAGGAGTTTTAAATTTGGATAATTTCATTTAGCAAAGTACCCTCTGGGTTCACAATGTTGTAAATTTTCTTAAAGGATAGATACAATCCCATCCTACTTACATAAAAAAACATTTCAACCCACTTCTTGGCTCACAGAATGTGGTTTGCCACTATGTCTCAAGTTTGAGAAAGTTTCTCCATTCATTGGAATGCATTACAGTACAGATACCCTCATCCAGTGTTCCAAATGCACCATTCCTTCTTCTTGGGATTCTTGTTCCACACTTCTGTCATTTCGAAGGCTGAGATTTCTATGTAAGCATTTCCTCACTATAAAGGACATACCTGAGACAATTGAGTTATAAAGTGAATTAATTTCCTTGGCTCTCAGTTTTAGGGTCACCAACAGTGACAATTTAAATGAGATTGATCTGCATAGGTTCATATGTTTCAATGCTTGTTCACCAGTAGTTGAGACTGTTTGGGAAGGATTACTAAATGTGGCTTTGTTGGAGGATGTTGGTCACTGGGGTTGGGCTTTGAGGGTTTAAAATCTCAGGCTATTCTAGTGTTCTCTCTCTCTCTTTAATCTCTGTTTCTCTCTCTCTCTCTCTCTCTCTCTCTCTCTCTCTCTCTCTCTCTCTCTCTCTCTCTCTCTCTCTCCCCCCCCCCTTCCAACTGTGGATAAGGATGTGAGTTCTTAACTACAGCTCTAGTGCCATGCCTGCCTGCTGCCATGCTCCCTGCCATAATAGTCACAGACTCTAGTCCTCTCAAATTGTAAGCAAGACCAAAATCCAACTGCTTCTTTTGTATTACTTTTGTCATGGTGTTTCTCCATAACAATAGAAAAATAACTAAGAGACAGTCTAAGACTGGATGGATTCATTACTTTGGGCCTCTGGTCAGGATGCCAGCTGACAATGGTGAGGAACATGTAGTATGGATAACTGCTCACTTCATGGCCAAGAAGCAAGGTTATGAATCCAGAGCTTCCATAGTCCCCTCCAAGGGCACATTAATAGTGATCTAAGGATCATTTCTTATGTTTCACTTTTTAAAGATTCCAATACCTTCTGATAGTGTTACCCTGGAGACGAAGCCTACAACACTTCAGTGGATACTCAATATCTACATTGTATCAAGTTCTCTGTTGTGTTTTCATTCTTGTATATCAGCCTTGTTCATATTCTCAGACCTTATCAGCTACTTTCTTCTTTCTAAGACTGTTGTGCACCTTCTGCAGAAGGCTGTAACCTTCATTCCTGACATTCTTGTGATTTAATTCCATGAGCTTTTGGGTGTCTAAACTGGAGCCTTGAGCCATCATTTTCCTAGAACCTAATAAACTAAGCCCAGGCTATTCCAGCCTTTTAAGCCTAAATGTAAAATCCTACTGTGGATAACAAGATCTTGGTCCTAAGGAATGCTGAGGGACTAGAAGGAGCAGCCTGTAATGTGGGATGTTGTACTTTTTATGAAGAGATTCTTTACCAATATGTATCTGGAGATGAGGGATAGGGGTGGGCCCCCAAACTCCAGCTGCTTTTACTCCCTTTTGAATCACAGAGAGCTGGAATTTCTCTTGGCAAGCTTTGCAGAGAGGAATCTTGGACCGTGAGTGAGTATGCTTCTTGAGCTGCCTGTCACATCTCTGCTCTTCATCGAGAAATAGAAGATACACGTTGTGCTTCTCAGTATCTTCCCTTTCCTCCTCTTTTTCATAGCCCTCAGGACTCAGGGTTTGCCCCTCCTGTACAGAATGACAACACCTTAATTACTGCTTTGAATTCTTCTCTCTAGAGACCCCCAAGCTATGATACTTTCAGACACTCCCCACTGTGTTGTGTCTATAACTTCAATGATACAATAGTAGAAGCTCTTCCAACACATCTCTGAATCTATCTTTGGGTTGTCAACTGTTTTCCATTTCTTTTATAGAGCCAGTTGCCTTGATGTTGTATGTTTTTACTGGGAGTATGTGCTTATTAAACATCAGTTATGGAGCTAGAGAAGGGTCATTTGTTAAGAGCATTTACTACTCTTTCAGAGGACCACAGTTCAGTTCCAAGCACCCAAACTGGATGGCTTACAACTGCCCACAACTCTAGCTCCAGGGGATGATACCTTCTTTAGCCTTTGTGCGTATCAGCTACAGGTGGGACACGTAAGAGTGTGCATGCGTGTACACACACACACACAGTGAAAGGGAAGTGGGGAGAGCTCAAGAGCTTGAGAGAGAGCTTGAATTTTTGTCAAATCACTGGTATCTCTGAAAGATTTGCAGAAGTTGATGAAAAAGCCATTATACCCTGGTATTGGGCATTGGAAGGCAGAAATTATTGACTGGAAAATATGGTATTTAAAAAATTTAAAGGCCATATATCAACAGGGTAATTATGGTTAGAGAATAGCTTTCCAGTATAACAGACATTTTCTAGAAAGCCATGGTGAAACATCACAGTAAGAGTCATCAGAATCAACAACATTGAAGCATACATCCATAGGTGCTGCATGTAACCACACAGGTGGAATTCCAAGGTTTGACTTTTTATAATGTCTATAGAAAGAGTGCCCAAAATTTAAAAGATATAAATTGTTTGTTTTTACAAGAGAAGTGCATTTCACAAAACCCAGAATGCATAGATTCTGCACTGCTCTATAAATTGATAACCACTGTATGAGCCAGCCATTCTCTAAAGATCTATTTGAAGGAAATAGACATCTGTGAGACTCGTGCTTGCTTTATCGGTATTTTTCAAATTGTGGATCTTGGCTCTTGGTGAGCCATGGAACAAATTTCTTGAACTGGAAAAAGGGAGTTTAAAATGGAACAAAAAGAACAAAACAAAATAGAAAGTATCTGTGTGCACTGCATGTTTCAAGGATATCTTGTGAAAATTGTGCCTATGTGTGTGTGTGAGCATGTACAATTATGTGACATGAAATTTCTAGCAGAGGTATAAACTTTTCTTTGCCTTGATTTCTGGGAGAAAAAAAACCTTTGAGGGATTTTCATCAAAAATAATGCTTTCTCAGGTTTGGATTATGAATAATGTAAGATGCTTATTTAAATAAATGCCAGGTTTTTATAACAGAATGCAACTTTCTTGTTCCAAGTTATATATTGAGAGGCTATAATATACCTTAGAAATAAGTTGCAAATTTTACTCTAGAAAAAAGAAGAGAAGGATGTGAAAGTTCCCTGCACTTATTAGCAATCATTAACATTAACAGCCCCCTTCTATCTTATGTCACATTTTGTGGGGAATACAATTTTCAGTTCCAGTCTCATTATATCTTAGGGAAGGGGTACCACTACCTGTACTTTATAACACAGGATGAAATCTGAACTACAGAACAGCAATTACCAGCATGGTTTAGTAACTGATCCCCAAATGGGAATTTCTGGTGATTTACAGAAAGATGGTATAAGACAATGCACTAACCATTCTACTACTACAGTATATACTTCGCAAATGGGAAAAAGTTATTCATACCATGGCAGAAAGAAATGAATAAAATAATAAAGGGGCAGGGGAGATGATGTTAAGTCTAGAGCCTATGTCTCATTTCAGAAGTCAAGCTGCTCTGGGAAGCATTTGATTGAACCAGTACCCACCTCTGTTATGACTCAAGAGACACTGTTTGAATGCTTTGAGAAATATACTGCTTTTTCTAAAGCAGTTTTTAATGACTAGCTCTACAGAATGAATGAATATTGATATATTTTAAAGAAAAACTTTTAAAGTTTATATGTATCCTTCTTTATTGTTCCCCACTTTAAGTAATGACTCCAAATGGCCAGCGATGTTACTTGGATTATATGCGTGTTCCTCTGAGCCTCCAGGCTTCTGTGCTTACTGACCTTGTGTCTCTCATGCCAGGAAAGTAAGTTAGTTTCTACATTCAGACCTCATTGGTAGGACAGTTGCACCTTCCATAGCAGAACCAAGTGTGCAACAAGACCCAGAACCTGCCCTCCATCATCCTCAGGCTGGTATCTTTTCTTTTCTGAAAAAGGGGGCTGGAAGCTCCCCTAGTTACATTGAGTTAAAAGGCAGTTGAAGCCTGGAACACAGAGAATTTGGTCCATAGTACATGCTCAGAAAATGATATTTCTTTTCTCCAAGATCCATTAAATTTGTCATAAATATAATTGATATGATCTTTTTAAACTTTCAAAATATTTTTCTAGCATATGTTTCAGATTGCCTAGCATGGGCTAAAAAACCACTCTCAACGTTCCCAGAATCTTCAGGAATTTTCTGAGGATAGTGTCAGTTAAAAATACTAACATTAGCTTATACTTTTTGATGCATCTTACATCAAAATAAATGTGGCATTATTTTCCCAGTCTCAAGCATGTTCAAGATTGCTTGGTGAGGTTAATTTACTCATTCAAGGTCACCCAGCTTCTAATGAGGAAAGAAGACTGACCCCCTACTCTTCCACCACCCAGACTGGTTCTTTATGACGTCTGTTTTTATGTGCACAGTTTTCATGGACCCCTGCATGATCCAACATCACACCACCTGGCAAAGCAGCTGTCCTTAAGAACTGGGAAACGGGTCCAGCTTGGAGGAATCTCATTATCACTTTTTGAAGCATTACCCTGACTGCATTTTAAGTTGTATAATTTTGCTGGATGTGGATCTGAGGTTGAGGCTGGCTATTGGCAAGAACTGTTTTTCATTTGGTTGGAATTTTCCTTCCAATATGATTCAACCCCTATAAAAAGACTAAGAAGAACAGTGTCTTGAAATTAAAGGTGTATGGGGACTCTCCTGATATTTGACTTATAAAAATAATGGCGGTGGTTCAGGTAAGTACATTACATAATTTTTCAAGATCCAAGTATCTGTGCCATGTGATCCTCCTGAGTCATCTCTGTTCAGTTTTTCCATGAAGCCTCTTAGCTCTTTGTAGCCACAGCCGAAATGAATTACTAGGCTTCTCATCGTGTCCATATATATCACATCTCTCTGTGTGTGTATTTATATAAATATCACCTTTTATGGTACAGCTCTGACAACATGAAATATCTACTCTGATTTGTAATATGAATAGGTTACAGTGATATTTGTCTGTAAATTGTTCCCCAGTTGACAGGCTGCAGTTGCCCCCTCCCACCCGTCACCATCCTGAGAATAGTTATTCACAAAGCAGCTACAAGCATTTAAATGTTTTTTGTAGGGTTGTTACTGACAGGTATTTTCACACATGCTATCTTTCCAATTGAACATCACAGTGTTGCCTTCATCGAGAAAATCCACTTATTACAGTAAAACAAAACTTGCTTTGAAAAATCATATAGACAGATGTGTAATTTTTCAATACAAAGGCTTCATGGAGGGTCAGGCTATTTTACTGTCTATGACCACACAGTCTTAACATTATCAATGCTATGAACCTAGAGAACAAATTCAATGCATAGTATTGGGAGCAGTGAACCATTTCTTCAAGATGAGAATTTGAAAATATTGTTTAAGTTTCTAACTGATTTGAATAAAATCACATGTACAGACACACACACACACACAGACACACACACACACACACACACACAGAGAGAGAGAGAGAGAGAGAGAGAGAGAGAGAGAGAGAGAGAGAGAGAGAGACTTAGATTAGTTAACCAGCGTGAAATGTGCGCATCTCATAATGCTTAGTATGTTTGTCTTGAGTATGTTTCAGTTCCATTTACATTCCTACACCTTTGGTGACAGCCCGATCATTTCACATGTTTTTTTAGTTGCATTATTTTCTTTCCTCAGTCTTTCTAGATTTAAAACCCTTAACATCATTCCTCCTCTCCCCTCCTGCCCCCCATTTTGTTGACCTCATTTTCATTCTTAAACTATTCTTAAACTGCTTGCTAGCATTTTTAAGGATGGTTTTGGTAGAACAGTAAACAGATTCAATGAGCTATTAAATTGGGGTGTGTGTGTGTGTGTGTGTGTGTGTGTGTGTGTGTGTGTGTGTGCATGTGTGCTGTATGAGCTGAGGCGAGAACCTAGGGCCTCTCAACACATATCAGGCAACTTCTGTACCACCAATCTTTGTCCACAACCCTCTTGTTACCTTTTATTTTGAGACAAGGTCTTAATTAGTTTTCCAGGCTGATCTTGAATTCACTCTGTAAACTGGGCAGGCCTGGTCATCTCTGACCTGACATCCTCTGTGGGCCTCCTATGTAGCTGGCATTATGGGTTTGTGCCATCTGGCCCTGCCGTGCTAAGTTCCTTTTGGAAAGTATGTATGTTCTCTGTCCTTGTTTTTGGTTTTACTGTTGAAAATGAACAGAGAATTTTTGTTTTAAACTCTACTGTGGAGACTTGAATGATGGCGAGACAATTTCTCTGTTTTTATTTAAGCATTTGTGCAAGTTTACAAGGAACATAGTCAGAAGACTTCCATCTCCTTGCCCCTCCTTATTCCCACTGGTCTCCTTACTCCCTGGACAGTTTAAGTGATGCTCTCACGTCATATGTACATGCTCTCTGTGCTTAGAAAATCTAGGAATACAAATGAGAGAAAACATAGTTGTCATCTGAGACTGGCTTAATCCATTTAATATAATCATTACCAATTGTACCCCTCCTCTTGCAGAGAGCACGGCTTCATTCTTTCTTATGTCTGAATTAAGGCCCATTAGGTATACACACCACACTTTAATCATTCCTCTGTTGTTGGACTAAGAAAAACAAAACTGTACTTGCTTAAAGACAGTGATTTTTTATAAGGAAAACTGGAAAACACCTAATACCTCACCATAGACAACAGGAGAAAGAAGGTGTTTTGAGCTAGGAATGCAGTGGTTTTCTTCACTTTAGCGTTTGATTGTGTAAATGTAATGTGTTTCTTTGAGGTAAACTAGAAAATATGATATATTTTCTTACATTTAAGTCAATAAGTGTTTTAGAAGATATTATTATGCTACACAGCCTGAAGTTGAATATTATTAAAATTCATTTCATGTTACATATATAAAAACACATGCAGCACACAAATTTATAAACATATGCAACACATATTTATAATATGCATGCATATATATTATGTACCAAAATGGTTTCAGTTGCTTTTACTGCTCTGTAATCGTGCTTTTGTCATTAAATTCTACACTATAAAAATGCTCTGTAACAATAATTATGCTTATGTAACATTAAGGCAGACAACACGAACAGAAAGACAAGCCCACGGCAAGAGATCCTGGTCAACCAACTGCATCTCATTTCTCCTGCTTTTCAAATACTCGTTGTTATTAGTCTCATCCTTTCTATCACAGCTGCCTCTGCTAGAAGCCCTTCCATTTTTAAAACCCTGCCTATAAGACTACATATCATGTAGACATTCAGGTAGACCAGCACCATTTGTTGAAGATGGTTTCTTTTTCCCATTGTATGGTTTTGACTTCTTTATTAAAAATCAACTGATGAGGGTGGGGAGGTAGAAAACATTTCCAGAAAGCGACAAAGAACCAGGATAAAGGAGGTGCCCAAGAATCAATGGGGGTGTCCTTAGCTGTGACTCACAGAACTGGGATTATGGAACCTGAAAAGGCCACCTTCTGTAACCATGTAGGAACCTCAATGGAGTGATAAGGACACCAATCCTACCATAAAGCTTTCAACTCAAAATTTATCCTAACTACAAGAAATTCAGGGATGGGACATGGAGCAGAGACAGAGGGAGTGGCCACCCAGTAACCAGATCAACTTGAGACCCATCCCATGGGCAAGCACCAATTGCTGACACTGTTAACACTGTTATGATTGCAGAAAAGAGTCTAGCATGGCTGTCCTCTGAAAGGCTCCACCCAGCAGATGACTCAAACAGATACAAACACCCACAGCCAAACAGTGGGTGAACATTGGGGACTTTTTTGAAAGAATAGGAGGAGCAATTGGGGCTCATAAGGGGAAAGGAACTCTACAGGAAGACCAACAGAGTCAACTAACCTGGACCCTTGGGGTTCTCAGAGACTGAACCACCAGCCAAAGAACACACATGGACTGGAACTAGGCCTCCCACACATATGTAGCAGAAGTGCAGCTTGGTTTTCACGTGGGTCCCAAACTACTGGAATTGGGGCTATCCCAAAAGCTGTTGCCTGTCTGTGGGATATGTTCTTCTAGCTGGGCTGCCTTGTCTGGCCTCAGTGGGAGAGGATGCACCTAGCTTTATAGAGACTTAATGTGCCAGGGTGGCAGGATACCAAGGTACACCTCCACCCACTTAGAGAAGAAGGGGGGATGGGGACATGATGGGGTGACCAGGAGGGGGGCAGTGAGCATGATTTAAAGTGAATAAGTAAAATAATAGCCAGGCAGTGGTGGCACATGCTTTTAATCCCAGCACTTGGGAGGCAGAGGCAGGTGGATTTCTGAGTTTGAGGTCAGCCTGGTCTACAGAGTGAGTTCCAGGACAGCCAGAGCTATACAGAGAAACCCTGTCTCGAAAAACAAACAAACAAAACAAACAAACAAACAAACAACAACAAAAAGCAAAAAGAAAGTAAAATAATAATAAAAATGAATCTAAAAAAAGACTGTGTATCATATGTCTCTGTTTTGTTGACATAGAACTAGGGAGTGTCATCTTGTCTATTCAGTTCTGGGCCATTGAGTTCATGATACAACTAGCAAATGAACCTAGAGGAGAGCTGGAACAGCCTGTGAAGAGAGGGAGGGAGGAAACTCACAGTCCTTGCAGTGGGAGAGACCAAGGGTTGGCTGTTCCCACACCCGTTTCTGTCTCATTCTCACAGTAATTCTTAGAGGACTAGAGGAAGCCATTGGCAGCTCTGTTTATGAGGATGTGCTAGCCAAGGACGAAGGTGACAGAGCCAGGCATAATCCTAGCACCCAGGAGGTAGAGGCAGGAGGACTAGAAGCTCCAGGCCAGATAGCTATATTGTATACCAACCTGGGCTACATAAAACTCTGTCAAACAACAAG